>NC_133618.1:102020646-102698646 GCF_048593235.1 Sminthopsis crassicaudata | reverse complement strand
CTGTCTTCTTGACTCCAGGCTCAGCACTCTGTTCATTGTGCCAGTCTTTAGGTTATTTAAGTTTATATAAATTTCCTAATTTCTCATTTCATAACTAAATAAAAATTCTGGATCTGTTGAAACTTAAGTCTTTTCTCATAACTTTGGAAAACAACATAGTGAAACAATAAAAAATGTATTCGGCAAATTATCTTTTATAGTAGCATGTTCACCTAGTCCATTCAAATTGTTAAGAATTATTTTTACAAAATCTTAAATAGAAGAACCAATGCTAAGTTTTCTTTGGTTGTCTTTTTCAGGCAAGATTATTTTTTAAGTGCTTAACTGTTTAAAAAATTAAAATTGTGGGGAGAAGGAAGATGACAAAGTGATTGGGTTTCACTTGGAGATATCAAACTCCACTATTTGTGAGAGATCCTTGCTATATTTTTTAGTCCCATAAATATGATGCAAAATTATATTAATTATTATCTGTAAATGATACACTTTCATGCAGTCTGAACCTTTGACCCTCTAAAAGCATAACGAAGATAACATCATTTTGTGAATGCATGCTATACTAACCGTTGTTATAATCTAAGCACTCTGGTGACTTACTCTTTATGGTCCATTACAGGTTTGTTATTGGTTTTGTATTTACCATGGCCACTAACCATATGAAATTCTCAACGCATTACTATTATATTAGACCTTGTGAATTTTTAATGAGATGAAACCAGAGAATTTGGTCATCCAGAACATATAAAAGTATAAAGTTGTCTTTTGTTTTACTATATATATGTATCTTACTGATAGGATAGGATCTGCATAAAATGATATATCCCTACTAGGAACTGGATTTCTTTACACTAGAATTTTTTAAAAAATCTTTATAGAAAGAGATCAGTCCCTAGGAGAGTTGTAATGGTAAAATAGAAAATTTAATTGATTAGTGACAGATGAAACAATTCAGATAACAGATATTAATAATCAACTATGCTGTTTTTGTGGAAATGCTAGGTTTAAAAAATAATTGTTACAAGAGTAAGCCTGCTGTGTAGAGGAAAGGGAAAGCTACATATTCAGAAATGAAACTGTGATGCAAAAATCAAAAAAACACCAATAAACTTAAGAGTAGACCAAATTAATTTTTAAAAGTCTCTCTATATTCAAACTATTTGTGTTAAAACGTTATTATAATTATTACTACTATTAACATAAATTTTTAAAGAGTGAAAAAAATTTAAATGTAGCTAAAGGTTTCATAAGAGGAATAGTTTTTAAATGTCTTTCAGTTATTATAATTTTTATACTTAGATTTTTGGAAAAGTTCTAAAAACTTGTCTTAAAGAAACTTTGTAAAATACAGAATGATTGATTTAAAAAGTGAAAAGAAAATATTAGGTCAACATAAGTCCTTTGAAGTCCAAATGTTTTCAATAAACGCAAAATTGTATGTTGAGAAAATAACAGATGGCAAAATCCTTTTTATCTAAAAAAGCACCAATCTGTTTCCAATCTGTAAAGTATCCATTGGTTGTTTAGAAAAATCATTCAAATTAAAATTCAATAAATTTTAGTATTAATGTGATATTATATATATATGTAGCATTCTAAATCAAATGAAAGTTTAAATGTTAATAAAAATTCCTTGAAAATGAAGTATAATATTAAACAGAAAACATTTTTTATAGCTTAAGTTTTTTTTTAATACAGCCATTGATAACATCAATTGTCATGTTTTAGTTGTAATAGTTTTTTATTTTTTTATTTTATAATTATAAAAATTTTTGACAGTATATATACATGAGTAATTTTTTTTAAATAACATTATCCCTTGTATCATTTTTCCAAATTATCCCCTCCCTCCTTCCCTCTACTCCTTCCCCTAGATGACAGGCAATCCCATACATTTTACATGTGTTACAGTATAATCTAGATATAATATATGTGTGTAAATCCAATTTTCTTGTTGCACATTAAGTATTAGATTCCGAAGGTATAAGTAACCTGGGTAGATAGACAGTAGTGCTAAAAATTTACATTCACTTCCCAGTGTTCCTTCTCTGGGTATAGTTGTTTCTGTCCATCATTGATCAACTGGAAGTGAGTTGGATCTTCTTTATGTTGAAGATATCCACTTCCATCAGAATACATCTTCATACAACATTGAAGTGTACAGCGATCTTCTGGTTCTATTATTTCACTCAGCATCAGTTGGTATAAGTCTTTCCAAACCTCTCTGTATTCGTCCTGCTGGTCATTTCTTACAGAGCAATAATATTCCATAACCTTCATATACCATAATTTACCCAACCATTCTCCAATTGATGGACATCCATTTATCTTCCAGTTTCTAGCCACTACGAAAAGAGCTGCCACAAACATTTTGGCACATACAGATCCCTTTCCTCTCTTTAGTATTTCTTTGGGATATAAGCCCAATAAGGGTATGCACAGTTTGATAGCTTTTTGGGTATAGTTCCAAATTGCTCTCCAGAATGGTTGGATTCTTTCACAACTCCACCAACAATGCATTAGTGTCCCAGTTTTCCCACATCCCCTCCAATATTCATCATTATTTGTTCCTGTCATCTTAGCCAATCTGACAGGTGTGTAGTGGTATCTCAGAATTGTCTTAAATTGCATTTCTCTGATCAGTAGTGATTTGGAACACTCTTTCATATGAGTGGGATATAGTTTCAATTTCATCATCTGAGAATTGTCTGTTCATATCCTTTGACCATTTATCAATTGGAGAATGGTTTGATTTCTTATAAATTAGGGTCAGTTCTCTATATATTTTGGAAATGAGACCTTTGTCAGAACCTTTGTTTTTAAAAATATTTTCCCAATTTGTTACTTCCCTTCTAATCTTGTTTGCATTAGTATTGTTTGTACAGAAACTTTTTAGTTTGATGTAATCAAAATCTTCTATTTTGTGATCAATAATGATCTCTAGTTCTCCTCTGGTCATAAATTCCTTCCTCCTCCACAGGTCTGAGAGGTAGACCATTCTCTGTTCCTCTAATCTATTTATGATCTCATTCTTTATCCCTAAATCATGGACCCATTTTGATCTTATCTCGGTATATGGTGTTGTGGATCCATATCTAATTTCTGGCATACTAATTTCCAGTTTTCCCAACAGTTTTTTCCAAATAATGAATTTTTATCCCAAATGTTGGTATCTTTGGCTTTGTCAAAGACTAGATTGCTATAGATGTACCCTTTTTTGTCCTTTGTACCTAATCTGTTCCACTGATCAACTGGTCTATTTCTTAGCCAATACCAAATGGTTTTGGTGACTGCTGCTATATAATATAGCTTTAGATCAGGTACACCTAGGCCACCTTCATCTGACTTTTTTTTTTCATTAGTTCCCTTGTAATTCTCGACCTTTTATTCTGCCATATGAATTTTGTTGTTATTTTTTCTAGGTCATTAAAATAGTTTCTTGGGAGTTTGATTGGTATAGAACTAAATAAATAGATTAGTTTGGGGAGTATTGTCATCTTTATTATATTCACTCGGCCTATCCAAGAGCACTGAATGTCTTTCCAATTATTTAAATCTGACTTTATTTTTGTGGCAAGTGTTTTGTAGTTTTGCTCATATAATTCCTGACTCTCCTTTGGTAGATATATTCCCAAATATTTTATACTATTGACCGTTATTTTGAATGGAATTTCTCTTTGTATCTCTTGCTGTTGGATTCTGTTGGTAATGTATAAAAATGCTGAGGATTTATGTGGATTTATTTTGTATCCTGCAACTTTGCTAAAATTCTGAATTATTTCTAATAGCTTTTTAGCAGAGTCTTTGGGATTCTCTAAGTATACCATCATGTCATCTGCAAAGAGTGATAGTTTGATTTCCTCATTTCCTACTCTAATTCCTTGAATCTCTTTCTTGGCTCTTATTGCCAAGGCTAGAGTTTCTAGTACTATATTGAAAAGTAATGGTGATAGTGGGCAACCTTGTTTCACTCCTGATCTTATAGGGAAAGGTTCTAGTCTATCGCCATTACATATGATGTTTACTGAAGGTTTTAAATATATGCTCCTTATTATTTTAAGGAATAGTCCATTTATTCCTATACTCTCAAGCGTTTTTAGTAGGAATGGATGTTGGATTTTATCAAATGCTTTTTCTGCATCTATTGAGATGATCATATGGTTTTTATTAATTTGATTATTAATATGGTCAATTATACTAATACTTTTCCTAATATTAAACCAGCCCTGCATTCCTGGTATAAATCCTACTTGATCATAGTGTCCTGGGGATGATTTTCTGAAGTCTTTTGGCTAATATCTTATTTAAGATTTTATTTATTTATTTATTTATTTTAAAGTTCTTTTTTTCTTTTTTTTTTTTTCTCACTTTTTTTTTTTAATTTTTTTATTTTATTTTATAATTATAACATTTTTTGACAGTACATATGCATGGGTAATTTTTTACAACATTATCCCTTGCACTTACTTCTATTTAGATTTTTTCCCTTCCTCCCCCAACCCCCTCCCCCAGATGGCAAGCAGTCTTATATATGTTAAATATATTACAGTATAATTTAGATACAATATATGTATGTAGAACCGAATTTTTTGTTGCACAGGAAGAATTGGATTCAGAAGGTAAAAATAACAGTTTACATTCATTTCCCAGTGTTCCTTTTCTGGATGTAGCTGGTTCTGTCCATCATTAATCAATTGGAATTGGATTAGTTCTTCTCTATGTTGAAGAAATCCACTTCCATCAGCATACATCCTCGTACAGTATCATTGTTGAAGTGTATAATGATCTTCTGGTTCTGCTCGTTTCACTCAGCATCAGTTGATGTAAGTCTCTCCAAGCCTCTCTGTATTTCTCCTGTTGGTCATTTCTTATAGAACAATAATATTCCATAACATTCATATACCATAGTTTACCCAACCATTCTCCAATTGATGGACATCCATTCATCTTCCAGCTTCTAGCCACTATGAAAAGGGCTGCCACAAACATTTTGGCACATACAGGACCCTTTCCCTTCTCTAATAGTTCCTTGGGGTATAAGCCCAGTAGTAGTATGGCTGGGTCAAAGGGTATGCACATTTTGATAACTTTTTGGGCATAATTCCAGATTGCTCTCCAGAATGGTTGGATTCTTTCACAACTCCACCAACAATGCATCAGTGTCCCAGTTTTCCCACAGCCCCTCCAACATTCATCGTTATTTGTTCCTGTCATCTTAGCCAATCTGACAGGTGTGTAATGATACCTCAGAGTTGTCTTAATTTGCATTTCTCTGATCAATAGTGATTTGGAACACTCTTTCATATGAGTGGAAATAGTTTTAATTTCATCATCTGAAAATTGTCTGTTCATATCCTTTGACCATTTATCAATTGGAGAATGGCTTGATTTCTTATAAATTAAAGTCAATTCTCTGTATATTTTGGAGATGAGGCCTTTATCAGAACCTTTAACTGTAAAAATTTTTTCCCAATTTGTTACTTCCCTTCTAATCTTGTTTGCAGTAGTTTTGTTTGTGCAGAAACTTTTTAATTTGGTGTAATCAAAATGTTCTATTTTGTGATCAATAATGGTCTCTAGTTCTCCCTTGGACACAAACTCCTTCCTCCTCCACAAGTCTGAGAGGTAAACCATCCCATGTTCCTCCAATTTATTTATGATTTCGTTCTTTATGCCTAAATCTTGGACCCATTTTGATCTAATCTTAGTATGTGGTGTTAAATGTGGGTCCATGCCTAGTTTCTGCCATACTAATTTCCAGTTTTCCCAGCAGTTTTTGTCAAATAATGAATTCTTATCCCAAAATTTGGGATCTTTGGGTTTGTCAAAGATTAGATTGCTATTTTTATTCACTATCTTGTCTTGTGAACCTAACCTATGCCACTGATCAACTAGTCTATTTCTTAGCCAATACCAAATGGTTTTGGTGACTGTTGCTTTATAATATAGCTTTAAATCAGGTACACTTAGACCACCTTCCTCTGACTTTTTTTTCATTACTTCCCTTGCAATTCTCGACCTTTTATTCTTCCATATGAATTTTGTTGTTATTTTTTCTAGGTCATTAAAATAGTTTCTTGGGAGTCTGATTGGTATAGCACTAAATAAATAGATTAGTTTGGGGAGTATTGTCATCTTTATTATATTCGCTCGGCCTATCCAAGAGCACTGAATGTCTTTCCAATTATTTAAATCTGACTTTATTTTGTGGCAAGTGTTTTGTAATTTTGCTCATATAATTCCTGACTCTCCTTTGGTAGATATATTCCCAAATATTTGATACTATCGACCGTTATTTTGAATGGAATTTCTCTTTGTATCTCTTGCTGTTGGATTCTGTTGGTAATGTATAAAAATCCTGAGGATTTATGTGGATTTATTTTGTATCCTGCGACTTTGCTAAAATTCTGAATTATTTCTAATAGCTTTTTAGCAGAGTCTTTGGGGTTCTCTAAGTATACCATCATGTCATCTGCGAAAAGTGACAATTTGATTTCTTCATTTCCTACTCTAATTCCTTGGATCTCTTTCTCGGCTCTTATTGCCAAGGCTAGAGTTTCTAGTACTATATTGAATAGTAATGGTGATAGTGGGCAACCTTGTTTCACTCCTGATCTTACAGGGAAAGGTTCTAGTTTATCACCATTACATATGATGTTTACTGAAGGTTTTAAATATATGCTCCTTATTATTTTAAGGAATAGTCCATTTATTCCTATACTCTCAAGCGTTTTTAGTAGGAATGGATGTTGGATTTTATCAAATGCCTTTTCTGCATCTATTGAGATGATCATATGGTTTTTATTAATTTGATTATTAATATGGTCAATTATACTAATAGTTTTCCTAATATTAAACCAGCCCTGCATTCCTGGTATAAATCCCACTTGGTCATAGTGTATTATCCTGGGGATGATTTTCTGAAGTCTATTTGCTAATATCTTATTTAAGATTTTAGCATCAATATTCATTAAGGAAATTGGTCTATAGTTTTCTTTCTCAGTTTTCGATCTACCTGGTTTAGGTATCAGTACCATGTCTGTGTCATAGAAGGAATTTGGTAGGACTCCTTCAATCCCTATTTTTTCAAATAGTTTACATAGCATTGGAGTTAGTTGTTCTTTAAATGTTTGGTAGAATTCACCTGTAAATCCATCTGGTCCTGGGGACTTTTTCTTAGGAAGTTGGTTAATAGCTTGGTCTATTTCTTTTTCTGAGATGGGACTATTTAGACTACTTACTTCTTCCTCTGTTAATCTGGGCAAGCTATATTTTTGAAGGTATTCTTCCATTTCATTTAAGTTATCGAATTTATCGGCATAAAGTTGAGCAAAGTAGCTCCTAACTATTGTTCTAATTTCCTCTTCATTAGTGGTGAGTTCACCCTTTTCATTTTCAAGACTATCAATTTGCTTTTTCTCTTTCCTTTTTTTAATCAGGTTTACTAAGGGTTTGTCTATTTTGTTGGTTTTTTCATAAAACCAACTCTTAGTTTTATTAATTAATTCAATAGTTTTTTTACTTTCACTTTTATTAATCTCACCTTTTATTTTTTGAATTTCAAGTTTTGTGTTTGTCTGGGGGTTTTTAATTTGTTCCTTTTCTAGCAATTTTAGTTGTAAACCCAATTCGTTGGCCCTCTCTTTCTCTATTTTATGCAGGTAGGCCTGTAGAGATATAAAACTTCCCCTAATTACTGCTTTGGCTGTATCCCACACATTTTGGTATGATGTCTCATTATTGTCATTTTCTTGGGTGAAGTTATTAATTATGTCTATGATTTGCTGTTTTACCCAATCATTCTTTAGTATAAGATTATTTAGTTTCCAATTATTTTTTGGTCTATTTTCCCCTGGCTTTTTATTAAATGTTATTTTGATTGCATTATGGTCTGAAAAGGATGCATTTACTATTTCTGCCTTACTGCATTTGATTTTGAGGTTTTTATGCCCTAGTATATGATCAATTTTTGTATAGGTTCCATGAACTGCTGAGAAGAAAGTATATTCCTTTCTGTCTCCATTTAGCTTTCGCCAAAGATCTATCATATCAAACTTTTCTAGTATTCTATTTACCTCTTTGACTTCTTTCTTATTTATTTTGTGGTTTGATTTATCTAATTCTGATAGTGCAAGGTTGAGATCTCCCGCTATTATAGTTTTGCTATCTATTTCCTCTTGCAGCTCTCTTAATTTCTCTTTTAAGAATTTAGATGCTGCACCACTTGGTGCATACATGTTTAATATTGATACTGCTTCACTATTGATGCTTCCCTTTAGCAGGATATAATGCCCTTCCTTATCTCTTTTAATTAGATCAATTTTTGTTTTTGCTTGATCTGAGATGAGGATGGCTACTCCTGCTTTTTTGGTTTTGCCTGAAGCATAATAGATTCTGCTCCACCCTTTTACTTTTAGTTTGAATGTCTCATCCTGTTTCAGGTGTGTTTCCTGTAAACAACATATAGTAGGATTCTGACTTTTAATCCAGTCTGCTAACTGCTTCCTCTTTATGAGGCAGTTTGCCCCATTCACATTTATGGTTAGAAGGACTAATTCTATATTGCTTGCCATCCTATTAACCCCTGCTTATGCTTTTCCCCTTTCCTTCCCTTTTACCCTCCTATCCAGTATTAAACTGGTAAACACCACTTGCTTTTCACAGCCCTCCCTTTTTAGGATCCCTCCCCCACCTTATAGATCCTCCCCTTATTTTACCCCTTTTCCTCGAAATTACTGTATTCCCTTCCCCTTAGCTTACTCCTTCCCTTTCACTTTTCAATGAAGTGGAAGAAGTTTCACCATAAATCGAATATATCTATTGATACATGCTATGTTCATCTCCCTCCTTTCTTTCTCTCAGATATAATAGGTTACCTTTGCCTCTTCATGAGATGTAGTACCACCACTTTATACTTTTTTATGATATAATCTCCTTTCTACCTCTAGTTTCTAAGACAAATTGTACATATGTTCTTTACATATTTTTTTGACAGAAGTATAGTTCTCAAGATTTCTTTTTACCTTTTTTAGAAGTCTCTTGAGTTCTGTATTTGAAGATCAAACCTCTTATGTAGGTCTGGTTTTTTCATCAAAAATAGATGGAATTCATTTATTTCGTTAAATGTCCATCTTCTTCCCTGGAAAACAATGCTCATTCTTGCTGGGTAAGTTATTCTTGGCTGCATACCAAGTTCCTTAGCCTTTCGGAATATCATGTTCTTTTAATGTGGATGCTGCTAGATCCTGTGTTATCCTTATTGTGGATCCTCCATATCTGAATTGTTTTTTTCTAGCAGCTTCCAATATCTTTTCCTTTGTCTGATGGTTCTTGAACTTGGCCACTATATTTCTTGGCGTTTTGATTTTAGGGTCCCTTTCAGTAGGTGATCGATGAATTTTCTCAATGTCTATTTTACCCTCTGTTTCCAAAACGTCTGGGCAGTTCTCTTTGATAATTTCCTCGAAAATGGTGTCCAAGCTCTTTTTTTCCTCCCATTTTTCAGGGAGTCCGATTATTCTCAAATTGTCTCTCCTGGATCTGTTTTCCAGGTCTGTTGTCTTTCTGGTAAGGTACTTGACAGTCTTTTCAATTGTTTCATTTCTCTGGTTTTGCTTGACTCCCTCTTGGTTTCTCCTTGAGTCATTCATTTCTACTTGTTCCAGTCTAATTTTCAATGATGTATTTTCTTCACTCACTTTTTTTATATCTCTTTGTAATTGTCCAATTGAGTTTTTATCTTCTATGGAATTTTTTTCCATTTTATCCATTTTATTTTTTAGAGAGCTGATTTCTTTTTCCAGCTCTCTAATCCTGTTTTCCTTGGAGTTGTTTACCTTTTCCAGCTCACTAATCCTGTTTTCCTTGGAGTTGTTTACCTTTTCCAGCTCACTAATCTTGTTTCTCAATGATTTGATTTCTTTATCCATTCTGTCTTTGAATGCATGGGATGACTTCTCCAGGCTCTCTTGCCAAGCTTCCCTTTCCTTTTCCCATTTCTCTTCCAGCTCTCTTGTGAGAGCCTTTTTGATTTCCTCTATGAGGTTCTTTTGTATTGAGGAGCATCTTATATCCCTCCCAGGGGATACATCTGGGGACATTCTGTTCCTAGTCTCCTCAGCATTTAAAGTCTGCTCCCTCTCCACACAGAAGCTGTCAATGGTTAGAGCCCTTTTGAATTTTTTGTTCATTTTGTCAGAGTAGGAATCAAAGAAAACAAACTGACAAGAGAAACAATTGGTCTGTTTTGCGGGGGATAGGGCTGGATGTTATTAATGGGCTTCCTCTACAGACTGGGGGTAGGGCAACAGAGAGCCACTAACAGAACAGCAATGACTGTACTGAGTCTGCGCTCTGAGGCTCTGAGAACGCACCGAGTCAGTCCAGGTGGGGGTTGGGGGTGGCCGGGCTCTGAGAGACGCTGGCTTTCTGGGGTTTTAATCTTCACCTCCGGTGTTTACACCCTCTCTGCTGCTCCTGGCTTGCTGCCAAGACGGAGCATCCACACTGGGGCAAAAGCCCTTTCGCAGAAACGGCAGAGATCACACCCCTCCCCCTCCGGTCTGAGCTGTGTGAGCTGCCTGTCTTGCTCTGGCTGTCTGCCCTCAGTCTGCGCCCAGTCTGATTGACCCTCCCCCGAACAAACACAGACCTTTTCTGGCGACTTTCAAGGATGTCTTCTCTTGGTGATAATTTGTGGATTTCTTTCTGGGTCAAGCATTAAGTCAGAGGCTTGTCATGAAGTAAGTTCTGAGAGAAAACGAGGAGCTCAAGCAGCTGTCTGCCTCCACGCCGCCATCTTGGCCGGAAGTCCCCTTATTTAAGATTTTAGCATCAATATTCATTAAGGAAATTGGTCTATAGTTTTCTTTCTCAGTTTTCGATCTACCTGGCTTAGGTATCAGTACCATGTCTGTGTCATAAAAGGAGTTTGGTAGGACTCCTTCATCCCCTATTTTTTCAAATAGTTAATATAACATTGGGGCTAATTGTTCTTTAAATGTTTGGTAGAATTCACATGTAAATCCATCTGGTCCTGGGGATTTTTTCCTGGGGAGTTGATTAATTGCTTGTTCTATTTCTTTTTCTGAAATGGGACTGTTTAAGCAATTTATCCCCTCCTCTGTTAATCTAGGAAGCCTATATTTTTGGAGGAAGTCATCCATTTCACTTAAGTTATCAAATTTATTGGCATAAAGTTGGGCAAAGTAACTCCTTATTATTGCTCTAATTTCCTCTTCATTGGTGGAAAGATCCCCCTTTTCATTTGTAAGACTAACAATTTGATTTTCCTCTTTCCTTTTTCTGATCAGATTTACCAAAGGTTTATCTATTTTATTGGCTTTTTCATAAAATCAACTCTTGGTTTTATTTATTAATTCAATAGTTTTTTTACTTTCAATATTATTGATTTCTCCTTTTAATTTTTGTATTTAAAGTTTGATTTTTGGTTGGGGGTTTTTAATTTGGTCTTTTTCTTGCTTTTTAAGTTGCAGGCCCAATTCATTAATCTTTTGTTTCTCTATTTTGTTCAAATAATCCTCTAAAAATATAAAATTTCCCCTTATTACTGCTTTAGCTGCATCCCACAGATTTTGGTATGATGTCTCATCATTGTCATTATCTTGGGTGAAATTATTAATTGTTTCTATAATTTGCTGTTTTACCCAGTCATTCTTTAAGAAGAGATTATTCAGTTTCCAATTACTTTTTGGTCTATTTACCCCTAACTTCTTATTGAATGTAGTTTTTATTGCATTGTGATCTGAGAAGAAGGCATTTATTATTTCTGCCTTCCTGCATTTAATTTTGAGATCTTTATGTTCTAATATATGGTCAATTTTTGTATAGGTTCCATGAACTGCTGAGAAGAAAGTATATTCCTTTCTATCACCATTCAGTTTTCTCCAAAGGTCTATCATACCTAGTTTTTTAAATGTTCTATTTACTTTTTAAATTTCTTTCTTATTTGTTTTGTGGTTTGATTTGTCTAAATCTGAGAGTGCAAGGTTGAGATCTCCCACTATTATAGTTTTACTGTCTATTTCTTCTTGCAACTCTATTAACTTTTCCTTTAGAAAGTTAGATGCTATACCACTTGGTGCATATATGTTTAGTATTGATATGGCTTCATTGTTTATGCTACCTTTTAGCAGGATATAGTTTCCTTCCTTATCTCTTTTAATTAGATCAACTTCTGCTTTTGCTTGATTTGAGATAAGGATGGCTCCCCCTGCTTTTTTGGCTTTACCTGAAGCATAATAGATTCTGCTCCAACCTTTTACCTTTACTCTGTATGTATCTCCCTGCTTTAAGTGTGTTTCCTGTAAACAACATATTGTAGGGTTCTGACTTTTGATCCAGTCTGCTATCTGTCTCCATTTGATGGGAGAGTTCATTCCATTCACATTTACAGTTAAAATTACTAATTCTTTATTTCCTGCCATCATATTATCCCCAGATTATGCTTTTTTCCCTTGACTGCCCTGAACCCCTTCCCCAATATTTAATTTATAGACCCCACTTGTGACGCGCAGCCCTACCTTTTTAGTATCCCTCCCCCCTCCTTCCAAATCCCTTCCCTTTTCTTGTACCCTTCCCTTATTCCCCGTTTCCTTTTTCCTTTTCCTCTCCCCCCTTTTAATGAGGTGAGAGAGAATTCTCTGAAAAACAAATATGTCAATTATTTACTCTTTGAGCCTACTCTGATGAGAGTAAGATTCACACAATATTTCACCCCCCTCTCTAAATTCTCTCAGATGTGGTATATTTTTCTATGTCTCTTCCTGGGATGTAGTTACCGTCTTTTTATCACTCCTTCCCCTTTTTCTGATACTACCCCTTTTCCTTTACTACTCCCCCTTTTTTTATATCAGTAAAATCAAATTATCCATGCGGACTTTCTATATATCCACAACAGAGATATAGTTTTCAAGAGTTCTTTTTACCTTTTTCTGTTTCTCTTCAGTCTTGTGGATGTAGATCAAATTTTTTGTTTAAGTCTGTTTTTTTTTTCTTAGAAACAAATGGAATTCCTCTGTTTCATTAAATGGCCATCTTCTTCCATGGAAGAAAATGCTAAACTTAGCTGGATAGTTTATTCTTGGTTGCAATCCTTGATCCCTTTGATCTTTTAATGTGGAGGCAGCCAGATCTTGAGTGACCTTTATTGTGGCTCCTTAATATTTGAATTGCTTTTTTTCTAGCTGCTTGCAATATTTTTTCCTTTGTTTAGTAGTTTTGCAGCTTAGCCACAATATTCCATGGAGTTCTTTTTTTAGGGTCTTTTTCAGAAGGTGTTTGATGAATTCTTTCAACGCCTATTTTCCCTTCTGTTTCTATTATCTCTGGACAGTTCTCTTTGATGATTTCCTGTAAAATAGAATCTAGGCTCTTTTTTTGGTCATAGTTTTCGGGAAGTCCAATGATCCTCAGATTATCTCTCCTAGATCTATTTTCCAGGTCTATAGATTTTCCCAGTAAGTATTTGACGCTATTCTCCAGCTTTTCATTTTTTTGTTTTATTTGACTGATTCTTAGGGTTCTCAATGAATCATTCATTTCTATTTGTTCTGTCCTGATTTTTAAGGAGTTATTTTCTTCATTCACATTTTTTACTTCTTTTTGTATATGCCCAATTGAGTTTTTAAATGAATTATTTTGCTCTATTGAATTTTTTTCCATTTCCCTAATTTTTTTAGAGTTATTTTCTTTTTCCAATTCAGAAATCCTACTTTCTTGAGACTTTTTTATCTTTTCCAATTCAGAAATCCTGCTTTCCTGTGATTTTTAAACCTTTTCTAATTCACAAATTTTATTTCCCTGAATCTCCTGTGAATTCTTTATTTTTTCCAACTCAAATTTCAGAACGTTGTTATTCTCTGTCATAGCTTCTCTTTCCTTTTTTTATTTTTCTTCAAACTCTCTTAACTTTTTAATAGTCTCTTCTTGGAGAGAGTTATTTGATGGGGGGCAGGTATTGTTCCCCTTTAGGCTGTTATCTGCTGACTCTCTGCTATTAACTTCCTTGGGGTTGGATACCCACTCTTTCTCTGTGTAGAAGGTATCAATAATTCTCTTCAGCTTTTTACTCATGGTTAAAAATCTTTTGGGATCTGTCCTTGGGGTAAGAAGTTTATTTATTTATTTATTTATTTACCAGCTTCCTCCCAGACTGGATGGATGCAGAGGCTCCTGTGTCTGAACTAAGAGAGAGCTCTGGGAGAGAATTCCCCACCTCCTCCCTGGAAGTGCCTCAGAGGTGATTAGCAGGGCTGCCCTTTGAGGGCGCTGTATGTCCTAGCGACTTCCCTGAGGTTTAAGACTGAAGAGTAAAGGCGACACAAAGCCCAGCCAATGCTGTCCCGTGATACGTGGATATCAGCAGCTGACGTGAAAAAGGCCCTGTGCTCAAACTAGAAGTGTCTGCCCAGAAACCATGATCCCTATTTCAAAGGTTCTGCTTCTCTGGGACTTCCCTGGCTGAGTTCCCCAGCCTCAGGCCATGTCTGGCCCTATGTGGATTAGATGTTGCCTCGGGCTATTTCCCCCGCTGTTCAGGCTCTTAACTACCCCAAGGTGAAGCCCAGACAGCAGAAAGCTGATGCACAGCCTTGCCAAGATCTGTTAGGTCACTTCCGGATTGGGGTGGTTCTAGTATCTGGCTTTATATTTTAAAGTGGCTTGATTTCTCTTCTGATCTGCTGTTTTATAAGCAGAGAAGAGCTAACAGCCTGTGTCTGATTCCTCTATCTCAGTGGCTTCTCTGATCCCAGAGTTCTCCTCAGCCTGATCGGCGCAGTGTGCTAGCACCCAACTGTCTGTGCTGGCCTTTTTTATTCTTCCCCTCGGAACCGACCTTTTCTGTTGAAATTCCAGATTCTCTTCAGCTGGTACATTGTGCTTCCAATTCTTGTGGTTTCTATCAGTCCAGCGTTATTTTTGAGGCTGATTTAACTAATTGGTAATGAGGGAAGAAGGGAGCTTACAGATTCACATGTATCTTCTCCACCATCTTGGCTCCGCCCCCCCCCTAATAGTTTTTTAAAGATTTGTTTCCTGAATGAATGAACTTGGGAATTATTTTCATAATATTTTTGTAGATAAAGAATTAGATCATAATTTGTTCTAATGAACAAATCTGTTCAACTTTTTTCTTTCATTCTTCATTCATATTTGTCCTTTCCTTTCTATTTCATTCCTATTATAATACTCTCCCACTCAAAAGTCTTCAATGGTGAAGCAGCTAGTTGGCACAATGGATAGAGCACCAGCCCTGAAGTCAAGAGGACCTGAGTTCAAATGTGGTGTCAGATACTTAATACTTCCTGGCTGTGTGTCCCTGGGCAAGTCATTTAACCTCAATTACCTCAGCAAAAAAAAAAAAAAAGTCTTCAATGGCTCCCTGCTGCCACCAGAATATTATACAGTCTCCTTAACCTGGCATTTAAGGGCCTATCCAATATGAACACAACCTAATTTTCAAATTTTATCTTTCACTACTTCACTATTTCATACACTTCATCCAGACTGGCTTATTCATTATTTCAGAAGCACTTCTGATTTATTTCTATCTCTATCACTGCTGGCTGGACTGTTCTTCTCCCTCTCTCCTCATTACACAAATCTTGTCCATATTTTAAGGTCCGGCTAGAGTCTCAATTCCTCCATGAAATCTTTCAAGGACATTCCATTCCACAGTGTAGTAATTACTGTCTATACTCCTCATTTAGATTTTTTATACATCACTTTTCAATATTAATTAGCTTTTTCCATATTATAAGCCTAACTAGCTATTAAGTTGCCAAAGTGTAAGAAATATTCTCAAATCCTTTCTCTTCTTCTACGCCTCCTAGCCTAAAGCATAGCACAAAATTGTCATGATTCATTGTTTTTCAGGCATGTCCGACTATCAATGACTCACTTTGGGGTTTTCTTGGCAAAGATGCATGAGTGATTTGTTATTTCCTTCCCTAGCTGATTTTACAGATAGGAAACTTGAGATGAATTGTGTGGTCTGACTTGTGTAGGGTCACACAGTTAATAAGTGTTGGTCTAGATTTGAACTCAGGAAGAGTCTTCCTGACTGCAGGCCTGGTGCACTATCCACTGCAGGGGCTCAATAAATATTTGTTCAGTGACTAATACTTTGAATCATATTACAAAATAAATATGACATTTGAACCTATGCATAGTATAGTGTGGATCAAAAGAGGGACTAGATTTTGCCCAATAGGACTGGGATTCATCTCCTTGTTAGGCTTGTGACTGGGCAGATGGCTTTATTCCTCTGGGTTGTTTCCTCATCTATAAAATGAAGGACACAGACTGTATGATATCTAAGGGTCCTTCTAAGCTCCCTTGCTCTCTCTGCTAGGCAGTCCTCTCTGCCTCTGGCCTCTGGACTTTTGCAAGGATTCTTCCTCATTTTAGAACCACATTGTTACCTCTTCTCAGAGTCCCTGATTTCCCATGAGACTCTCTCAGCTTAAGGGCAGTCACTTTCTGCATGAAAAATTTCTTAAACCTACTCCTCCAGAAGCTGCTGGATCCTCTCCCACAAAATCCCCTTGTATCTATTTTGTATATAGCAGTGCATGTACATAATGTCTTCTCTCAGGTAGAATGTAAACTCCCTAAGGGCAAAGTCTATCTGTATTTTTGTCAGCCAGATATTGCAATGGAAAGAGTGTTGGACTTAAGAGTAAGGAAAACCTAAGTTCTAATTCTGGCTCTGACACTAGCTTGGACTCTGGGCATGTCAGTTAACTGCTCTGTGCTTCAGTTTCCCAGCTGTAAAATGGAGATAATAATAGTACCTACCTTTCACAATTGTTGTGAAGATCAAATGAAATAATACTTAAGTCAAGTGCTTTGAAAACTTTAAAGGCCTATTATATAAATGATATGTAATTGATTATTTTTGCCTCTGTATTCTTAGTGTCTCACATAGTAGGTCCCAAATAAATAAAAGTTCATTGGTTCTAAACTAAAAAACTCTTATTATGTATTATCAAAACAATATATTCAATGAAACTTTTTACAGAAAAACTAAGACCCACCAGGTATAGTGATTTGCCTAAGGAAACACAGCTAACAAAGAACAAAGCTAAATAGGAATTCTGATTTTCTTATTCCAAACTCAGTAAGAGAACTTTTTTTTTCCTCTAAGATTATCCTTCATGTCTTCCAGGATTTTTTTTCTATTTAGTTTACAATTTTCTTCTCATTTTCAGCAATGAAAAGTTGGTTCAATTCTTTTGATTGAGCCAGAAACATCTAGTAAAAACTAGAACCCCTTTCTTTACCATTTCATAATATATGAAAAGTTGCTTCAATTCTTTTGACTGAGCCAGAAACATCTAGTAAAAACTAGAACCCTTTTCTTTACCATTTTATGATATAATAAATAATTTGTAACAACATATTTGAGTAGACCAATTGATTGTGTGCAAACAAAAGTTGGCAAGCATACCATTGTTCTAGCTGTAAGCCATTTCTGAGATGCCACAGAACACATCCATGGATCAAAATGACTTCTGTTCCAGATTAATAAGTATTATTCTATGTATGTGCACATTTTAACCCATAAGAAACATTTCATGAGATACATTTTATTGATTATCACCAATATTCAATTTAGATTAAAATAATATCCTTCCATAAAATTAATATAAATATAAGCAGAGAAAAAAAGATGAAGAGACTGTTAAGAAAGAATCTGAAGCTAGACACCAGATAATATGTTTCCTAGGCTAATGTGTGGCCTGTCTTTATAATGACGAAAGGACATTTATGCAAATTGTATTTGACTCCTCTAAAAGGGCACAATCCAGATTTCCTGTGGAATAGAGCTACAGATCATAAAGGTGTTTTTTAAAAATGGAGAAGAAAATGTGCTAAGTGGGCTGACTAATAGGAACTGCATGTGAGAGTTTTAGCTTGATCTAATCCTCTCTTCCCTTTTCCTACTCATTTCCTTCTATATTTCTCGCCCCAAGTCCCAGAATCATTTTTTAAACAAGTTGCGCAATTGACTTCTGAAATGAAATGAATTTTCCATAGTTGAATCTTTCAGAACTGTGGCTGTAATTAAGGGGAGGGAGACAGGAAGGAAGAGAATGCGTCCACAAAGCTTGGGAATAATGATAGTCTACAAGATAGAAATCCAGTGAAATGCTCATTACTAAGTAACTAGAGCTCATTATTGGACCAATCCACACTTGATCAGCTTTGCATGCAATAACAACCAAAGGAAGATTACATCTTGGCTCACAGAAACTCTAAAAGAAAATTCTAAAAAAATAGAGCAGGGCAAAATAAACCAGGACCTTTAGACAGGCACCTTATTGAAGGATGACTACCTCCTAGTCAGTGAGTTAATATATAGATTATTTCCTGGAACACTGTTTAAAGATGCTATCTCCATCTAGTTTTCACAGACCATGCCCAACCTATCTGCAGTGTCTAAAAGAATCAGCAAAATTTCTCTTAACCAAATAGTATGGATGTTTGGCTTGTCAATTAAATTTGTTTTTTATTAGAAACAACATCAAACATCAGTAAAAATCAACTAACCTTATTGGTAACTATATTTTAATTAACTTCAATATATAAACTATTTATAAATACTTATTCATTTCTTCCCTCTAAATTTTCAATATGCATACCATCATAAATTTGGCTCCACTTAAAAAAACATCATAATAATTAAAGCATGAATATCTAACAAAAAAAATTGCCCCACTCAATGAATCCTATTATTAAACCTATAAATATAACTGGGAGAGAAATGTGCAAAATATATCTAGATGCATCTGTGTCATAAACAATAAAGGCTAAAGATAAAACTTTTAAAATTGAAAATAAATAAATACATTGCTACCTTAAGATCTCTCTTTTGGGACAAATAGATACTATTTCTCTTCCCATAAAGAAAATTGTTTTGGGTATATGTCCCTTAAACAATTTTTAAAGGTCTGCTTCAGTTCAATACTGCTATTCAAAGTTTTTCATTGTTTTTGTTTTGGAGTAAGAATTTCATTGGCATAGGAAACTCCAATGTCATATGAATATTGGTTGAAGGAATTGAGAATGTTAAGTTCAGAGAAGGGAAAATTTGGACAAGACAGAAGCAAGAACAATGAGAACAAATATTTATTTGAAAACGTGCTATCAAGCTGTCCAAAAGTAAAATGCTTGAAGAAGTAGTGAGTTTCCCCTAGTTGGAGGCCCTGCATGACCATTTGTCAAGTAGGTTATAGTGAAGATGCCCTTTGGTTACAGATGGCTGAGGTCCCATTTGTCTACACTTCAGCAGATTTGCTGTGGAGATATCTGAAGCATTTAGATGTTTAGACTTGCCCAAACTCACACAGATAGTATAGGTCATAGTCAGTAGTTGAATCACATCTTCTGACAGCAAAAACTGTCTGGTCTATCTTTCCATCTCCGACTTAGAAGTCAGTTATGAAATGGACAAAATGAGTCCTTAATGTTACCAGAAAAATAGCATTGTACAGTGCACAAACTCTTAGAAATATTTTATGAACAAGGGAAATTACCACATGTCTAGAGAGAGAGAGAGACAGAGAGAGACAATAAAGTTGTAATTTCATCAGTGCAGGAAAACTCCACTTACCAAAGCAAATTGACAATTCTTGCAGATGTGTGAGGGGACAGAATATGCAATAAAGCTCAGAGGCCAACTCCCTAACCATTATACCACACTGCCTCTTAATATCTGAAATTAATATTTTTATACCATTTTCTAAGGAAATCTCAGGAAAATATAAGTTTTTTTGTTAACACCTTAAGTGGCAAAGCACAAATGTTTATTTAGCACTTAATGTAAAAAGAACAATGTATTAAGGCAAGACACAAAGTTCAGATATTATCCTTGCCCTCAAAACATTTGCAATCTAGGTGAGAAATAAGACATTATTTTAGATAAACATAATAGACATCATAAATGTATTAAAGAGAATAACAATTTTTCTTCAAAAATAGTTTCAGCTTTTAAAAGAGTACCAATTAAATTGCCCCCATCCAGGATGGCACAGTACTTCAGGAAAACAGTGCATCAGTAACTATTACTTAGCAATCATTCTTTCATTTAAGCTAAATTAGAATGCTGTCTCTTGTCAGCAAGGATTAATTACAACTTTGAGCAAGTACCTCACTCTAAAGTCAACACGGTTACACTGATTATTTTTATATATATTTAATATGTATCAGGTCTTAAATGATAGATTTGAATAGAATTATAGTGGGAGATAGTACATTTTTAACTTAAAAAAGGATTTGGAACTTGGGAGAATTATATACAAATTTGTACCAAGTAAGGTGTATTTTTGGAAATTTTTTCCACCAATCAGACCTCGTGTGTGTGTGTGTGTGTGTGTGTGTGTGTGTGTGTGTGTATTGTCCTATTTTAAGTCTTATCAATCCCCTAAAACAGCAGGAATACACTATTGTGGTTCTCTCTTAACACTTTCAAAGTCCTATTTCCCAAATTTTTTTTTGTCAGCTTCTCAGAAATATTTTTTTTTCACCTTCACTTCTACAATTCAAAGTTGAAGAAGGAGAGGAATGGTCAGGAATACAATTACAGCATGACTAGAGGGAGTATAGAAAATTGTAAATAGGATACTAATATTGGAGTTAGGAAAATTTGGATTCAAATCCTACTTCATAAACTTATGAGCTTAATTCTAAACAAGTCATCAGTTCCACATCTGTAAAATAGGAATAAAAATAGCACCTATTTTCACAGGGTTATGCTGAGGACCAATGAAATAATGTGAAAGAACTACCTTGCAAATTTTAAAACACGATCTAAATGTCAGCCTTTAATCAGCAAGCCTTTAAGTATATTCTATGGGAACAGCTAGGTGGATAGAGCACCATCTCTAAAGTCAGGAGGACCTGAGTTCAAATGTGACCTCAAACACTTAACATTTCCTAGCTGTGTGACCCTGGGTAAGTCACTTAACCCCAACTGCCTCAGCCAAAAAAAAAAAAAAAAAAAAAAGAATATTCTATGCACCATGCACAGAGGACAGCTAGATGGGGCAGTGAATAGAGTACTTGGACTGCAGTCAAAAAGATTTATCTTCTTGAGTTCAAATCTCACCTTAGAACCTTAGTATCTATGTGATCCTTATCAAGTCACTTCAACCTGTTTGCTTGAGTTTCCTCATTTGTAAAATGAGCTAGAAAATGAAATGGAAAATGGGGTCACAAAGAGTTATAAACAACTGAACAACAACATGTACCAAACACTGGTTAGGATACAAAGACAAAATTAAATAGTCCTAGCCCTCAAGGAGTTTACATGCTAATGGGAGAGACAATATGTACATATAGAATCATAATATATAAAAAATGAACATGAGGTAGTTTGGGGTGGAGGATGTTCTGCCTTAAGACATATATATGTAGAGAAGAAGATATTCTCTTCTTCTAGAATTAAAGAAGGACTTGAAAACATCTATAAGAAAATCCTTAAATAAAAATACATCTTAGAAACAAGTTCTATTGCAACTGCTAGAAGAAATAAAAGTGTATGTTTATATATATATGTGTGTGTTTGTATTTATATACACATGTACACATACATATGTGTATGTATGTGTGTATAAATATAACTGTAGATATAAATATATGGTATAAATGAAATGAGCATGTCAGAGGAAAGTTTTGAAAAAAGAAATGAGAGCAGCAATGGGGCAAGCCTAAAATAGTCAAGAGAAACAAAAAGTTAATTCAACCCTAGTCAAATGATATATTAAGAATAACTGAAACTAACTTAAGTTTAGAGGCACTGACATCATGTTGCAAAGATGATTCAAAAGCCAGATCTTGATGCCCAATTTTGGTTAAAGAAGAAAAAACAAAACAATACATATGCTACCCAGTAGATCTAGGAAATTTTTGGTACAGAATATCAAAGATCTGGAAATGGGTCTAATGATGGGATTGGCTTTAGCCTTTGCTTTGTATCCTGCCTTGTGGAAAAGTTGCCCAGTATCATTGGAAACTTTGTCCAGTAACAAAATCCATTTTTTGAACTCGGAGCATATGTGACCTACCTTGTTTATAACTGTAGATCTTTGAAACATGTAGAACAATCCCTGTATCTGGCTGGGTGGGCAACTGTTCCTTGTAATTAAATAAAAACTAACTCTTATCTTTAACACCTGGCCTAGAAATTGATATAAATATGAGAACCTCTGATTAGCTTGCTGCTGGTCCCTTACAGATTAAGCTAATCTTGCTGTTCACATTGAAAAATGCCTTAACAGGGGGCAGCTAGGTGGCGCAGTGGATAGAGCACCAGCCCTGAATTCAGGAGGACCCGAGTTCAAATGTGATCTCAGACACTTAACACTTCCTAGATGTGTGACCCTGGGCAAGTCACTTAACCCCAGCCTCAGGAAAAAAAAAAAAAAAAAAAAAAGAATGCCTTAACTAAGAACCCACTTGCTTTTGAAATTAGTTTCCCAAGCACCCCCGACTAATCTGCATCATTTTCTGTTTTTTTTTCCCCTCAGACTGATCTTCATCATTGATATGCAACCAATTTTACCACACAGAAATTGGTCACAATATTACTTCTCAAAGTTGTAAACTAATTGTTGAGAAAGATGCTCAACTAGTCATCAAGATCACCATTCTTTTTTGTAAAGGATCTCTTGTACTCTGCCTCCTATTTAGAGGACAAGAAATAAGAGAGGGAAAAACATAAAATGCAAGGAAACATGCAATTTATAATTATAATTGTAATGTAAATCCATATTATCATATAAAATCTATATCATCCATAAAACAGAAGAGAAGAGCAGAAAGGATTAGAAAGAAGACTTAAAAAATACATAGCTTACAAAAAATACACTTAAAAATAAACATTCACAAAATTTAATTTTTTTCATAAAAAAATCAAGAATAGCCATGATGATCTCATATATGGCAACACTAAAAATAGAACTTCATAAGAGAGACAAAAAGGAAAAGTACTTCATGCTAAAATGTACAAGAAATAATAAATTCATATGAATATTTTACATACTTGAACCAACTTTTACAATATCTAAATATTTAAAAGAAAATTTTGATGAATTACAGCAAAACTATAATAGTGAGGAATTTCAGTCTAGATAAATCTAACAAAGAATAGACAAGAAAGATTATAAATATCTGAATAGAAATTTAGAAAAGTTAAACATTAGTGAATGAGAATAAAAAGGAATATACATATTTCTAAGAACTTTGTTGCAGATTAACACAATTTGACCATGTATCAGCACATAAAAACTTCACAAACAAATGCATAAAAATAGAAATACTCAACACATCTTTTACGGACTGCAATGAAATTATATTCAATAAAGGGTCTTAAGAGATTAAAATTAATGGAAACTAATCTAACTTTAAAGAATTAATGGTTCAAAGAATAAAGCACAGAAATAACTGATAATTTCATCAGAGAAGAAAGATATTAAAATTTATGGGATACAGGAAAATGTTTATCACCACTTTTATCAACAATTTAAAGAGAGAATAGATAAAGGAAGAGGGAAGGCCAGTTTTTAAAATTTAGAAAACCAATGAACTATATTCCCTGCAATTAAATGCCAAAATAAAAATTCTGAAAAATGAAAAAGTAAAAATAAAAACTGAATTAATAAATAAAATTAGGAACTCATCATGAAAAAAAGATTAAATAATTTTATTTTTAAAAAGAGGGAAATCAAATTTCCAGTATAAAAAATTAAAACATCAATTCCCCCAAAAAATTAAGAAATAAAGAAAATTATTAGAAATTATTTCACACAACTATATGCCAACAAAACTGACAGTGCATATAGAATGACTACATTTACAAAAATGTAAAATGCATAGATTAGTAGAAAAAGAAATACAGAACTTTAAAAACATAATCTCAAAAAAAAAAAAGAAAAAGAAAGAAAGAAATAAAAACCTAATCTAAGAAAAAATAAACTGAACTAATATAAATAAACTCTCAAAGAAAAACCTCTGAAGCTAGAAGGATTTATAAATTTTAAGTGTCCTTCAAATATCCAAAGAACAATTAATTTCATTATTACATAATCTATTTGCAAAAGTAAGCAAAGAAAATGTCCTGCCAAATATTTGATACCTACACCAGAGAAACTTAAAACCAAGGGAAAAAACTTCAGACTAAACTATCTAATGAACATTAATGTAAAAAAATTAAATAAATTATTACCAAAAAAGCTTATATTAACATATCAAAAACATTTTCCACAATGATTATGCTGAATTTATATCAAGAACACAGAATTGGCACAATTAAATTATAAACAATATAGACCACAAAAATAAGAGCAATAAAAATAATAGAAAAGGCTTTTGACAAATTACAATACCCAACTCATTAAAAAAGTAAGACAACACTAGGTAAAAGAAACAAATGGGCCTTTCTTAAATATAGTTAAATAATATTGTTTAAAACTAAGAACCACCATTATATACATAAAAGGATAATTGATTTTTACAATAAGGTCAGGAGTAAACCACAACTATTTAACATAGTGCTAGAAATGCTAGCAATAGTAATCAGAAATGAAAAAGAAACTGAGGGAATAAGCCTAGGATGACAGGAAATTAAATTATCTCTTTCTGCAGATGATATGATTTATTTACAGAATTCAAGAAAATAAGCTAAAATTTAAACAATTTACAAATTCAGAAATTGAAAGATATAAAACAAATCCACATAAATAATCAATATTTTTGCATATTGTTAACAAAATCCCAGAAGGAAAAAATAGAAAAAGAAATTCTATTCAAAGTAATTACCAAATATATAAAATAATTGGGGGTTTACTTTCCAAGACACATATAGAAACTTTTAGAATACAACTAGAGAATAATAAAAAATAATTGGAGAAGTACTAATTGCTTAAGTAGCTTAGTCAAGATAATAAAATTGGCAACATACTTATGTATTCAGTGATATGTGAATCAAACTACTTTTGAGAGGGAAGATTCAAGTAGAGTGCTAAAGACAAGAACTCCAAAATTTGAGAAATGAAGTTGTGAAAATTAAGCCACAGATTATCTACAAATATCTAGGAGTTTGTAAATGAAATATAAGTGAAATATAGAATATTAGCCTGAGGGGATGGCAGTGTTAAGATTTTCCAGAATGGAAGGGAAATAAACACATGTAGACTATGAGAAAGATTAGGGTGAAACTGAAAATGAAACAGAAAAGTAAAAATCAAGGGTCCAAACTCCCAAAAGATACTCCTTGTTGAAGGCAAGAAACTGGTCATTTTAAACTGTTTAAATGCACTATTAAAAAATCAGACAACTCCCTCTCCTCCATATAAATAACCAAAAGTAACCAACTGCACCATTACCCCCAAACAAGGGGCAATAAAACCATGGGAATATTTTAAAATAAGATGATATCTTGTTTTTAGAAGAAATAAAAACCTAAGGTAAATTTTCCTTTAAAGGCATAATGAATACTTCATGAAAAGAGAAATGTTATCATTCCCTTTGATGAGAATGAAAGAAGTTCTAGTGGGTTTTACAAAAGTCCAATATTATAAATCAATAATCTAAAAGAAAAAAAGGGGGAAATAACCTGCAAAAATAACAAAAACAAATTTTAAGAAAAAGGATTTTTTTTTTCATTTTTTTCTGGGTGGTGCTAACCTGAAAGCCAACAAACATTCCTAACTTCATTCTTAAGAACTGATGAAATACATCTGCACAAAAATACCACAGCTAGAAAATGGGTAAGCGTGCCAAGAAAAAAAAAATTACTTTTGTAATTACTTCAAAAGTAAGTTGAAATTCAAAGTTAAGGAAAAAAACTAGGTATGCTGTTTTGTTTGTAAATAAATCTGCATACCTATGTACACACACACAACAGCTATATATTCTTTTCTGGTGAATGATTCATATTCTAAAATTTGGTTTACTTATGATGTAGAATACTTCTGAATGCCTACTGCAGATTTGAGCTTCTTGTTTCATCAGTGCTGTAACCTGATACTGTGATTTGAAAAAATCTCTTTTCTCCTTAAAACTCAAAAATGAATTCTTATCAGCAGGTTTTCTGCTCAGTGAAGTCAATCATTAAGCCAATAATCATTTCAGTTTGTCCCTCTACACCAGAGACACTGGGAGTAAACCAAATTATATATATTGTCTCCTGCTGCTCTAGATAAAACTTATTTCCTATTTTGAAAAAGACCAACTCTGAGGTTACACGATGCCAAGTTCATAAAAGTAATATGAAGATCAAACATACAGTGAAAATTTTAAGTTACAAATCTCCATCAGTCATGATGATGATTTTTTTATCATTAATTTTTTTAAAGTATGAATATGGATTGGGATGAGACACAAAATAGAAAATAAGAAATTCAAAGAATAAATACAACATTTGGGGTGGATCAGAAGTAGAATGGGAAAAATTCAGAAGATTGATAGAATTGTACTTGAATTACAGCAGCTTTTTGTAAACAAAGAACAATGTGAAGTAAACACATTTCATTTGGAGATATAAAACAAGGAAAAAAGTATATTGGAAAAATTTATAACTCAATCTGTGTGGGGCCAGAGGAAAAGCAGAGCAAAATGCTAATGAGCTGGCAGAGTGTAGAGATAACTCAAGGGACAACAACCAAAAAGATATGGTCAATAAACATGTGTGAGGTCCTTAAAAAAATTGTTTTGCAACAATGATAAGATTTCAAAAATTCCAAAGGGATATTAGATAGCATTCTACAACATAGTGTTGAAGTCACAATTCTTAGTATGTTCTATAAATTGTTTAATACTGAATATACATAGAGAAATAGAAAATTAAAGATCCAAGAACTAGAACAGTGATTATGTCATGAAGATACATAAATAATACTCCAATAATGAAGTATTGTTTACTATTTATATATTATCCTAATAATAGGATAATGTCATGAAAAAAATTTTAATAAAGATATAGTCTAGTTTTGTCATAAATCAAAAGTACTTGGTAGTTACTTGTATATTTTAAATTCAGTTTTTATTATTCCAACAACTTTTGAATATTAGCTGTACAAAGATTATATGGGAATGGAGAATATTAAAATACACAGATGAAATTTTTCTTTTCAAAACATGACATAGAATTTTTTAGTTGAAAGGGACCTTGGAAGTCCTAAAGAAGAATCTCTTCCACAAAATCTTCAATAAGTAAACCACTAATTTCTGTCTGAAACACCCCCTTCAAGAAGAACCACCTACAAAGTATTCAGTTATACTTTTGAAGAACTCTGTTAGAAAGTTTTTCCGCTTATAAACCTAAATCTATTTCTATGCAACTTTCATTCATCCCTACTTCTGCACTCTGAGATCAAGCAGATACATCTAGTCCCATTTCTACATGACTATCTTAAAAATACTTGAAGGTGGTTATCACATTCTCCCTCTTCAGAGAGATTCTTCAGGATAAACATCCCCATTTCCTTGAAACAGCTGTCATACATCATGATCCTTCACTCATCCTGATCACCCTCCTTTGGATATCCTCTAACTTAAACATTTATTCCTATTATATGTCTGTCTTCCTATAGGTTAAATATTTCTTGTTACATTAATCAATCCTCCTGTGCTAGGACTTCTTCCAATTTTATATCTCCAATTGGGACCAGACCTTTCAAACTGGTTATCCCATAGGCATTTGAAACCCCCAAACTGAACACATTATTCCCCTACCCCTAACTTCCCTCCTTTTCTTAACCTCATGCCTACATACTGGGGTAGACTTAGGCTTGGTCCCCCAGCTTCAAGTCTCTCTCCACTCAATTGTCAGCATGATCCTCCCAAAGAGATTATGTAACCTACCCCTTATTCAATAAACTCCAGTCATTACCTATTACCTCCAAGATAAATTTAATTCCTTCATAACCTGGTCCTTTCCAATGTTCTTATAGCTTACTCCTCTCCTCATAAGCTAAAATCTCCTAACTCTGGCCACTCTGTATTCTTTACAAAGGAAACTTCATCTCCTGACAGCATTTTCCCAAGATATTCCCCTAGGCCTGGAATACTTTTCTTCATCTTTGCCTCCTAGCTGTCCTGGCTTCCTCCAAATCTCAGATTGAATCCTACTTCTTGCCTTTCCCAGTATTCTTTATTCATTGTGCCCTACTTCTGAGACTACCTCCAATTTATCCTATATATATATATATATATACATATATATATACATATATATATATGTATATATATATATATATATATATATATATATATATATATATATATATATATATATATATATATCTTATTTGAACATAATTGTTTACATGTTGTCTCCCTCATTAAACTGTGAATTCCTTCTGAGCAGGGACTATTTTTTGCTTGTTTTCATGTCTCCAGCATTCAGCACAGTGTCTGCCACAGAGAAGATGCTTAATAAATGCTAATTGACTGACAGTAGAAGTTTTAAAAATGTTTGTTGATGATTTCTTACCAACCTGGTGTGCGTATTCTTGTTTTCTTACAATGCATTCAAGTATGCTTACGTCTTTACTAAATGTGGTGCTGAAAAATGAACAGTAATACTATAGATCTAGGACAGACTATGACAAAAATTTTACTTTCCTCATCCTTGACCTTACAAGTCTCACCATTTTGATTAATATACACATTGCTGATAGTTCCTTGTAGTTCCTACAATCTGTGAATGAAGAGAGAAATAAAAGCAATAATCTGACATGCACCTTATATTTTGGGAAAGCAAATTTCAAAGTATTCCAGAGGGACAGGTAGGATCCCATCAATTAAAATGCTCCAAGGGAAATCAACCCAAGAAGGATTCAGGAATGAAATTGTGTAGATGTAAAGGCAGATGAAAAATGGAAGTTACTTGAAAAGACTTGTGTAAATTCAGGAAATTAACCAATCAATTTATATTATAAAACTATATGTAGAGAGATGGAAGCTAAAAGAGAATATGGTAACATACTGAAAAAAAACAGCATCAGTTCTATTAAAGTTCAAAACTGGGTGAAGGTGAAAGGAGAAGCTAAGAACAATAAAAAGGGAACCATTTTGGTAGCAAAATGAAGATTAAATAAGAGAGAACCGCTGCTTTAAGATTTGAGGTAGAAGGGGATGACTGACAACAGAGAAAAGGCAGAGATACTCAACTGTTATTTTTCTTGTTCTCTCTAATAAGGAAAATTACTTTTATTATTAGATATAATAACAAAAATAGCTAAAAGAGAGAAGATAAGCAAGGAGATAACACGAGAACTCCTAGTTAGAAATTAAAAATTCAAAAGTGTAGAAAAGCAGAAATGTAAAAGTTTTTCTCTAATGTCAATATATTAAAATTATATTTGATACTATGTTATCAAAACTGAAAAGAGAGATTCATAAAAACTAAAGATTAAAGGAAAACAAAATAAACGTTTTGCCCAATGACCTGCTAGTAGAGCTTAGATCTAACAACTTAGAATGGATAGAAGTTTACAAAGATACATAAACTTGATTAACAAAATAAGAAATAGAGAACTTAAACAACTTATTCTTAGAAAAAGATGTGGAATAAATCATAAATGAATCCCAAAATTCAGGAATAAAAAAACAAAACAGGACCAGACAGATTTGCTAGGCAAGTCTCCCAAATGTTAATAGATCAATTATCTTCAATACTATATAACCTGCTTGTAAATATAAGGGGAAAAATGGTTCTAAACTCCAACACAATTTATAATCAAAGAAAAGACAAAGTCAGAGAATAAAAACTATAAATATCCCTTAAGAATATTCTTGTGATAGGATAGTTTACCTCTCAGACCTGTGGAAGAGGAATGAATTTATGTCCAAAGAAGAACTAGAGAGCATTATTGGTCACGAAGTAGAAAACTTTGATTATATCAAATTGAAAAGTTTTTGTACAAACAGAACTAATACAGATAAGATTAGAAGGGAAACAATAAACTGTAAAGACATTTTTATAGTCAAGGGTTCCGATAAAGGCCTCATTTCCAAAATATATAGAGAATTGACTCTAATTTATAAAAAATCAAGACAATCTCCAATTGATAAATGGTCAAAGGATATGAACAGACAATTCTCAGATGAAGAAATTGAAACTATTTATAGTCATATGAAAAGATGCTCCAAGTCATTATTAATCAGAGAAATGCAAATTAAGACAACTCTGAGATACTACTACACACCTGTCAGATTGGCTAGAATGACAGGGATGTGGGAAAACAGGGACACTGATACATTATTGGTGGAATTGTGAATACATCCAGTCATTCTGGAGAGCAGTTTGGAACTATGCTCAAAAAGTTATCAAACTGTGCATACCCTTTGATCCAGCAGTGTTACTATGGGGCTTATATCCCAAAGAGAAATTAAAGAAGGGAAAGGGACCTGTATATGCAAGAATGTTTGTGGCAGCCCTCTTTGTATTGGCCAGAAACTGGAAACTACGTGGATGCCCATCAATTGGAGAATGGCTGGATAAATTGTGGTATATGAATATTATAGAATATTATTGTTCTGTAAGAAATGACCAACAGGATAATTTCAGAGAAGCCCGGAGAAACTGACATGAACTAATGCTGAGTGAAATGAGTAGGACCAGGAAATCATTGTATACTTCAACAACAATACTATATGATGATCAATTCTGATGGATGTGGCCATTTTCAAAAATGAGATGAACCAAATCAGTTCCAATAGAGCAGTAATGAACTGAACCATCTACACCCAGTGAAAGAATTCTGGGAAATGAGTAAGAACCACTACATAGAATTCCCAATCCCTCTAATTTTGTCTGCCTGCATTTTGGATTTCCTTCACAGGCTAATTGTACACTGTTTCAAAGTCTGATTCTTTTTGTACAGCAAAATAACTGTTTGGACATGTATACATATATTGTATTTAATTTATACTTTAACATCTTGAACATGTATCGGTCAACCTGCCAGCTGGGGGAGGGGAGAAGGAGGGAAAAATTGGAACAAAGGGTTTGGCAATTGTCAATGTTGTAAAAGTACCCATTCATATATCTGGTAAATAAAAACTATTATTTAAAAAAAGAGGAACAAATTGGAAAAAAAGAATATTCTTGTGAAAATATTAAATAAAAGTTGGCAAAGAGATTACAACAATTTATTTAAATGATTATGTGCTATGACTAATTAGATTTATACCAAAGATGAAAGATTGTTCCAATATATGAAAATTATAAACATAGTCCACAAAAATAGTAAGATCCACATGATTCCATCAATAGATGCTAAAAAGACTTTTGACAAAATTCAAATTGTTTGTTATTAATTTATCAATTCTGAAAAGCATAAGAACAAATAAGCCTTTTCTTAATACAGAAAACATTTTCTTCCTAAAACTGAGAAACAACAATATATTTAATATAGAAAGGCAAGAGGTAACTTTACAATAAGATCAGGGGAAAAGGATGGTTGTTTTTTCCCCTCCTTTTTTTTCTCTCTCCCCTTCCCCCCAAGACAGGAAGCAATCTGATATTGGCTATAGTCATGTTAAACATCTTTCCATATTAGCCATGTTGTGAAAAAAAAGAATCAGAAGAAAAGGAAAAAATCACAAGAAAGAAGAAAACAAAAAAAAAAAAAAAAGAAGAAAACTTAAAAAATAGAAAATAGTAGGTGGTATGGACCAGAACTCTGAACTTGAAATAAAGGATTGTTACAAGATATTAAGTCAGTGGAGTTGATAGAGACAATAGCTATCTAATTTATCATGGTTCATTCAGTATGATTGATTTAATCCTACAAGGAGATGTTATGGGCCAGAACTTGAAACAAGATACTAAGTGGAATTGAGGAGACAATGGTTAAATCTAATTTATCATTGATTTAATCCTACAACAAATAATGGTTTCCTAGTGATATAATGATTGGTTTGTACTCAGTGTGCAGGCTATAAAGCTAGAAGCCTCAGCCAGGGAGATTCAGAGACAAGTGGACAGAAGGCTGGAGGCTGAAGGCTGGGGCACAAACCCTTGGACTCAGACAAATTCATCCCATTTCACACCACCTCAGTGGCAGGCTCTCCTCCTTTGCTTCCCCACTGAAAACAAGACTCTGGAAGGCTTCCTGAAAACTAGCCAAACACCAAGTGAAGGAGATGGGACTTTGAAAGAGATTTGGACTTTAACACTTGGCTGCACTCATGGTGATTACTGAATTGAAATGAAAGCTGCTCCCAGAGACCCCAAGAAAACCTCAACAGAGAACATTATAATGTAGAGAGAATATTACAAGTAAGCTTTCATCTGCATTCAAATTCCATAGTTCTTTCTCTGGATGTGAATGATATTTTCCAATATAAGTCTTGCAGAACTTTCTTGGATCATTGAATTTCTGAGAAAAAACAAAGTCTATCAAAATTGATCATTGCACAATGCAGCTCTTTATTTTAGCAAAGAATTAGGAATTAAACAGGTTGCCATACAGTGGGCAAGGTTAAATAAATTATGGTGAACGAATGTAATGGAATATTATTGTGCTTTAAGAAATAACAAAAGGGACGTTTTCAGAGAAACTTGGGAAGACTTTTGTGAACAGATACAGAGTGAAATGAGCAGAAACAAGAACACTTTAAATAACATCAGCATCATAAGAAAAACAATTTCAAACCTTTAAGAATTCTATTCAATATACTGAGCAACAAGGATTCCAGAAACCAAAGATGAAGCCTGCTACCTGCTTCTTGATTAGAATGCAAATTTAAGCTTGATGTCAGGAAAGTCTTTCAAATAATTAGAGCTGCTGAATGGACTGCCTCAAAAAAGAAGAATTTATCTTCATTTAAGGCCTTATACATAGAAGTATGTCCTTCCAATATGAGTTACTGCTTAATGGTCACTGAGATCCTTTATAACTAAACAGCTATAACTATAACAGTGGCAAAATATGTGATTCTGTAAATCCTTGAAGACTTCAAAGATCTTTCTCAACAGAACTGTTGTCAATAAACACTTTTACCCTCATGTACTTTGGATTTTTTAATCCAAATGTAGAACTCTATATTTATCCTAAGTAAATTAATTTTTATTTGAAATAATCTATAATTCTAATCTATAAATAACATTTTGGGTCCTATGTTCAGCCAATATATTATCCATGTGCTTCCAATCAGCAAATTTAATAAGCATACTATTTTCTGCTTTATCCAAGTCATTGATAAAAATCTTGAATAGTCACTGCTGAGAGACCTGATGACAGAATTTTCTCTGCATGCTATAATCCCTATTCTATAGTGCACTCATAGGTAGTGAGGGGTCAAGTCCCAAAAATCAATAGGACTGAATTTTTTATAATAGCAATATATGCAAAGATACTTTTCAACATTCACCCTTGCAAAATTTTGGTTTCCACATTTTTCTCTCTTCCTTTTTCCCATCTTCTCCCCTAGGCATCAAGTAATGCAATATATATGAACAATTGTTGTGTACATAGTTCCTCATTTATCATGCTGCCCAAGAAAAATCAGGTCAAAAAGGGGGGAAAATAAAAAAAAGCAAGTAAACTACAACAAAAAAAGGTGAAAATACTATCCTGTGATTCACACTCAGTTCCCACAGTCCTCTCTGTGAATGCAGATGGCTTTCTTCATTACAAGATCATTAGAACTGGCCTGAATCATCTCATGGTTGAAAAAAGCCTAACCCATCAAAACTCAGTTTCCATTTTCTAAGCCACTACAAAAAGGGCTGCCACAAACATTTTTGCACAAACTTTTTAACTCCAAAAAGAAGACAAACCTAGGCAGGAAAAATAAATGATACATTCAGTATAATCATATTTAATATTAACTTAAAGTTAAAAATTTAAAATTATAATCTTAAATTTTATTCTTGAGATTAGAGCCACATATGAATTGACAAGGCTGATCTTATGTCATGATTACACTTGATCCCAAATTCAAATGGGAATATAAAAATATAACCAAATTTATGTGTCACAAAAACTATTCAAAGCTGCAATAGAACCTCAGTAGACATGTACATTTCAAATTCTTCAAAGAGAAAGGGACAAATAAAGTGATTTTTAAACCATCTTAAAAATTATAAAATATTGTGCCAAATAGGATGGATATAATTTTAAACTTGGGCTATGACAGTTTATATAACTGTTATCCACTCTTTCAGAGAAAAATATTACTTTTATGGTGAGGGAGAGCATATATTAAATGCACAAAAGATATTAGTATTGCCTACAGAGTGACAATCAGTTTGCATTTCTGTTTCAAATTATAGTTAATCAACTCTATTTAGCACATAATTACAGAATAGGCCACAAATGAGATTAGAATGAAATACACCAAAAATATATTGGTGCTTGTTTCAGGAAAACAAGAAAAATATAGTGCACAGAGGAAATGTAAACAGCTGATGGGTTCCTGACATAAATAAATGATGGGGAAACTAAAAAAGTACTAAATGTAGTAGAAATAAGAGATATATTATTGTGGTTGTGTAAAGCCTTTCAGACCTTGGGGTTGCCATTAAATACACTTGAGAAATCTGGAACCAAGATGATGGATGGCATAGCAGGAAGAATTATAGTCTAGCTCCTCCAACACACTTCCACCACAGAAATCTAGAAAATGCATTCGGTTGAATGGAAAAAATAAAAGTGAATCCTATTTCCAGCTCAGGTCAGCATAGAAAGACACACAGAAATGTCTGTGGAGATACAAAGGATGGAACTTAGGGGTGGAGAGGTGGAAGAACTGAAAGAGGGCTACAGCTGTGCATGGGGCAAGAAGAGGTCCTAGACCCATTTAGGAGAATCCCAATGTATGGTGTGTAGTGAAGGGAAAGATACTACCTGACAGTTCTGTCATTCAATACCCAGTTTCAGGTATCTAAATCTTACTTCTTTTAGTTCCTTTCTTTGCATAATTCTCCTCTCTCCCACTCCTACATGAACATATAAATATGACAAAAAAGTTTTCCAAAATAACACAATTTTGCACCAAGAATCTCAGATATCACAGTTCCCAATTAAATCAGCATTTGTCAAATTCCTATACTGTATGTTGGGCATAATAACTCATATGGGGGTGTTATTAAAAAAATAGAAATTTTCTAATCTGAAAGAGATCACAACATAGATGAGTTACAAATTACAGACATTTAAATATATTTCAAGAAATATGTATAGAAGAATTGCAATTTTTTTAAGAACTGTATTTTTAACATATATTGTATTTGCTGTCTAGGGGAGAGGGTGACGGAAGAGGAGAAAAAATTTAGAACACATGGTTTTGCAAGGGTGAATGCTGCATATCTTTGCATATATTTTGAAAATAAAAAGCTATTATTTTAAAAAATAAAAATATATTTCAAGAATATGTAACAACATATAAATGAAGGAAGTAATTGAAAAATACTTTGGGATACAGGAAAAAGGAGTATTTCTCAATGGATCAACTGAGAGCAACATAGAAGTTTTTAAAGTCTCAAAATTTAATAAAAAATGGAATTAAAAGATATGTAATGAAAGCAAAAATAAACCTAATTATAAAATATAATCAGGAAAACTAATTTTGCTAACAGATAACATAAAAATGAATATCAATGCTTAAGTTTATACACCAAATGGCCATCCAAATTCTTAAAAGTTAAATGAGTTACAGAAGGAAAAAGAAAGTAAAACTAGTATAATGAAGGACCTCAATTTACCTCTCTCAGAACTAGATAAATCTAAATATTAGATGAGTAAGAAAGAAGTCAAGGAGATAGATATGACAGATGTCTGGAGAAAGATAAATGTAAACAGAATGTTTCTAAGCTATATAGCATATCGCATGTTCACAAAAAATGACCAATCTTAGTGCATAAACCCTCATAATCAAGCAGAAATATTAAATGTTCCCTTTTTAGGCCATAATAGAATAAAAATTACATTTCATAAATTGTCTTGTAAAATAGATTAAAATTTAATTGGAAACTAAATAATCTAATCTTAAAATAATGGGCAGGTGAAAGAACAGATAATAGAAACAATCAATAATTTCATTAAAGATAATAATTTAAATGAGGCAATGGACCAAAATTTGTGGAATGTACCCCAAGCAATATTTAGGGGAAATTTTATACCACTAAATACTTATCATTAAAAAAGATAAAAAAGCAAATAAATGAATTGAGCATATAACTAAAAAAAATCTATAAAAAAAAAACCAACACATTAAATTTCCAATTAAACACCAAAACAGAAATAGATCCTGAAAATCAAAGGAAGAATAATAAAACTTGAAGTTTAAAAAACCACTGAGCTGCTTTTTAAATAAATAATTAATAATAAAACTAAGATCTGGTTTTATGAAAAAAAAAATCACTGATTTATCTAATTAAAGGAAAAAAGAATACAATAAATTACCAGTATCAAAATGGAAAAAATGAATACACTACCAAAAAAGATGAAATAAGTAATTATTAGAAGCGATTTTGTCCAATTATATGGCACTAAAACTAATAAGTAAAATATATTAATATTTACAAAAATATAAATTGTCCATCTTAACAGGAGAGGAAATAAAGCATTTAAATAACCCTATCTTACAAAAAGAAATTGAACTAATCATAAATGTTCTTCTAAGAAAAATCCCTAGGACAAGAAGGATTTATAAGTGAATTCTAAGAAACACTTAAAGAACAATGAATTCTAATATATATAAACTATGTAAAAAAAAGTAAAGAAGTCCTACTGAATTCCTTCTATGACATAAATATAGTTTTGATACTTAAACCAGTGAGATTAAAAACAGGAAGAAAAATATAGATGAATTTTCCTAATGAATATTGATAAAAAATTTTTAAATAAAATACACTATGACCAGATAGGATTTATGTCAGCAATGTAAGACTGATTCAATATTAGAAAAACTATAAGCATAATTGACTACATCAATAACAAAAAGAACAAAAGTAATATGATTATATTAATTTATATAGAAAAAGGTTTTGATAAAATACCCATTTCTATTAAAAATTAGAAATTACAGAAATAAATGAAGCCCTTTTAAAAATAATAAGTATTTCTATCTATAACAGTCGACAAACTTGAAACCTTCTCAATAAGATCAAGGATGAATCAAACGTCCATTTTCACCACTATGATTTAATATTGTACTAGACATACTAGCTACAGCAATGACAAGAAAAAGAAAGTAAAGGTAAGAATAAGCAACAAGGAAATAAAATTCACTCTTTGTAGATTATATGATAGTATAGTTAGAGAACACTAAAGAATCAAATACAAAAACTGGTTGAAACAACTTTAACAAAGTTTCAGCATATGAAGTAAATCTAAATAAATCATTAACATTTCTATCTATTACCAACAAAACTTAGCAGAGAAAGAAAAATTCCAATTTAAATAACTGCAGACAGTATAACATACTTAGAAGTCTACCAGACAAAAAAAATAATCAAGAACTATATGAATACAATTACAAAACATTCACATAAAGATATATATAAACAAATATTGTTTATGTATAAGATGAGCAAATATAATTAAAATGACAATTAAACCTAAATTAATTTTCTTATTAATGTCATATCAAAAAGTCAAAGAATTATTTTATAGAATTAGAAAAAATAAAAAAATTAATCTGGAAGAACAAAAGGTCAACAATATCAAAGAAATCAATAGGGGAAAAAAATGTAAAGGAAGATAGCCTAGCAGTACCAGATTTTAAACTATATTACAAAATGGTAATAATTAAAACAATTTAATACTTCACTGGAATAGATTAGATATATAATATTCTGTAGTAAGTGACCATAGTAATCTGGCATGTGATAAACCCAAAGGTTCAATCTTTTGAAACAATAACTCATTATTTGAGAAAAACTACTGGTGAAAATAGAAAGCTCTGTAGCAGAAACTAGGCATAGACCAACATCTCATATCAAATACCATGATCAGGTTAAAATAGGTACATGATTTTGACATAAACTGTGATATGATAAGCAAATAAAGGAGCATGGAAAATGTTACCTCTTAGATCAAAGAATAAGTGAAGAGTTTATGACCAAACAAAAAAGGAGAAAAAATTATAGAGTTAAAATGGATAATTTTCATTATATGAAATTAAAAAGGTTTTGCACAAATAAAACCAATGCAGCTAAAACTTAAAGGAAAGCAGTAAAACTGGGGGAAGAGGGAGAATAATACTAAGTTTTTCTGATAAAGGCCACATGTCTCAAATATGTAAGTAACTTGGGCCAGTTATATAAAAATAAGACTCATTCTCCAACTGATAAATAGTCCAAGGATAAGAACAGTCAGTTTTCAAAAGAAATCAATAGTAATATGAATAAATGCTCTAAATCACTAAAAATGGAGAAATGCAAATTAAAATATCTCTCAGGAACCACCCTCATAACCTATCAGTTTGGTTAATATGACAGAAAAGGAAACTGACAAGTGTTGAGGGGAAATGGAAAAATAATTAAACTAATGCACTGTTGGTGGAGCTATGAACTGCTGCAACCATTCTGTAGAACAATTTGAAATTCTGCACAAAGGGTTGTAAAACTGTGCATGCCCTTTGACCTAGTAATATCACTACTAAGTCCATATCCAAAAGAATCAAAGAAAAAGGAAAAGGACCTAAATGTATAAAAATATTGATAGCACCTCTTTTTGTGGTGGCAAAGAATTAGAAACTTAAGGGGTGACACAATTTAAGAAATGGCTGAACAAGTTTGGTATATGATTGTAAAATGGAATACTCTTGTATTTTAAGAAATTATGAGGGAGATGGTCTCAGAAAAAAAAAAACCTAGGAAGACTTATATGAACTGATACAAAGTAGAGCAAACAAAATCAGGAGAACTTTGTACATAGTAACAGCAATATAATAAGGATGATTTGAAAGACATAGCTACTCTATTAAATACAATGATCCAAGACAATTTCAAGGGACTCATAATGAAAAATGCTATCCATTTACAAGAAAGAACTCCTAGTACACATTGAAGCATATTATTTTTCATTTTTTATTTTTTAAAATATTGTTTGTATGCCTTTATATGTAAAATAGTATCATATTGCTTACTTTCTCAATGGGTAGGAAAGGGCTTAAGAGAAGGAGAGTATTTGGAACTCAAAACTTAAAAATGAATGTATTTTAAATTAAAATAATAGTGCATGAACTCTATAAGTTAATCATTTCAATGACTTAAAGAGTATAAAAATTATAGCACCCTGATAAAACACTTTTTTTTAATTTTTATTTTATTTTATAATTATAACATTTTTTGACAGTACATATGCATGGGTAATTTTTTACAACATTATCCCTTGCACTTACTTCTATTCAGATTTTTTCCCTTCCTCCCCCAACCCCCTCCCCCAGATGGCAAGCAGTCTTATATATGTTAAATATATTACAGTATATTCTAGATACAATATATGTGTGTAGAACCGAATTTTTTGTTGCACAGGAAGAATTGGATTCAGAAGGTAAAAATAACAGTTTACATTCATTTCCCAGTGTTCCTTTTCTGGATGTAGCTGGTTCTGTCCACCATTAATCAATTGGAATTGGATTAGCTCTTCTCTATGTTGAAGAAATCCACTTCCATCAGCATACATCCTCGTACAGTATCATTGTTGAAGTGTATAATGATCTTCTGGTTCTGCTCGTTTCATTCAGCATCAGTTGATGTAAGTCTCTCCAAGCCTCTCTGTATTTCTCCTGTTGGTCATTTCTTATAGAACAATAATAGTCCATAACATTCACATACCATAGTTTACCCAACCATTCTCCAATTGATGGACATCCATTCATCTTCCAGCTTCTAGCCACTATGAAAAGGGCTGCCATAAACATTTTGGCACATACAGGTCCCTTTCCCTTCTTTAGTAGTTCCTTGGGGTATAAGCCCAGTAGTAGTATGGTTGGGTCAAAGGGTATGCACATTTTGATAACTTTTTGGGCGTAATTCCAGATTACTCTCCAGAATGGTTGGATTCTTTCACAACTCCACCAGCAATGCATCAGTGTTCCAGTTTTCCCACAGCCCCTCCAACATTTATCGTTATTTGTTCCTGTCATCTTAGCCAATCTGACAGGTGTGTAATGATACCTCAGAGTTGTCTTAATTTGCATTTCTCTGATCAATAGTGATTTGGAACACTCTTTCATATGAGTGGAAATAGTTTTAATTTCATCATCTGAAAATTGTCTGTTCATATCCTTTGACCATTTATCAATTGGAGAATGGCTTGATTTCTTATAAATTAAAGTCAATTCTCTGTATATTTTGGAGATGAGGCCTTTATCAGAACCTTTAACTGTAAAAAATTTTTCCCAATTTGTTACTTCCCTTCTAATCTTGTTTGCATTAGTTTTGTTTGTGCAGAAACTTTTTAATTTGGTGTAATCAAAATGTTCTATTTTGTGATCAATAATGGTCTCTAGTTCTCCCTTGGACACAAACTCCTTCCTCCTCCACAAGTCTGAGAGGTAAACCATCCCATGTTCCTCCAATTTATTTATGATTTCGTTCTTTATGCCTAAATCTTGGACCCATTTTGATCTAATCTTAGTATGTGGTGTTAAATGTGGGTCCATGCCTAGTTTCTACTATACTAGTTTCCAGTTTTCCCAGCAGTTTTTGTCAAATAATGAATTCTTATCCCAAAATTTGGGATCTTTGGGTTTGTCAAATATTAGATTGCTATTTTTATTCACTATCTTGCCCTATGAACCTAACCTATGCCACTGATCAATTAGTCTATTTCTTAGCCAATACCAAATGGTTTTGGTGACTGTTGCTTTATAATATAGCTTTAAATCGGGTACACTCTGATAAAACACTTAAAAAAATAAAATGTCAGCTGCTGTTCTCTCAACTTGTGAAATACCCCCTTCTATAGCCATCTTTGTCCCAGTAGGCTCTCATATATAGATTTCCAGATTCCTGTTTACTCAGTAAATACAAAAGATTCAAAAACCATTCATTGTACAATTTGGTTGTTGGGAAGAAAATAAAGAACAGCAACTTCTCTGTTAAAAAAAAAAGATAGGGCTCAAAAAGTTATCAAACTGTGCATACCCTTTGATCCAGCAGTGATACTACTGGGCTTATGTCCCAAAGAGATCTTAAAGAAGGGAAAGGGACCTGTATGTACAAGAATGTTTGTGGCAGCCTTCTTTGTAGTGGCCAGAAACTGGAAACTAAGTGGATGCCCATCAATTGGAGAATGGCTGAATAAATTGTGATATATGAATATTATGGAATATTATTGTTCTGTAAGAAATGACCAACAGGATGATTTCAGAAAGGTCTGGAGAGACTTACATGAACTGATGCTGAGCGAAATGAGTAGAACCAGGAGATCGTTGTATACTTCAACAACAATACTATATGATGATCAACTCTGATGGATGTGGACATTTTCAACAGTGAGATGAACCAAATCAGTTCCAATGGAGCAGTGATGAACTGAGCCAGCTATATGCAGCAAGGGAACTCTGGGAGATGACTATTAACTGCTATATAGAATTCCCAATCCCTCTAATTTTGTCTGCCTGCATTGTGGATTTCCTTCACAGGCTAATTGTACACTGCTTCAAAGTCCAATTCTATTTGGACAGTAAAACAACTGTTTGGTCATGTATACATATATTGTATTTAATTTATACTTTAACATCTTGAACATGTATTGAACATGAACAACCTGCCATCTGGGGGGGGGGGGGGAAGGAGGGGAAAAATTAGAACAAAAGGTTTGGCAATTGTCAATGTTGTAAAATTACCCATGCATATATCTGGTAAATAAAAACTATTAAAATATTATAAAAAAAGATAGGCAATGACATTTATGGTTATGGATTTTAATATATCATAAATATATTTTGTGTGGAATTCTAGCCTAATATTAAACTGTTATAATGTGTTCTTATTTATAGATATTGCTATGAATTGTCTTTTTTTTAAAGATGTTATTTGGATATGACTGATAGCCTAAAAATAACAATTTAACTCATCAAAAATATGCATTTAATATATTTCATATCCAGTTACTAAAGTTTTATTTTCTCTAATATCAACTACAATCCACTACACAATGTTACCAAAAGAAAATTCTGATAGAGTGAAAGATGATCAATTTTGACATATCATTTATCATATCCATTTGAAACATGGATTAAAAAAAAATCAGCTAGGTGACATAGTGGATAGAGTACCAGCCCTGAAGTCAGGAAGACCTGAGACACTTAACCATCCTAGCTGTGTGACCTTGAGCAAGTCATTTAACTCCAATTGCCTCAGCCAAAAAAGAAAAAGAAAAGAAAAAAAATGCTTTTCAAACATTTTATCAAAGAAAAAAACAAAAACTGTACATTTACTATTATTTTACAACTGAGAACAAATTTTAAATGAATGTTGCAAATGTTTTGTTTTCCCAATGCAATAACTAATCATTAAATTATTCATCATTAACTATTTAATATCTATTAGTATTTAGCAGTTACAAATACAAAAACAATGATAACAGCTTTAAACCACTTAAATTTATTGCCATGTTAAAAAATGCTGAATATATGTAAACAAAAAAACCCATGTCCTGAAGGACTTAACTCCTTCAAGAGTTAATTTTCAACTCATGAACTCCTACTCTATTTGTAAATTTTAATATATTAATATATTACTTTTGTTTTTTAAATTTCTCTATCAAATGTCACTTAAAAATCATGTCAAGGTATAAAAGAATAAAGCATACATATATCATATCTGCACACATTTCAATGAAATTTCTAATGATTCATAGGGGAATCTGAAATCTGACCAATTTCAAAGTTATGTAATCATTTGGATTAGTCTATAGCTTATCAACTGTACTGCTCAAATTATATTCAAATCCTTTTTAATTCTACTACTTTTCCTCTATAAATTATTTCCTATTTATTGTGTATGTAACTTGCTGTATGTATTTGTTTGCTTATCGCTTTCTCCATTAGATGGTGACCTCCTGGACGGCAGGAACTGTCTTTTGCCTTTCTTTGTACTCCCAGTAGCACAGTGCTTGGCAAACAATAGGAGCTTAATAAATGTTTATTAACTAGCTAATTAATCATATAAATTACATAAATTAATTGTATTGATTTGTGTAGTTTATGTAATTAATTAGCTAGTTAATAGAAGAAAAGTTTAGTCTTAAATTAATTGTATTAAGACTAAACTTTTCCTCTCATAGAAGAAAATAAACTATTAATACAGATAAATACAACAAACATAAGCCTCCTTTGTACCCTTTAACCCATCCCCTTCGGCCAAAAAATGAACACATATCTAACATCTTGTTATGGTATAATGGCATTTCTTTATTTGGAAAACAGCTCTGAAGAAATAAATCTAAGACATTATCATTATTACTATATTGGCCCAAAGAATATTATCAACTCTCCTAAAATTTAAAAAAACAAAAAAAGTTATAAATTAAAGTTGCTTGCCAGCAGACTATTTGAGGGCAAGATCTTGGACTCCAGAACTGCAACAGATTTTTCTCCTTTCCCCTCCATTACATTTATTCCATTTTATTTCACTCAATTCCTTAGGGACCTCTCTTTGTTTAAATGCCAACCTTAGAAACCCAACTATTCTGTGGAATCCACTATCCAGCCTCTCTCCCTGATTACTTTTCCATTTAGTGACAATGAATTCTATGGGGTTAGTCTCAGCAACTTTGAACAACCCCAAAATCATTTATATTTGGAAAATGGAAATTGAGCCCCAGATCAAATATAGAAAATATAGAAAAAGAGCACTGAATTTAAAGTTAAAGGATTTGACTTTGAATTTCTAATCTACTATTTATTATCTATTATCTTGGACAAATCAGTTAAACTCTAAGGTTCAGTTTTTTGATCTGTAAAATGAAGGAATGGGATTTGTTCATCTTTAGGATCAGCTACTATGAAACTATGTAGCAGTATGCTACAGCCAGCTTGTCCCAACTTGCAAGAGCTGATAGTTAAATATTTGGGAATTTTGCCAGCTGGTTATTAAATAGTGCATAATTCAATTAGCTCCCACCACCCATCTATTAGGGTTGTTGTGAGGATCAAATGTGATATTTTTTAAATGCTTATTAGCACATGCATAGTGCATAGTAGGTGCTTAATAAATGCTGGTCTGCTTGTTTCCTTCTTTCCTTTCTGGATAAGTAATGTTATTTGTTGCTCTAAAAGAAATGGATTCAATCACAGCAAAGTGTATTTTATATACAGTATTGTCTACTTAAATGGCTGTGGTTTTACTAATGAATGTTTGAAGGCTAACTTAATTGCATTTTGTTCTTACAATGCTATTACATGCTGGGAAGAAGTCTGGAGTAGCTATAGAGTTGTTCAAAAAATTTCCTAAAGTGCTCTTTTAGTATTGTTTAAATAATAAAATGTAATTTTTTTTTCAGCCAATTTCAATTCTGTCTTACTCTTTGTTACCTTATTTGGGATTTTCTTGGTAAAGATACTGGAGCAGTTTGCCATTTCTTTCTTCAGCTCATTTTACAGATGAAGAAACTGAAGCAAACAGGATGAAGTGATTTAATGAAGTTACCAAGAGAGGATGTAAACTCAGGAAGATGAGTTGCTGAACTCTATCCATTGTATCATCTAGCTTCCTTAAAATGGAATTATCACTTGATGATTCAATTTCAGAAATAAAACAATTTAATCATTTAAAAATATTTCTGGATAAAGTTTAATTTACGTATCACCAATATAATAAAAAAGTAAACCAAGCAAGAAACTGTAGCTAAGAAACTTGAAATTCAAAATATTAAAATTGGTTGAATTACAAAACTGAGATGGGAAGCATATAGTTACTGAAGTACTTTCCTACATTATTTATACATTTTTTACATTCTTCTCATTTTAGTTTGACGATGAAATTAGCTAATGTTAATTTTTTGCAAGGCCTTGACTGACATTCTTTTTCAACTGCATTGTAGTCAAGATCAACTAACATTCAGATAATACAGAAATTAAATGCACCCTAAGAGATTTAAAAACTGGTACTAGAAAGCATCAATCTCAAGGTGAAGTTCTAATTCAGTCTGATAACTTTAAAGATTCCATTAACAAAAATAATAATGGTTTCCTAAGAATGTTACTAGAAAATATAATTCAATACATGAATTTACATCTTTTATCAAACAGAAACAACAACCTGTACCACAGATGCAGATAGCAATTTGTTGTGTCTATGATAAGTAACACAAAAAAATACTGGTTCAGCTGAGGTGGAGAGAGATTCTGAGACACTGCAAAGATGTCACAGGAGGTGGAATGAGTTAGCAGAGTATGAGGGGCTCACCTGGAACATGGGCACACAGCTGCCATCTGGTAGTTTCTTACTTTAATTATGTTTGTGAATTAGTTCCTCAGCTACAACTGTCAATCCTCCTAAATTTCAGCACTCTGATAAAAATGCCCTGTTGTCCCACTCTATTTGTGGCTATATCCCTGGATCTTGATTATGGCTTCCTCACTGAATGGCTCTGCCATGTGATTCACTCCAGAGTCTACTTTGGAATTCATTAATTGTAATTCCTTTAAAAGAGAGAAGCTTCCATCAATACCATGAAGCATATACAGCTACAATCTTGGTTGGATCCCATACTTAGGGAGATTAAAGAAGAAAAGCTCATTCTGCCTGCTCAAAAACTAGTAAAGATTCCTGCACACTCACAAAACAAAATATAAACTCTTTGTGTCTAGTACTGATGGCCCTCCACAAGATGATTCCAAATTAAATTTCCATTTCTATCAGTACTCCCCTACCTTTACAGTCAAGTCAATCCCTGCCTTTATAATTAAGATGTTTTACATTACCTCAAATGTCTTGTGCTTGCCCTTCTATATTATATCCATTGATGGCTTGGTGCCAATCTGGCAGACAATCTTTAGTAGAGTGCCAAAGACATTTGTGGTTGACCTTTGCTATTTAACATTTTTATCAATTTCTTGGACCAAAGTGGGCAAGCCTATCAGATTTTCAGATAATCCAATGCCAGGTGGAATAGCTTGACAATTATAATTCAACTGAAATAAGAAAAGGCAGAGGTAATGATCACCTTGGACATAGTAAAAGCAATAATAGATCTAATTGAAAGACATAATTAAGAACAGGCAACTAAGTGGCACATTTAGTCTTGCCCCAAATCAGGAAGATTCATTTTCATCAGTTTAAATCTGGATTCATACACTTCCTAGCTGTGTAACCCTCATTTCCTCATCTGTAAAATAAGCTAGAGAAGAAATAGCAAATTAATATTGTTACCAAAAAAACAACCTTAAATGGGGTCATAAAGAGTAGGAAACAACTGAACAATGAAAGTCAGGGAAACTACATTTTGCCTTACCATAAGCAGCCATAGATACCATAGGCAACAAGGCAACATTAAAAAAAATTTATACCAAGGTTCTTTTTACAAAAGCTTTATTTCTTAAATATAAAGGGAACTGCATCACACTTATAAAAAATAAGAACCATTCCCCAATTGATCAAAGCATATAAAGAGGTAGTTTTCAAAAAGAAAAAAATAAAAGCTATCTATAATCTTATGAAAAAAAATGCTCTATTGATTAGAGAAAGGCGAAGTGAAATATATATGAGGAACCTCACACTTATAAATGACAAGTACTGGAGGGGAAGAGGGAAAACAGAGAAAATAAACTTTTAGTACAGTAATTAACCAGTCCAAGCATTCTGGAGAATAATCTGGGACTATGCTCAAAGGGCTATAGAACTGTGCATATCTTTGTCCCAGAAATACCACTACTAGGTCTATACCCTGAAGGGATGAAAGGAAAAGAACCTCTATGTACAAAAATTTACAGCAGCTCTTTTTTTTCGGGGTGGCAAAGAACTGGTAATTGGGTGGATGCTCATCAGTTGGGGAAGGACTGAACAAATTGTGGCAATTATTGTTCATCCTTCATATTTGAAGAGGATCAATAAATAACACCACAATGTTGAAGTAAAGGTATCTTGGGTTCAGCTGTGGAGAGTCAGTCCAGAATGGGCACAGTTTCTTTGAATATTTGGTAGATTTGCCCATTTCACACTTCCTTTGTGCTACTGTGAGTTTGCTTGTCTCCTGGAGCACAATACTTCTTTGATGTGGGCACCATGCTTGGCATCTTGTGCCAATGTCTCTCATGTCACACAAGAGATTTCAAAGTTCTACAGAGAGACTTTCTTCTTCTGACTCCCATTAGGTGCTTACCTTTGGTAAGTTCTACATAAAACAGTAAGTTGGGTAAATGTGCATTTGGCATTCAGGCCATGCAGTCAGCCCATCAGAGTTGGATATTCTGCAACACTATTTGAATGCTTGGCAGCCAATTGAGAAAGCACCTCAGTGTCCCATACCTTATCCTGCCAGGTTGTCTTTAGAACCTTCCAAAGACAATTCAAATGGAAGCAGTACAATTTTCTGGCATGGTCCTGTCAGACTGTCCAGATTTCACAGGCATTTAATAATGAAGTCAGCACAGCAGCTCGATAGAGCAGTCTAGTATCTCTTCTCTTCTACACTTCCTTTCAGATTCCCAAATGCTAAGTCAGCTCTATGCAAGCATTAACTTCATTATCTATGTAATCATCCCTAGAAAATATGGTAAGTGAACATAATTATGCATATTTAAAATTTCTCCATTTTCTGTAACCAATGGTTACTTGTATGGATGGTAAGATATTGGCTGGTGAAAACTCCTGTTTTCTTGATATTGATTATCAAGCCAAAATTAACACAATCCATTATTGCATCTCAGCCTCAAAGGATGTTTTGATTACACAATTATCTGAAAACCAAAGTTGTATGCTGGCTCTCTCTTTGCTTTGGTCTTGCCTTGTACAGCCTTTTCAAGTTAAATAGTTTGCCATCTGTATACAATATTTATGGAACTGACCATGGCCAAGCTATGATGGCTTATGGAAAATCACAATGAAATTGGGTTGCTTGGAGAAGTTCATCAGGATGATAAGCCAGTTCCATGATGGCATGCCTGCATGGATTCTGGATAAAGGATGATGCTTTCATGCTTTCCCGGTCACCAGTGGAATGAAGGAGGGCTGAATGCTTGCTCACACCTTTTTTAGTATGATGTTTTCATTGAAATTGTCAGAATTTTTTTCAATGAAGATGAAAACAGAATTATGGCATATGATTTTTATGGAGTACTCATGCTATAAGAAATGAAGGAGGTAATTTCAGAAAAATATGGCAAGGTCTATATGAACTGATGGAAAGGGAAATGAGAAGAAGCAGATCACTGTGCATTATAACATGCAAGTGTTATGATAAATATCAACGGCGAAAAACCTTGTTATTCTGATTCAATGATGTAAGACAATTCCCAAGTTCTCATGTTGAAAAAAATGTATTCACCTTCAGAGAGAGAACTGATGAATTCTTGAGTATAAACTATAATACAATTTTCTTTCTTTCTTTTTTGTTTTTGTAATATGGATAAAATTAAAATATGTTAATTAATGTGATGTTGTTTGACTTCTCAATGGACTTAGGAGAGGATGGGAAGAAAGGAGAATATCTGGAACTTAAAATTTAAATTTTATGCTAAAAAATAAAATAATGATAAATTAAAGAATAAAAATGTGACTAAAATTATTTGAATAATAAGTAAATCATTCACAAAAAATAAGTACTGTGCTGCATAAAATAAAGAAAAACTGTAAAACAACAGGGGTAGGTTAAATGACTTGAGGTAACTTCTAATTCTAGATAAAAAGTCATATGTTTATTTTCATAATAAATAATTATAGCAAGTTATTCTTAAATCATCCCCTAAATAGTAAAAGACTTTTTTTTATGTCCAGATAAAAGGCTTGCTGTTGATGCTTCTTAGCACTGTTAGTTAGAGAATGTGTAAGTCAATAAATATTCATTAAGTCCCTAATATGTGCCAGATACAAGGTTAAGCCCTGGAATACAAAGAAAGGGAAAATCAATCACTCTATCCCTTCAAGAAATTCAAATTTTAATGGAGGAGGACAAAACGTAATAATTATATAAAAACAAGCAATAAATAAATAATAAATAAATCAACAATCAAATAAATAAATAAATGGATGAATGAATAGATAAATAAATAAATAAATAGATGTGAAAACAAGAAAAATTGGAGATGACTGACAAAAGGAAGGCATTAGAATTAAGTGGCATTGGGAAAAGCTTCCAAGAGGTGAAGTTTTAGCAGACACTTGAAAGATGCCAGGAAAGCCATAAGAGAGAGAATCAGTAGATTCAGTCAGTAGAAATGCCCAGAATTGGGAGACAGCTTGTTTGAGGAACAGCATAGAAGACTGTCACTGGAGAAAAAGAGTATGTGGAGGATGGAAAGTATAAGGTGTAAAAAAAAACTTGAAAGGTGAGGGGTTAAGGGTGGGAAGAAATTATGGTAACAGAACTGTATGTGTTTCTAGTCTTTGAACTTCTGGTCTAATATCATTCTGTTCTTAGAGAAAAATTCAACTAGCTATCTCAAATTCATATCCTTAACTCACTTGACAAAAAAGTAGATGAATAAGTGAAAATCTATCACTACTATTAAAAAAGATAGCTAGACAGACAGACAGACAGACAAATTGTCATCTTTGGACTTGAAATACAAAACATTTAAGAGACTGATAGAGTGAATTGATGGTTATCCTATTGTAGTTAGGACGTCAGTAAAACTGAATAGCAAATTATAGTTTATTTATATTGATAAGGCATTAAAGTAACTCCAAAAATATCTAGCAATCTAGGAGATCTGCTACATGGGCTATTTTATAAAAATCATCCATTTTCTGACTCATTTAAATGAAATGTCAAGACTCAGAATTTTAGTTTATCATAAGATCAGTACTTAAAGTTGGAGCAAAGATTTCTACATAATAAAATGTATTTATTTTCATGATGTCCAGAATAATATAATATTTTAGAACTGTGTTATGTTACAGTTATTTTCTTTGTGGTGGCTACCAAATAGAGGTTTATGGCCAAAAATTACATCTTCCTCCTATCTTCTCCAGTTAGAAAACCATAGATCCTCCAAGCTCAGCAGAATCCTATTGTGAAGGAAATTTCATGAGGATTCTATGAAGGAAGGGAAGAACTCAAAGAACTAGAAGTTCAAAAATACTACTGGGCCAGATATGCTCTCTACTCCTGTATTTCACTACCATTACACTTTACATCTATCTCTCCAATGATTTTGTATATTAAGGGGAAAGACCACTTATTTGAATGTAATATTTAGTATCAGCTATTATTGCCAAATGGTCAGAAGACAGTTAAAAATGGATAGAGTAGATAGGGTGTCCAGCTTGAAGTCAGGAAAATTCATCTTCATGAGTTCAAATATGACCTTTTGTCAGATCTGTGATTCTCAATTTCTTCATCCATAAAACAAACTAAAGAAGGAAATGGGAAACCAAAAATGGTCATAAAGAGTTGATATGACTGAATTGACTCAATAATAATTATTAATAAGATAAATGCAAACCAAATACTGAGGCCTCACTTCATATCCAGAAAACCGAGGAAGTCAGAAATAGTGGACTATTAGTGGAGCTGTGAATGATACAATAATTATGGAAAGCAATTTGGAACTATGCTACAAAAGGATGAAAATGTACATACAACTATAGCAATGTAACTGGAAAAGATCACACATACAAAAATAAAACTGAATGCCATGTAATTATAATGAATTAGCCCAACCCATGTCTTGGGGTTGAATCTTGATTCAAAAGAAGAAATGAGAAAATGTACCTTGTTTCTTTGAAAAGGTGAGAATGATTCACATTCTATATGTTATCAGACTCTATTGACTTGTTAGTTGATTTTACAAACTTTATTTGTCTTTTTATTTATTCTATATTCAAAAAGATGGTTCACTAGATGTGGAAGGGAAAGAAATATACAGAAATGAAGGTAAGGTAAAAACAAAAATATATCAACAAAAAGGGTTAAAACACTTTCGAAAAAAGAAATGTAACAGGAATAAATAAAATTTTATACTTAAGTTCAAAATCAATTTACAAATATGGGAATGTTTGTTTAGTTTGGGTTCTGAAAAAGACTTAGAGTAAAGGTTCTTAATCTGAGGTCCATAAAAAATTTTTAAATATATATATTTTAATAACTGTCTTTGAATATAATTTGTATACTTTGTAATCTTTTGTATTTTATACATTTAAAAATATTATTCTTAAAGGTTTTACCAGACTGCCAAAGGAGTTCATCATACAAAAAAAAAGTTAGCAAGCCCTGATAAAGATCTTAGTAGACTACAGGTTCAATAAGTGTTAATAGTGTGACATTGCTGGCAAAATATTAGGCTATGGTTTTAAAAAAAAAAAAAAAAAAGGAAGGAAGGAAGGAAGGAGGAAGGGAAGGAAGGGAGAATAGAAAGAAGGAAGGGAGGGGGGGAAGGAAGGAGGGAGGAAGAAAGAAAGAAAGAAAAAAGGAAGGAAGGAAGGAAGGAAGGAAGGAAGGAAGGAAGGAAGGAAGGAAGGAAGGAAGGAAGGAAGGAAGGAAGGAAGGAAGGAAGGAAGGAAGGAAGGAAGGAAGGAAGGAAGGATACTGTGAAGGACTAGAGTAGTGAGTCCTGTATTCTTTCCTGCTCAAATAATTTTTGGAGTGTTAGTTTAAGTTCTGGTCACCACATTCTAATAAAGGTTAACAGACTATTTCCAGAAGAGAGTAGAAACAATGTCATGGAAAAAATGAGTGAAGCAACAGGGCATGTTTAGCCTTGAGAAGAGAATTATGGAGGAAATGGTAGTTGTCTTCATGTATTCAAAGGGTTGTTCCAGAACAGAGATATTCAATTTGTACTGAGTGTCTGACTTATAGATACTAAGACTGAGAAAGAACAATGGATAAAATTGAAAAGAGGTAGATTTCAGCTCCATCTAAAGAAAATTTCCTAAGAATTAATATTGTGTCAAAGTGGAATATTCTGAATTAGGTATAGGGATCCCCGATCACTGAAAGTGTTTTAAGTAGTAGAGATGATGTGAAAGGAAATTCTGTTTAGTTTCAGATTAGACTAGATTACTTCTGAGGGCCTTTCTAACTCTGAGAATCTGAGACTGCATGATATGAATAGACAGGATAGGGGCTATTTTATTTTGTCTTGAAGTTGAATGTAATACATGTTGTCAATAATCAACTGAAATATAACTTGAACTTTAATAATCAAAAAATACAAATGAAACAACTTTAAAACATCACCTTATAACCATTTTATTGATAAAACCATTTTAAAAATTCTTCAAAGAAAGACCTCCTCTGATGTCTCATCTTGGCATGACTGTGATCCTAGATTCCGGGAGGCTATGCTAAAAGAATACAAGTACTGGGAAGTTTTAATAAATTAGAAAGATTGTGAATATAATCTCAGTAACAAACTGAATTCATTGTCCAAGTATACAAAGAGGCTAAATACAGAGTCTTTATCATTATCATTATCATTACATATAATTATATATTATATGTATGTAATTATATATAATGATATATCTATATTGGAAGAGCTCCTTTTCCAGTAGCAGGACAAAAGTCAAAATAACTGGTGATAGCCTGAGATACAATGGAAGACCTTGCTATCTTTGATGTTTGACCAAGTTTAAGCACTACACCTGCTTTAGCTTTTGTGGCCACTGAGACAAACTGTTCTCATCTCTTCATTCTATGGGAAGAGATTTACACAAGTTTGGGGTAGACATCTCTTTAACTCATTCACAGTTTTGAGGCCTATAAGCTGGTTTAGCCCATCTGCCATTAGCCAGGTTCAACATGGTTTAGCCCATCTGCCAAGACGGTTTTACTGGATGTAGCCACTGCAGCTTCTTGGAGCCACAGATAAAGGTCAGGATCAAGTATACCCCAAAGATGGAAAACAACTCTGAAAAAGGGTTTGGGAAAACCCTCATACCAGAGGTGCTAGTCTTCCCTGAACACCCCATGGGAAATCACCACATTATTACAATGTTGGAGAAACTGTGAAGTATAATTTTTTTCAAGAGTAATTGGATAATAAATGCTAAGACTTAAACTAACCACTTTTTTTGATCTCATGACACTATTACTAAGACTATATCTGTATATTATTAAAAGTTAAAATAATTATATAAAATTTACTTACTTACTACTTAATTTATAATAGCAAAAATTGTAAATGACTAGGAATAAGCTGAATAAATTATGGTATGTTTCCCAGACTATGATTTTGTTGAGATAAAGAACTTTGGAGAAGGAAATCCTGTGACCTTAAGGAATTACTTGGATCACTGAAACTTTATATAATTTAGCTGGGGACACACATCTAGCACATATTACAGGTGAGATTTAATGCAGGGTTTTCCTGACTCCATGGCAGGCTCTATATCCACCAGACCACCCTGCAACATAATAATATATGAATACACTATAAAAGTGATGAAGATACAAAAGTATATGAAAGGATTGGTACAAGGTCATGAAATGAAGACAGTAGAATTGACTACATTTATTTACAAACATAAGAATTTCAACAAAACTTTATAAGTATTCAGAAAAGTGATTAGAAAGAGACTTAAAACAACAAGGACAATAAAAAGTTGTCATTATTTTAGTTTATATGGTTATCAAAACAATTTAATGAGGATGCTTTGGAGGAGTTTACTTAGTTGTCAAAACAAGACATTCTATTACATATTTTCACCAATATATAATTATATCATATTTGCTCAAAATTCTCCCTTTAACAGAGCTTCAAGAGTCTTAGGAGATTCTTCAAAAGTTTAGTAAAGTAACAAGAGATGCTCTATTTCAGTCGTCCTCAAAGCTTTTAAATAGGGGGCCAGTTCATTGTCCCTCAGATTGTTGGAGGGCTGGACTATAGTAAAAACAAAAACTCACATTCTGTCTCCCTCCGCCCCTCAGCCCATTTGCCATAACCTGGCAGGTGCATAAGCGTCCTCAGCAGCTGCATCTGGCCCTCAGCCTGTAGTTTGAGAACCCCTGCGTCTATTTGCTTAAAGAGTAATGAAGAATAACTATATCTTCAATAACTATTTTCAAATCTTCAGTGAAGAAAGAATTGCAAAAGTCAGTCTTTCTGAGTTTATATTGTTAGAAACAGAAGCAACTGGTTTCCTCTACCTCTTTCCACTCTTTAATTAATAAAATACTTGTGTATAGATATGAGATTTTGGAAAATGTCTAAGTCATTATAATAGTTGAAAATAATCACAAAGTAACAACTAAGTTCAAAACATAGCATCAAATCAAGGTACAGACATCATATTCTGTTCTCTCTAACCCTAGTCTTTCCTGCTTATGCATAAGTATGTCATTTTCTCTCACAAACACCCAACTCCTGCCATAGGTTTCAAATATACATTTCTCTTTCTACAATGCCTTGCATGTTAATTTATTATAATCTGATTTTTTAAAATCAAGAGAATTCAATTCTGGGACACCCTTTAACTGCTAGAAATTCCTTTAAAAAACTAAATCACACTAAAAAAGCTTTCAAATAAAAGACTTGCTTTAAGCACTAAAGTTTTGGCAACCCATTTTACACACACACACACACACACACACACACACACACACACACATTAATGACAGTGAACAAGAATTTAAAAATTGATATTTAGTTTAAAAAGCCAACATTTTTTTTAAAAATTCAACTACTACTACCAAAAGAAAGGAAAGAAATGAAATAAGAAATATATCAAAACTAAAAATAGTTGTTTTTTTATACTGGCTTCCTAAAGAACTAAAAATAGAGGTGACAAGCACAATTTGCAATGAAGTCTAAATGTACTACTATATTATTACATTTGCCAATAAAAAAATTACAATTTCCCTTCTTTGAGATTAAAAATTTTCAAAATGAGTCAAAATTGCTTCAGTTTATTTAGTTTGTGATGTTCCTACAAGTGAAAATTTACTTTAATGAATAAAGAAATGCATGAATTTGTCTCTAAGAGAATAACTCTGTACTCAGAAAAGTAACCATTAACTCAATAAACATGTATTCAGTGCCTACTAGGTGCTGTGCTATGCCAGGAATTAGGTATATGAATATGAGACATGTTTTTATTTCCATGTTCCTTTGATTGTTTACAGATACTGGGACCTCTTTTTCTGCATTTAAGAAATTGTATCTGTTCACTGTCTACTCAACTTTGAAAGTCCCTAATCTTTTACATAATTAGAAATGAGACCACCTAATGTATTTTTCTTTTAAATTAATTTATCTTATTTGATTATTTTTTATGTATAAAAGTCTGTCTCTCCCTATATTTGAGGTCTAGTCCTAAACGGAGGAAGGGAACTGGCCCCAATTTGTTAGGAAATTATCATGTACTGCTTAAATAAGTTGATTTGTTTGGAAGATCAAACTTTTGTTTTCCCTGGTCATTTCATCTTTCACTCACTACATAAGGAAAGATTTAAATTCAGATCTTTCTGAATCCAAATATAGCATTCTATCTATAGCATTGCAAAAAGAAGGGATTGCACTAAGGGACCTCTAAGTTCTATCTCTAAATCCTATCATCAATCAATCAATAAGCATTTCTTAAACACACACATATATAGCATTGTCTTCAAATATACAAAGACAAAAATGAAACATCCTTACATTTTGTCAAGGAAAAATTATCTTTGTGATAGTGGACCACTAGGAGAAAATAGAACTCTTTTCTAAACCAAGATGAAAGATATTTATAGATAATTCTTTATCATTACAGATTTTGAAGTGTAAGAGGCTTCATTTAATCCATTCCCCTCCTTTTTCAATTGAGGAAACTTAGATCAAAAGAAGTTGAATAACTTCTGAGTAAATTAAAACCCAAGATATAATGAGTTACCAAGTGAGCATTTAGCTATCCTCCATGAATTAAAATCAATCTTTTTCTCAGGGTACTTAAAGAACAAATAGATATGATTCTTGAATAAGTGTTGATAATTTTTTAGCAAGTATGAAGAATGGGCAGGAGGTCAAGAGAAGGGAGAATTTTGCTCTGATTTTCATAAAAGGAAAAATGTTAGATACTTCAAACTAGAGGTCAGTAAACTTTATGTTGATTCCTGGTAAAATTCTAGAATAAGAGTATTATAGGAATAATTTGTGACTATTCAGATAGCCATAATCATCCTGAGCTCACATGGATTCATCAAAAACAAATCACATCAGATTAACTTTATTACCTTTTTGGACATTTATTAGACTAGAAGTAGATCAAAGAAATGCTAGGGTAACCAGAATCCTTGTTGGGATTAATCCAAAGATTTCCCAGAGAATGAGGTAAGAGTAACAAGTTGGTATCGTGGCCTAAAGCTAGGGAAAAGCTGAGACAGTCTACGTAAACAATAAGAGGCAGCATTGAATGGCACTGATTTCTTACAAAGTCTACAGCTAAGAGCTTCCTTTCTCCTGCTAGAGTGATGACCATGTCCTGATGACAGATTGTGCAGCTCTGATCTCTTCATCTTTTCAACAAAATCACTTGTGAAAAAGCAATGAAAACAAACCAAAAAACCAAAATGTCCCAGCCCAGACATTCTGGTTCACTGCTCCTACCTATTCCCTGCAGGCATTTTCAGGAGAGAAGAGCCTGGCATAAAGGTTATCTGCCAGCCATGCTTGCCATGCCCCTCTCGCTGGTGCCCTCCTTGGCTTCCACAGTATGAAAATACCAGCTTCCCTCATCTAGCATGATAAGGATATACCAGCATGGACTGTGGAGAGTGCTGGATTTAGACACAAGATGATCTAAATTCAAATTCTATCTCTGATACTTACAAGCCTGTCACTGAACCTCTTGGAACCTGAAGTTCCTCATCCATAAAATTGGGACAGTAATGCTTAAGAGTTACCACCCTACAGGGTTATTCTAAAACTCAAATGAAATAATGTACGTAAATGTTAGCCATTATCACTCACCAAGAATATTTTGACCACCAATTATTACAAGCCAGGCAACTATACTAGGTGCTAAAAATACAAATATAAAAATAAAACAGACTCTATCTTTGATGTAGTTATAATTTAGCTAAAGGATACATGTACATACATACATATGTACATATTTACAAAACATATATGCATATACATATGTATGTATATAAAAACTAGATAGGCATAAGATATGTTTAAGAGGGAAATCATTATTGAGGAGACGGGGTTATAAGGAAAAACTACATGAAAAAGAGCTGAGTGTTTAAAGAAACCAGGGATTTGAAGAGGAAGAGGAGAAAACAGTGCATTCCCAAGCAGGGATAACAGCTGGTATAAAGACAAAGATGCAGAAAATGGAAAAATATAAAGACTAATTTTATAGGCTGGGAAGGTAAGCTGTGAACAGGTTATAAAGAGCTTTACATTAAAATGTATGGGATTGGGATTGCCTGTCATCTAGGGGAGGGAGTAGAGGAAGGGAGTAGAAAATTTGAAAAAATGAATACAAGGGATAATGTTATAAAAAATTACTCATGCATATATACTGTCAAAAAATTTTATAATTATAAAATTAATTTTTAAAAATAAATAAATAAATAAATTGAACTGGAAAAAAAAAAGAGCTTTACATTAAAATGCTTAACACGTTAAATAGAGGAAATTATATTTGATCCTGGAGAAAACAAAGAATCACTAAAGTTTACTGAATGGGAAGTGACATGGTCGAACTGTTCGCATGTTCTGACATAACCACAAATACACCTGGGTCCAGGACGCTTTTCCTTACTGGAGAGAAGGGAAAAAAAGGCTAAATTGAGAGGAGAGAGAGAAGAAATAGAAACGTTACTATCTTATCTGTGTTCATAAAAAAGATACAAAATAAAGTTAAAGGAGACCTAAGGAGCAGAGTTTTTTGGTTTACTTGGTTATTTTTTGGTGGTGGTGATGGAGGTGGTAGTAATTATACAAGTAAAAAGAAGATCAAAGAAAGGGGGAAAAACATTACTTAGAGATGAATGATAATAGGTGACAAAGAAAACAGTCGAATAATTATTTTATTTGTGTTTTCTCTGACAAATGGAATGATCTTTGTGCTGAAAATGTCAAGGAAACAATAGCTCAGATAGAACATATCAAGATAAATTAATAAGCACCTAGGTGCTTTTGCCTAGTTTAAATCAACAAATCCAGATGAACTATATTTCAGGGTAATTAAAGAACAGATACATGTGGATGCATGATCCATCTTATCTTTCAAAGATTTGTGGAACATAGAAGAGGTGCCCCAGCTTTTGGTAAAGAGTAAAAAAGTTCAGATCTAAAACTACATTATAAAGCATTTGGTACTGGCTAAGAAATAGACTAGATGATTAGTAGAATAGGTTAGGCTCACAGAACAAAATAGCCAATGACTATAACAATCTAATATTTGACAAACCAAAAAGCCCCAACTTTTGGGATAAGAATTCGCTATTTGACAAAAACTGCTGGGAAAATTGGAAACTAGTATGTCAGAAAGTAGGCATAGATCCACACCTAACACCGTAAACCAAGATAACGTTGAAATGGCTTCATGATCTAGACATAAAGAATGATATTATAAACAAAATACTTTACCTCTCAGATTTGTGGAGGAGGAAGGAATTTGTGACCAAAGAAGAACTAGAGATCATTATTGATCACAAAATAGATAATTTTGATTATATTAAGTTAAAAAGTTTTTGTACAAACAAAACTAATGCAGATAAGATTAGAAGAGAAGCAATAAACTGGGAAAACATTTTTACATTCAAAGGATCTATAAAGGCTTCACTTCTAAAATATATAGAGAATTGACTCAAATTTATAATAGCTTGTAGAATGCTGAAACTCCAAAAAGGTATGCTTGAATCAGACAACTGAGCACTTAAGGCTAATTTCCTATTTGATGTGAGATAATGACTCTATTAGCATATTTTTGGATAAATGGCTCTTCTCACTTTTGGTGCTTGCTGATTGTTTGGTGTTAAGATAATCATAGGCAAGGATTGGAGAGTGGAGGGAGAGAGGCAGAGTCAACTTGGTAGCAGGAAAAAAAGGAGAGAGGCTGGTGACTCTGGATTCCAGAATCCAGGATACATGTTTGGCAAGCCTCATAGCAGCTTGTCTGCCTCCTTCACTTCTCTCCCTAAAGACCAAGGACTTTAATTTATCCTGATTCTGGCTGATCCTGCGGCCCTACAGGGAGATAGCCTGTACTTTATAATAGTTCAAGCCATTCCAATTGATAAATGGTCAAAGGATATGAATTTTCAGATGAAGAAATTAAAACTATTTGTAGCCATATGAAAAGGTGCTCCAAATCATTATTGATCAGAGAAATGCAAATCAAAACAATTCTGAGCTATCACTATACACCTGTCAGATTGGGTAAAATGACAGGAAAAGACAATGACAAATGTTGGAGGGGATATGGGAAAACTGGGACACTGATACGTTGTTGATGGAGTTGTGAACCGATCCAACCATTCTGGAGAACAGTTTGGAATTATGCTCAAAAAGTTATCAAACTATGCATACCCTTTGATTTAGCAGTGCTACTACTGGGTTTATATCCCAAAGAACTACAGAAGGGAAAAGGACCTGTATATGCAAAAATGTTTGTAGCAGCCCTTTTTGTAGTGGCAAAAAACTGGAAACTGAGTGAATGCCCATCAATTGGAGAATGGTTGGGTAAATTATGGTATATGAATGCTATGGAATATTATTGCTCTGTAAGAAATGACCAGCAGGATGATTCAGAAAGGCCTGGAAAGACTTACATGAACTGATGCTGAGTGAAATGAGCAGAACCAAGAGATCATTGTACATGGCAACAGCAAGATTATATGATGATGTTCAATTCTGATGGATGTGGCCCTCTTCAACATTGAGGTGATTCGAACCAGTTCCACTTGTGGAAGAGAACCATCTATATCCAGAAAGAGAACCATGGGAACAGAGGGTAGAATACAGCATAGTATTCTCATTCTCTGTTATTATTTGCTTGCATTTTGCTTCTTTTTTTCAGTTTTTCTTTTTCTTCCTTCTTTATCTGATTTTTCTTACACAACCAGATGGCTGTGTGAATAAGTATATACATATTGGATCTGGCATGTATTTCAGCATATTTGGCATGTATTGAACTACCTGCTGAGTGGGGGAGGGAATGGGAGGAAGAAGGGGATAACTTGTGGCAGAGGGTCATGCAGGTTATAATATGTGGCAGAGTTATGTTGGAAAAATTACCCATGCATATGCTTTGTGAATAAAAAGCTTTAATTTAAAAAAAAAGAGTAAATGTTTTGATTTTTAAGAAAAAAAGTGGAATCTGTAAACTATAGGCTAGTGATCTCTACCTAAAACTCTGTCATAAATATAAAATATTTTATATATTTAGATAATAAGTAGATATCTAGAAAAGAAAAGTGATGCTAAAGAGTCAACTTGGTTTCACTAAGAATAATGCCTGCCAGATCGACCTCATTTCTTAATTTATATAATTAGACTGGTAAATCAATGGAAAGCTATCAATGTGGTTTATTTAGATTTCTATTGTTAACTTTGTGTAAATAAGCTTTATTTCACATTAGGTCCTCCAAGGATTCTTCAGAACCTAGGCTCTTATATTTCAGAATATAACCTGTTAGGTTCTTACTAAGTGCTAATGAGATAATGAGATAGTAGGTTTTTACTAAGCGCTAAGTCAGTACTTAACAGTTTTCTAGTTCTGGCCTTTCCTGGGAGTTTGACTTGTGAATTCCTGGGGAAGAGCTTGCATGCTTAGGAGGAGCAAGTTCATTGGTTGAAGTAATTTTTCCCAGAAGCCCTTGCATTATCCCACGCCCATTCTCTGGGAGGATAAAAGAGGGCAGCCCTTAGTAAAAAACCTAATATCTCATTATCTCATTAGCACTTAGTAAGAACCTAACAATAACCCACAGTATTAGTACTGTGCCTCACATGAAACAGGAGATTCATATTTTGTGAATGACAAGGAAATTTATTATTCACCATGTTAAATAGTATTTTTTCAAGCTTTAGGTAATTCTTCACAGCTCTAATACTCCAAAATTCAGTGAATAAATTAGTTTTCGTTTTGGGGGTTGTTTTGTTTTGCTTTGTTTTGTTTTGAAGCAGGAAAACATCAAGTGTGCCCTCTAGTGACTATAATGGAAGGTTGGTTTCAGGGAGGGCTCCAGGCAAATTATGTTCTTGCTGAATTTCATATTGGGATTCACTTTAAAGAAGACATAGCTGGAGCTCTCTCTCATTTTTGCAATTCTCAGAGAATATACTTCATTGATGTCATTATTTTACCAGAAGAATTATTACTTTAGAGATTCTACACTGAAATTCTGGGTTTGGGAGTGGCCTTGCCATGCTATTTTTCTCATGTTATAGAATCAGTGTGCAGGACCCCAGAGAAATATAGCTGAGAACATAGCAAAAGGACCCACAGGAGAACAGATGTCCAGGAAGCTCAGTAGGTTTTAATCTTGTCAAACAGCCTATTCTGACATGACCCAAGATACTATACCCAGTACAGATTTCTTTTCTACAGATTTAATCTTGACTGGAGACCCAAAAAAAAGGCTGGGTTGACAGGAAAGGGAGAAGAATTAGAAACTGCAGTGTCTTGTCTGTGTTTATAAAAAGACACAAAACTAGCACCCCCTTATGTACAAAGGGGAGAGAGTACTGAATCAGTTGCTATAGCAACAGCTAATAATATGTACAAGAGTTTTATCTTTTGCTCTTATTCATAAAATAAAACCAGTCACTGGGGAAGAAGATCATAGCTCCATGGATTCTTTTTCAGAAATCAGGGTTACAGAAAATTAAAATGATAAACAGCATTTTTTATTTTTAAACACCATGGAAACTGCATTAAATTATGTTGTGGCAATATGCTACTCTGTTGCTATAGAAATAGATTTGTTAGATTCAAAATGACCAAGATTTGAGTTCTTTAAGTCCATTATAAAATAAATATGACATTTCTTCTATAATATATTTCTATATATCAGTTATACATAGTTTTATTGTTGTTTTTTGTTCTTGAAGAGAGCTATGATATCAGGGAGATGATGCCATGACCTGTACATCAATTGGATTTATGTGAGGGAGGGCTGTGCTAGGTCACTTGCCTCACTTTCTCCTCCAGAGTCATCTAGGTCCAGTGGCAAGATATAGATCAGGATGACTGAAGATGGCTCTGGATGCAGAGGGACCTTGCCTTTTTAAAATAAAGATCTTTAACAGGTCTCAGTTTGACCAAGGCAAGGTATATCTGTGATTAAGGATATGTAAGAAAAGAGGCAGAGATTGGCCTCTTTTAAAAAATATAAAAATAAAAAGTTCTATAACAAGGAGAAAAATGCTACTAGAAAGTTCAGTAAGAGAAAAGCTTATGAGAGATGTTCAGAATGATGTGAAAACAGCCAGCTTTGAAAACAAAGCATCAAATTTAACAAGGTAACAAAACACAAAAAAACCAAAGAGCTCCACCTAGAGTTGGAAAACTTGGCTTATATTTTTTAAAAGGCCAATTCACAATGATGGACACATCAACTTATTTATATTTATTTTTCACTGGTGTTGAAAATAAATATCCTTACAAAAATCCTGGTCAGCAAGGAGCATAGCTTTGAAATGTGAAACAGTTTATCAAAAGGAAAACTAAATGCAAATATTTTGATTATAATAATGCCTTTTGTTAGTCTTTTGACTTAATATTTTTGCCAGTTAAAATTGCTGCTGGAGAAATTTTTCAAAACTTTTTGAATTTTAAAAAAAATTAAAAATTGAAACTTTTCAAGAAGGCACCCACTGCAATAAAATATTTCCCAGAAGTCCAATCCACTCTGTTAAGCTAAAGATACCCCTTTCCTCTTCCACATCTCACACTACTTGTATATCTTCACCTATTAACTCCTCCTTTACCCATTTTACTCAGAGATAGCCCTTCTGGGCCAATGCCTTTACATACACCTTTAATTGGATTCTAACCCATTTTCTCCATTAGATAACAATCACTACTGTCCCAAATCTTTCCCTAATAGTTACTTTCTAGCTGCCTAAAAAGCATCCAAGGTTTTCCCAATCTTAAAAACCCCTCATTTTATCTGACCATGCCCATGAGTTATTATTGCTCTGTAGCTCTCCTGTTTGTGGCTAACCTTGAGAAACCATCTATAATGCTTCTCATTCTCTACTTAACTCTCTGCAGTCTGGTTTATCAGTGATCTGTGCATGGTCAGATCTAATGACCTTTTCTTGATCTTCATTCTTCTTGACCTCTTTTCAGTCCTCCTTAATATTCTCTTCTAATCTAGGTTTTTGACACTGCTGTCTCCTGGGATTCATCTTACCAGTCTAACCATTCTTCCTTTGCCTCCACAAAGATGCCCACTAATTATGAGTATGCCCAAAACTCTGTAGTAGACCCTCTTTTCCTCATCATGTATCCTATCTTGCTTAGTTATCTCATTAACTCCCATGGATTCAATTATCATCTGTATACAAATAATTCTCAAAATATGACCCCTCTTCTCTCCAAACTTCTCATCTTACATCTTTAAATAAATGCCTATTGTGTATCTTGAATGAAATGTCCCCCAGATATCTTAAATTCATCATGTCCGAAACTGAAATTATCTTTTCCAAACTTCCTCTCTTTTTAACTCCATTATTGTCCCAGGCACTCCTTCCTGGCAGTCAACCAGGCCCACAACCTTGCTATCATTTTTGACTCTTCATGCTCACTTTCCCTTCATGCTCTTTTCACCTAACTAATGCTATTTCTAACTTCACACCATTTCTTAATTCATTCACTTCTCTCTTCTGACTCTGCCACAATCCTGGGGAAGATCCTCATTATTTCATTCCTGTACCACTTCAATAGGCCTTCTTGTTGGCCCCTCTCTACTCTAATCAATTCTCTACTCAGTTGTCAAATTAATCTTCCTAAAGGGCAGTCTGACCCTGTTACTCCCTGATACTCAGCACACTCCAGTGGCTCCTAATCATCCTCAGGATGAAACATAAAATCCAATTTGACTTTTAAAGTCCTTTACAGCCTGGCCTTTCCTTACTCTTCAATCTTTTTAACTCTTTACTTCTTTCTGTTTATTTTTAGGCCAAAGTAGCCTTCTGTTTTTCATGTATAACACTTCAATTCAGCCTTTTAACTGGCTGTTTTCCCATGTCTAAAAAGATTTCCCCTAATCATTCAAGACGATTCCTAGCTTCTTTAAATCTTAGGTCAAATCCTGCTTTCTTCAAGAGACTCTTCCCAGTCTCACTCAATGCTAGTACCTTCTCCAATTCTGTCTGTACATACACACACACACACACACACACACACACACGCTATATAATCTAATTGTTTGCATTAGAACATTAATTTCTTGAAGACAGACTATGGTTTTGTCTTTCTTTTTATGTCAGTACTCAGTACAATGCTTGGACCATAGTAAGAACTTGAAAATTTCTTGTTGACTTCTTGTTAGGTTCTTTGTAAAGCCTTGAATCTGCTTTCTTCATCTCACCCAATCTGTCCCAAAGAACTACCATCAGTGGTTCTTAGAAGTGCTGTCATGATATTAATAAGAAGATGGAAAGTCCCAAATCCTCCAAAGTTCACAAGACTTTTCTACAATTGGTGGGTGAGGAGGGAGGCCAAGAGAAAATCTAGACCAAGGTATTCTCTCTTCCTATCTTCTAATGGATAGCTTTCTTTTCTTTCTATCACCAGATACTCAAATCCCCTGAATTAAAGTGGGGGTTCAATATTGTTCCTATGACCTATAAGGCATAACCAAGTTTCCTCCAATACAAACTGTTGAAATTCTTTAAAATACAATTAATGAAAACAAAAAAGCATACATGTTAAAGTTGTGACTTAGAATCATAAAGTATGTATTTAGGTGGCTAATGCTACAAATTTGCAATATTTATAAAGAAGGTAAAGAACAGTTTTGAAATATAAAATCTTTACATTTAAAGGATTGGGTTGGTTTTTTTTTTTAAATAAAACCAATGCAGCCAAGATTAAAAGGAAAGCAGGAAGCTGGGGAAAAAAATTTATATCCATTGTTTCTGACCTCATTTCTAAAATATATGGATTAATAAAAAAATTTAAAAATAAAATAAAATATATGGAGAATTGACTCAAATTTATAAGAATACAAGACATTCCTAAATTGATAAATTATCAAAAGATATGAACAGACAATTTTTAGATGATGAAATTAAAGTCATTTCTAGTCATATAAAAAACACTCTAAATCACTATTAGTTAGAAAAATACAAATTAAGACAGCTCAGAGGTATCACTTTACACCTTTCAGATGGGCTAAAATGATGGGAAAAGATAATGATAAATGTTGAAGGAAATATGGGAAAACTGGAATACTAATACATTGCTGGTAGAGTTGGAAAATGATCCAACCATTCTGAAGAGCAATTTGGAACTATGCCCAAAGGGCTGTCAAACTGTGCATACCTTTTGATCCAGCAGTGTCTCTATTAGGTTTGTATTCCAAAGAAATAAAAAAGAGAAAAGGACCTACATGTGCAAAAATGCAGAAAAGCCTGGAAAAACTTGCATGAATTGATGCTAAGTGAAATGAGCAGAACCAGGAGAACATTGTACAACAAGAAGATTATGTGAAGATCAACTGTGATGGTCTTGGCTCTTTTCAATAATGAATTGATTAAAGGAAATTCCAATAGACTTGGGATAGAAAATGCCATCTGAATCCACAAAGAGAATAATGGAGACTGAATGTGGATCAAAGCATAGTATTTTCTCCTTTGTTGTTGTTGGTTGCTTGCTTAATTTTTTTTTCCTTATGTCTCTTTTTCTTTCACCTTTTGATCTGATTTTTCTTGTGCATTATAAATATGGAAATATGTATAGAAGAACTGCAAATGTTTAACCTATATCACATTCCATGTAATAAAATCAAAAATTTTTTTGGTCTTCTTCCCTATCTGTTCTCTCCTGTTGAATGAAAGTAATACAGGGGGAAATCATGCTTTGTTTGTACATCGTCTAATCATAATGCTGTCTATGACAAAGGGTGAGGGAGGAGAAAAACATTTGGAATGCAAGGTTTTGCAAAGGTTAATGTTGAAAACTATCTTTGCATGTATTTGGAAAAATAAAAAGCTATTAAAAATTCTAAAAAAAGAAGTATAAAATCTAGTGTATATATAACAACGAAGAACTCCAACACAGCTGTGCATATGTTACCCTTTAAATATTTTTATATAATGATGGCTCTTCAATATTTTCTCATTCTATTAAAATATAGCCAATCTAATGGAGCATCTAGTGGAATTTTTCTTTAAAATATCATTTCTGCCATTTGTTTCACACTGGGATACTATGATGATTATGTTAAGAAATGTGTCCAAACTGGTTAGAGATCATTTTATAAAAAGTATTAGCTAAAATTAAAAGCTAGGACTCTGTCCTGGTCACACAAAAATCACAATGGGGGGCAGGATCTTAAAGTCAAATTTTAAAATTATAATAAGTAATTTTGGATATGACACTAATTGCTCCACATGGTAATTTTGGTCTTCACAAAATCCAGCATTTCTTTATAATCTATATCCATTACATCTGGAAATTCAAAGCAATATGATTTCATAGCTAAAGCGACATGTTATTGTTAAGAATTCAAGAAGGTAAAGAATATGCCAATTATTCCAGTCAATCTTTAAATTTTGTATATAAGCCACAAACAATCTTATATTTAGACAGATTATATATAAGAATATTACTTTATGAATGGAGCACACTTTGGAAGTAATCAAGTTTACCCACTCAGTAAGGAATCCCTTCAATACCTTACTTCATTAAAATAGCTCACTCTATTTTGATACAGGTTATAAATTGTTAGAAAAGTCTTCTTTCTGTTAAACCAAAATCGTCCTACTTCTTATTTCTATCTACTCTTCCTAGATCAGTCTTTTAGGACTATATCAAAGGGATGTTATTCCCCTTCTACACATAGGACCACAGACACAATGTTGGCAGAGACCTTAAATGCTTCCAGTTCAACTCTCTAATTTTACAAAGAAATGATGACCCAAATTGGTTTGGGAATTGCCCAAATCACAGAAATGAATAAGAAAGGTTTTGGACCAGGTTCTCCTGACTCCAAAGTCAATATTCTTATCACTAAGTCATGTTCTTCTCATGGCAGTCCTTTGAAATAACTGAAAAGAGCTACATTATCCCTTCAAGCATGTCTCTTGGGGAATCAGCCTCAGTTTTCACGGTAATTTCCAGGCCCCTTGCTTCTTGATGCCCTTCTTTGGAAGTATTCCAGTTTTCCAATTAGTTCTTAAAAATGCGATTATTACAACTGAACACAAAATCTCAGAAGCAATTAGTTTCTAAATATTATAAATAAATAAAAATGCAAATATGACAATTAGGATACAACTTTGATTTTAGAGTTTTTCTAATGTGCCCAAATTGCTAATAAAGTTTTTTAGACTATTATTTTGTTCAGACTATGGGAAAAAATACATTCCATGTAATAAAACCAAAAGTTTTTTTGGTCTTCTTCCCTATCTGTTCTCTCCTGTTGAATGAAAGTAATACAGGGGGAAATCATGCTTTGTTTGTACATCGTCTAATCATAATTGATATATCCTGTGAATGTACTTGAAGTTATTATTCAAAGATATAATGGATTTTTCCTGTTTTACTTTGCAAAATGTGGAGTTGTAAATTAACAAAATAATAGGTTAGAAATTGGTAATTTGGTAATTTGTTACAATTTATTTGTAGCAACCAATTAATTGATCCTTAGGATCCTCTGAGAAAGTGGTGCTCCATGTTTGGGAAAATAGGTAAAAGACAAGAAAGGGACAGGAAAGGAAGTAGAAAGACAGAAGAGCAATAGTACTAGTGTTAGATAGGGATAATAATATCAGGAAAGGTAAGCTGGATAGAAAGGAGTAGGAAAATTTGAGATAAAGAATCAAACATAGTGATATCAAAAAAGTATAGAAAAACTTTAAATCCTGAAAAACATTTAAATCACACATAATGGAGTTGTAGGAAAATTCCTTAATAATACTAGTTTATGATGAGAGTTCTTATTTTTAAAAGTAATCAAGTCTTAGTTTTGTTTATAAATTAAAACCTAAGTAAATGTGACTATATTTGCACTTATTTTAGAAGCTTTGACTGATCACATTTCTTTACATAAATTTTTAGCCATGACTACATTAAAATTATGCTTTGATTCTTTGCATTTTGGTTATTAGCAGTAGCTCTAGGTGACTATAACCCATATTGTTTTATTTCATTGATGCCTTTTGTCTTTATATCTCACTTATTTCTGAATGAGATCTACTTCTATCTACTTTATTTCTCAACAAAATAAAAGAGTTGAATTGTAAAGGGCTGAAACTCTTAAAAGGTGTGCTTGAATCAGACAACAAAGCATTTAAGGCTAATTACCTATTGGACAATAACTCTGTTAGCATTTATTTGGAATTTCTCTTCTCTCAGTTAATGCTGGCTCAATGTTTGAGATTAAGAGAATTGTAGGTAAGGATTAGGGGGTGGAGTGAAAGAGGGAGAGAACTTCACTTGGCCTCTGGACTGAGAGGAGAAAAGTGTAGAGATTCTGCATTCCAGAATCAAGAAGGGATCCTTGGCAAAACTCTTGGCAGTTTTGTCCATCTCCTTCACTTCTCCTGCTAAAGACCAAGGACTTTTGCTTATCCTGAGGCCTTCAGGAAGCTAGTTTGGACTTTACATTGAACTCTATGACTTCTAAAATTCTTTCTAGCTCTAGATTTACAAACTTAAATTTTTATGCCTTTATGTTACTGATGTGAGAAAAGATTAACTTTAAGCTCCCTTCCAAACAATTTAAAAGAGTATTGAATGAGATGGGATGAGATCTTTCAAGACAGTTGTGAAAATTGAGTAAGGCTTCATCTACTTCAGAGTTTGAGTAGGCCTGAAGGACTTTGAAGATTGAGTCAAGGGCATAATTGAGTCCCCTTCCAGCTATCCTCCCATGACATCATTTCCTCCCTATTTTAGGCAAATATGGGCAACTATGTACTTATTGGCCAAGTTGAATTTTGTGGGTAAATTTTGCGTTTAGAATGTAAGACTCTCAGCCAATGAGGATAAGGGTCAGTGGTGGTGATGAGGTATAGAATGAAATTAGGTTTAATTGAGGTCTAGTGGCAGGGTCCAGGTACAGGGAGTCAAACAGAGCTCCCCTGCAACCCCTTTGGATTCAGCACAAGAATACAGAGTTAAATGAGGTCTAGTGGTGGTGCAAAGTCCCCTATAAAGGAATTTTCAGACCTGAAAACCTATATTGATAAAGGAGGTTTATTATGGGGTTTGGAAGTAAAGTTAAAGTCTAGTTAGTAAAAAGTAAAGGTAGAGATAAAAGGGCACCTGAAATAGGATTCCAGTGGACAGAGATCCTTGGCAGTCAGGAGTAAGGCTGCCATGTTAGGAACCTCTGCAAAGAGAGAACTCCTGCTTGGCTTTTTTATAGCTAAAGGGGCCTGTGGGTGGTGTCCCAAATTGGCTCAGATCTGGGTTATGAAAGCCCTGATCTCCAATTGGAATTCAAAAGGGTGTTTTTGACAGGATTTGGGAATCCAAAGGTCCTAACTTCTTGAATTGATGATGCATCAGCCAGGAGGGGCTGGGAATTAGAAAGGAATAAATCAATTAGTTTTCCAAAGGGAGCACAACTCACATCATTCCCTGAAAGGATTAGTTTCTTAAAGGGAGCACAACCCTCATCAGTGGGAGGGAGTATTTGCATTAGGGATTAAAGGTGCTAATACTGCCCACAGGAGGTGCTTCCTCTCTTTGATTGTCTGCTCAAAGGGGTGGGATGCCATTCTCTGAGAATGTACAATAAATTTTGCTTTGCTTTAGAGATCTCTCCATTTTTTTTTTTATTAAATGGTGACCCCTCATCATTTTTGTACCACACAGTATGAACTGGTATAATAAAAACAGAGAAAAAATATTACTCATGAAACAATGAAAAAAAACCATCACAAACATATTTCAATTTTGAAACTCACTATTTCTTTATGTTCAAAATAAATAATCTATTTTGATGTTTAAAAATAAATTTCACAATGTCATTTGCTACAGATTTAAAGTGTGATTACCATTAACAATTTTAAGTGACTTTTATTATAAAGCACCCTGTAGTTGATTTGTCTTTTTCATATTATTCTCAAGAAGGAAATTAAATGTTTTGTAATTGTGGGAACTTCTGGGATTTTCTATCAGTCCCTATTTGGCAAATGAACAATTTAGTTGAGTTTCAGTCTATACACGATTTACAACAGCTTGAAACCACTGAATTAAACTTAGAGTTGTGGTTATTACCAAAAGAGACTTTAACACAAAATGTTCATTTATAAATTACAAAATGTTTCCAAAACCTTTCCCAAATATTAGCTAAAAAGAGGTAAATTATAATCTTTCTTGTGAATTCTTTAATTTCAACTGTCCTGAGCAAAATTAGAACTACTGTTAAAAGTGAATGATATTTATTCAGTATTAGTACCAAAACTTCCTTTCTCTCTGGAGAGTGTTGAGGATGGAAAGATAGCTGGGAGGATACAGCATGGAATGAGATATAGGATAAGATTTTGTATTTTGTATCTTTGCTTCTAGCATATTCTCTACAGAACACATTTCCTGTAAAATTGTAAGCTGTCTGAGATCAAGAACTTTTTTTGTTTATCATTTTTGTATCCTCTGTGCCCTGCACATAGATGGTACTACATAAATATTTGAGAATTTAAAAGTCAAAGTATACAATGTATTATGTTTTTGATTAATGTTAATATTTCTAGGTTTATTTCTAAGAGCAAATCCTAGAAAATGTCTTTTTGACACTTTTATTATGGATGACTGTAATGTTCTCTTCTCTAAAATATAATGTTATCTGGGAGCAGGTTTTTTGGGGGGCTTTTGGAAGCAACCTTAGTTTCAGTTAGTTCAATAATCACCCCAAATGCAGCCAGGAGTTAAAGTCCAGATCCCTTATTTTCTCCTTCAAAGTTTTGTCTCTTTTCCTGGACCTGGCTAGCTTTATTAGAGGCCTATCTCTCTTCTTGGTTCTGAGAGTTCTGTTCAAATGACTCCAGTCAATACAAAGGTGGAAGTTGGAATGACTTTGAAGAGAGAAGCCTCTAAGAGAGTGGGCTTGTGGGTTTCTGACTTGTGAATCTCCCAGAAGTCCAAGAGTGGGCTTGTCCTCTAATGGGCTTGTGAACTCCTCCTTATATATGCTCTCTAAAGGTGTGATATCTAATGTGTGAACTCCTTTAAAGATGTGAACTAAGTACATAAGCCATTGTCTCTATTAGTGATTTAGCACCTTGTTTCAAGTTCTGGCCCATAACAGATGACCATATCGTTTGTCCTCAAACTTTTTAAATAGGGGGCCAGTTCACTGTCCCTCAGACTGTTGGAGGGCCGGACTATAGTAAAAACAAAAGCTCACACTCTGTCTCCGCCCCTCAGCCCATTTGCCATAACCTGGCTAGGGGAATAAATGTCCTCAGCGAGCTGCATCTGGCCCAAGGGCTGTAGTTTGAGAATCCCTGAATAGACTATCATAAGAAGTTTTATTTTTAAACATAACAGAATAGAACAGAATAAACAAGAACAGAATAGGAGTAGCTGTTAAATAGTTACTTCATAGATTTTGCTTATATGCAAGATTTGTCTTAAGTGCAGTTCCTTTTGAAATGACAATGTTGAATAGCAACTCCTTAGGCCCTGTTCAAAGGAAATCTCTTATTCTTATGGAACTGGTCACAGCTGAAATGGCATAGAAAATGGCAATAAGTTTTCTTTGGAGCTCCTCTAGAACTGACCAGACCCTCAAACTACTGTCTTTTATCTCTCCTCCCTTTCACAGCCAAACACAAAGAAAAACTTACTTGTATTCATTCCATTTCTATTCCTCCCACTTTTCAACTTTTTTCCAATCTGGCTTCTGCCCTTAATTAGTCAGTTGATTGTGTTGTGAAGGAATCACCAAAGTTTCTCCAAAGTTACTAATGATATCTTAATTAACAAATCTGATAGTCATTTTCTTAAGATTTCTGCTGCATCTGAAACCATTGACTACCCTGTCCTCCTAGATCCTCTCTCTTTTTTAAAACTACACTTTCCTGACTCTTACCTATCTGACTACTTTTCAGTATCCTTTATCAGAAGGCTCATATCAATACCAAGCCCCTTCACAGGTGTTCCCCAGCACTATGTTCTGGGATCTCAAACAATAAACATTAAGTGCCAATTATGACCTAGGCACTATGCTAAGCATAATAATAATAATTCAAAGAATGATTAAAAGAAAAAAAAAAAAAAAAGAGTCTCCGACCATGAGGTGTCACAGTCCAATGGGAAAACTGTTCACAAAAGGAAGCTTTAATAAAAGTATGGTAACGGAGTGGAGGAAGCAGAGAAGTCCAGAAGAATATGGCAGGGTATCTGGTCAGGATTCCTGGTTCTAATGGAAGCTCTCTCCTCTCCAACCTCCTAATAGTGGAAGGAACCTCAAGTACAGAAGGGACTGTTGGGAGTCCTAGGTCTAAAGTGATCTTGCAAGATGACAAAGCCCTGGAGCATGATGGCATAAATCAGCCACTTGGCAAATGAAGAGATTCTTGGCCTAAATACTATCCTTAAAAGGACATTCTGGGAAGAGGTCTCTGATCAAACTATATTTTCTCTCTTAGTGACTTCAAAAATTCCCACAGAGTTATAGTTTCTACTTAGCTTTTCTCCCTTCAGCTTCAGTCTTTTTTTTTTTTTTTTTTATTCATTTTTCCAAATTATCCCCTCCCTCCCTCCACTCCCTCCCCCCGATGGCAGGTAATCCCATACATTTTACATGTGTTACAATATAACCTAGATTCAATATATGTGTGTAAATACCATTTTCTTGTTGCACATTAATTATTAGCTTCCGAAGGTATAAGTAACCTGGGTAGATAGACAGTAGTGCTAACAATTTACATTCGCCTCCCAGTGTTCCTTCTCTGGGTATAGTTATTTCTGTCCATCATTGATCAACTGGAAGTGAGTTGGATCTTCTTTATGTTGAAGATTTCCACTTCCATCAGAATACATCCTCATACAGTATTGTTGTTGAAGTGTATAGTGATCTTCTGGTTCTGCTCATTTCACTCAGCATCAGTTGATGTAAGTCTCTCCAGGCCTCTCTGTATTCCTCCTGCTGGTCATTTCTTACAGAGCAATAATATTCCATAACCTTCATATACCACAATTTACCCAACCATTCTCCAATTGATGGACATCCATTCAACTTCCAGTTTCTAGCTACAACAAAAAGAGCTGCCACAAACATTTTGGCACATACAGGTCCCTTTCCGCTCTTTAGTATTTCTTTGGGATATAATCCCAATAACATCAGCTTCAGTCTTGCATCACTAGCTGCCCAATAGGCAATTTAGACTAGATGTCCTATAAACACTAAAACATTTTGTCTGGAACAAAACTCATTATATATTTTCCCCAAAACCCAACCTTCTTCCTATCAGAGGTACCATCATTTTCCAATCTCAGTTTTATAACCTTAAGATTATCCTTGAGTCTTCACTCTTCTTCACAACCCAATCAGTGGCCAAATCCTATTATTTCTCTCTCACTACAACCCATATTTCTTACATCTGACTGCCTTTCTACTCATATATCCCATATCCTCAATCACCTCTTACCTGGATTATTGCAAAGGCTTCCTAACTGCCTTCCCTGAAGCAATTCATCATACATTTCCACTGCTTGTATCGTACAATAAAGCCAAACTACCATTCCCTTTGCACCTTACTCAAGATATTCTATCTCCTATGCCTGTGTCTTTGAATTGGCCACCTGCTCCCTGCCCAGTCTTTGGAATGCCATCTCCCTTAACTTCTACTTTGTAGAATCCTTTTCTTCCTTCAATTGCAACCCAGGTACCATCTTATAAACATACACTTTTTTGATTTCCCCTCAAATGCTAGGATCTCATCTTGTGAAGTACCTGGTATTTATTTTATGTTTATTTTATACATACTTAGGGTTTGGTACAAGGAGAAAAAAGTCCAGAAACACCAACAGCTCTAAGAAGAAGCAAACAGTCACAATATAAAGTAGAACTTTCTAAGAGTTAAAACGATCCAGGAAAGGAGACAGTAAATAAATATATAAATATATAAAAAGGAAGAATTACAAAACTGCTACACCAGGGAACTTTTTTTTTTAAAATATAGATGCCTAGATTTTAGCAAAATAATTAGTAAAGTCTCTCATTATCCTTGAAAAAGATGAAGAGATATGAACTATGTATCAATATTGGTAGGTGGAATTAAGGTTGGTAGATTGAACCCAGCTAAAAAAAATTCTAATTTTCTGTCATCTTTGGAATGAGAATGTACACACATTGAAGCACTGTTGACAGCCTAAAGGGTTTCCATTCTGGAAAAATATTTGGAATTATATATTACTAAATAGTACATGCCCTTTGATGCAAATGAATACTATATCAAAAGGGATCAAAGAAGAAGAAAAGATATTTTAAGAACAAAGTATTTATAGTAAGTGTTTTTGTGGTAGCAAAAATCTGGAATGTCCAACAATTGAAAAAATGGCTAAATAAATTGTGACATATGAATGTGATAGAATACAAGTGCAATGAAAGAAATGATGAAATAGATGATTTCAAAAAGGTATGAAAAGAGGCACATGCACTGATGAAGAATCAAGCAAATAAAAGTAATAAGAGTAACAAGTTATAACATCAATGTTATAAAAATAATTTTGATGATTTATAAAATGATGACAAATGATATGCATAGAAAAGAGAACAATTAATACAATAATAATATTATTTTAAAACTTTTAAGTTGTAAGATCTATGATCAATACAATTTATAATTAATGAATTTGGAGAAGTGGTGTTATCCATTATAAAGTCACAAAGATGTGTACATATATTTTACACATACACACATGTATACAGACATCATATGAATTTGTTTTGGCACATTTCTTACAAATTTTTTTTCAATGGAAAGGAAATAGGAGGGAGAATAGATTTCTACTATTTTTTTTTTGAAATTACATGTAATATATTGGATTACTTGTCATCTAGGGAGGGGTAAGGGGAAGGAAGGGAGAAAAAAATTTGGAACACAAAGTTTTGCAAAGATCAATGTTGAAAATTATGCATATGTTTTGAAAATAAAAAGCTTTAAAAAGAAAAAATTTAAATTTAAAAAAAAGGAAAAAAAGAAAGTAGAGATGTGAAATATAACATGCACACTTTCAGATGAAGTCAGCAAAGTTTTACTTTGTTATATGACACTTCCCCTGAAGTAAGAATAATCTATAAATGATATAAAAACAAAAGATATCAAAACTTTCTTAAAAAGGAGATCTAAGGGGATATTATATATATTATATATATGTATATATGCACATATATACATATATATACACACACAAATATATATTATACACACACACATGTATAAAAAATAGTGAATAGGTCTAATAGAGACTGGAAGAGAATGTCTTTAAGTTCCCTAAAGTTTCATGGAATGTTACCAAGGAGATATCTTCTAGGCCCCAGCTAACATCCCTTGGAGACCACATTGCCATCAAAGTTTTGAGCTAAATCCTATCTCTTCTTCTTGCTCTTATATTTTAAAAAAGGATTCTTTAAATTTTGCTATCATATTATATATGTGTGTATATATATATATATGTATATATGTGTGTATATATGTGTATAAACACACTAAAAATGTTCTACCACTATTCAGATATTCTCCACATAACATTGCCCTAACCAACACAATTTCACAATGATGACATTAATACATTATTGCCAAATTCTACCATAAGATCATAAACCCTCACTGTAAATCCTGTTCATTTGATCACCAAAGATATATAAACAAGTATTTGGCAATGATAGGAACCCCAGTAACAGTAACTATCCAACAATATTGTATTTTAGCTAATCTGTTTTTGTGCACCTGATTAACATTATCCGTTTGCTTATGACAAAAATGTGAGAAGTTTTAAAGAAAAAAATAATTTTTAATTTTGGGAAATACCTTTAAACATTTCACAGATTGCCTCTACATTTTCATTTATTAATTTTGTTGTTTCAAGTAGCAAGTATTGAAAATATTTTATTACTTACATGGAGTTGACTTTATCTTCAGGACCTTGAACTTGGCCTTTTACCGTTCCTTGGCTGGTATTTTTAACCCAGCCAACAACTCCCACCTTCTTAGCTTCACCTTCTGTGTACTAAGTGAAAAGGAAAACAAGAGAGAAAAGAACAATTCATTTGGCATCAAAAGTCCAGATTCGTAGTAAATTTGGTTCTAAAATTCAAAGAACACTAACTTGAGGATTGTCATTTCTTAAGGTATATAATGGTAAACATTAAATAAACATCTCAACTACAGTAAAACTTTAATTAAACCTAAATATGAATGGCATTTGTTCTAGATTCCATCTAAAGTGGGCAGGGCTCTCAGATGCCCTCTCAACTAACCATGTCATCCCTAACTGAAAACCAGGGGAGTTAAGTAACTTATCCAATGTCTCACAGGGAGTATGTATCACAATTGGGATTTAAAATTCTTTCTCCCAAATTAGGATTCTTCCCTTATATTACTGACTTCAAATAAGCGAATTAGTAATTTGCATAAAAATTAGCTTCCATGTTATTTCAAGAATAAATTCATATCTAGTTTTATATTATAAGTGATTCTTTCATACCAGATAATGATCCTTCACTTTCAGAAAGAAAATTTGGAGATACTACAAGATCTTCTATCAGAACCTCAATCAAAGAAAGTTACTGTTCAGTATATATTTCCTGTCAAGGCAGGAAAATCAATTAATATATATTTTAAATGTTATCAACTATTGTTTCCATGGTTTAGTAGGATTCAGGCTTTACCATACTAATCTGCTATTCTAACATTTTCTTTTTGTTTCTGGACTTGAAGAAAAGGCATACTTAAACAACCTGCTTCTCTGCCTGCTCAAGATTTTTTTCTAGAGGATTGATAGGGTCAAATTCAATCTGGCAACTTTATATGATATGTATGGAAGATGGGAGAGACTAGGGACATCTGATAATTAGTAAAAAAAAAAAAAAGTGGTGATCATTGTGTTCTGTTGTCCATCTTAATTACTGGATCTGGAGTATAATTTTAATTTGTATGGAGGGAAGGCAGGAATTGAACTTCTGAAAAACATTTTGTTCTACTTTCTAGGTAATACAAAGTATTAGTTTCATAACATTCCTAATATACTAATAACATTTATAATGATAATTCTTTAAAATTCCAAATAAATACAAACCAACAAAAGTTCTATAGAAATATTCTAAACATAGACCTGGAAGGGATCTTAGAGGTCACTGAGTACAAACCTATTCTTTACAGACAAGGAAACTAAGGCCCAGAAAAGTAAGATGACTTTCCTCAGGTCACACAATAACTAAAATCCCTAATTCAAATTCTGAAGCAGAATCTGAACCAGTTTTCCTGACTCTACCTATAGCTCACTGTCTCTCAGATGTGCAATTTAATATAACCTTCTTATTCTGCTTAGGTGCAAGAGAGTTATCAGAGTATCAAGAAAGAATACAATGGAATTACATAAGCAAGCTCTGACTACAGACCAAAAAAAAGGAATAATAGGTAAGCCACAAGCTAATATGAGGAGCAAAATGAGCAGAACTAAGAGAACACTGTATTACAGTAACAGCAATTGTTTTAAGAACAACTTTGATGGAGGGAGGGAGTTTGGTGTATTGGTGCACTTATTCTGAGAGTGTATTCTAAAAAAAAATAAGCAGCCTCTGATGCATTAAATTCCTCCCTCCAATCGAATTCTTGTAGGAATGAGGATAAGGGGATTCCAACAGATCTGGAAAAAGGAAAAGGGATCCCACAGTTGGCAACAAAAAAATGTTGGTGAGGGAAGGGTATTCAATGATCACTTTAAGGATTAGAATTATCCAGTATTAATTCATAAAGATTTTAACTTGTTGAGTTCTGTCTTTTTTATTTTGTAGGCTTAGCTGCAATTATTTTCCAAGAGGAATGTTATTTCTCTTACCTTTATTTTTCATTTTTTGAATACTAGACATAAAGTATAATACAGAAAGTGGCAAATCTTGCTAATCACATGACCCCAGAAACTACTTTTTTGAAATGCAAGTTTAAAAAAATCACTAATACTTAATAACAATTTAATAATTTTGGTTTTCTGATAAAAGAAACTAAGGAACCATTGAGGATTTTGGATACATTAGGAAAAGGAGATGATGCTGACAAATTGATCCTTCTACTCACATTCTACTCCATTCCCTTTGCCTCCCACAGGATCTTATTTTCTAATTGCTGTTCTTTCTCTCTCTTCCCTATCAAACTTCTTGAAAAACATTTTCTACACCAGATGTCTCCACTTCCTGATTACTTTTTTCAACTCCTTCTAATTAGGAGTCCACTCCCATCACTCTATTGAGATAGTTTTAGGACATGACCTGGAATCACAAAAGTCAATGGTCTTTAAAGTCTATTATCTTCTGACATTGCTAATCAGCCTCTCCTACTTGAAACTCTATTCTACCTTGATTTCAGAGATACTACCACATTAACTATATCTCCTGTGCTGGCTCTTTATATTTTTCCTGACCCCTTTGTCAAGGATATGTTCTTCATCATCATTTTTTAAAAATTATTGAATGCTTAAAATTATTAAATACTTTATATGGCACTGGTTAGTATCGCAGAGAAGAAAACATGCAAACAAAAAAGGAAATTATATAAACAGAATATGGAATACAATATTCAAGTGGACTCAATAAGCTTTTTCTAGCATCTACATAATAGGAAAGGTAAAATATTTCTAAAGAGTTTGATGGTGCCTTGAAAAAACAAGGCTATAAAAATAACAATATCAACTGTCAAAATTTATTCTCTACAATATTTTGTTTTAGAAGCTAAATGCTAATTCCCCCCAAATTAAGTTTAAGTAGGAATCAATTATACATCAAGAGAAGTCAGATAAAAGTTGATTTCCATATGGTATATCTAATACTTTTTTTTTCCTCTATTAAAAGCTAATTTTTAAAATATCTATAATTTTATAAAAACATTGGAATATCTTCTGGTATTTAAATGGGGGAAAGTTCACTGCTTTTTAACTAGAGACAGCTATAAAATGGTTATGTGCAGAAAGAAAAAGAGTATCTGAGCTTTAAGACTATCCCATATTTTTATCATTTAAATTTACAACATGTGCTGGAAAATAGTAGCTGTGACAATAAGTTAATTATTCAGCCATCAGAAAAGAATGAAAAATTACTATCTTTAGTTCTATGAAAATAACAACTAACTGTTCTCTATCTCAAAAAGATAGAGCAAAGGGAATGTTAGATTTTAATCTAATATGGAAGTAGAATTTTTTTTAAAATTCCCAGTTACAAAAGGAACATTTGTAATCTCTCCAGTTATAAATGTAATTTACTTAGATTTTAACAATGCATTTGGCAAAGTCTCTTGTGATAGTCTTGAGGGAAAAATGGCAATTTGTGGACTAATTCATAATAAAATTAGGTTGACTGGGTTGGTAGTATTCTAAATGCAAATGACCAATGAGTAGACATGAGGCAGCTAGTAGAGTAGATAGAATGTAAGTCCTGGAATCACGAAGATTCATCTGACCTAAAATCTGAGCTAACCCCCCCAGGCAAGTCACTTTAACCATGTTTGTCTCAGTTTTCTCATCTGTAAAATGGGCTGTAAAAAAGGGAAATGGCAAACCACGCCAGTATCTCTGCCAGGAAAACCCCAAATGGGGCCATGAAGAGTCAGATGTAATTGACAAAAATGAACAATGAATGGACACTGAATTGTTATTCGATCTTGACATTATCAGTAGAAATTCATAAAATTAGAAATTGTAAGGAAGAAGAAACAGCAAATAAATGGAAATGTCCCTTAGGAATATAAAAGAATAAGTAAATTTAGTTTTATTGTACTTCAAAGACAACAAAAATTATCATTTTGTAGGACACTTGGTAAACTCATATTGAAGCATTCAATTAAACATATGTAAAAAGATTACCATGAAAATAGTTATAGGCTATGAACCAACCATTAGGTGCAGAAGATCAAGAGAAGAGAAATTTTAAACCCTCCAAATAAAATCATTATATATTTTGATAATCAGTGATTTCAATGTAAAGATATTAACATGGGAGAATGGTTTAAAAAAAAAAAAATTAAAAGAGAGATTGGAAAACCTAGGATAAGGAATGAGGAATTATTTTATTTGACTATACTTATTATTGAGAGATGAAGATATATAGTCATAGTGGTTTAAAAATATACAGAAGAGAATTTTAGGAGAGAACATGGAAAAGCAGGACAGTATTGGTGCTAACTTGTTAAATTTAATATGTACTTTAAAAACAAGCTATGTATAATATTCATATTTTCTTGTACAATCCTTTTTTCTATATTATTTGTCTATATAAATGTTCATATTTGATGGTCTTTTAATTTAAAAAGAAAAAATTAAGATGCATATGTATATATATATATATATACATATAATATTGTGATATAATATGTATATCTATAGTATATGTATGCATGTGCATATGTATACACATATATGTTTTATATAAAATATATATAGCATACAGGACTTTTTGAAAGTATGTGACTCAAATAATTAAATGCTATATTCAATTTCAGAAGACACAAAAATCTCCGTCCCATATAACATCATTCTTGGTTTTATAAGATTCATGCCTTTGTTCAAAGAGTTTATTTCTTTCCTCAGTCATCTTGTGTTGTTTCCACTGCTTATCTAATCAAAGTGAAAAAAGCCACAATTCATGTTTGATATTTAAAACTTTAATTTTTAAAAGAAAATCAGCCCACAAATAAAAATTCATAGCAAGAAAAAAAAACTTGTAATATGTGTTACTGTTGAGAATATTTTAATGTTCTAAATCACAGCAAAATTCTGAGGAAAAAATTATTTTAAGAGACTATTTTAATTTAAATATTCTGTACTTATATGTAATGAGAATAGTCCAGACACAAAGTAAAATATTAACAAAGTTAAATATATAATAAATAAATAGATTGTCAATGAAACATGGTAAAACTCTCTGACTTTGAACACTAATAAGAGACTATAATGTTCCTGTCACCAGAACATCAGTATTTTTACAAAGAAGAAGGGGGAAATGAACTGTACATTGACTTACCATTCTGAAGCAGACACCTATTAGGAAAAAAGAAATAAAAAAGAAATATCAGTTTACCTTGCTATATTAAAATGTTATCAGTTTATAGGGTACTTTACTTACTAATAAATGCACTAAAATTTCTTAAATAATATATTTTATTTAAGAGCCAATTATAAATAAAAACTAGTGATATTCATTTAGAATATGAATACTGATTGATTATTCAAATTATATTTGATTCTTTTAATTTAAAAATAGACAGGAAGATAACTTTAAGAGATTTTTTTTATCCTAAGGTATATTTTAAAGTGCTAAATTACATATCATATATGTTCTATATAAAAAGCAAAGATGTTAATCAAAAGATACAAAACATTTCCAGTAAAATTTATCTTCAGATTGTACTTCCTATATTTAAACAAGACTAAGTAATATAAAAATGTCAATTTGAATTATACATTTTTATAAATTCTAGAACCAATTGAGCATACATATTTATTAACAATATATATAAATTTTGACCAAAGAAGAAATAGAATCACAGGATGTAATATAGATAACTTTAATTACATGAAATTTAAGTTTTTGCTCAAACAAAACCAATGCAGTGAAAACTCAAAGGAAATCAGGAAACAGGAATAAAAAAGCATATTAAATTTTTCTGAAAAAGGCCTTATTTTTCAAATATAGAGGGATCTGAACCAAATTTATAAAAATAGAAGCCATTATCCACAACTGATAAGTGGTCAAAAAATATAAACAGGAAATTTTCAGAAGAAGAAAATAAAATTATCACTCATTACATGAAAAAATGCTCTAATATAGAATATATTCCTATCGATTGTTCAAATTATAGAAATGTAAATTAAAGCAACACTGAGGTACTACCTCATACCTCTCAGATTCGCAAACATGACAGAAAAAGAAAATGACAAATGCTGAAAGATATGGAAAAATAAGTACAATAATGCACCCTTGGATGGAGTTGTGAATTTGCTCAAACATTGTGGAGAACAATTTGGAATTCTGCCTAAAGGGCAATAAAACTAGGTATACCCTTTGACTCATTTTAATATCAATACTAGGTCTGTGTCTCAATGAAATCAAAGAAAAGGGAAAATGATCTAGTCATACAAAAAATGTTTATAACACCGTTTTTTGTGGTGGAAAGAATAGGAAATTAAGGGGATGTCCATCAATCAGGGAATGACAAAACAAGTTGTGGTACAGGAATGTGAGAGTACAATTGTGCAATAAGAAATGATGAGGGGGATGATTTCAGAAATACTTGGAAAGACTTATATGAACTGATGCAAAGTAAAGTGAGCAGAACCAAGAGAACAACATACACAATAAGAGCAATGTTGCTAATAATGTAAAAGACACAGCAATACAATCAATACAATGATCTAAGATAATCCCAAAGGACTATGATGAAAAACTTATCTTCCTCCAGAGGGAGAACTGATGAATAGAATGAAGAATACTTTTACTTTATTTTTATTCGTTCTTTTTTTTTTTTTTTTTTTGCAAGATTGTTAATATGCAGATATGTTTTTCATGGCTTCAGGAATAAAATTCCTATCAATTTGCCTTTTCAAAGGATAGGAACAGAGCAGAAGGGAAGAAATAAATTTGGAACTCAACTTTTAAAATAAATTAATGCTAAATTTTAAAAAGCAATAGACATGACTAACATGGCTATTGAAACTTCAGTATTAATGGTAATTAGTTCAACTGCAGTGAAAAACTATTCATATCTTTCTGGTTTAGATTATATAAAATTGGCACCTCAGTAGGGCTACTAATATAACATCCAGGCCTTTCTGACATTTTTAAACTATTTACTCACAATGATGACAGAGAAACCATCTGCTTTAAGATGATAAGTTAATATGGTCTGAAGGATTTCTAAAGGGATTTCCACTCACAGGCAATCTTCTAATACTGTCCTTTGAAGTTAAATCCTTTACTCTAGTGAATTTATTTTTGCATTAAAATACCCTAAGAAATCAATGAATTAGGCAAATTTAACCCCAATTAAGCATATTAAATAATATGAGTGAGCTATTAAAAATAATTTGATAGTATGATCACTTTATAGTTTTAAATTATATATATATATATATGCATATATGTCATGTGTATATGATCTGCAGGGCAAAACTGTAAGAAATGGATATATGTATATAGACATATATAAATGTATTGTGAATGTACTTGTGTATATGCAGGTGTGTATTTATTAAATATCTAAGTTGTGTGTATGTGTATATAAATATACATATATATTCACTATTAGTGGAGTTGTGACCTTAATCCAACCATTTTGGAGAACAATTTATAACTCTGCCCAAATGGCTATAAAAACCATAGACTAGCATTACACACAGAGATAATCACAGCACTAAAAAGAAATTTGTCTTGGAATATGGTTAAATCATGATACGGAATGGCATATCCATAAAAGGTTTTGATATGCTAGGCATAAAATTTTCACCATATACCAAAATTCTAGAATTATGAGATAATCCCCTAAAGCTTAAACATTCATCTCACTTCACTGTGTCTCAGTTTCATTTGTAAAATGAAGGTATTGAACTGGATAGTATTTTAAGATTGTTTGGAAGCTCTAAATTCTATGATCCTATGAGATAATCATGGGACACAGAAATGGAAGCACTATTTTACAAAATGGCTACTCTGTGCTTCATTACACGCTCCAAGAACTCCATCATCCTGCAAGATTACATCACCTTTACAATTCATATCTCATCAGTAACCCCTCCTTCTCAATGGAAAGGGTGGAAAATAAAAAGTGGAAAACTCTCACATTCTCCAGTTAAGGAAGGTATCCAGGCTAACTCTTCATATTCCACCTGAGTGGGTTTCTCTGGACTTCATTCCTACAGTTGGGTATCTTCCTTCTTTTCAGCTTTCTTTTGATTTATTGTCTTCTCATGTTCCATTATGAGCCACTTGAGGGCAAGAATGGTCTCTTATCTTTCTTTGTATGTCCTCAGAGCTTAGTGGTATCTGGCACACAGTATGCACTTAATAAATGTTTACTGAATAATTTGTATGTAGTAAATACTCAATACTTTCTGATTTCTCCATCTATTCATCCCTTCATGAATATAAACTGTGACTAAACTAACTAAATGCGGTCTAAAGCAGGTATCTCCACTTCAAAGCAAATTTGAAAAATGCTAGCATAAAGATGAGATCTATAGTATCTATATTTGTTGACCTCTAATCTCACATCACCAATTGTCTGTTGGACACCACAAACTGGATATTACATAAAAATCTTAAATTCAACAAGTCTAAAACTAAATTCATTACATTTTCCTTTAAACCCTCCTACCTTTCTGACTTCTCTCTTATTATCAAAGACACCATCATCCTCTCAGTCTCTCAGGTTTGCCACCTTTACTCTTCTATCCAGTTTGTTGCCAAGACCTACTGATTTTATCTTTGTAACATTTCTCAAATATACCCCTTCTTTTCTCCAACATGTCATTTCAGGCCCAGACTATTTTAACAGGCTGCTATTTAGTCTCTGCTGCCACAAGTCTCTCCTACTTCAGGGTCATCCTCCACTTAATTGCCAAAGTAGTCTTCCTACCTGGCAAGTCTTCTTATGGCTCCTTCCTTCAAGAAACTCTAGTAGCTCCCTAACATTGCAGGAATCAAACAAAATCTATTTGGCATTCAAAACCCCAGGACTTCTCCTCCTTTAATCTTCTTACACCTTACGCCCATTTCCTCCCCTTCCCCTTTGTGCTCTAAAAACAACCAACATTCTTATTGTTCTTTACATAAGAACTTCCAACTTTCAATTTTGGACGTTTTTCACTGGCTACTTACTATGTCCAGAGTGTTTTCCTTTCTCATCCTTTTTTCCTGGCTTCTTTGGATTGTTTCAAATTCCAGCTAAAATTTCATCTACATTTTTCTCAATCTTTCTTATAGTAGCTCTATTGATAAATTTCCAACTTATCCTGTATGTAACTTATTTGTAAATTGCTTTTCTCATGTTATCTCCCCCATTAAACTGTGAACTTCTTGAGAACAAAAACTTTTGTCTTTCTTTTTACCCCCAGAGCTTAGAGCAGAATCTGGCACAGTAATTACTTAATAAATGTTTATTGACTGACTACTTCCACCAAGATTCAGATAAATTCAGATATAAACCATTCCATAAAGATTATCAATGTAAATTGGAGTGTTTAGGGGTATGGGTCTAACTTCTGACTTTGCTCTGATGTATAAAAAACTGCCTTCTTACAGAATACTTCTCAGAGACAGAATTTAAAATTCCAATAGTCTTTTGTGGTTACATTTACATCGATTAGTTTATATTTATGTAGCTTAACTGTGCTGCTTGGGGTATTATTCCTATGTTCTATATCTCCCAGAAGGCTGTGGGTGATGGATATTTATGGAAATTGATTCCCCAGTGGCTTCTGGGAGATGAAGATATCACTGGGTAGGAAACACAAAGGACTCAAGGACTGCACAGCTCCATACTTGTACTTAGTTTTGTAAATCAAGTGAGCCCCTTGATCTAGGTACAAATTTCAGCTCCCTCACTTAAGAATGATGTGGCTTTGGGCAACTCATTTAATCTCTAAGAGAGGTCATTACTGATTATAGAATTTGTCATTGTTCTTGAACCCTATTCACTGTAGGGATTTTTAAAGTTCCTTTCATTTTTTAAAACAGATGCTTTGAATTAGTTAATAGAAAAATGTGTCTCTAGAAGATTTATACCTAACATATAGAGTACAGAATTTTTCTTCCATAATTAAATGGTATCTTTGGACTTAGATATGCTATAATTGACAAAAACTAACATGACTGTGGACTCCCTACACTGAAAAAATTTCATGGTCAACTACATGGAGGTAAGAAAACTTTTAAATTTCTACAAAAAAGTCTTCAGGATTTTTTTTAAGAGACAGTTGCCCAATCTTACTGATTCTTTAGAGTCTCACAGAATCAGACCAATTGAGAAAAGGTCAAGTTTATCAGACACATTAAGACATACCTGTCGAATCCCTTTTCACCCCTGTTGCACACTATTCACTTGTGCATAGATTTATTCTGAATTTTGATACATAGTAGATTAGTAATGAGAAAAATCACAGAAAAACTGGGAAGCCGCTGAAAAAGACCCAGCAAAGATAGAATAAAGGCAGCTGCAAAACTCTTCAAGTTATGGGCTGTGGCCAGGATCCTGTTGGCAAAGGAAATCTAAAATCATGTTCCTGGTTATTTGGAACTTCAATTGAGTTTCAATGGTTAGTGGAGCTGGGAGTTGGTTTTTTTTTTTTTTCTTTGTTGTTGTTTGGTCAGATTTCCCCATTACTAATAAGAGAATATACAGAAATATATTGGTAAATGTTAAATACTTGGCTATTTGAAAAAAAAAGTACATTTGAAACATCTTTAAATTTAACATGCATTATTAATATTTCCTCCATCACTGTGAATTTAGACTGCAAACAAAAGAATAAATTAAGCTATGATTTGTAGCATTTGTCAATGCCAGAATGAGCTGACTTCAGCACACCCAAGTAGCCAACCAGAAGGTCAGGGAGTCCTCCAGCATAAGAAATGAGGCATCTAAAGATAGATATATCTTTGGGTCTGAAAGGATGATTGTAACAATGCAGAGCACAGAAACAAGAGCAGATTTCCTTCTTTACGGATGAAGATTAGAGATGGTTCCCACTGGTCAGTAAAGTACAGAATTATGTTTCTCCTGTCATTGAGATATAAAAGCAGGGTTCTCAGGTGGACAAGGCTCTTTTACAGACTTGGTAGTCTTTGAGAACAGTCCTCCACAACATAAATTAGGTCAGACTTGGGTGTCCAACTTTGAAAAAGAATGGAAAGAGCCTTAGAATAGGGAATAGAGCATATAAACATACAACTGTTCCAGAGAACGCCAGCATTTATACCTCAATTACTTCAGAAATGAAACTTGCAAAGTCTTAGACAAATTGAATTCGTATTTCAGAAGGATCCTTTAATCTAAAATAATAGCCCACTTAATAGACCAGAGGGAAGGGGAGATATGTGAATGGTTGTTCACTATAAAATATTTATTTTTATTGTTTATGTGACTATTTGTTGTTATTTGTTCTATAAAAAGGTATTTAATTCCTAAAACCCCCAAAAAGTAGGTTTTTTTCCTCTAGGCAAAACAGAGAAAACCTTCCAAAGCTGTTTTTGAAGTTTTCAGCTGCTTAAGAAGCAGATTCTATAGGTATTGTCCTTTTATAACTTTTTCCTTTTTTTTCTCCAATTTGAAGGGGGCTTCTTTAACTCTTAGGAAACAATAAGCTTGAGAAAAGATATGCTTTAAGAGAGCATGGCCAAAAAAACTTTTTAAGGTCATTTTTTTATAGAGGGAGAAAAAAAGACTTGCTAAACCCAAGTGGGATTCTCTGAATGATTTGGCAGAATTTAATTGCCTAATGTATTAAAAGCAAAGTCAATTAAAAGGAATAGAATAGTCAGTCTATAAAGTCGGTAAGTTATAAAAAAGCAAATTGAAAATATTGGGGTGAAGGGAAAGATAAAAAGAGATAGACACAGAGACAAGCATATTGTGTCAGTAAATCTGAAAGTTTCACCTCTGATCACCCTGAAGCGAAGTTATGCAATGGATCTGAGATATGTAAGAAAATTGTGCTGTTCAGTAACAGATTCAGTGGAGAAAAAAAAAATACAGAAGATTAGCAAAGCAACTGGACCATCTGAAAGCAGTGAAGTATAAGGTAAAGAAATAAAGTTTTATAAATTGAAAAACTGAAATAATACAAATGTAATTCTGATTTGAAAGAATCATTCTGGGTTAATCAGTTAGTAACAAGAAAAAAGGCTTAAGAATAGCTTAAATTAGATAGACAGCCTAGATTATCTAATATCTAATCCAGATTAGATAGCCTAATCTTGAAGCTGAATTAAAAATACAGTAAGAAAACTATAAAAACACTCTTGACACTAGAATATTTGAAAAAGTGACTATGCTTATAACAAATATATCCCCAAAATAGGCATATTTATAAGCATTGGGGAAGAAGACAAGAGTAGATAGGGAGAGACTAAAGATTAGTAAGAAAAAAAAGTATTACGAAGGAAGCAGTCTTCTGGAGAGAAGGGAATCAAATGAGGATAATATGTGTTAGGAGAGTAACGACAGTATATCTATGAAGTTAAAGTGATAATTATTCTATACTACAACCAGAATAGAAAAACAAAACTGAGAAATGCAAGCATGGAATGTTTTTTTTCGTGTAGATAATTTAGAGACATATTCAGCTATATTAATTTTATTAAAGTGGTAATAATTTTTGCTTCATGCTTTAAATTTTATCTCATAAGATTGTATTATGTTCTATACATACAAATTTCTTACACTGTAAAATTGGAAAACATATATAAAAGGATTACTAATATTTGAGAATGATATCTAGAATGACACATATTTATTCAAGTAATAAAGTAATCTCTTCTGTTGATCTATAACCAAGAAGAAATGAGAATAAGTTGTTACAAAGATTGCGTGGTTTTAGGGAAATGACATTTGGGTGTACTAAAAATTAAGTGAATATTTTTTCTATTTGATGAATTAAAACTATTACCTAGATCATGTTCCTGTTGGACTTTGGTTGTGGAAATTGATTTTTTCTTAAAATCTATCAATTTTAATTTGAAAATTATTTGGATAGAGATATTTTGAAAGGCAGAGTGGATTTTTTCCCTTTTTTTTGCAATTTGGCGCCCGAACAGGGACAGACATGGTCCTGATTCCAGTGGAAAAGCCTCCCATCCAGATCTCAGTCTCTCTGACCCAGAACTGTGAGTAACAAGGAAACTTTGTTAAAGATTAAGTGAGCATGCTAATAGATAAATAAGGAACTTAACTTGTTAAGGGCTAAACCAGCAATCTCTTATAGCTGAAATGGGGCAGATGTTAGCTAAAGACAATCCCTCGACCTCAGCCGACTCAGCCCCAGTCCCAGGGGCAGCCTCAGCTCCATCCCCATTCAGGAGTGGTACTATAGAGAGTATAATTAAGATAATTGAGGAGCAGACTTTACTTGTAACTTGGGTACAGATTGCTAAACTCCTGGCTGCATTAAGACGCACATCCCCTTGGTTCTTAGAGGAAGAAAAGATAGATGTAGATAAATGGAAGCTAGTGGGATTTGAAATGAAAGAATTTCATGCAAAAAATGGGCCTCGTTCAATTTCTGCAGAGATATTTTATATCTACAACATAGTTCAATTAGCCTTAAGCTATCAAGCAAGTTGTAGGAGAAGGAAAAATTTTTAAAATGAACAGAGGAGGAAATGTGAGGAAAAAAGGAAAGATCAAGATCTTGCCCAAGAGCAAGGGGATTTAAATGAGGAATTAGGGTGTGATGACTCTAATTCTCTTGAAGAAGCTTCAACCCCGCCTAGAGAGCAAATTATTAACAGGCCCACATCAACTCCACCATCAGAGGTGGAGGAAGAAGGAGGAGGGGAAGAGGCAGAAACACAAACAGAATTGCATGTGAAACAGCCTAAGCCTATGACAAGATTAGAAAAAGCATTGGTTAAAGCTAAGAGAGAAGGACAGGATATAAGTGATTTTATACATGCATATCCTGTGATTGAAGAGATTGATTCTGTAGGTCAAAAAAGGAGAAGATATGCACCTTTAGATTTGAATAAAATTAAGGATTTGAAAAAAGGTTGTACCCTTTATAGGGCTACATCAGCTTATGTCAAAATGTTACTAGATGGTTTGTCTTATGAAGTCCTAACCCCGAATGATTGGAAATCCATAGCAAGGACATGCCTGGAACCTGGAGAAAATTTACTATGGCTTGCGGAGTTTCATGAATTATGTAAAATTCAAGTCAGATGCAATTTGGAAATAGGAGTTAACACACAATTCACTTTTGAGCACTTAGCTGGTGAAGGTCCGTTTGGAGAGAATTCAGAACAGATTAATTATACCACGACAATATATGAGCAAATTGCTAAGGCTGCAATAAAAGCTTGGGGTGTCCTCCCTGGACAGAAAGATCGGGGAGAAGCTTTCACTAAAATAGAGCAAGGTTCCAATGAACCTTTTGTGGATTTTGTGGGACGTCTGCAAACTGCTGTCAAAAGAACTATTGGAGAAAATGCAGCTACAGAAATAATGACCAGACATCTGGCTAAGGAAAATGCCAATGAGATTTGCAAAAGAATTATATGGGGATTAGACAAAGATGCTCCTTTAGAGGAGATCATAAGACGCTGTGCTACAGTGGGAACAAATGCTTTTTACACCCGGACAATGATGAACGTGGAAAGACAGGGTCCCTCCTGGCAAGGGATTTCTAGAGAAACTCGGCGATGTTTTCAATGTGGAAAAATTGGACATCTAAGAGCTCAGTGTAGGTATGGAGATACAGTGAGAAGACAGGACAGAGGACTCCATTGGGCATCAGAGTGTAAACTAATTCAGGGAAACAGGATGAGGGGCCCAGGTCCAGGGCCCTAGGCAAAAAAGACTTGGGGCACGATGGCAGCTGATGTTACACCCAAAGAACCTTTAGAAGGTCAGGACTCTGATTTGATCAACCAGCAGAAAAGCAATCACATGGCAGAAAGGGATTACCTGATAAATCAGCCAAAAGGCAATCAGATTGCAAAAATGGATTACACTTGGGGAGAATACAGGCCTTTTAAACCAACAGGACTGTGTCCAGTAGCAGAAAAGCAATCACATGGCAGAAAATGATTACCTGATTAGTCAGCCAAAAGGCAATCAGATTGCAAAAATGGATTACACTTGGGGAGAATGCGGGCCTTTTAAACCAACAGGGCTGTGTCCGGTGCAAACAACTCCAATGTAATTGCCAGATGATGAGAAGAGATTTAGAAAGTGGTAAATAGAAGGAAATTAGATAGGTTAACTGCCTGGGGGAGGGGGTTTGCTTGTATTTCTTCAGATGGAGACGGAATCAGATGGGTGCCAACGAGTCGTATTCGCCTTGTCCATCGGAAAGAGACAGAAAAAGAGAAAGACCTCAAAACAAAGGAGAAAATCTAAGAAACATCTGACACTGAAAGAGCATGGCTAATAAGAAGACTGTTAAAGAACTTTAAAAACCAGCAGTAATCATTGGACTTCCTAACTCAAGATGAGACTAATGGATAATGGACTTATGGACATTTATAAATTTTCAATTTATGATTATTTGATCATTTTACTTGTTATATACTTCTAGCATGTACTATGTTACTATGTCACTATGTGCTTATGTAATTTATGTAATTATGTGTAATACCTCCCATATTGATGGATTTATGTTTCAAGGTCATGACTATCCTATGTTCTAAATCAAAAGAAAGGGGAAGATGTTAGGATTACCAGGTGAGAACTCAGGTTGTCTGGACAGTGACAAGGTGAGATCAGGTTGTCTGGACAATTACAAGGTGAGAACTCAGGTTGACTTGATATTTCTCTGGCTCAGACCTTTGGTTTGGGCCTTTAAAGGGAGTTTACACCTTAGGAATTCTAAGAGGAGCAAGTTCATTGGTTGGAGTACTTCTTCCCAGAAGCCCTTGCATTATCCCACGCCCATTCTCTGGGAGGATAAAAGAGGACAGCACTCCAGAGAAAGAGGAAGTCTCTGCTCTACATCAGGTTTGACGCGGCTCTCTGCAGGAAAGGAAGTCACTTCTCTGAACAAGAGTTAACGGCAACTGTCTGGAGACAACGGTTCTCTACAGGAAGAAGAATCTGTCCGAGAGATTTGAGTTGATACAGCAGATCTCTTCCCAGAGAGCGATCGGCAGCTTCTGGAGATGACAACAGGTTACAATTGGCGCCCAACATGGGGCAAGGACTTTTGCTTATCCTGACAAGGACTTATTCTGAGCCGTTCAGAGGAGCTAGCCTGGACCATCGCATTTAAGGACTTATTCTGAGCCCTTCAGAGGAGCTAGACCAGACCCTCACAATTCAAGAACATTACAGATTTTCTCTGAGATCTTAGAATTAATTGTCTCCAGCTGATTTGTGTCTAAAACACAATACAATTTTTTTTCTTCCATAGTACACAATTATGTTCAGGATATATAAGAGTGAAGATAGTTTAGGGAAGAAAGATACTACCAATAAGAGGGATCAGGAAAGGATTCAGAGAGGAAAAACAAAACAAAACAAAAACATTTTATCTGAGCCTCAAGGAAAATCAGGGTTCTAAAAGATGATATAATGAGTGAAAGAGAATTACAGAAATGGTGAAAAGATGAGAAATGGAGTGTCATGTGTAAAGAACAGCAATCAGGTTACTATAATTTAGACCACACAGTATATAGAGGAAAGAAATACCTAACGCTAAAAGAGGGCCATATTGTGAAGAGCTTCAAATGCTAGACAGAGGAATTTATATTTGATTCTAGAAGAAATAGATATTCCATGAATCATAGCTATACAGAATTCCTGAGAGAATTCTGCTGTTTAAAAATAAATTGTCAGAGTCATTTCTAGCTGTTGACACTGAAGCACAATTTCTAATCATACAATCCAGCTTGCTCTCCCCCTTATTCAATTCTGAATCCAGCCCATTGTCCAAATTTACTGATAAATTAGTGTACTTATCTTTCTGTCCAATTGAATGTCATATGGGCAACAGATATTCAACATGCCTCATTATAGAGGCTCTGGGGTTTGATGTAATCAGCATGCCATGAATAAACAAGAGCTATCTCATATTTAAGGAATCCCTTTTGCATTTGGTCTCTACATAAAACATACTCAATAACAATGGTGAACACATATATCTCTATTTTATACCTCACTTAATACTGATAATCAGTGGGTCACTGAAGAAAATTATTTCTGCAATTACATCTATTATTAGCATGTGTAAGGGCCACACTTTATTAGAGAAAGGGCTCAAGATAACAACTGTTATCATTAATAAATCTTGCAGATCTTACTTTCTTTATACCTCCCAATCAATCACATGGATAAAATTCTGATCTGTCATAAAATATCATCTGTGAAAGACTTACTATTCTGTTCTCATATTTTAGACACCTTTGATACGTGTTTAGCAAATTCTAAGTATGTATGTGGGTCAATAGTTGCTGATATTTTCTCAATAAGCTTTCTGGGTAACAATATTTTCTGACTTTTTCTACTCATTGGTATTTCATTTCTTTGAAATGTCTCTTAATAAATCAATTCCTCAATGCTTTCAAAATTATATCACTTATAGGAGAAATCTCTTCTGTTGGTGCTTCATTTGATCCAACTTCTTCTTTACTGCCATTCTGATTTCTTCATATAGAACATTATAGAAGTGATGAGTCTAAACATTCCATTATCATCATGATGAGACTAGATTGAAAGAGAAATGCTGAGAAATCAGTTTAATTTTCTACTTAAAAATCTTCCAGTTTTACAAATAAGTTTATACATAAATGGTCTTGGATCAAGCTGGCTTAGCTGGATCTCATGGTAAGCTTTTTTCAGCTTCAATTTCCCTTCTATTTCTCCCCCTTCCCAAAGATTTATTTATTTTGATTTTTGATTTGTGGAATAAAACAAGCATTTCCATAACATAGTAAAATAAAAAAGATGATTCCATATGAAACTTCCCCCTTCCCTAGAGATGATTGCCATTAGACACAAATAGGTATGTAAATGTAAAAGTATTCAATACATACTTCAATTCTTTTCCTGAATGCTGATTGTATCTTTCTTCAAATGTCTCTAATAGTTACTTTGGATATTTATAATAGTCAAAGTGACATTTACTCAAAATCATTCTTAAAACAATATTGCTGATACTGTATATAATATTCTTTTGATTTTATTCATTTCATTCTTCATTATTTTGTGCAAGTCTTTTCATATTTCCCTAAAATCATTGAGCATTATTTCTTATAGCACAGTAATATTCCATCCCATTCATATACCACAATTGACAAGCATACATGCAATTTCTAGTTCTTTGCTACCACAAAGAGTTATTATAAACATTTTAGAACATGTATGTTTTTTTCTTTTCCCCTTATTTTGAAAACAACCTAGTAGTGGTATTGCTGAGTCAAAGGATATAGGCATTTTAGTAACTCTTTCGACATAATTTCAGATTGCCCTCCAAAATGTTTGAATCAGTTCACAAATCAACCAGCAATAAGTTACTGCCCTATTTTTTCCATATCCCCCAAAACCTGTTGCTTTTCCCTTTAAGCATTGTAGCCAATCCAGTAGATATGAAATGATATCTTAAAATTGTTTTAATTTGAATTTCTCTAATTAATAATAATTTAGAGCATTTTTTCACATGGCTGTAAGTTATTTTTATTTCTTTATTGGAAAACTGCCTGTGTTCATATCTTTTAATCACTTATCAGTTGGGGAGTGAATCATATTCTTATAGATTAGACAAGGTTCTCTACATGTGTCAAATGAGACCTTATTTCTGAGAAACCATCCATAAAATTTTTTCCCCAATTTTCTGTTTTCTTTCTGATCTTGGTGATATTTATCTGTCCAAAAAATTTTAATCTACTGTAATCAAAATTATCGATTTTACACCTAAATTTACTATTTTTTGTTTATTCTTAAATCCATAGCCACAAGACAGATAAGTAATACATTCCATGTCTTTCATGAGGCAATAGCACTTATAAATTTCTGCTGTCCTCTTATAATGTCTTACAAAGATGGATTTGAGTTGTTTTCTGTTTGTTTTAGTTTTTTACATCTGGTATATCCTAGGCCATCAATAAGAAGAACAATTATTTGCTGCTTGAGATGGTTTCTGAGTTCTTTTGGCTTTCTCATGAGGTTGTTGTTTTCTTTGGCATTAGGTTTGAAAGGGTTAGAATTTCTGTAAGAAGACATTTTTTTTTACTTTTTTAAATAATAGTTTTTTTATTTTTTCAAAATACATGCAAAAATAGTTTTCAACATTCACCCTTGCAAACCCTTGTGTTCCCTGTTTTTCTCCCTCCCTCCACACCTTTCCCTTCCTCTAGACAGCAAGTAACCCAATATAAGTTAAATGTTCAATTCTTCTAAACATATTTCCATATTTATCATCTTGCATAAGAAAAATCAGATCAAAAAGGGGGAAAATTAGAGGGAAAAAAACAAGCAAGCAAACAACAACAAAAAAAGATGAAAATACTAGGTTGCAATCCACACCCAGTTCCCACAGCCTTCTCTCTGGATGTGGATGGCACTTTCTATCACAAGACCATTGGAACTGGCCTGAATCCCTTCATTGATGAAAAGAGCCACGTTCAGCAGAATTGATCATCATATAATTTTGCTGTTGCCATGTATAATGATCTCCAGGTTCTGCTCACCTCACTCAGCAGTAGTTCATGTAAATCTCTCAAGGCCTCTTTGAAATCATCCTGCAGGTCATTTCTTACAGAACAATAACATTCCATAACATTCATATACCACAATTTATTCAGCCATTCTCCAACTGATGGGCATCCATTCAATTTCCAGTTTCTTGACACTACAAAAAAGGCTGCCACAAACATTTTTGCATACGTGGGTCCCTTTGCCTCTTTTATGATCTCTTTGGGATACAGGCCCAGGAAAGACACTGCTGAATCAGAGAAAATGCACAATTTGATAGCCCTTAGGGCATAGTTCCAAATTGCTCTCCAGAATGGTTGGATTAGTTCACAACTCCATCTACAATGTATTAGTGTCTCTAATACATCCCCTCCAGCATTTATCATTATGTTTTCCTGTCATCTTAAGCAATCTGAGAGGTGTGAAGTGGTACCTCAGAGTTAGTAAGAAGCCATTATTGTGAATAACCTATATCTTTACCTTTGTAGAGTGCTATGAAAACCTTAAAGATCTATATGAATGCTTTATTACTATTATTATCACTTTGGCCATTCCCATTTTTCAAGGATCCCAGTTTATTTAAATAGGTCATGTTGGAATTGGATTCATAGGCAGTGTCAAATCTGTAGTAATAAAGTTTCTTCTAATTTATACTTGTGTTTCATCTCAGAGCTAATTATTCCATGGCTGATTCTAAAATAATTCCTGCATTAGGACATAGCTATTTGCTAAGATACAGTGAATTTCACTTTTTAAAATGTTATTCAATACAATGTCCAATGCCTTCCATAGCTTTTTCTATTGATAAATGTACTCAATATCTAGGTATGAGGTTTCTGAAAAGTCCAAAATCCTTTGGCTTCTTCCATTTCTTAACTGAGATTCAATTTTTCCAACATATTTACCAAAGTATTCCCATTTATATCTTTCCACAAAAGTCATTATGTATCAATGTACATACTACAATGTACATACATACAGGGCAATCTTATTAAAATCTTTGTAGGATTTTCTACAACAGTTGTTGTTATATATCTTGCAATGATACAATAATCTTCATGATACTCCTTTAATATATGCTAATCATATCTGATGCAAGGTGAGATGAACATGAAAGGATATTTCATATTTCCCTGATAATACCTAAAGAAACAAACTAAAATTCTGTTTTTCTATTAGTTATGCTGGCTTATTGATATGTCACTTGGAATAACAATAGTGAAATTAATATTTATGTACTGAAACATTGTCATTCTTAACACCGTATGCACTCTTTACCTTCCACTGTGCAAGTGAAGAAGAGCTGAACAGACAGAAAGAAATTCAAGTGTTACACAGAACTGAGCACTATTATGCAGGATATAATAGCCTAAATCAGTAACATGATTTTGGCTACAGTGACAAGCATACTGTACAGAACAAAAGAGTTAGTAATAAGTCTTATTTATAGTCTGCCTTTGTCAGGTCATATCTGAAACATTATGTTCAGTATTAGGCCTCACATTTTAGGGAAGATATTAGCAAATTATAGCTCCCCCAGAGGAAGATGACCAAGAAGACTAACAACCAATATTATACAAGATCTGTTAAGGGAATTTAGCATAGAAAAGAGAAAAAGTATAGGAAATATGTTAGCTATCTTTAAATATTTGAAAGTCCTTCAAGTAAAATAAGGGTTAAACATGTTCTGCTTAACACTGAAGGCAAAATTAGAAATTCTGCTGCAGAGGAAAATAAATTTGTTATGAATTAGAGTAATCCAAAAGTAGAATGGGCCATCTTGAGATGTAGTGGGCATGATATTGGGGAATTTTTTTGTTTAGTGGTTTGATTAAATTGTTTTTTAGGTCCCTTTCATAATTCTGCATTTTTTTCTTGATATATTACAATGGCCAAAGAATTTATCACTTAATTACCAACCTACTAGTGATCTACATGTAAACTCTATATTTAGATGGATTGATCAGAAAACACAACCCTACTGAGGAACTATATGCAAATATTTTCCACTTTGGAAGAATCTACCAGAGCTTGCATTTCAATGGCAAATCCTTTTAAGAATCCAGGGTCATTTCAGACATATAAAGAACACTATCAAATTTATAAAGTAAAATCAATGCTTAACAGGTAAATTGTCAAATTTCATGAAAAGGCAGTTTTTAAATGAAAAAAATTAAAACTATGTATATGTATATATATATGTGTGTGTATATATATATACACATATAGTTATATGAAAAATGTTCTAAATAATTATTGATTAGAATACAAGTTAATATAATTCTGAGCTCTCATACCTATCAGATTAGCAAAAATTACAGAAGGGAAAAATGATAAATACTGGTGGGGATACAGAAAAATGTGGACACTAACGCACTGATGGTAGAACTATGAATTGATCCAACTATTTTTGAAGAGCAATTTGGAAATATACCCAATTATACTCTTTGGAAAATCACTATTAGGTCTGTTTCCCAAGGTAAAAAGGGACCAAGGAAAAGAATCAATATATATTCTAAAATAAGTATAGCAGCTCTCTTTGTGGTGACAAAGAATTGGAAACTCAAGAGATGTCCATCAATTGGGTAATGACTAAACATGTTGTGGCATATAATTGTGATGGAATACTACTGTGATATAAGAAATTATGAAATCAATAATCTTAGAAAAACATGAAAAGATTTGCATGAAATAATGAAAAGTGCAATGAGCACAACCAAGATAATGTTATATATAGTAAAAACAATAAAATAAGTGTGAAAAACCAAGCTATTTTGAGTATTATAAGTACTTAAATCAGATAAAAGGGACCTATGAAGGAAGATGCTATCTACTTCTAGAGAAAGAACAGAAATGTATAGTATGATTTGACATATATTTATAAATCTGTATCAAATAATAGCTTTCTCTGATATAGAGTGAGGAGAGAGGAAAACAATTAGGAACTTAAAATGTAACCAAAAATAAATTCTACACATTGTTTCAAAAAAGGGGGAAAAAAATCCAGGGAGAACTCTATGCAAAGACACATTAAAGTAGGTCTTTTATAGTAAGAGGAAAATGTAAAGCACAAATATAAAATAATCTATAAGTACAAAATCACATTTCAAAGCTAATTATGAAGAATTTTGGGGTGATACTTCTTTTGTCAAATTCATAGGTATAGATCTGAAAGGGATCTCAGAAGCCATCTAGTTCAACCCTCCTCAATTTGCAGATGAGGCATTCAAGCCAAAAGAAGTTAAGTGATTTACACAAGGTCACACAGCAAGTAAATTAGCTTAGCTGGCATTCAAACTCAGTTCTTGTGACCTCATAATAATTCATCAGCTCAACAGAAAAATGACAGATCAAAGATGCACCACTGAGTAAATGTTATCTAAAATGAACAATATATGGGTTTGTTTTGCTTTTAGCAGAAAGGTTTTAATTTTAAAAATAGGAAATTAACTTTTGTACAAACAAAATGAATGCATGCATCTAGTATGTAACCCTTATGAATTTGGTAAATATAAGGTCAAATCTCAGAGTTGTTTTCACTTTTATTGTCTTTATTATTAGTGATTTGGAGATTTATTTATATGACTATTAATAATTTAACATTATTCTGAGAACTACTTATATTCTGACCATGTATCTATTTAAGAAACGGTTTCTCATTTTATAAAATCCTCATCTGAGAAACGTGACAAAAAGATATTTTTTTTCCTATTCAACTGCTTCTCTTGTAATTCTAGATGCATTAGTTTTTGTCTCATATTATACTGAAATATTGATTTTTTTTGATGGATTTACATTGTAATCTGCTACTACTGAAGTTGTCTCAATTGCTAATTGACCAGTATTTTCTAAGTAAACCATTATGTCATCAGCAAAAAGGGATAATTTTAATCTCCTCTTTGCCTTTTCTTATACTTTAATTTCTTTCTCTTGTCTTGATGAAATTTCTAGCAATTGCCATTTCTATTTCTACTGATTATTATTTCTAAAACTTGATGAAATAGTATGTTGGGAGGATATTTTTTTCTTTTCTCCTGTTTTTATTGAAAAAGCTTCTAGTACATCCCCATTTAATATAATGTTTGCTTTTCAATTTAGATAGATACTTTTTATCATATTAAGATTCCTGTATGGTTACATATTGAAGGATGTTTAACATAAGTGAATCTTGTATTATATCAGATTTTTTTAATGTGTCCAGAGAGATAATCATGTTATTTTGGATGTTTTTGTTTTTAGCATGATTATATCGACTGATTTCCTAATGTTGACTCATCCTTGCATACCTAGCATCAAATTGGTTATAATAAATGCATAATATACAATTGTATAAATTGTAGTCTATTAGAATTTGATTTGAAAAATTTTAATTGATTTCATTAATGATACTATTCTGCTTCTCCTTTTAGTGCTTTCTCAATTTTTAAGAATAATTTGTTTAGTGTCACTATTAATTTTATTTAAAAGTTAGAATTCTTCTGTCAATCCATCAGACTGAGGTTATTTTTCTCTCTTACAACCTCTAAAGTTTCTTCTACATCTTTTTCTAATGTTGAATTATTCAAGATCTTTATTTAGACTTCTGTTAATTTGAATATTTTATATTTGTGGAGGTAATCTATTCTGTAGTCTTAATTGCTAGTATACAACTGTGTATAATAAGGTCTATTTTTTAAAAGTTCTGGTCCTTTTTCTGTGATTTTATTGATCTATTTTATTGGGGTTTTTTTTCTTCTTTTAAAAAAATCAGATTAGCTAAAGATTTATCAATTTTGTTAGACTTTCAACAGCTTTTAGTTTTATTCATCATTTTATTCATCCTATTTTTGGTTTCAAATTTATCCATTTCTCTATTTTTTTTTTTTTAATATATCCTCTTTGTACTCATTTTGGGCCGGTTAGTTTGTGCTTATTAGGTTTCTAATTTTCAAATGTATGTTATCCAAATCTCCTCTTTTTACTATCATGTGCTTTTAGAGATAGAATTTCTCCCATAAGGACTACTTTAGCTGTATCTCACAAATTTGGAGAAATGTTTCATCATGACATAGTCTTTCATGTAATAAATGTTTCTATTTTTTTGAGGAGGGGGAGCTTTCATTGTTTAGACTTTAACTATTATATCTTTCTTTGAGTTTGTTTTGTTTGTGATCCCTAAATTGAAATACTATTTTTATTGTATTATGATCTATAAGGGATGTTTAATCATTTTGTCTTTTTATATTTATTTGAAAAATCACTATAACCTAATATATGTACAATTTTTTGTAACTATGTACAGTAATCCTCTATACATTGCAGGGTTTAGGGGCACATGATCTAGAAAATAATCAGTGATCTGGAAAATCCATGCAAAATTGTTTGGTCCTCCCTTGGTATCAGAGTCTGAATTATAATGGTATTAAAAGATACAAAGAGAGGCAGAGCCAAGATGGCAGAGTAAAGGCAGGAAACGATTGAACTCTTCCCCAAACCACTCCAAATTCCTTTAAATGATGACTAAACAAATTTTAGAGCATCAGTGTAATATTTTCTCTAAAATGTAAGTAATGTTCTCTATTGAGGTTGTCTTGGGGTTTCTGGGAGCAACCTTCGTTTCAGTTCAGTAGTCACCACAAGAGTAGCCAGAGGTTAAAGTCCAAATCCTTTATTGTCTCCTTCACTTGGGGCTCGGCAAGTTTTTCTGGAAGCTTTCCGGAATCTTGGTTTCAGTGGAGAAGTGAAGGAGGAGAGCCTGCCACCAAGGCAGTGTGAGATGGGATGAATCTGTCTTGAGTCCAAGGTTTATACTCCAGCCTTCAGCCTCCAGTCATTACAAAGGTGTATGATGGAATGAATGTCTCAGCCTCCTGGAGCTTCTAGTGTGCCCTGGTCCTTTTTTGGCCATGAGAGCTTCTCCCTTATAATGCTCCACAATGAGTACAAACCAATCATTATATTATATTTGTTGTAGGATTAAGTCAATGCTAAACTAGATTTAACCATTATCTTTTCAAGTGGATTCACTTAGTACCTTGTTTCAAGTTCTGGCCCATAACATCTCTTTGTAGGATTAAATCAATCATACTGAACCATGCTAAATTAGATAACTATTGTCTCTTAGCAATTCCACTGATTTAGTACCTTATAAGATTCCTTTGTTTCAAGTTCAGAGTTCTGACCCATAACACATCAGAATACACAAAAAGATGGAGTAGGTCCATTTTTCAACTGCAGACAACTTACAAGGTCAGCAGGAAAGGTCTATGGCACTAGGGTGGGAGCCCAACCATGCAGGCCCACTACAGGCCATGCCAGTGCAGGCCTGGCCCTGGCTCCAGAACCAACAGGGCACTAAGGGGCCTTCAGACCTCTGGATTAGCAGCAGGACTGGCAGCTTCCAAACTTCTCAGCCCAGAGACACCAAAGAGGATTTTGAAGATTGGCAGGAACACTTTGTGAGTAGGGTGAGAGGGCCTTGGGAGGCATACAGGAATGAATATGGGCAGTGGTGGAGGAGACAGCAGCTGGAGGCCTCAGCTCAGCTCTATTTCCTAGCACTGAGAAAGGGCTCAGTTGCTGTAACACACAAAATCTTACAGCTACAGTGGAGTGAGGACCCTCCTAACAGCTCCTGGGCAGAAAAAAATTTATGGTCAGATCCCTAGAAACATTTCTGAAAACAGCTGCACCAAATCCCTGAGGCTTAGGACAGTGAACCCTCCACCCTGGGAACACAGCCCTACTTTAACAAAGAGTTAAAATGCCAAGTAATAGGCCAGGAATATGAGTAGATAAGAGAAAAACATTCTGACCAGAGAAAGTTACCATGGAGACAAGAGAGATCAAAACACACATTCAAAAGAGATAACAAAGTCAATGCTCCTACAGCCAGAGCTTCCAAGGAAAAAAAAAGAATATGTCTCAGGTCATGAAAGAGCTCAAAAAGGATTGTGAAAATCAAGAAAGATAAAATAATCAGAAGAGAATTGAGAGTGGGATGATAAATGTGAAAATATGTATTTAAAAAAGAGCCTGGACATCATCTTTCAAATGGTCAAGGATATTCTAGAATCAGAAGGTAAAATAGAAATTGAAAGAATCCACTGATTACCTCCTGAAAGAGATCCTAAAATTAAAACTTCCAGGAATATTAAAGCCAAATTTTGGAACTCCCAAGTTAAGGAAAAAATACTGCAAACGTTCAGAAAGAAACAATTCGAGTATAGTGGAACCACAGTCAGGGTAACACAAGATATAGCGGCTTCTACATTAAGGGAGCAGAAGACTTAGAATATGATATTCTAGAGAGCAGAAGAACTAGGAATACAACCAAGAATCTCCTACCCAGCAAAAGTGAGTAAAATTCTTCAGGGGAAAATGGGAATTCAATGAAATAGAGACTTTCAGGCATTCATAATGAAAAGACCAGAGCTGAATAAAAATTAAAAAAAAAAAAAATGTGATTTTCAAATACAGGACTCAGGAGAAGCATAGGGAAGTAATCAGGAAAGGAATAACATAAGGAACTCAGTAAGGTTTATCCTACATGGGAGGATGATATTTGTAACTTATTGGAACTTTTTCCTTATTATGGCAATTAAAAGAAGCATATATAGACAGATGGTACAGATGTGAGTTGACTATGAAGGGATATCTAAAAAAATAAAAGTAAATATGATGATCAATTCTGATGGATGTGGCCATCTTCAACAAATGAGATGAATCAAATCAGTTCCAATAGAGTAGTAATGAACTGAACCAGCTATACCCAGCGAAAGAATTCTGGGTGATGACTATGAATCACTCTAATTTTGTCCATCTGCATTTTTGATTTCCTTCACAGGCTAATTGTACACTATTTCTAAATCCGATTCTTTTTGAACAGCAAAACAACTATTTGGACATGTATACCTATATTGTATTTAATTTATACTTTAACATATTGAACATGTATTGGTCAACCTGTCATCTGGGGGAGGGGGATCGGGGGAAGGAGGGGAAAAATTGGAACAAAAGACTTAGCAACAGTCAGTGCTGTAAAATTAGCCATGCATATATCTTGTAAATAAAAAGCAATAATAAAAAAAATTTAAAAAGTAATAAATAAAAGTTTACAACTAAAAAAAAATAATAAAAGTAAGGGGTGAGAGGAATTTAGTGGGGGAGGAAGTGGTCAATAGTAGGACACTTTTGAAGAGGGACAAGGTGAAAGAAGAGAAAGAATAGAATAAATGGGGAGGATATAGATGGTAATAGTAACTAAAAATAATTTTGAAGCAAGTTTCTCTGATGAGGCCTCATTTCCCAAGCATATAGGGAACTAAATCAAATTTATCAAAAGAACAAAATTAGGTCCATGTCCCAACTGATAAATGATCACAAGATATGAACTATGCCCAACATCTATAAAATCATATATATACTTTGACCTAAGAATAACACTATTAGGCATGAATCCCAAAAGAGATTTTTTAAAAAGGAAAAATGACCTATATGTACAAAAATATTAATATTTCTCTTCTCAGAGCAATAAAATTAGAAACTGAGGGGATCAATTGGAGAATAGCAGAAAAAAATTATGATATGTAATTTTTATGGAATATTATTGTTTTATGGGAAATGCTCTCAGAAAAACCTGGGAAGTCCTCCATGAACTCAAGCAAAGTGAAATGTACTTCATATAAAGTAATTGCAACATTCTAAAATAATCAGCTGTGAACTACTTTGCTCTTCTCAACTATACAATGATCCACAACTACTCTGAAGGACTTAGATGAAAAATCTTATCCATATCCAGAGAAATAACTGATTATGTCTGAGTATGGATTGAAGCATTCTCTCTCTCTCTCTCTCTCTCTCTCTCTCTCTCTCTCTCTCTTTTTGAGGCTTTTTTTTTGTGGTGGGAGGAAAAAAATCTATGTTTTCTTCCACAACATAACTTTTATGGAAATGTTTTTCATAACTTCACATGTACTTTCTTAATTGGAGGTAAATATAAGGATAAGGGAAAGAATGTGGAACTCACAGTTTTAAATGTAACTAGAAAAAAATAAAAAATATTTTAAAAATACAAAACATTGATATTGTATAATATTATACATATTTTAATATTTCTGAATTTTTTTCTGTCATCTATAGCCTTTGTATGTCATCTGCAATTTCTTCAAAACTCCTCCAATTCCCATTTAATTTCTTATGCTAACCTATGATATACTGAAGGTGTAATATATCAAAACTGCAATTTGGAAAAGCCACAATGTGGAAGGGATAATTGTAAATGGTTCAGGAATCACATTCTGAAGATATAAAATATTTTAGCTCTATTCTTCCCAGAAATTTGTTAAATTCTATATTTTTCTTTTTACCTGTTAGATATGTCCAAAAATAAGCAAGAGATATTAAAGTTTCCTACTATTACTATGCTGTCTATTCATAATTCAGTTAATTTTTCTTTTACGAACTTAGATATTTGGGTATTTGAACAAATGTTCAAAAACTGTGATTTCTTTCAGGGTAATATAATTCCAATTATGTTGTGAAGTTTTGCTTTTGCTTTATCTGATAGCATGATTATAATTCCTGTTTTTAAAAAAACCTCCCTGATGAATAGTAAATGCATCTCATTTTTATGTTGGAAAATAGTGTCTTTTAAGTGTCTATTTTTAAGTCTTTTTTTTTTTGTAATTAATAGTTTGCGGAATTTTGTTTTCTATCTAATCCTTCACTTTTGTTTTACTAGATTGTTTAATCCACTTACATTTAAAGTTATGAAACTGAACTTTGAATTTTCCTCCATTTGTGTTTCTAGTATTGTTTTTATTTTGACATAAGAATTGTTTTTGTTCTCTTGACCTTTTAAGATAATACTATTTCTTCAGTTATTTTGTTTAATCTATCTTCATAAAATCCATTGATTTGAAATTTTTCCCTCTTTCCCCTATTCCAATCTTTTTCTCTAGCAGCTCGCTCTTCTTACTGGAAGACTAGGAGTTATTGTCCCTTAACTTGTTTACTACTAATTTGATTAGGGTACATCACTCATTTTCTTCTATCTTCTATAGTCTCATTTTTCTTTTACTTACCCTCTTATTCTTTGACACTGATTTTTCTGTGAGGTTTAGTCCATGTGTGTGAAGTCTATTGCTCCATTTTTGTATCTCCTATTTATGTTTATTTTCACTTACAATTTCTGTATTACTTCTAGTTTGTATCCTTGTAGAAAAAAATCTCTATATGGGCCCTGTTATTTTTTTTTAATCCTGTGTTTTTCTCTTTCTTGGTTTTTTCTCCCTACAAAATAGTCTTTAGGGATGGAGTGATTTATTTTGTTATTTGTACTTTTCCTGGTAATAATATTTATTTACTTTCCCTGCGTTTCTATTAATTGAGATTTTTTTTTAAAGAATCCTTCAAATATCTCTCCAACTGAAAAATCTTTTTTTTTTTTTTTTTGTTGATGATTAGGTACAGAATATATTTATTTATTGAAGAATTATCATTTTAATTATATCTTGAGTTCCTTTGATTCATAGAATATATCATTCCATTATTGTTCTATAATAAATGATCAGTAGGGTGATTTCAGAAAGGCCTAGAAACACTTACATGAAGTGATGCTAAATGAAGTGAGTAGAACCAAGAAAACATTGTACATAGCAATAACAAAATTATACAAGGATCAATTCTGATAGATGTGGCTCTTTTCAACAATGAGGTGATTCAGACCAATTGCAATGGTCCTATGATGAAGAAACTATCTGCACGCAGAAAGAGGGCTGTGGGGACTGAATGTAGATCACAACATAAGATTTTCACCTTTTTTATTGTTGTTTGCTTGTTTTTTTTTTTTTTTTTTTCTCCTCATTATTTTCCTTTTTGGTCCTTTTTTTTTTTTTTTTTGTGCAGCATGGTAATTGTGGAAATATGTATAGAAGAATTGCACATGTTTAACATATATTGGATTACTTGCTGAAAATAGGAAGGGATGGAGGAAAGGAAAAGGGGAAAAATTTGGAACACAAAAAGCTATTCCATATAACAAGTTCATATCTTATTTAGAACTGATCCTGATTTTTAAAATTATACAACAATCAGTTTTAATATATTTGATGTAGTTGTTGCTTTTCCTTCCATTAACATTTAAAAGTCTCTCTATATATTATATTCATGGTTTTATTGCTCTTGTCATCAGTTACCTATATCATTTAGTCTATGTGTTATTTAAATGTCTTCATAGTCATTGTTTCAGGTGGTACAACAATATTCTGTCATATCTATCTACTATAATTATTTAGCTGCTTCCCAGTAAATTAGCATCTACTTAGTTTACAATTATTTGTTATTTACAAAAAGTGATTCATATAACTTCTTTGGGGTCTATGAGCAGTTGGGAGAGCTCTGGGTCAAAGAGTTTTTCTTAATATTTATTTTCTTCTTATCCACTGACTCTTTTAATATCACTTACAAATAGATGTTAAATTATACTTTAAAAACTTTCATTTTATCCTACTATTTCCTCAAACTATTGTTCTTTATCTCCCCATCCCATCCATACTTATGGGGGAAAAAATGTCTATACTCTTTATTTCCATATTCTCATCTCATAATTATCAATCTTTTGCAATGTGACTTTTGAAACTTATCCGTCACTCAATTAAAACTGTTCTCTCCAAGGTTATCAATGATCTCTTAATTGCCAAATATTATGCCCTTTTCTCAGTTCTTATCCTTCTTCTAAATCTTTGCAATATTGCTTGGATTCATTACATTGTCCCCTCTTAGTTCTCCTGTTTAGTTGGTTTTTCTCAATCTCTTTTGTAAAATCATCATCCTTGTTCCACTTCTTATTTGTGCTATGAATATACTGCAGGGTTCTGTCCTAGGTTCTTTTCTCCTGTCTTGGGTGACCTCATCAGTTCAAATGGGTACAACTATCACCTCAATGAAAACAACTCTCTGTCTTATCTATCTAGATTTAGACTTTCCTAAGCTCTACTATGTCATCAACTGCCAAGAACACATTTCCAACTGAATATTCTAAAGACATTTCAAGTTCAATATGATCAAACAAAACTCATTCTTTCCTTCAAAAACTCTCTTCTCTTCCTAAATTCTTTTGTTTAAGAATACCACTAGCTTTCCAGTCATCCAAGTTCTGAAACTAAGCACCATTTTTTGTTCTTCCCTATCTTCTCTCCTCATATCCAATCAGTTCTTAAGCTTTATCAATTCTTCCTCAAAAATGTATCTCACATTCATCCTTGTTCCACCCACTCCAATTGCCACTCTCTTAGTTCTATCCCTGTAATGTTCTGTTGTCTCCAGAGACTGCCGATTGATCTCTGGGAGAAGATCTGCTGTCTCAAATCTCCTGGCCAGACTCTGACCTAGAGTAGATACTCCTCCCTTGCTCAATGTTGCTTCTTTTATCCTCCCAGAGAATGGGCGTGGAATAACTCAGGGGCTTCTGGGAAAAATACTTCAACCAATGAACTTGCTCCTCTTAAACCTTAGGCTCCTCCCCATTAGTTCAAAGGGGGAAAACTCCCTTTAAAGGCTGGGACTAGAATTGTTAAGTACCGACTTAGCACTTAAGTAAGAACCTAACATATCCCTCCTCATTCTTTCCTGGACTACTGCAATAATCTAATTGGTCTCCCTGTATCCAATAGCTTTCCGATACTATCCATCCTCCATACAGCTGAAGGAGAAAAGGAATAAAGGTCCCAAGGGCCAGGCCTTAAAGTTCAAAGTCAGAAACACAGACAAAAGGGGAATGAGTCGCAATAATTACTTGCTTAATTTAAACTGGAGAAAAGTCTCCTAAAGCTGCTATAGGCATAAAGTGCCTATCCATTCCCATCCCAAGAAGAAAGTAAACCCAAAGAAATGCTAAACTGACAAGTAGAAAAAATTAAAGCCAAGAGAAAGAGAATCAACATAACAGAGAGCCATAGTACCAAGGACTGCAAATAAGGTCCAAAGAGAAGTGAAATGAAATAAAAGAGCCACAATGTAGAAGACCTTTTCTTCTCACTGATACTGAGTTATACCTATTGTATATGTAGGGGAAAGGAAGAAAGCGCATATGATGACTATCAATTTTGAGCTAGAAAGGTTAGTACAATATGTTGGAAGGGTTATTGGAAGGGCTATATAGGCTCCAGTAAGAAGGGGCCTAAAGGGAACTGAATATTGCATATGCTATCAGACATTGTCAATGTGATGGTTTTTCTGAACTACTTTTTTATTTTTGTTTTTAAATCTTTGCTACAAAAGAAGGTTTACTTTGAAGAGGCAACAATTATTTAGACAAGAATGTAAAAGCAAAAAGCATCAATATATTTTTTTTAAAAATTATATTCTTGATTTCAAAATTACCATGAACTCCCAAGATAAGAAACCCATGAGAAGATATCAAATTAATCCCATTTCACTGAAGGGGAGAGAGGTCCATAGGTGTGGCATGCTGCATTTATTTTCAAACTTTTTTAATGTATTGTTCGGTTTTGCTGATATTTTTGTCTCTTCTTCCTCTCTTTAATAATAATATTGAAATATATGATATTTCTGAGGATATAATAGGAGAAACTCTGGTGATGCAAGTATAAAAGAAAAATTAATCAAATTTATTTAAAAAATTTTTAAATCTAAAAAAACTTATTCTAAAGATTTATTTTTCTACCATGAATTTATGTTTAGTAATATATTTGCTATTCAAGAAAGCCTTTTCCTGAATCATGATATTCATCAAATTTCTCTCCTATGAATACACTGATGTTGAAATAAGGGGGAAGAGACACCACAGATAAAGGTCTTGTGGCTAGATTACAAGTCTTTTCTGCAAGCGTGTGTGTGTGTGTGTGTGTGTGTGTGTGTGTGTGTGTGTGTGTGTGTGTGTGTGTGTGTGTGTGTGTGTGTGTGGTTTAAATAAATCCTTTTTCATATGTAGGGCCATTATTAGCCTAAGAGCTTGAAGGGGAACTGAGGGTGCTTTGAAGGAAAAATAAAAAACAAAATAGTCAATAGAATGCCTAAGATGTGGAGAAACAAACCAGAGATTTTTGCTGTATCAAAATTGTACCCAGTTCCTCACACTATGAAGGATGTTCCAAAACAGATTATATAAGCAAATCTCAAATGTTTTACACTTCCTATGCTATATGTAAGAGGACATACTTTAAGATAAAAAACATATCTTTGGAACTCTCAGCACCTAGAACAGCGATTTGAAAATTTAGCAGCTGCTGGATAAATGGTTGCCCAAATATGAATAAAATATTGATAGTGTACAAAAGCACCTTTCCAAGCAGGAGCTATATAATCCTAAAAAAAAAAAAAAAAAGGCCTTTTATATTTCATGATGCTTGTTTCTCATTCTATGGTGCTATTCCTAAGTATGCTTATATACTATATAGATCCAAGAAATGCATAGAAAAAAGAAAAAAACCTTCAATGCTTTCAACTCTTTCCCTGCAGACACGGGAATAATCCATCCTAAGGACTCAGCTTTTTCAGATGGCAATGTTTTAAAAGCTCTCCCTAGGGCCATTTTTAGATTTTGCTGAATATACTTCACTGGGGTTATTTAGGTCTTTCCAGTGTCTTTACCCTCAGCAAGTAGGGAACCAGAAAATCAAATGTTTCACAGTTCAAACGAAGAGAAGAGAATAAAATAAAATAAAACAGTTGTTTCCTCTTTACTTCCTTTTTATCCTCTCTTCTCCCCTTCTTGATCCTGTGTCCACCTTCTCTCCCCTTTTCCCCGATTTCTACTTTCCTCTCTCCTTCCTCACCTTCCATTCTCCCCCTCCTCCATTTGCCTCTTCCCTTTCCCCACTCTCCACCTTCTTCTCTTCTCCACTTTCTCCTTTTTTTCTCTCTCTCTCCCCTTTTTCCTTCTTTTCTACTTCTCAGTCTCCTCCTCTCCACTTATTCCTTTCCTTTTCTTCTCTTCTCCCTTTAGTTCCCTCTCCCCCCCCCCCCTTTCCCTCTTCCCTTCCCCCAATCTCCACCTTCCCCTCTCTCCATTATCCTTTCTCCGGTCTCCAACTTTCTCTACTCCTCCCCAGATTTCTCTCCCACTTCCCCCTCCCCTCCAGCTTTCCCCATTTGCCCCCTCCCAGGGGAGGGGCCGCCTCTTTTCTGCGCATGCGTGCTAATTCTCCTTCCCGCCTGTCCTCGAAGCGGGGTCGTGGCAGGGCAAGGGGTTGGTAAACCTTGGTCCGGAGCCTTAACCCTGACCTTTTCTTCTCCCTCATCCCTTCCTCACTTTGACCTTTTCCGCTTTAAGAGCGGAGGTGCGGCTGGGAGAGAAGGAGCTTCACGGCCTACCCTGCACTCTGCCGAACACCTCGTAGTCCACAGATTTGAGGGGCTTGGCGGTAGACATGGCGGCGGCGGGTCCCAGTCCGAAGAGCCGCGGCAGGAGCCGGGAGACTGAGGAGCCCAGGAGGGGGAGGGGGAAGAGGAAAGGGAGGGGAGCCATCGGTCGCGGTGGCGCCGCCGGCGCGCCCCCTTCGGCCGATCTGGGACGGGATCGCGCAGGGATCATGCTTCTGGGAAAAGCGAACGAGCCTGGGACGGCCAACGAGGGCGGGGGAATAAATTGAAGGCCCTTGGAAGGAATAAAGGAGAACAGAGACTGCGTCCCCCACCGTCGGGCGGCACAGGCGGGGGCGCCCTGGCCTCCGGCTCGGGGCTTGGCTGAAACCTTTAGTTGCTTGGGTAGCCTAATGTTTGTCAAACATCACGTGGGGGCTAGACTTCTGGCCCAGGAAGTCAGAGGTCAGACTGCCGAGGATTGAGGGGTTTGAGTGCTTTGGCTGTTTGCCAAATCTGGATTCCCACCTCAGCCAAGCCGTAGAAGAGCCATTTACAGCCTTCCTGACCACCAGGGAGTTAATTTTCCGAAAATTCTATGAACCTAAAGAATGATTCTAAATGGACCCATTTTGGAATTAAGAAGTCAAAGGAAAATTTGTCCTAATCCCATTTTTACAGATAAGGAAAATGAAGGCCGGAGCTGTTAAGTGAATTGCCCGAGGTGCGAGTCTAGTAAATTAGTATTAGCAATTAGAGTGATAGTAAATAAATTAGGTGATATTTAAATCTAAATTTATCTTTAAATTAAATAACCAGGCAAAGGACCTGAGTTCAAATGACATCTCTGTTGGTACAAATTCTATTGTGGAAGTTATTTTTGTTTTTAACGTGAAGGATCACCCATTCAATTCAAACATAAAGTATTCTCTGTATGCCGAAGGCTCGCTGAGGCTCCAGATGTATACTGTGAAAAGCCAAGGCAGCCTCTCGTAATGACATTTAAAGTCAAGTAAAGATAGATTCTCTTGGTGACTATAACATACAAATAAAATAGGTTCAAGCAAAGTGCAATGTCAGGCCCAAGAAGGTAAAGTTAGGATAGATTTTTTTTGGAAGATAAAATTCTAGCAGATATACACAACTTGCTAGTCCATGTTCTTAATATTCTTAATATAATTTAGAAGTGTTATAGGATGTAAGCTATAATTCTAAATTAAATTAAATTTTAATTAAATTAAATCTAAATTAAAGCAATCCTGAGAGATAATAAAAATCTTGAAGGAAGTCTAACACAAATGCTAAAATAATCCTAGCAGGTAAGAATCTTGGGGTAAGAGAGGAGGGAGGAAAGGGTGCATATTTCTCTCTCTGTCTCTGTCTCTGTCTCTGTCTCTTTCTCTCTCTTTATAGAAAACAGAGGGTAAAATTGGTGAGGATATGAAAAGGTCTCATGTAAAAAATGATGTTTGAGATGACCCTTGAAGGAAGCCTGGGATTTCTGAGAGAGGTGAGGAAATTTCAGTCATAAACAGCCAATACAAAAGCATAGAAGTGAGATGGGACACTACATATTTCAAGGCCAGTTTGGCTTGATTGCAGTCTTCATGGAAGTAGCGTTGGGGGTGGAATAATGTGCTGGAAAGGACCTAACCAGAGTCACCCATATAGTAGCAGTCAAGGCTTTCTGATTCAAAAACCAATGAACTTTATGATTTCAGAATTTCCCTTTCAATCCCTCCACTCATCTTTCCCCTTCATCCCCAAAATAAGAGAAAGGAACAAAGGTCTTCAAGCAGAAGCTAGATAACTCACATCAGGAATTTTTTTTTTTTTTTTAAGTTTGAAAAGCACTTTTAATAGTTTTTATTTACCAGATATATGCCTGGGTAATTTTACAACACTGACAATTGCCAAACCTTTTATTCTAATTTTTCCCCTCCTTCCCCCCCATCCCCCAGATAACAGGTTGACCAATACATGTTCAATATGTTAAAGTATAAATTAAATACAATATATCACATCAGGAATTTTAGTGAGGGGTTCCTTTTATGAGTTAAACCAAATGGCCAATTCACTCTCAAACTCTCAAAAATTCTGATTCTATTTGCAAAGTTATGGTACTTGATTCCTAATGTGATTTTTTTCAAAGATGATCTAAACTTTTTTTTTTTTTTTTTTTTTTTGTTAGCATTTCCTATGCTATATAATTCACCACCTAAATGCCCAGGGAATTTAGTTTCTTAAAATGGTTGGAACTTTGGTAAGGAAGAGAAAGGATCTTGGTGCAGGGCATTATTTTCCTCAGTTTGATGAAGTACTGATAAAATTTTCTTCAAGCTAAAAGGATGTAAGCCTGTAAAAATATTTGTCTTCTGTTTAAAGAGAAAAAAGGAAGCTTTGATATGGCTTACATGTTAATAAAAAAAAAAAAAAATTGTCAGCACAGGGCCATGACACTTGAGATCTCCTGTGCCATGTTGAAGTGAAATCATCATTGTAGGACATGTAGCTAATTCTGAATCCATCATCCCATCTAGACAGCTCCATAAGAATAATTTAAGATAATTTATCAAAAGCTTTGTTAAAATTGAAAGAAATTTCCATTCTCTTCATTTTTTTGGTTGTTGTTCAGTTGTTTAGTGACTCTTCATGATCCTATTTGGGTTTTTCTTGGCAAAGATGGAGTGGTTTGTAATTTTCTTCTCCAACTCATTTTATAAATGGAAAAACTGAGGCAAAGTTAAATGACTTGCCCAAGGTCACACAGCTTATAAGTTCAGATATGAGCTCAGAAACATGAGTCTTTCTCACAGAAGGCCTGGGCCTCTATCCATTGTGGTACCTGGCTGCTCTTTCTCTTTATACCATGATGCATAATTTTATGGTATAAAATCCTGATATTAAATAGTTATAACATAACCATTTCTTCCTAAGTTACAAAGGAGTTTATTATAGTCATCAGTTGACTTTATAGCCCCAAACTTAACTGCTGAAGAACAAATCCCAAAGAAAGGAAACATGAACTATTTTCTCTTTTGGGGAAAGAACTTTGTTTAGACTATCATAGGCCAAAACTTTTAGGCTTCACTCTCAATATTAAGGGCTAATTTTTCATTACCCCAAATATATTGAAAGAAAGCTGGTTGCTAAGATATGGTTAGAGCAGAAGGCAGGGAGAAGTAAAAGAACAAATAAGGAAAACCAAAAATCCTTATCTTGGAATAAACAACAAAATTAGAAGCCTGGTAAGTGAAACAAGACAAACTGGTCACAAAATTAAAAGGTTAGAGCTTTTGAAATCATATCTGAAGCATCATGCCAAAAGACATCTTCTGATATATAAGCTTTTATACCCTAAACATTTTTTAAATTTGTTGCTTTTTTGTTGATACATCTATACCATTTTGCTAAAATTATGCAAAGAATCAGTCTGTATGCTATCATTTTTGTTTTCCAGAACATTTTTAGAAAGTGGATGTGTCCTTTATGGTAACATGGACTTCTGAGAGAACAAGTATCCTGTTAAATATTTTAGCAGCTTGGACAACCTTTAATAGACTAATGTTGTGCTGTTGAAACCATCCTCTATTCAGTTAGCTAAATGTAAAACTATGGAGACAAGAAAATGTGCTCTAATATCCCATGATCTACATCCTGAAGCAGTAGAAAGAAAATATTTATAGTATGCCAACAATGGTACACTTGTCCAGACACCTGCTGTTAATGAGTTCAAAGTCATGCCTAAATGGTAAATTAATAGACCAATTTCTTAGAGAGACCACAAGCTATGAATCTCATAGGTATTGTATATACTTCAAAGCCTCTCAAACAGATTTTAATATGGTAACCAGTGATCAGTGTTTGGGGTAATATGACTCCAACTCTGGGAGAGGAAGGCAGCTTTCCACAGCTTCTTTAGGGCTCTCTTCAGCAACACATTGAGCTACTTATTTTCCTTTGGGAAATGAGAATAACTAAGTCATTCATAGTTCTTCATTGTGTAATATAGCTGTTACTTTCCATATTCTGGTTCTGTTCACTTCACTTTGCATCACTTTATATAAAGCTTTCCAGATTTTTCTGAAATCATCCTGCTTATAATTTCTTATGGTACAGTAAAATTTCATCACCATCATATAGCACAACTTGTTTAGCCATTCCCCATTTGTTGGGCATCTTAGCAATTTCTAATTCTTAGCCAATACAAAAAAAAAAAAAAAAAAAAGAGGTGCTATCAATAGGTCCATCTATAACTATAGTATTATATATCCTCATATAGTACTAGCCTTTTAAGTGGGCAAAGAGGGAGGAAGAAACTTGTATCCCTTTAGAACAACAGTAATATCTTCAGAGGATATTGGAATGGCGTTGGGGGAGGAGGGTGGATTAGTTCTAGTCTTAGGGTTTGAAGAGTGATAAGACCAATAGAGGATAAAATAATGCAATAGAAAGGAAGGGTAAGGCTTCCTATTTTTCATAACTGGGGTACATAAGAAGTATACATTAATGAACAAAGGAGATAGAAAACAGACAAAATATTTTTGTGTACAAGTATACCAATCTCAATTGGGAAATGCTGGGAACAAGGAGCAGCATGTCATTATATACAGGGAAGGTAAGGGTCATAAGAGAAACATTTCCTGTTTCTGATGTGGGAATTAAAAAGCCAACTAGAATCTTAGGTATTTTAGATGGTGACTTAGTCAATTGGGAAATGGTTAAAGCAATATTGATATGTGAATGTAAATATTCCACCATAGGAAAAGATGAAAAGTGATTTCATAGAATCCTGTGTAGTATGAACTGATGCAAAGTGAAATAAGCAGAACCAGAAGAATTTAAAGCAGTACAACAAAAAATAGAAAGATAAATAACTTTGAAACTAATAAATGCAGTCAAGCCACCTTATCCCTGAAAATCTGGAAATATTCTAGAGGTCTGACATTTCTTTGGACACAAAATGGAAAAGGGAACATACATTTTTATACATGGCTATTGTGTGGATTAATTTTGATTGTGCTAAACTCCTTCATCCCCTACTCCTTTGTGCTTTTAATTGAGAGGAAGAAAGGGAAGTTAATGAAAGGTGGAACTAATTTAGAAGATGATGATGATGGTTATGCTTTAAAGGACCATTGTAATATTTTAAATTTACATAAGGAGAGTTCAGTTATTCAGCTAATAATGAGACACGCAGAATTGCTTTGAAGTGAAAGAATTATATATTAAAAGCAAGTAGTATGGAGTAAAATTCAAAGTTTCATTTGCAGTCCTTTTTGGGGGGAGCATGCTTTGATTTATATGTGAAATTTTTTTATATTTAAACAATAATAAATAATTATAATTTTAAAAAAACAAATAGGTCCTTCCCTGCATGATTAAGTCCTTAATATAACTGAAAGGCTTTTGGTCATTGGATGAAAGTAGATGATGTCATGAAGGAAATACCTTGTGATTAATTGAAAAGAATGCCATTTCCCATGGGGCTATGTCTAAAATTAGCAAACTAATTTGGAGTTAGTCGATGAATTGATCTGCAAATTCAGAGGTGAAAAAATTCTAGAGAATTTTCCCTGACATGAAAATTGTTTCTCTCTCTCTCTCTCTCTCTCTCTCTCTCTCTCTCTCTCTCTCTCTCTCTCTCTCTCTCTCTCTGTTTTTCCTTTCACTAACTTTGACCATGGGACAATCTTATCAACCTCAAAAAGTTGAAAGATCTAGGGTTGTAGAGTATAGGTAGCAATATCTTGGGAGGAGTAGATGATACCATTGTTAAAGGTAGTTTAGGGACATAGTGAGAACAAACAAAAAATGCTAGCCCTCTACAAGCAGACATGAGAATATCTGTGCATGCTCTAAGGACCAAAAACAGGCCAAGAGTAAACCGTTCTTGCTTCTAAAACTATCCCCCTCCCCCATTGGCAGTCCCCCCATTACACATTACATTTCTAATGTTTAAAAATTGACAGAATTTTCTGGTCTGTTGCTGCCATCTACCAGCTTTCCAAAGCAAGGCAAATAAAGTCTTGATAAAAAAAAATCTAATAACATCAGTGCAAAAAGTTTGTCTATCATTTTTCTAACATACTTCTAAGTGCTTAATGATCTTTACACTGGAATCATAGTTTCTTTTCATCCCATCCTTACCCACCTACTGTATGAGGGTTTCACTTTTCATATGATGATTGTTCTAATACCTAGTGTACTTTAAATCTAGGTTCTCTGACTCTAAATCCATCATACTTTCTTTTATATCACATTGTTCTCTCGTAGCTCCAAACTTTTCCTATTTATTGGCTGTTTTCTTAATATCTATAAAAACATTTGTGTCTCCCCCATCCTCACAAAACCTTTACGGGATCCTTCTATCCTTTTTATTAACCTCTCTTTCTCCTGCCTTTGTATTAACTTGGAAAGGCCCTGTACAATTAGACTTCCACTTCTCCTCTCAATCTCTTCTTAACTGGCTTTGAACTGGCCCCCTCTTCATTTCCAAAGAGGGCAAATGGCATCATGGGTAATACCTTAATTTGTGAGTGAACTCTTCATTTCCAAAGAGGGCAAATGGCATCATGGGTGATACCTTAATTTGTGAGTGAACTGGATTTAAGGGAGACATAGTTGCACAAAGTCAATCAGTCTCATTCTTTCTTCCAGAGTCATTGAATTCAGTGGAAAGACAAAGGTCAAGCAATGGTCCAGGATGTTGTGGATGAGTTTGGTGTCTTTAAGATTTGACTGAATTGGAAGTGTTCCACACTGACTATTTTAGCTGCCTTCACGACTTGGAACAAATTGTTCTCATCTGTCCATTCCACCAGAAAAAGGTTTTATGTGCTTGAGGCAGACATCCCCCAACTCACCGCAAGTTTGAGAACCATCCATCCATCACCCTCAAACTGATTTAGCCTGCCTGCTAAGATGGTTTTACTGGGGTTTGGTCTCTGTGTATACTACAGGTTTTTGGTAAGAATTGGGCAATAGCTGGATGCCCGTGGAGTGCTTGGCCAACCTTCACCCCAAAGATGCTAGTCCTCTTCATATAGATTAGTTCCCTATATAGTCTGGTACTTATGACCCATATCTAAAACGTTGGTGTTTTCTTTGATTTGTCCTTTTTACTTCCCACAGCCAATCATTGTCAAATTCTGTCATTTCTATCTTGGCTGTGCTTTTAGCCTGTTGTACCCTCTTTATCAAGACAGCATAACATCTTAGTACAGACCTTCTTCACTCTCCATCTATACTGTATTGCAAGTCTGGTATCACTTTACTTTTCTGGCCTCATCTACAGTTACTCCATCTTCATCATTTATACTTCAGTCATACTGAATGATTGACATCCTTCATACTTGTCCCACACTAACCCTTCATTCAAACCTTTTTCAATATGTCATACCTCCTATTGAAATTCTATATGCTTTAAGACTCAGATAAAGCAATTCCCCACTTATCCAATTCTTAATAATCCTTCTTTTATATGTCAGGAGCTTAAGACATTGTGGGGAAGAAATAAGAAATGAAGTATATTTTATACAAGTGTGCTCTATAATAGATTTTCTCTTTAGCAAGTTTTTGCAGTTTTATAATAGCATCTAGAAATATTGGTTAGAGACAATATATGTTAATTGGTGGTTTGAGAAGCCAGTCTGGGATCAGTGTTCAACAGTTTGGATATAAATGCTGAGCTTGTTTATTTTTATGAGAATTGGAAGTGGACAGGAGAGATTTAGAGTGAGTAGGTTGCAATAACATGTTTGGGATTCACTGGAATCAGTTTGTTCTTGTTTGAGTGTGAGATTATTGTGTTAGAGACATAGTGAGACTCTAATAGCTGTGTTGCCTTTGGGAATAAACTAAAAAAGGAAGGAAAGAAAAGGGAGGAATATAGTGACCAAATTGCCAAATAGTTCCTGTCTCTATGCACATTTGGTCTATGAAGTACATTGTAATAAAAGACTACTAAATTTTGGTTTATCACAAACAGAAGTGAATTGTGGGTTTCTGAGATCCTTTCTGAGATCCATTTCAAAGATTATTCATGGGTTATAGGATAACCTAAGACATTGATTTACATTTTATGCATCATTTTACCCTATAGGTGTATATTTGTTCTATCTCCTTAGTAGAATGTGAGATCCATTCAGAGATCTGTGAGAGAGACACACAGATTAATCTTTGTATCTCCCCCAGTGCCTATATTGTGCTGTTCTGCCCATAATAGCCATTTTGTGGCTTAGATGCTTCAATAAGGTGGAATATTTTTCAGCTTCTTTATTCAGTCAATGGGGAAAATGTCTTTAAAAAGAAGGTTAAAATTAGAGACTGATTTTTTTTGAAACTCCTTACAAGGAAACTGATTTAAAATAAATTTATTTACTGCATCTATTTCCTATTTAATGTACAGTAAACATTCCATTATAATTAACTCAGAGGAATTATCCAAATTCTTTTGTGGTAATAGAATTTTATTGTATCAGTAAATAGGGCTTAGAAAGCTTTTTGTAATAAAGTAATTTTTGTTGTTAGAACTATTTCTCCTGGTGTTTTGACCTATATTTCTCAAACATCATAATTGTATTTCTATGAAGAATTTTTCAAAATGGTAAAATATTTTGATGGTGCAATTTTTATTCCAGTATAATTTATCAGTAGTTACCTTAAAAGACAAGAAATTATCCCAGAGTTTATGCCTCTCCTTATATATTATACATTATTAGCTTCTTTACCTGGGCTTTTCTTTGGATAGTTATAATTTTTTAAATGTTTGGTATATAGTAATCTCATTTGATTTTCTTCTACAAAGGACAGATTAATATACATCTCTCTTTTAGATGAGGAAACAACCCTAGAGGTTGACATGCCTAAAAATCATTCAGCTAATTAATGACATAGCCAGGATGAAAACCCAAGATTAGAAATCCAGCCCTAGGCTATTTCTACTAGCCTGCCTTTTTATATTACTGAAGTCTATAATAATTTAATAAAACCAAAATTATAGCCTGTAATTATTATTAAAATTAATCACCTCCCAATTCTTAGCTCTAAGCAAATAACTTTTTATAAATTTTATAAAGTAAATTTTATATTTAATATATATTAAATTTTATAAAGTAAATTCTTAGCTCTAAGCAAACACATAACTCTTAAAGAACCTCGTAAGACAAGACATAAAAGACATGAAAGACCTGACATCAGGTATGTCAAGATGTAAGACTTCACTTAACAACCTTTATTGACATTTCAGCTGCAGTAGCTGGAGACCTAAGAAAGTTTAAGAAAAAATGACTTGCTTAATTTCAATTTGTGAATAATATGTTGTAATAAAGATCAAATGTTTCTGTGTAGATGAAAACCAGCATCTTTATGCAAAACCTAGTTTTAAAAAAAGCCCAGGGAGAAAAAAGCAGGGAGTTGGGCATCTAAGTTGGGAAGATTGAGGGAGCTCTGCTGATGAGGAACACCAAGCCCAGGATCAGGAACCAACTAGTGCCAGCTGAGTGCAGAAGCAATGGGGCAGGAATAAGGCTGATTGTGGACACTTACAAGAGGATGGAGTTATTGGTTTGGGGTACTAGGCCAGAGAGGATAACTGAAGAAGGCCTTGAGGCCAGAGGTACCAACCTCCCTCATACCTCAAGGACTAGAGATAATTATACCAACAATCTGCTACAAAATGATTGGGCAAGGGAAGAAGAACCTAACCACAGAAAGTTATTATAGGAAGAGGGAAGACTGGGCTTCATTTTTATATGGGGATACTGAAATTTTAAAAAGCCTCTCCTACCCCAAAGAGTAAACTTCAAATGATCATCTGCCCCAAAAGACCTTAAAAATAAAATTAGAGATTGAGGGAAAACTTTTTTTAAAAAATCAATCCAACAAAAACAAGATTATGAAAAAAAGGCAACCAAATAGAACAGGAGATCCAGAATCTTAAGGAAGAAAATGATTCTTTGAAAGCTAGAATTGGACAAGGAGAAGCCAATGAAATTATGAGACCAAGAGATAATAAAGCAAAATATAAAGAATGAAAAAAATAGAAGCAATTGTGAACTATCACATAAGGGGAAAAAATTAGATATAGTGCACAGATTAAGAAGAAAAAGCATAAGAAAAATTGGATTACCTGAAAGCTATGGCCAAAAAAAGAATCTTGATATAAGAAATAATTAAAGAAAATTGACCCAAAGTGTTAGAACAAGAGGGGAAGGTAGAAATAGAAGAAATCCACTGACCATCACTCAGGAATGGGTTAAAAAAGGAATAATATATGTATGTAGGTATCTGTGTGTGTGTGTGTGTGTGTGTGTGTGTGTGTGTATATATGTATATGCAAATATTATATATATATGTATATATACATATGAATATAAAAGTCTTCTAAATTTATTAAGAAATAAGTGGGGGGGAGAAAATAGGATAAGGGGAATTATAGCAGGGTATGTAGATTAATGGGAAATGGGATAAGGAGTGTAAATGAATGAAAATGGGACAAAGTGAGAGAAAGCATGGGAAAAAGAGAAGGATTATTGGTGGATGGAAGGACAGTATGGAGTGGGGGGAGGGGAGGATTCTTAGAGGACTGGGTAAAATAAAACACTTATCCAGTAGAATAAAAAGAGAAGATAATATAACAGGGGTTAAAAAAAAAAAAAAAAAGAGGCTGAGAAGGAAAAGGGAGAACTAGCAATTATGATCTCAAAGTTATGACTAAAATAGAATTAATTTAAAGAGAGAAATAGAGTAACTACATTAGTTACCATAGATAATGAAGTAATATCAATGCTGAGCCTATATACACCAAATACAACAGCATTAAATTTTTAAAAGAAATCATAGGTGGAGATAGATAATAGTACTATAATATGTAAGGAAGAAAGGACTTTAACCTCTCAGAACTAGATAAATTTAATCAAAATCTAAGAAAGAAAACAAGGAAGTGAATATAATTTTAGATAAGCTAGATATGATAGATATCTGAAGAGAATTGTACGGAAATAGAAAGAAATTCAACTTTTTCTCAGTGGTTTGTGATAATTTTACATAGATTGACCATATATTAAGCCATTAAAAATGTTATAGTTAAAAGCAGAAATATTACAAGTATTTTTTTCAGATCATAATGCAATAAATGTTATGTTTGACAAGGGGCCAAAGAATTGTAGATTAAAAACTAATTATAGATTAAATAACCCAGTTGTAAAGAATGAGGGAGTTAAAGAACAAATCATAGAAATAATCAGTTTCATTGAAGAAAATGACAATAATGAAACAATATATCAAAACCTAAGGGATACAAGAAAAGCAGTGATTAGAAGAAAATTCATATCTTTAAATGCTTGTACCAATAAAATAGGGAAAGAACTAGAAAGCAGTATGACAGAAATTGAACATAGATCAATATCTTATACCATTTACCAAAAAAAAAGAGGTGAAAATGGATACAAGACCTAGATATAAAACTATATTACATGAAAATTTGAAGACAATTTTACATTACTTATCAGACTTATGGATAAGTGGACAATTTATGAATAAACGAGATAAACGGAGTGAGGTAAAAAATAGATAATTTTGATTCCATTAAATTAAAAAGGTTTTGTACAAATGTAGCGAGGATCAGAAAAAAATCAGAAAATTGGGAGGAGTGAATTTTATAAACTCACATTTCATTTCAACTATATAAAGAACTTTGTTAAATCTATTAGAATACAAATCATTCCTCATTTGATAAGTGGTCAAAGGATATGAACAGGCAGTTTTCTGATGAAGAAATCAAAACAATTTATAGTCATATGAAAAAAAATGTTCAAAATCATTATTGATTAGAGAAATGCAGATCAAAACAACCTTGAGATGTTTTTTAACACCTTTCAGATTGGTTAAAATGATTGAAAGGGAAAATAACAAATGTTGGAAGGGATATGGACACCAATTAATTATTGATAGGATTGTGAACTGATGCTACCATTTTGGAGAACAGTCTGGAATTATGCTCAAAGAGAAATTAAATTGTCTATACCTTTTCACCCAGCAATATCATTACTATCTCTATTTCCAAAGATACTTAGGGAAACTGGAAAAGAACTTATGTGTTATAAAAATGTTTGTAGCAGCTCTTTTTGTGGTGGCAAATAATGAGAAATTATAATGATGCCCATCAATTGAAGAAGCTGAACAAGTTGTGGTATATTATTCCCTGTGCTATAAAAGACGATGAGAATGATAATCCTAGAAAGACATGGGTAGACTGGCACAACAAAACGAAGGACAAATTGAACAAAACCAAGAGAACATTGTATATACTAGAAGCAATAGTTTTAAGAACAACTTTGTGCAAATGTCATTTTGACTATTATAAATATCCAAATTAACTACAAAGGACATGAAGGAAGAAGTTATCTACATTCAGAGAAGGAACTGATCTGCACAAGTACATATAAAATGATTTTGCATACATATACATATTTGTATCTAATAATAGTTATCTCTGGAGTGAGGGAAGAGGTGGGGAAAGTAGTTTTTAAAAGAATAACAAGGTATATATAATAGATTTGCAGTTTCATGTGCAGATCTTTTAATTATGCTATGTTATAGAAATATTTGTTTTATTCCATAAATTAACAATAAAATAAATGAATGAATTTTTTAAAAAAAGAAATGTTGTGGGAATTACCAAAATGTGATAGACACATACTGTGAGCATATGCTGTTGGAAAAATGGCACCAAGAAACTTGCTTAATGAACAAACTTCAAATTTGTTTTTTAAAAAATGTATTATCTGTGAAATTCAATAAAACAAAGTATGCCTTTGTGTATATACACATGTATACATATAGACACATACACACACACACACACACACACACACACACACATATATATATAAAACAAGTACTTATTAATGTGGAAATTATGTTCAGCAAGAAATTATACTTAAATATGTAAATTTGAGACATAACCAAAGATAACAATTGAACCCCAAAAAAACTGATGAGTTCATTAATGGAAAAAATGAAGAGAAGAGGGTCCATAATAGCTTTGAGCAATGACCATATTTAATAGGTTGGAGGATGATTATTTACAAAAACAGAGAAGGAATGGTCAGACTGGTAAAAGGAAAACCAAGATCAAAATCTCAGAAACCAAGAGAAGAGAGTACCTAAGAATGGTTGGCAAATATCAGAAGCCTCAGTTTGAGTCATCTAATTATTGAGAAAATTTCATTGTAGGGCTTAACAGTTAACTTCTTTTTAAAAATGCCTATGTGCTGGAAGCTAAGTGCTCTTCTTCTCCTCATCAAAATAGGATAGTTGTCCTCAAGATTTAATTGGCGTGGGGGCAATTAAGTGGTTCAGTGGATAGAGCACTAGCCCTGAAGTCAGGAGGACCTGAGTTCAAATGTGATCTCTGATACTTTAACATTTCCAAGCTGTATGGCCCTGGGCAAGTCACTTAACCCCAATTGGCTCAGGGGAAAAAAAATTAATTGTCTTAAGAGACTAAGATTTTAGTCATTAATATTCCTTCATAGTTACCTGGGTACAAAACAACCAGAATATGAAGGACTGAAACTCTTCCCTGTGGCTGGTGACCACAGATGAAGTTGCATGAACCATGTAGAGAGCTGTGCTTTATCCTGAATGAACATTCCTTTTCTGCTCTTAAATGTCCTTACCTGATATAGTTAAGTAAAACTCTTTTTGTTATCTATTAGAAGGATCACAGCGACCCCATCAGTTCTAATTTTAGATATAAACTACCAAAAGACCAGTTTGGATCAAGCTCAGCACATACCATAATTCAGCATAGCCTCAATGACCTTAAAATGACCAGACCTATTCCTAACCTGTCTCTCATGATCAGTTGCCTTGCCTACCTTGCTAGATTAACACCTCTTATTACCACACGTAAGAAAATTGGTTCAGTTGAATTTTGATGGGATAAAATAGCTCTGATGACGAGACTGTAAAGATTGATCCAGAATGTTTTGAAGCTATTGATATATGTTGCATGAATATTGATCCACTTTAGTAGTGAGCATTTGTTTCAAAGGAAGCTTAAACAGAGGACCAAGAATAAACATTAATTCAGAATATGTTCTTAAGTATATTGTTTCTCTTAAAGAAAAGTAAAAAAATTCATATATAAAATTAGTGGACTTTCCTTATAACATGTATAATAACATACATCTTCAGTTTTGGGAAGGCAGAATGGAATGTTTAAGATGTAGTTTAATATTAAAGAAATTCCTTGATTTAAAAAGTATAAAAATAATAAATCAGACAGCAGTCTTCTAAAGCCAAAGTATGTGAGAACTTCATTATATTTACAATATTAATAAGAGTTATTATTAAGAGTTATTAATAAGATAAGTTAATAAGAATATAATTTAAGTTAATAAGAATTAACAAAATGAAATAATGCCTTGTAATTTTGTCATTTTTGTTCTTATGATATCTTAGGTAACCTGTGTTTGATTAGTTCATCTTTTTCTTCTCAAATTTTTTATGTTTTGAAATTAAAATTTTTTTCAAACAAACATAAATCTTCTCTCTTTCCTATTTCCTCTCTCTTCACCCCCATGCCATTGAGAAAATAAGAATAAAGAAAACCCTTGCTTTAATCACAAATAGTCAAGCAAAACAAAATTCCTCATTGTCCATATAAAAAAAAAGTCTCAGTCTGTGCTATGAATTCATAACCTTTCTCTTTCAAGGTAGGCAGCACGTTTCAGAAACTGAGTGCTCAAAAATTATGGTTGGTCATTGTTTTGATCACTTCCCAAATTTTCTATAAGTGTGTGTGTGTGTGTGTGTGTGTGTGTGTGTGTGTGTGTGTATGTGTGTAACCTAACTTTTCTCCAGTTTAAAATATGCTATCCCTAGAAAATATGTAGTAGCTCTCTCTCTCTCTTTTTTTAACAGCCCTCATCCCAAATTCAGAACAATATTCTATGATCTTTAAAGAGACATTACCCAAGGTCACACAGCAAATAAATGTCTGAGGTTGAATTTGAACTTAAACATTTACCATAACTTTTGCTAGTATAAAAACTATATTGTACAATGGAAAGGTACTTGTAACCATCCATCAGCCTAGTTTTCAAAAAACCCCACGACTTTATCATGTTTTTTTCCTTGCTCAAAAACCTTCAGTGACTTTTCAAGAGATAATTTTCAAACTCCTCTGATTACCATTTAAGATCCTCCAAAATCTGTCCTCTCTGCTTTCAGGTCTAACCACTTCTTTCCCTCTACCATGTTTCCTGCCCACTCCAATATATTACGCTTTCCTGTCTTCACACTTTGTTACTCTTATTACCTAATCTCCCTTTTCTTTTCCATCTATGCATGTCCCTCACTGACTCCTATGAATCCTTTAAGACACTGCACAATTCCCACCTATCCCATGAAGTCTTAGTCTTAGCCAACTCCTGCCCACACAAATCTCTCTCTTTTGCCTCTTAATATGCTTCTCTTCTATGCCGCTCTTTATAAAATGCCAGTTTATCACATAGTGCCTTACATTTTAAGTCCACACAGATTTTGGGGATCCTTCTTTGAACACTTAATTTTATTAATAAGTCAGATCCCTAAAACCAAGCTGGTGCATTCTCTCAATTCTCAATTTCTCTGTCAAATTGGTTGTCAGAGCAAAGATACATTTTTCCCTAAGGGTTTTAGACATGGTATTTTATCAACCTTAAAGGACTGCTAAAATGTCCATCTAATGCTATCAACTCAAACTTCTATTCCAATATGTTCCCAAAATTAGTTGCCAAAGATTAGCATTCCATAACCATTTAACCAGTGAATATCTTTTTTTTTTTTTAAACTAAAACATATTTACTGAAGCAAATAATCAGCAAAGCCAGGAAATATGTGTGTGTAGGTAGGGGGCAGGGATGTGTGTGTGTGTATATCTATCTATCTATCTATCTATCTATCTATCTATCTATATCTATATCTATCTACATATGTATATATAAATATATCCTTTTTATTAGCCTGCTTGACAGGGGAAGAGGGGAGAGACTAAAAGGGGAAAAAAATAATAAAGTTTAAAAAGTGCACATCAGAGAACAAAAGAACAAAGAAGTAAAGAAAAGAACTGTGAATATAAATTTCTTCTACTAATATATATATTTTCTTGAATTGGTATTTGTTGTTAAATATTTTGAATCTTCTGCTGGATATATGACAATGATCTGTTTTATTTTGGTTTGTATTCCTTTTCTGTTTTTTTTTTTTCTTATTGTTTTTTAAAATAAAATAAATTAAAAAAAAAACATTTGCTGAAGAGTTATAACGAGAATAAAAGTAAGTCCACATAAATTCCTAACATTTGGAGTCACACTCTCCTTTCTACCATCTCAGTCCCTGGGGGAAATGAGTTCAAATGAAAATCAGTTGCTATAAAGCAATTTCTCCAAGATGACCTCTGAATGTGATATAGTTGATGGGCAACAGAATCACTCCCTTGCTTATAGGATCTGGCATCTTGACTGTAGGGCCAATTCACTGGGCAGAGGTTGTTCCTATGTGCTGTGTGTACAGATCAGACTCAGCTGCTGGTCTTCTTTGTGTCTCTCTTGAACTTTCAGAACTTGTAAGAAGAGCTATTCTGCTCCATTTCCAAAACACCTTTACCTAAGACAGGAAAGAACAGACACAACAGCGATAAAACACCAGTAGGACTGTGCATTCACAGGCTTCGTTTTGACCTACATGAGGAGGACAGGCTGCTAGCATTGGCCCTCTCCCCACCAGAGGCGCCTAGCAGTCTTTGTGCTCTCATTCAAATGCAGCTAGGCAGGCAAGAAAAAGAGAGAACTGGCTTTAGACAGTTAGTGCCTTGTGAATGCACATTTAGTTCCAGCTCAGTGGATAATCAAAAGTCGATATTTCTTTATCACATTTAACAGACTAGCAACAGCAGTGGAGAGGAGGGTCCTTCCATTACGTATTCCAGCAAGGAAGCATACCCAACCTTGGCATGGGAATGCAGCCTATTGCACATGCTTGAAGGATGAGACATCCATTGTCCAGTTTATCCTCCTACCACTATTAACTATTGTTAAATATCTTTCCATATATATTATGCAATCTCTATTTAAATTTTAAGTTTCTTGAATGCAGAGGCTGTGTCTTATGTCTATTTTCCTTAGTACTTTAAATATTATCTGCAGTCTATAAATTGACTTACTAAAGTAGATTTTCTAAAAGGGCAAAGATATCATTCAAATGTTTTCCCAAATAGTAAGTTTAAGAGAGCTTAATTTTGAAAAAATGGTTGAAATGAATATAGTTGGATTTTTAAAAATTATCACATGCATGCCCTAATTAGAAATTCAAATGCAATCTTAAATTTAGAGCTTTGTTTTAAGTTGTCACATTTAAAAAAAAATTTTTTTTTTTTTAATCACATAATGTAGCTAATTTTCTCTGAGAATGTTGAAATGCAAATTTTTGTGCCCTTAAAGAAACATGTCAATACCTTCAATGGACATAGCTCTTTTCTTAAAAAAAAAAAAAAAAAAAAAAAAAGTTAATTTTTTAATCTTGCACTGTTAAAAGTAGCTTGCATAATCTCTAAATTTTCCTTTTAGTCTAATACTTAACTTAAAAAAAAAGTAGTCAAGATTTTTAGTGTTTAGAAAAATGATCAATCACAATAAATTATTAGATCTTCCTTAACTATTACTGAAGTCATTCATTTTAATGACGTTCTACCTTAAGTTCCCAAGTAAAACAAAATTAAAACCCCATGGCCCTTTCCACAAACTTCATTATTATTCATTTTAAAAATTAGATGCTAGTGGGAAAAGTCTATTTGAAAAAAGAGTTATCTTGATTTATATGGTGAATATAAATTTAATTTTATTTATAAATGCTGGAACTCTGTCTTCCCAGAAATCAGCTAGAGTCAGGATCACTAAACGTCTTTATTCTTGATCTTTTACGGTCAAGGTCAGGGGCTTAGGCCTAGCAACCTCACACACACCTTCCTCCCTCAAACGCCTGGAGAGACTGACTCCACATCTGGGTCTCAATTCCTGTTCCTCCTCCTACTTCTCCCACACACGTCACTTCTCCCTCTTTGTCCCACCAATCAAGTCATCACAGAACAGCTGGGGAGGGTCAACCTTCAAACAAGTTAATAGGGAACTGTCCAATTGGCAATTAGTCTCATATGCTTCATTATCCAAGTGCACTGCTCAGTTCTAGCCTTTACATATAACATTATTTCTAAACTTAAAAATCTAAAACTTGGACCAACATCAGGGTAATATATCTCTTAGGACAAAACTTCTTGGAGCAGTACCCATGGAGAAGACTGTGGTTATGAAAGTGGCAAGCAGGACTAATTAATAGGAAGGGCTAGAATTCTGAAATAACAGTGCCAACCTGAGTAAGATTATGAAGGAGAAGGTCAGGAGCTAGACTTAAGGGGTCCAATGATCTGTTCTGTTCTCCAAACTACATCCCACTCTAAATCTCTCATCCTTACTATAATTCTGTGCCTTCAGGACATTTTTAGTTCCAAGTGCAACTGATACTTATAACATTTTAAAAACTGAGCTCATCTTGCTCTCATATACTCATATGCCTCCTCAACTTCTTCCTCACTCTTATGGAAACATTATTTGTATTTTTTAACTTGCACATCCAAATCCTGTAGATTGTTTCTCCGGAAATGTTTCTTGAATTCCCACTTTTCCTTTTTATTCTCATACTTTTTATGTTAATTTAGTTTAGTCATGAGTTCAGTTCTCATATGAAGACCTGTTAAGCCTCTTAGGTGGGAGAATAACTCACATTTATATAATGGTATAAGGTTTACAAAAATCTCTACCTAATATTCTCATTTGAAATGAGGAGATATGATAGGCATCTTCCAGTATTTGAAGTGAGGTCACATGACAGTGAGATTGGCCCCAGAGGCCCAGAACAAAGAGTAATGAATGGATGTTACCATGAGGTGAATAGGTTTTATGAAATAAAAATCTTTCCAACATAGCTATCTCAAAGTGAAATGGGCTGCCTTTGAAGATAATGGATTTATCATCACTGAAGGCCTTCAAGCAAAAGCTGGGTAATTATTTATTCAGAATAATGTAGAACTTCTCTCTGAAATATCTTCTAGCTCTGAGATTCCATGACTCTTTAATGGAAATATCATTCACAAAGTAGCTACTGAGTTTAAGGCAGCGCCTTCACACATAAGTCCCTAGGTACCACCAGGCATATATAGCCCATTTCTACAAGCCTCAGGTAGTAACATGGAATGATTCCAATGCATAACAAACAACAAAATTCCAAAAAAACAAAGACAGAAACCTTGGCAGCCACACATTATAAGTTTCAGCTTCCCACATAATCATTTTATCCTGTAGGAATATTATCAGTCTTAGATCAAAATCTGATGTTTTAAGGTTATATAAGGACACACTGTCTTCACTTCTAGCAGCTCTTAACTTAATACCTCAACCATTTAAGCATTGCCAGTTAAAAAAAAAAAAAAAAGCCAATGATGGCTTGCCAATCATATAAAACCAGAAAGGGAAAAACCAGCAGACAAGCATTACAAAGTAGAACTCTAAATTTAAAAGTAAGAAAAAGACCATTTGACTTTATTTAAGGAGCAACTGAGAAAACTAAATAGATTTTAAAAATAAACTGTGGCAGAAATTAGGAACAACAAATATACTTCAAAATTAATTTCTAGGTGCTAGACCCAAAAATATAAAATAAAATCTAGACCATTCTGTACTATTCTTTAAAGCAGAAACTAGTATGCTTTTTAATCGTAAGTGCCAACTGAGGGAATTCAATTTAAATATCTATGACTATCATAAATATCTATGACTAACAGACATAGGAAGAACATTGAGAGAGAGAGAGAGAGAAGAAAAAGTATCTAGAAAATAGAAAATGTTAGGAAGGGAAAAGGAAGAGCAATAAAGAAAAAATAAGTGCATACTAAATGAAATAATGAACCTGTGCCAACATTTTTTCCTTTGCCAGTACAATGGTACCGGTGCCATAAATTACCCAAAATGGATTTCAGAAGCCGTCTGATCTGATGTCATTTATAGATAAAGAAGTAAGGGCTAAGAAGGTTGCCCAAAGTCAGACTAATCATAAGCTTCTGAGATGGGTTTTGAGCCACTTCCTGACTCTCTAGCCTTTGTTGGTGAAGAACTCCAGCAGATATCTAAATAATTGAAATTTCCTCTTATTTTCTTCAATATCATGACTTTTTTCTAAGCATATTTCCTGAAATCATTAATTCCTCACTCTTTTTCCTATTTTCTATTCTGTTTTCAATGATCTTTACCTAAATGTTCTCCATCATGCTTTGACTCTAATCACTGGATTTATTTATGAGTATATTATATCAAAACAACTACTACTATCTGCCCCACTATAAACTATTACCATTTAAGAACAGTATTCCAGTTTCATCCTACCAAGGTTCTGTAATATCTATGTGATCAAATTTGTCTCCAGTTAGAATCTCAAATTCCCTTATTTGCTCCCCAGAGAAGTGATGAATAAAATATATTATGCAATTCTTGTAGAAGCTTAATAAGTGTATTAGAGACATCTTGTTTCAGGAAAATTAATAGTCTAGCCTTTCATTTCCACTTAACAAGCATATAAGGAAATTTTAAATCCCAGATATTTTTAATAGACATCCTTGTTTCCAAAGGCCCAAAGATGAATTACTGTAATATCTTTTAGGTGCCTGTGTGGTCCATTTATAAACTTTATTCTTTTCATCCATCCACCCTCCCCAAGAATTCGTTTGTATTCTTACCTTACATATTTGATGTCCATGTACCTTAGTTTTTCATCACTGTTCTTGCATTATCTAAATGCAGTTTAGATGATATATTTTCTTTCCACTGTTTACCTCTCTTCCAATTATAACAATTCTTAAGAACTTCTATTTCCAAGATGCTGGTCAAAAACATTCAGTTCAATAATTAAGTATCTTCAGTATGCCTAGCATAGTATTAATTATTGAGGACACAAAGACAAAATGAACAATCACTATTTCTATGTTTTATTTGAGGAAAGCAATTTATTAAAAGAAAACAAAATGCAAAATATATACAAGTTACTTTTTGAAGAATTGGGATAGGCTTCCTACAGGAAGTGGTGCCCAAGCTGAGCTTTGAAAGTAGGAAATCCCAGAGATAAAGGTGAGAAGGGAACAATTTCCAGAAAGAAGAGAAAGCCTTTCAAGGCTATCAATCCATGGAGATTGACATGTGATGTATACAGCACACCACAATAAGGCCAATTGACTGTAGTTGGTGTGAAGGGAATTAATGGAATAAATCTGAAAAGGTAAGCTGCATATTTTATCTCTTGACAAAGGAGTGATGGACTCATGCTGCAGAATAAGACATGTATTTTCATATACAGCCTTTGTAGGAATTTTTTGACTATATATGCATGTTATAAAAGCTTTCTGCCTCCCACTGCCACCCCATTTATGGGGGATGTGATAGGAAAATGTGAGAGAGTAAGTGGAGATAAGAATGAGGTTGTTTAAAAAAAAAAAAAAGGAAGAAAGAAAAGAGGTTCATTGAGTTATCTTCTTTTAAAATGTGGAGAAAAGAACAGAAGGAAGACCAGAAAGAAACACAGGCAACCAGGATACTTTTGGAAGCTAAAGGTTAAATTTATTATAAAATTTAAAAGAAGAGCAAGCATTACATAATAGAGACTCACAGTTTCATGTGCTAACTTCTTTTTCTCTTTTGTCATGTAGACAGAAGTGTATAGTCTTTTTCTGTTATTAGGTTCAGAATATGTGTGTATGTGCGTGTGTGTGATATGTATATATATTCCTATATGTATATATGTATATATATGTATGTGTGTATACACCCACATGTGTATGTGTAAAAGGTAGATTGGAATTAGATTGTAAAGAATTTAGGCAAGCCAAACAGAGAGGTTCATGCTTTATTGCACAAGGTAAAAGGAATACTAAAGTATCTTAAGCTGGGGAGTGATATTGTCACATAAGTGTGTTAGAGAAATTTCATCTTGGGTTTTGTATAGCGTGGTCTTCCATGCGAAAATCTACCTACCTTTCTAAAACCTCTATTTCTTTCCCCATCCTCTAAATGAGAATGCTCATCATCTAAAATTCATTATAGTTTTACTTGGTGTTGTCAGTTCTGCTACCATGATTGTATATTACTTCACGAGGATATGCAGAATAGCAATGTGGTGTAATAGAAAAGAGGAATGAGAATCTGGATGCCTGAATTCTAATTTATACGGTGGCATCTTGGGCAGGACATTTTCATTTCTAGGAGCCTTAGTTACTTCACCCATAAAATGAAGAAATTGGGCTAAATGATCTCCCAGGTCCTTTCACGTTATAAAATTTTACCTAAAATAGAAAATAAAAGCTTGTCACCATTAACAGGCTGTACTTTGCTGGATGATTTAATCCTAATTTTTTTAGTCATAGTGAGTGCTCAGGATTAAACTTGAATTAAAATTATGTTCCAAAATACCCATAATAGCAATTACAAGAAAATCAGCATGATATGACAAATCGTAAGGAACAGTGAACATAAATAAGGAGTAACTTCTTTATTTTAAATCTTAATGGAGAATGTTTTAGCAACATAAACTTGGTATGGGAGTCATGCTATTTTGTCATTAATTAATTATTATTATTCCTTCTGTTATTAAACCTAACATATGATAAATACTCCAAGAAAATTCAGGATTTTGATGGTGCTGGACTTTTTGCAATTTCTTTTCAGGTAGAACAATCCACACTGTTTTCTAAAGTTTTTTGTTCCTGTGGAAATACATAAAGATCTGGAATGTTTGGAATAGTTGAAAAATGGAGGATGGAGCTTTTGAAGTAACTAGACTTTTCAGTGATTAAAAAAAAGGTTTTTCTCAAAAACTCTACATTCCTTCAACCTCTTACCTCCCACTTAGAACCTAAGTAATTTAATTATTATACTTTATACCAACTCTGGCATAATGATGTTAAACCATGTAGGGGAGTGAGGCTTTGAGAAAGGCTAAATAAATCTGAACAGATTTTAGCAGATAGAAACATAATAGGAAATGGAGGAGGGATGGCAGTGACAACTTTTGGAACACTGTGAAGCCATATAATTCATTCTGATTAACTTTATTCGCCTATGTTGTACCTAAAATTAAACACAATTTGGCAGCTGCACAAAAAACCCTCATTAGTGCTTCAGAACACTGACAAGAAAACATTTTGTCAACTATTTCCATTAACTCTTACAGCACTAATTCCAAATGTCATTCTTACTTGAGAACTTGAACAGCATGGCTTCTGATTCATTACTCTTAAAATCAACTATTCCAGTATATTGCAGATGGTGAATGGAAGCATATATTTTAGTGTGTACCAACATTGTATTTTAGTTATAGAATCTCAATGTCTCTCCTCTCTTTCTCTCTCCTCTCTCTCTCCTTTCTCTCCATCTCCCTTTCCCTCTCCCTCTCTCTCATCCTTTCTCTCTCTCTTTCATCTCTCTCTCCTTTTTCTCCATCTCCCTCTCCTTTTCCCTCTCCCTCTCTCTCATCCTTTCCCTCTCCTCTCTCTCTCTCTCTCTCCTTTTTCTCCATCTTGCTCTCCCTTTCCCTCTCCCTCTCCTTCTCTCTCATCCTTCCCCCCCCCCTCTCTCTCTCATTTCTCTCTCTCACTTTCTCTGTTCTCTCTTTTTGTGGGGAATCTAAGAAAGAAGCTACATCTGGGTCAGAGTACTCTAGGGATTGTGCATTTACCTCTCTAAAACCTCATAGCCCACAATCTTCCAGTGAGTGAAGTGTTTACTTTTACTAGTCAGCCAAATATAATTAATTGAAAACAAAAACACTTAATGAATATCTTGATAAGAAAAGTAGCAATAGAATATTTTCTTTCATGAAATATATACCATACATGTGTAAGGGTACAAATGCAACTACAACTTCAAGATTGGTCAATAGGTCTCAAAGGACAATAGGATGTTCAAAGTCACCTTACACCATCCACAAACTCAGAAAGTCCTGGTGGAAGTTGTAGATCTATTTGACCACAATTATACTTCAGGAAAATGGGTGACTCATGTCACCAGACCATAGCTGTTGTTGAAATGCAAGTAATGTTTGTTTTATATGCAAGTAAAACATATGGACTTATTTGTATATGGCATGTTTCACTGTGCATTATTATATTTTTACTCATGTTTTTTGTGTTGTTGATTCATATGCCAGTATGTAATACTTATACATATGGAGTTGATATGTTTCTTTGATATATATACTGATAGTCAGATTTTTTTTTTTGTGATGGACTTGACACTTATCTTTTTTTTTTTCTTTTTAATAGTTTTTTTTTTTTTTTTTTACCAGATATATGCATGGGTAATTTTACAGCACTGACAATTGTCAAAACTTTGTTCTAATTTTTCCCCTCCTTCCCCCGCCCCCATCACAGATGGCAGATTGACCAATATATGTTAAATATGTTAAAGTATAAATTAAATACAATATATGTATACTTGTCCAAACAGTTGTTTTGTTGTACAAAAGAATCATACTTTGAAATAGTGTACAATTAGCCTGTGAAGGAAATAAAAAATGCAGGCAGACAAAAATAGAGGGATTGGGAATTCTATGTAGTGGTTCATAGTCATCTCCTAGAGTTCTTTTGCTGGGTGTAGCTGGTTCAGTTCATTACTGCTCTATTGGAACTGATTTGGTTCATCTCATTGTTAAAGAGAGCCATGTTCATCAGAATTGATCATCATATGGTATTGTTGTTGAATTAGATAATGATCTCCTGGTTCTGCTCATTTCACTCAGCATCAGTTCATGTAAGTCTCTCCAGGCCTTTCTGAAATCATCCTGTCGGTCATTTCTTACAGAAAAATAATATTCCATAATATTCATATACCACAATTTATTCAGCCATTCTCCAATTGATGGGCATCCACTCAGTTTCCAGTTTCTTGCCACTACAAAAAAGGGCTGCCACAAACATTCTTGCACATACAGGTCCCTTTCCCTTCTTTAAGATCTCTTTGGGATACAAACCCAGTAGTAACACTGCTGGATCAAAGGGTATGCACCTGATAGTCAGATTTTAATGGACTTTTCTTATGTATGTACATGCTATATTCCTATACATATCCTATATTTTTGATTATTGTATATAGTCATATTGTATATGATGCTTTGCATCATATAGTACATAAAACCTGTATTTATTTTCTTAGAGCTACATTTTCATAGATATGATTAGACATATTGGATTATGATTGGTTCAAAGTCTATGAGTAGCTGAATATAAGTAATATTTAATGGCATATATTAAATACCTATATACATATTATGAAATGATTAAAAGTAACTACATTTATGCATGTATTATATGTTTACACATACAATAATTCTGATCAGCTTTTTCTATGTTACTTTTTTCCATCATCTACCTCTAACCTTGCTCTCCAGATCCTATCATGGGACAATGTTCTCCTGAATGATAATAGTTTACTATATATCTCACCAGATCTGGAATCATAATGCTATACTTCTGTCAAATTCTTCCCATGCATCTCCCCCTTTCAAGAATCCTAAAAGAATTGATTTGATTATGGTTTCAAAACAAGGAGGAAAGAGGAAGTTCTGGGGTGGTAACAGCAAGGAGAATGGCAAGATTGAAAAGATGCCCAGAGAGTAGCAGTGAAATATAGGTAAGGCCCCCTTGAAACTATGGATCAGTTTTGTATGACTATATATATATATATATATATATATATATATATATATATATATATAGCAGAAATTAAATTACTTGCCTTCTGAAGGTACAAGGAGGAGTGGGAGGGAGGATGAGAATTTGGAACTCAAACATTTTTAAATGGTTGTTAGATTTTTCTTTACATATAATTAGGAAAATAACAAAATTAAAATCATTTTAAAAAAAATGAACTATGAGCCAGATGAATCATCTTTCAGAATTATAGAGTCTCAGTGTAAAAGATTTAAATATAAAAAGAATAAAATCCAGGATATAGTTTATTTAAAAAAAACTTTTTAAAAAATTGAATTAAATGCAAAATAAGAAAAAACAGTATAGAAAAAGAAAAACAAAATAAACATTGTCATGTGCTCAGCAGAACACCAAGGAAGATTCAAAATCTATAACAATACAGGTCCATTTCAAGAAAGCATATATATATATATATATATATATATATATATATATATATATATATATATATATATATATATGCATATATATATATTAATAGAAGAGATTATATCCATCTTTGCTTCTTTGTAAGTTATTCTTTTGTTCTTTGCTATGCACTTTTCTTTTTATTCTTTTTCCCCCTTTCATTTCCTCCACCTCCCCCAAGCAAACTACAATTAAGCACATATATATGTATACATATATACACACATATATATTCATACATATATCCATATACACACACATATATAGTGACATGCATACATATGCACATATACTCACACACATACACATTTACTCATATGTAAATAGACATCTAAAACAATATTATATGGATGACATATAATTTCTCTCTTGGTTGAATCTTTAAGTTTGATTTTGTCTAAGAGCAATGATTATTAGCCCTACTTTTTTTCTAATAAATTTTACTTTTGATTCTTGTTATAGTGTATATATATATATATATATATATATATATATATATATATATATCTTTTATTTCCTATCCCTACTAACTCTTCTACTTTAAATATATTCCTTAAACCGTCTTGCTATTACTTAATCACCCCCTATCCAAGGATCCCTCTTATCTTCTACCCCCACCTCTTTTTCCCTTTTCCATTAATCTATATATCTTATCCCTCTGCCCTAAATATACAAATCTTTCTATATCTCAATCTTATCCTATTCCCTCCCCATTTATTTCTTTATAAATTTTGGAAGGTACTATACTCTTCATGGTATATATAAATAGTGTTCCCTATTTAATCCATTCCCGATATGAGTAGGTTTTCAGAACTACAAGTCCTCCTCCCCACTCTAATACTTCTGTGGCGGTTCTTTCTCTGCTCCACAATAACATAATTACTATTTTTTATCTTTTCCTAGAGAGTTTTGCTTTTTAGAATCAGATCATTCTCAATTCTTCTCTAATATTTCTTTTGAGCTACCAAATTACTGATATCAATCTTAAATATATGGTATACATTTGGAAGTAAAAACAATTGGTCCATTTGAGTTCTTTGAAATTAATCTTTTATATTCACTCATATATTAAGTTATCTATTAAGTTTGGGTTTCTTGGAGATAAAGTTCTAAAAATCTGGAAATTCATTGAATGTCCATTTTTTTGTTCAATATTATGTATGATTTTGCTGGATATGTTATTTTTGCCTGCAGGCCTAGTTTATTTGATTGCTGTTGTATTTTATTCCAGGATGTGCAGTCTTTTGTACCTGCTGATAAATCCCATATAAGTCTAATTGTAGTTGGAGTATACTGGGTTTTTGTTTTTTTTTGTTTGTTTGTTTGTTTGTTTGTTTTTTTTGAGCGGAGTAGGTTGTTTCTTGAAAATTTTTCTCTTTAATCTGGAGGTTTCAAAACTTGGTAATAATATTCCTATGTATTTTTCACAAAAAATCTCTTTGAGATGGTGATTGGTAGATTTTTTTTTAAATTTCTACTTTCCCCTCATATTCTATCATTCCAGGATAATTTTCTTTGATTATTTCTTCCATTATTGTGTCAAGATTTTTTTTTTTTTTGCTCACAACTTTCAGATAGCCCAATTATTTTTATATTTTCTCTTTATGATCTATTCTCACTTGGCTTCCCCCTTGCCCCATTCTAATTTTCAAAGAATTATTTTCTTCTTTAAGTTTCTGTATTTTCTTTTCTAATTGGTTAACTTTTTTCTTATCTTATTTTTCTTGGATGAGTCAGTTTTGTTTTTTATTTTGTTTTGTTTTTTAGTTGTCCTCATTTTCTTTCACCTTTTTTTTTAAATAAGAAAGACTTTATTTACAACAGAGAAAATAAATAGGATCAACACAGTACAGACTATTGGGAGTTACAAAGCTGTGTGTCAAACTATCCATATGGGACATTTGGTGGTTGGTATCCATACATCAGAGAAGAAAGCCATGTACTAATAAGAATCAGAGATTCTTAGAACCAACCAGAAAAGAGGAACTTATGGCAAAATCAATAGAAAAAGACCAAAATTTCATTAAATTTCTAATGAAGCAACAACAGTTCCTTTCTTTCCAAGCAGGAAAAAGGGAGAATGGCTTTGCTAAATACTTAAAACATGACATGCCCTAGATATATGATATGCTCAATGTTCAAAGCAACTAAGCTCTTAAAATTTATGAATTTGCCAGCTCCAGTGGTCTTGTGATGAAAAGAGCCATCTGTATCTAGAGAGAGTAGGGACTGAATACGGATCACAACATAGAATTTTCACTTTTTTGTTGTCATTTGCTTGCATTTTATTTTCTTTCTAATTGTTTTCCTTTTTTATCTGATATTTCTTGTTCAACATGATAATTGTGGAAATATGTATAGAAGAATTAGACATTTAACATATGTTGGAAAGGGAGAGAAAAATTTGTATTCCAAATATTTATGTGTTTTAAGCCAACCTTTGCTATGTATGATTTTCTTAGGCTAACATTACATTTAGCATTTTTAATTTGGTGGCCTGGCCTAGGAAAAGAAAATAGCATTTGCCAGGATGACACACAAAGTAAATGAGCCAGATGGTCAGCAATGACTGGAGAGGATGATACCATAGAAGATTCCAAGCCCTTCACAAAACAAATAGATATGTCAGTGTATTTCCAAATTTAACAAAGTTGGTAAGCTAGTTTCTTCTTAAAAGAACAAAATCAATGAAAAACAAAAAGTGTGAATGGAAGAAGGAAGGGAAAAATGGCCTGGAAGGGCAGCCTACAAGCCAATTACATGGTCCTGCTGTATCATATACCTGAAATAAGATGATAAGGGAACCAGTGCATTAAAGGAAATATTTTTTCTTCCCACTTCAATGGCATAATCTTTGAATTTTACTCTGGGATTTGGTGTATTAATGAATAAAAGAAAAGATACCAGGCAAAAGGGTAGCAGGAAGGCAGTTTTAGGCCCCCATCCTTAAGTTTAAGGGCTTGGAATTGGAGAATCCATTGAAAAGGTGTTTTATCTAGTATTATGTTTTTAGAATTTTTTAGAAAAAATGATTGAATTGAAATTTGCCAATATAATTATACCAAATAAATTAATGGAGGGGGAAAAGCAGCTTCTATGGAGTATAGTGATGCCTCAAAAATGAAAACAAGGAAGCTTTATAACCAGCAAATGTATTGGTATGTGCCTACAAAAGCTATTGACCTCAATACAGATTGATCTTTTTCATGATCTGTGGGAATTCCTGTTCACTGATTTCTCCATCACCATCTTGATCGGCTTTGTCAATTATTTCCTGTAGTTCCTCATCAATTAGCTTTTCTCCTAGCTTTCTAGCCACATGTTTTAAATACTTGAAGGAGATTTTTTCCAGTTTCATCATCATTGAAGAGCATGAAAGCTTTCATAATTTCTTCTTTGGTATCCTTTTCAGCCATTTTTTGAGTCATCACTGCCAAGAAACTGATTTTCCCTATCCCCTCCTTGTCAATGTCAGATATCTTTATTTTTTTTTAAATCTTGTCTTTCTTGGGTTTGAAGCCTATTGGCTTGTTGCCAGCCAAATACTGTATACATTTCTATTATATGTGCTGTCATATATTTCATGAAACATTCCTGGCTTTATATATGTCTTAACAGAGTGGTTTCCTTCTCATCTATGTTCCTATTCATTTATATGGAGGCTCAAAGGATCTTGGAGCACACACATGCGTGCACACGCGTGCGCACACACACACACATCTTTTATACCCAAACAATCCCTGGCAGATTGTTGAAAGATCACCCCTCAAATATTACTTCATTTGAGCCACACAACAATGCTGTGAGATAGATGTAAGATTATCTATATTTTACAAAATGATTTTGAAGAGATAAACTTTGGCAAACAGAAATTGATGGATTTTATAGAGGAATTTCTATCCCTAAGAAATCAGGGCAAAGATATTGTTTAAAGTGAGCAAGTTGAATAGGTTTAAATACATTAAAAACCTTTTGATTTTACTTTGTCAATTAGCTGTCTAAAATTCCAAAAGACTTTGACCCCTGGAGGGTGGAAATTCTCCTTTTAATAAAACATTTCTCCTTTCACTTTATTTCACTTTTTAAAATGGAAATGGCCATTTTACTTGGTATTAAGTTAAAAATAAAAATAAAATGTAAAGTCATATAATTATGAATCTTATTTAAGAGGTATGCCCTCTGCTTGAATTACTGTTGTGATGTGTGAGATGATATCTGAACTTCAGGTACAAATAAACCAAACACTGATATCATAAATCAGAATTCAGGTGACTTCTAATTTTGAATAAAATATCAATTAACATATTCATACACACAATTATCCTAGCTATTTTTGTTGAATCTATACAAAGAGAGGATAGAGGATGAAAATAATAATTTATTAAAGTGCCAGACATTGTGCTAAGATCTTTTTATAAATATTTCCTTATTTGATCCTTGCAAAATCCCTATGAGGTATATGCTTCTATTCTCTCTACTTTACAGTTGAGAAAACTGAGGCAGATAAGAGTTAAATGACTTGGTCAAACAGTCTCTGAAGCTGGATTTGAACTCAGGTCCTTGTGATTCCAAGACCAGAACTTAACCATTGTTTCACTGAGCTGCCTTCTTACAGAGAATGTTGCACTTGGGATTAAGAAGAATTGAGTTTGAATCTCATCACCAGTTCTTAGCTGTGTGATCATGAAAGTTCACTTAATATCTCAGAGTCTCAGTTTCTTCATCTATAAAATATTTGTCAAACTTGCCTCAGGGGATTGTTGTGAAAATAAAATGAAATAGTGCATATAAAATGCATTTTAAACTTTAAAGTGCCATATAAATGTTAAGTTATTAATAAAAGGCATCATTAAGAAAATGATAAAATTAAAATTTAATAAGTCTGTTTATTTTTGCTTAAGAAATTTTTGTTTAAAAATTTTTTTTGATGGGATTTAATTCTTTATAGTCTGTTCTGTCAAAATAGCCTAACTAGATATTAAGCTTTAGTATTTGCTTAATTGTTCTCATTATTTGCTCCCATTTAAGCTCTCTTATTCAGTACCCAGTATGTGAATAGTTTATAGCACATGAGAAATAAGGATTTATGAAAGAGAATCAGAGCAAAGACATATATGAGCAAAGGAGCTATTCTAGCCACAGGGGGCATCTTTATCTGGTGTATAAAATCAAGAGAAAACCAATAAAGAAAGAAAGAAAGAAAGAGAGAGAGAGAGAGAGAGAGAGAGAGAGAGAGAGAGAGAGAGAGAGAGAGAGAGAGAGAGAGAGAGAGAAAGAAAGACCTGAAGTGAGGAAAACAGATGAACAAAAGTCACACAAAATAGGTAGATATGGAGGAGTTGTGATCCATATCCCCTAACAAAATACCTTCATTGATGAATCAGCAGATCCATTTGAGTGTTTTTACAAGGGTCCTCTATAATAATCATAAATGTACCCTCAAGAACAAAAAGGCTGATTTGATCAGCTTAGGGATTTTTCTTTTCTGTTTCTATTCTCCCAAGTTTTTTTTTAGCTCCTGGAGGGTTGTCCTCTCCCTGATTAGGGACATTCAGGTACAGTATAAACAATGTAGCATTTCAAAAGCTCATCATTATAGATGAGCTTCTCCTCTAGTACAGATAGTATAAAATTTGGTTATAAAAAACTATTTAAATAAAACAAGCAAATTAAGCAAAATCCTGTTTTATTGAACCACTGGTAAAATGGCTGTACCAACAAATGTTTTCACCTAAAGTCTCCTTGGTTTGGCTATTTTTTTTGTCTCATCAAAGAACATGACAGATATATATTCCCATGTCTGTCTAATTACATCTTATATAGGAAGATGACATTATACATAGTTATTGTCATCTGTATAGAGCCACAACTGAAAATATCAATGGGAGTCACTATACATTGTACCTACACAGTCGTACTTGTTTAATCAGCAGTTGAAATGCAGAGTTTGGTCTTCTTTGCCTCTGTTTGAGTGACTCTATCTTTTGGAAACATAGTGTTAGTCACCTGATTCTCTAATATTTTTTTTCCTTAAGAAATAGTGACTATGCACCTACTATGTGGTAAGGTTTTAAAAATCTGTCTTTTCTGACTAATCTATCTCAAATGATGCTATTTCTTTGGAATCAGAATTAGGAAATCTCCTACAGTAAGCAAGACTAAGTCCCATGAAGCCAGCCTACAAGGCAGTTTCTAAGGGCCTCAGCATCATCTCTCTCCTGAAGAGCAAAAGGATCAAGTTACCCCACAGGCCACAGATCAAATGAACAGTTGCTCTCTGAGAGAAGTCCAATTTTATGGGACAAGTTGAAAGTTCTAATGCACAGATTTAATAATTCAGGATTATCCTTATAATATCATAATATTTTGTATCTCATTTTCTGATATTCCAACCTAAAATAAATTTGACAGTTATTACCAATTACCCAATTATTAGTTTAGCTTAATGTTAATATATAGATTGAATTAGGTGAGAAGTAAAACATTCAACTTCAATCTTTTCTGCAACTAACACTACACCTGAAAAATTGAATGACTTTAGAAAAAAAAAATGATCTTTTTCAACTTTTGCTATAAAAAACATATTGGTTATGTAAATAGAGTTAAAAATAACTGTACTTAGGATAGCCAAAGCACTTGGCCTAATAATAAACCTATTTGTGCCTCTTACAGCTGCTTATTCAGAAAAGTTAAACAACTTAAATTTAGCCTTAAAGAAGCAGGGAGCTTATAATTATCTGTTATTTTAGTAAATGGAGCTTTTTCCCTTGGGGACATTTTTCCTTTGAATAGATAACAACAGAAAATATAGAGTGACTTCTTTACAAATATCTAATTTTCCTTAAAACATATGCACATATAAAATGTTTTATTAATTCATTTTTTTGCACCACAATCATTTCCCAACATACTACCCCTGCTACTAAACCCACTCTTAGAAAAAAAGAATTGAGCAAAACAGACAAACAGTCCACATGTACAATGTTCCAACTTCCCTTTAAGGAGAAAGGAAATGTGTTTCAATATCATTGTCTAGGATCAAATTTGGTCATTGGCTGCCATTTAATGTTGTCATTTACATTATTATACTCTCTATATATTGTTCTGATTCTGATTATTTCACTGCATCAGTTTACACGAGTCTTTCCATGTTTCTCTAAATTCTTCATATATATTTTTCCTACACAATATTCACTTATACTTACATATCATAGTTTATTTAGCCAACTCCAATTGAGTATCTGCTTGCTTCCAGTTTTTTGCTAATATATTATAACAAAAAGAGCTTTTATGATTATTTTGTCATACATAGAGCCTTCCCCTATTAATAATTTCCCTAATTCTCTTGAAAATACAACCATCTTTCTGGTCATTCATGTTTATGATCTCATATCCAAATAAGTCATGATGGGTGTGATGTGGAATATCAGAATTGTTTTAATTTGCACTGAAAAGTTTTAAATTAGTAAATTAAATTAGTAAAAATTTATTTTCACTCCATCCAGTCACGACCCTTTCCACTGGGAAGAAAAACTTGTGAAAAATATGCATAGTCAAACAAATAATTGCATTAGTAGTGTCTAGCATTACGCTATTTTTTAAAGCATCTCTCATTTTGGGATTTGTCTTACTTCAAACTTCTCATAATGATGAATTAATTGCTTTTCTGAATTCTAGAAATATTCTACTCCCACACATTTTTTTTTCATAGGTGACAATTCATTTAAGACATTATTTTTTAAATGTATTTTCCCATTGTGAATTCACAATACTTCTAAGCATTGTATGTTTGAGGAATATATACCTTCTCCATAACTAGCATTAGGCTAAGGTATTTTAAAGAAAGGAGTATTATAATCTAATGTCTGTGACATAGAATTAAATTGGATTTTGTTTCTAACTCTCATTCTGAATCTAAAGTACTTCTCTTGACCTTAGTTTCAGCTTCTCATTTTGTAACAACAACAACAAAAAAAAAGATATGATGATAACATACTTCCTAGACAGCTAAGTGGTGCAGTGGATAGAGCGTCTGTTCTGAAGATGGAGAAGGAAATGGCAAACAATTCTAGTATCTTTGTCAAGAAAACCTCAAATAGAATTGTATACAACTGAAACAACTGAACCATAATAATATTCCTCCTAAGAATATTTAATACTAAGAAATCATAGAGCAATTTATTCTATTGTTTTGTTATTGTCTGTTCATTCTTATTGGTGCTAGTGTTATAGCTTTTTGAATAGGGATTATAGACTGCAAATAATATTTTTTTTTCCTAGGTTGGAAAATAATCAAGTGATACTCAAGTATGGTAAAGAGCGTTAGAAAAGGGTTTAATACCTCAAAAGACTCATATTCCCCTTTTATTTAGTGGGAGTCAGAAATAGAATTCATTGAGGAAGAATATTAAAGAAGCTTTCATAGATTGATTATAGGAAAACTATAGTTTTTATAGAATTAGAGAATTTCAGAATTCTAAAAGAACCCAAGAGCCCACTTTGTCCAAATCATACCTGAGCAGATGTGTGTATATTTATCTTTATGTAATATTATAAAGGCCACCTGTGTATATACATACATATATGTGTATATATGTTTGCATATATTTAGGTTTATAGACACATGTATATGTAGATAGAAAGATTTCTCTCTATAGCTACTTTTTTATAGAGAAAGAAAAAGAAAAAAAAGGACTTAGAATTTTTAATGGACTTTAAGCTCAGTATGAGTCCACAAAGTGACACAGTAGCCAAAAATGCTAATGTAATCCTAGACAACAGTAACAGAAGCATGGTATCTAGTTTTAGCCATCATGATTTAGGAAGTACATAGAAAATCTGGAAAATGTCCAGAAGATGATTTGGTAAGAAAACTTCAAACTTGTGCCCTAGGAGAAAGGAACAAACTGACTGAGTTCTAGATTACCAGAGGTCCACAGGCAAAGATCACTTCTCTGGTATATAAAAATTATGTACCTAGGGCATAAGTATACAGAATACTCCAGAAATGGTCTTACTAAGGAAAAATTTAATAGAACTATACCTCTCTTCTTCTAGAAACAATACTGTTATTATTGTAGTCTAAGATTACATCAGCTTTTTTGGCTGTCATTTCACAATGTAGATTCCTATTGAACTTGAAGTTTATTAAAAATTCTATACCCTTTTCTTTTTTATTTTGTTTCTCTTTTTTTCCTTTCTTTTTAAAGACTAAATAAATCCTGTCTCTCCCAGACCAGAAGAACAGAAGCTACATAAGTTAGTTCTTGTTGATTAGCATGGGAGCTTTAATCTGCTTGGTGTATTAATAACAAACTTAGCAGCCAGTGTAGATATGTGGCACCATTTCCAAATTACATGAACTGCTTTTTCACATGATTTGCTTTCTAGCCAGAATTGACCATCCCATACTTGGACAATTGCTTGTTTAACATATAAAACATTTATCCCCATCATATTTTTTCTTATTATATTCATCCCATCATTCTGGCCTCTTACAAGTTTTTCATATCCCAGTTCTCTTATCTAGTATGTTATCACTTCTATTTTTTTGTTATATAGAAACTTTATAATCATGCTCTATCTGCCTTTGATGGAGTCATTGATCATAGAGCCAATGGCAGAATCTGATGGTATTCACTAAAATAATCCCTCCACTTTGTCATTATTCTACTAATCCTCATACTACTTCAACTTATAATGACTCTGGATATTCCTTCAATTCTCTAGCCCATCATGCTTTCATAAAAATAACATAAAGCCACATAATTCTTGAGTTGTGAAGGAGCAAAATAGATCTGTGTTAAGTAGACTTAGGGGTGAAGCTGAGCCAAAATGGCCCTGAACACAAAACTGTGGTGAGGAAAAATAAGGACAGATGAAACTCTTAACAATCATTCTGACTATGCTTTTTTGTACTCTGGTCCCTCCCTCCTGCCTTGGTTTTGTTTTACTTTACTGAGGTATATGCTTTTGTCCTTTTAGATCTGCTGAGACACAAGGACTGTTTACTTGCCTTGGTGATAAACTTGTTTTGTTCTCAGGTTGACTCTTTCTGTTCAGCTTCCCCACTGGGGGACACCTGCTTGTTAAGCACCAGTTTCTGCCCACATACAACCGTATTCCCACTTCTTCCCTGACCTTGCCCTCTACTTTTGGTAGGACCAACAGGAAAAGCACAAAGGAAGAGAGTTTTAAAACTGAGCAATCTAAGCTGAATTTAGGGGAAAATCAGGTGGAGTTCATTAAGTAGCTGATAAGTTTTGACTGAGGATGGTTTTTGAGAAAGTGATAGATTTGGTTTGTCTGCCATATTGGATGCTATATGAGTAGGTAACAACAGAAAGAATCAAGATATATAATTTCCCAACATGACATCAGTTTCACATATCTAATCCTAAATCATTGTTAAAAATGTTGATGATAGAGGAGCTGGCTATCATTCATTGTACAAGTAAGGAGTGTATTTTCCAATACTCAAATTTTAGAGTTTGCACATGAAGGGAAAAGTTGAATCTCTTTTTCCAGCTATAGCCTTGTTAAATATTCAATTCACCAGTTGTTCCTAAGAGACAAAGCCTCTAGATGACAGGTGGCAGCCCAATTCGGATTTCCCTTAAAAGGATATTCCTCCTACTTAGTAACAACAGAATGAAGTGTTGAAGCTAGGGTTTGCAGATGAATCTTCAGCACTGAATCCTTACTACTCCTTCAACTTCGTGACTCAGATACCAACTGTGCTATTTTTCTTCATCAATGGTAGCCAAAGTATGTGTGCCAAGCTTAAAAACATGGCCTCATTTTAGATGCTTGATCTGAAGAGTACTTACTCAGACAGAATTGCCATCCTACTCTGACAGATTTATGTCAGTACATAAAAGTGTAGGAGGGTGGAAAATTCATCCTTAGGAGAAAGATATTAACCCCCCTCCCCCCCAAAAACCCCCAAGCAATCAAAGCTTTAAGCAACTTAGCTAAACAGTATGTGACAAGATGGACACAATCTGGGACAATGTTTTTTTAAAAACCATCTGTAATTCTTAATCATTTAATGATAAGGAGAAAAAACGAGAGAGAGAGAGAGAGAGAGAGAGAGAGAGAGAGAGAGAGAGAGAGAGAGAGAGAGAGAGAAAGGCAGCTTCTTTGTAGAGCAAATTTTTAAAATTTCCCAGACATTTCTTTTCCTGCCTATTTAATAAAAGGCTTTAAATATAAAATTTTGAGATCTTGTTTTATAAAGTCAAATTATTCTATTTACCTGCTGAACATATCTATCTCTTCAGTAAGTCTTGATAATTTGCTTATTTAAGGTTCATTTATTCCATACCTGACGAATAATCTAAGGCTTCTCTGTGACCAGGTTGTTTAAATTTCAGGTTTTCAAGAAGTTGTTTTCAGTAGTGCACATTTTCATTGTAACCTTTCTGTTATTGTGCTATATTAAGACATGTCATGGAAATGGGCATGGTTCCATATACTGAAAAACATATGGCATATGACATATTTCCTGTTCACATTTGGAAATGATGACACCCTAATCAGAAAGTAAAAATAGAACCAGACATACTTTTTCTAGATGTGTTATCGTCCTTACTTCAGCATCTAAAAATACTTATTCCTAAGAAGACAAAATTAGAATGTCCTGTATTCATATAGCACCTTTCTTGGATTCTCAGCAGTTTCCAGGCTCTTCTTTCTTTGATTCGTCTCTCACATAGCTGCTGAGTTAAAATTCCCAAAGCACAATCTGATCATGCCACTATCCTGCTCAAGACACTTCAATGCCTCCCTGATGTCTTCAGTAAAAAATACAAATCTTTTTGACATTCAAAGTTCTTTACAATGTGGTTCTAACCTACCTTTCCAGCCTTATTAGGAATTACTTCCCTTTATATATGCCATGATCTGGCTAAATTGCCTTATTTACTGCTTCTCGTATACAACACTCCATTTCCTATTTTCATGCTCAGGGCCTTACAGCTACTTGCTAGTGTTCTCTCCTTCTTCAAATTATTGACTATATGTAGGGCAGATTCTATTCTCAATTTCCCAATTTCTTATTGCACTGGAAATCTGGGGCCCTAGAGTAACTGACTACCTCTTCCTTGCAGGGTACTAAGGCTAACCCTGAGGAGGTGGGGTTGGCTCTGATGGTCTTGCTCACAAGCCCATAATAGTGTATTATGACATTGATAATGAATTTATATCAATTAATCAACCAACTTTAATTATTTTTTGAAATAGGTATTTCCTAATCTTTTGCTCTTAGCATTTTCTCTTTGATTGATAGATGGGCCATTAGCATTCTACAAGTAGCCCACAGAAGTGACCTATGCCTTTCCCCTTCCTGAAAGTCACCTCCACCCTGGATGACACCCCGCTTTTAATCTGCTCCCTAGATCTGTTTTCTCTAGGCTTCAAACTTTGGATTCTCAACTGCCCTTCAGCCTGGAAAACATGGGACAACTGACTGGGGATGACTGATCAGGAAATCCCTTAGCTGCCCTGCTGCCATCCCCAAATCCCACACCTCACACTTCACCTCCTGGCATGAAACCCCAAATCTCTATGACCCTTGTCAGATCGAAGCAGTTAAGAGGAGATCGTTGCCCCTTTTCCCACATCACATGCATTTGGAGGTGACTGCTTGAGAGGGGAATGAAGAGGAAACCCCACTACTCTGAAGATCCTTGAAGGAGGAAATCTTCAATTCTGCCTCAAGAGACTCTGCCCCAAGTCTTTTTTCTTAAATGAATTTAAGTTTTAACTGCTTGAGGAGAGAATGATGTGGGTTGTGCTCCCTTTAAGAAACTAATCCTTTCAGATGGATTTATTCCTTTCTGATTCCCAGCCTCTCCTAGCTATTAATGCATTATCAATTCAAGAAGCTAGGACTTTTGATTCACAAATCCTGTCAAAAGCACCCTTTTGAATTCTGAGCCAATTTGGGACACCACCCACAGGCCCCTTTAGCTAAATCTCTCATTATAAAAGAGCCAACTGGAGTTCTCTCTTTGCAGAGGTTCCTAACATGCAGCCTTACTCCTGGCTGCCAAAGATGTCTGTCCACTGGAATCCTATTTCTGGTGCCCTTTTATCTCTACCTTCACCTTTTACTAATTAGACTATAACTTTACTTCCAAACCCCAAAATAAACCTCCTTTATCAATCTAAATAACAACAAACAAACAAACAAACAAAATAGGTATTTCCTAAAATAGTATAGTTAGAATAATTGCTATAAACATCTCCCTAAATCAAGGTATATTCCTTCACAATTACATACAAACTCCAAAGGAAAGTTGACCCAAACTTAAAAGAACATGCGACTAAGAGATAATTTATAGATTTTGTTATTCCTTTTACTGAAAATCTTCTCACTGCCTCTCCTATCAAAAAGCTCTTAATTTTCTGTTGAGGATAGGATAGACTTTCTGCACCTCTTGTAGAGTCTAAAAATTTAGTTTATCCGCCTGCTCCAGCTGTAGATTGTGCTACCTAACAGTGCTGGTTCATGGATACTCATGAGAAATCGGATCTTCTGATCTTTTGAAGATCCTAAGGTCTTCCTTTGAAAAAAGGAGGTCTGAGAACAAAGACTCTTTTCTACCCCATACTTCCAAAGGAATCCCATCTCAAGGCTTGGCTAGAATTTCTACCATCACTGAGCTGGCCTGTACTCAAATGCTGTTCTAACCTAGCTTGCTATTTTATCTAATTATATGCCATAAAAAACTTGCTCTGTAGCACTGTATTATTTCATCCAATGGTTTCCAAATTAATTAAAGAAATTTTTGTGCTTCAGTCAATGAATTATTCATTTATTTGTAACCTCAGTGTCAAGACCCATTGGAATGGTACCCTATTTGATAGGATCAGCAGTAATGCAGAATTGGAAAACAGAAAAGTGCCAGTCTTTTTGGGTTTCATCAGTGTTTTTCAAGTTTTCTTTGAATCATTGAGTCTCTTTGGACTTCAAGCTTTTCTGTCTTTTAGCTTCAAAAGAGAAACATGGAGGATGCCAACCTCATGTCAGGTCACTGAATGAAAAGATTCTGGGGAGCTAAATGAGAGGAGTTGGCAGTTTTTTTTTCCTGTCCCTATCTTCAGATAGGTTAGCTAGGTTAACTTCAGGGAACTGTTCTTAAGTGAGACACAGGACCCTTTTTCAGTTGAGCTGAGTTACCTTGTTCCCAATGAAAGTATTCCTTCACAGCGTATTGTCAAGTATATATTCTGTGTATACATATTTTTCTCTCACATCTATTTTTCTATTAAATTAGAAAATGAGTTTCTTGGCTATGTGTTTGTTAATTCCTCAATAGAGATTTCCAGCCCACTAAAAGTTTTTAAAAATCCCTAAAATATTTTTTTGGGAGAATATTTTATAGTCTGTCTAAATTTTACTGTTTTTCCAACTTCAAGAAGCTAATACTGCACTCTAGAGGAATCAATAACATTCTCTTCATCTTCCAAGTTCCTTGGTAGGCCTTTTCTCATTTTCTAAGAATGAATTAGGCTGTTTTAGAGTGATCATTTGTCAGTTCTTGACACTGATTTTCATTTTCAACTGTCATTTCCTTTGTGCTTTATTATGATTGATCCTGGTTCATAGTGGGTGTGAATGATCCTTTGGACTCTTGATTTTCCCACACTACCAACTGTTATATCTTTAAAATTCATTGAAGTGAACATTTAAAGAGGTATAATTTTTGTACATTTTCCTAGATAATATATATATTTTAGCCATAAAATTAAAAACACAGCAAAAGAAAATGATATGGATATGGCACAAAACCCAGGATTCAATTGAACAAAAGTTACTTAAAGGGAAAAAAAGCTTAATTTGGTATCATCTGATAAGGTCAGATGTTCTTGAGTCATCCTTGTAGTGGTTATTTGTCCTTCTTGAAGAGAGCCCTGATATCAGAAAGGTGAAGCCATGATTTTTTTCAAATGAATTGGATTTAAGTGAGGGAAGGTTGTGCAAAGTCACTATGCTCACTTTCTTTTTAGGAGCCCTGCATGCAGTGGGAGACTTTGACCTTTATAAGCTAAGGTCTTTCCTACATCTCAGTTTGACTGAGGCAACACCCATTCAGTGATAAAACTAGGCCAGAAATGAAGCAAAAAAAAAAAATGGCCTCTTTTTACCTAGACAAAAATAAAAAAATCTAGTAGGGGAAGACTCCCAGGGTTTTTGGTCAAACAGAAATAATTGCAATTTGCATTCACTTTGAGCCAATCAGGGCCCAAACAATCACCAAAGGGACTTTGCCTGGGACCTATTTGTTGGCCAATCAATGAAAGACACAGTGATTTGGGTTAAGATACGATCCTTAAGAAGGCAATATAGCCCTTAAACTCCAAGATATTTTTCAAATTACGTGTAACATGAAATAAAGATTCATGATCTCATATAAAATATTTTCTTTTGTGTTCTGCTCTGTGTGTGTTTGTGTGTAGGTGTGTGTAAATGCTTCTTTTTTGGTGTTTAAGATTCAGGATAATTAAAAAATATGTAAGTACAATGTTGAGTTTTTTAGTCCAATCTAATCCAATAAGCATTTATTAAATCAATTAATAAACATCTGTTAAACACAACATGCCAGGCAGTGTGCTAGGCCCTGGAGTGTCTATTAAGATGGTTTATTAATTACTTGGGACAAGCAATAATTTTGAAATGGTATCATATCAGTGGTTACTTTTGTTTACTGTCATCATGATTGCTAAGACTCCATCCCCTGACATCTTCCTCCTCTACCCTCCATTAACTGAGAGAAGGAAAGGAAAAACAAAAACAAACTCTTCTAACAAATAGGTTTCATTAAACAAAAGTTTAAGTGACCAAGTCCAAAAAACATCTTTCTTTTTCTTATGTCCATCACTTCTCAATTAAGGAATGAAAAATATTCTTTATCTTAGGTCCTATGGATACATGGTTGTTCATTTCTTTGATCAGAGTTCTTTAAGTTTGTCAAAATTGTTTTCCTTTATAATGTTGTTACACTGTATAAAATATTTTAACAGCCCATACTACAGAAGATTCCATAAAACTATTATTTTTAATGGTACAATAACATTCTATTACATTCAATACCACATTTTGTTTAATTACTTCCTGGTTGTCTAGGTCCGAGATTCTTAACTATTTTGTATCATGTAATTTTTGACAGTGTAATAAAGTTTATAAAACCCTCCTCACAAATAATAATTTTAAATAATTGAAGAAAAGCTATATTTCAATTGGAAGTATCAAAAACAAAAGATATTATTTTCCATTTAAATTCATAAACCTTTTGAATTTATTCACAGATCTCACATTTTTTACTCCTTTCTATATTCTACACTATCGTATACCTCTCTTTATCTTCCCTTTCTTTCCCCTCTTAAAACTTTCAGAATAGGATCAATCACCTCCAGAATTTCTATTTTTCCTATTTAATTTGAAGACATTACAATTCTTACGGATCACATTTCTTCTCCTCCATAAGAATGTTAGCACTATATCATCCCACAGTCCCTTCCAGTTCTTCAAATAAGTTTACTTTTTTAGGTTTTACTGGACTCATGTTTTTATTTCAGATTACTACTCATGTCTGTTGCTTGGTTTTAATCAGAAATATCTAAAAAGTACTCTATTTCATTATATCCTTTTTTTTTTTTTTTTGGTAAAAACTACCAGATGAACTCCTCTTTGATGTATTAGCTCTGGATTTTGGTCATAAAATTTTAGAACTTTCCTTTGGAGGCTCCTTTCAGAAGGTAATCAGTATATTCTTTCTTGACATATTATATCCAGACTTTTTTTTTTTAATCATGATTTTTCAGAGGGCATTGATTTCTAATGATCTCTTTATGATCTATTTCTCAGGCCAGTTGTTATTTAATAATTAATTAATAATTAATTTTCTTCTATTTTTTCAAGCTTTTGATTTCATTTTATATTTTTAATGTTTCATGGAATCATCGATTCCTTTTTGTGAATTTTTAATAAATCCATTTCTTTGATAATTCCAAAGGGCCTGAACCTCTGAAGAAGTATATTTGAAACAAGGTATTAACTCAGTAGAATTGATGAGATGATGATTCTCTAGTTCACATATATACTTAGTACTCAGTATGGTGATGTAATGGTTCTCTAGTTCACACATAATCAGTATGCTGTAATGATGTAATTACAGTAAAGTACATAAGGGCTAAGAAGGACTGGAAATGAGACATTCCATCTTTGACCAACCTCGTGGTGGCTCTCCTAACTTCATAAATTCTCTACTAAGACCAAAGACTCGGGCTGATCCCGAGGACCTCCAGAAAGTTAGCCCAGAGGCTAACAAGTAAGGATTACTACTTTCTTTCCTCATTACTTTCAATTCTTTTTTCAAGAGCTTTTCTTTTATATTTCCCTCTTTGTTTTTTACCTCCTTAGGAATTTATATAATCCTTAAAGTTTTTTTCTTTGAGTTTCTGCTAATAGTTACAACAGTTAGATTTGAAATAATTTTTGATATTCGATGTTTTCTTTAGCTACATAGTTTCCAAATTAGGGCTTTGTGTCAAAGTTCTACTCCTAAAGTGCTGTGCTTCTAGGTGGGAGTAGTCAGCTGAATGGTTTCATTCAGGGTTTCCTGAGTTCCTGATTTCTAACTCTCACAATTTGATTCCTTGGGTCTTGAAGGTTCAAAGTGCTAAATATTAAGGATTCTCTCTGGCATTTTGGGAACTTTTAAATCCTTGAACCTTTTACATGTTGAATTTATTAAATACTTTAAAATAAACCATGCATAATAGAGATCTGTGGTTTTATGTGCAATCCCCTTTTGTTATACAATATATATCAAAATTATTTGGGAAAAATGGAAATTGTTTTTAGCAAAAACTAGGCATAGACCAACATCTCACATTATATATTAAGAAAAGTTCTAAATGGGTATGTGATTTAGACGTAAAAGGTGATAACATGAGTAAATTAAAGGAGTGTGGAAAAGTACACCTGTCAGTTTTGTGGATAAGGGAAGATTTTGGGACCAAAAAATCAACAGAGGAAATTATAGGAAGTAATTCAGATAATTTTAATTACATGAAATTTAAAAAGTTTTGAATACACAAAACAAATGCATCTAAAATTAGAAGGAAAAAAGGAAACTGGCAGAAAAATAGAAAGTTTGTCAGATAAAGGCCTTATTTTTCAAATATAAATGAACTGAACCAAACTGATATTTTAAAAAGGAGATCCATTTCCCAGTTGATAAGTGGTCAAAGGATATGAACTGACAATTTTCAGAAAAAGAAATTAAAGCTGTTAATAGTCACTTGAAAAAGAATGTTCTAAATTACTATTGATTAAAGAAATTCTAATTAAAGTAACTCTGAGCTACCAGCCCATATTTATCAGATTGGCTGAATGTAGATTAAAGCATATAGTATTTTCACCTTTGTTATTGCTGTTTGTTCATGTTCTTTTCTTCCTTGTGTTTTTTTTTTTCCCTTTTCGATCTCATTTTTCTTGCCTGGCATGACAAATATAGAAATGTTCAAAGGATTGCACATATTTAACCTATATTCAATTACTTGCTATGTAAAGCCAGGAGGGCAGTCCTATTGCTGAGGTTCAAAGATGACATTAGAAAAGAGGGAAATAGGCCCAATTTATAACATATTGATTTTGTTCTGAAATGGACAAAAGACTGGCCCCCTCATCTCTGGGCCAAGGGGCCTCAGGCTTATAGGAAAATGTTACTTAAACTAAATTAATGGAAGTGTTATGTTCAGACTGGGCCCCATCCTCTAGACTTTCCGAGAAGTATGTGTCTAACGAAGTCAAGACAACATTGCAAAACATGCTGACAATTCCATTGTCTTGTCCAGACATTTCCCCATTGTAAATGAGAAACTGTGTCAGTGATTCCCAAAATTTGTAACCGCAAGGCTGTACTAGGATATGGCAAATGGGCTTAAAAGTGTACCTCACTAAAGGTTGGGAGCTGATCTCTACTAGCCTCTAGTGGAGTTAGTCACCAACTGGCTAATAAATGATGCTTTAAATTGAATGATTTGGTCAGAGCTGTCTATCTACTGTCAGTCCATTTCAGTTTCATTTGATTAAACACTAAGTCATAATATACCATGCATACAATAAAAATTTGAGGTGACTCACTAATTTAGAACTGCAGGGGACAAATACCTCCTAGCAAAACATGCAAAATGAATTGAGTAGACTGTACTCAGTGACACCAGTATTGTGAGGATGATCAACTATGAAAGACTTTGCTATTCTGATCAAGACACTTCCCAAGTATCCATGATTTTAAAATGCTCTCTAGAGAGAATTGAACTTTGAATGCATATTGAAGCATACTTATTTTTTTACTTTCTTTATTTGTATTGTTAATTTTGTTTGGATTATTGAATTGTTGAAAAAGATCAAATCTATCATAGTCAAATGTCACACAATCTTGTTATTGCTGCCTACAATGCTTTCCTGGCTCTGCTTCATTTAGCATCAGTTTATATAAATCTTTCCATGCTTTTCTGAAACCAGCCTGCTCAACATTTCTTACAGATCAATAATATTCCATAACATTCATATACTATAACTTATCCAGCCATTCCCCAACTGATGGGCTTCCACAATTGCAGTTTCTTGTCACTACAAAAAGGGCTGCCACAAACATTTTTCACAAGTGAGTCATTTTCCCTGCTTTAAGATCTCTTTGGGATACAAGCCCAGTAGAGACACTGCTGAATCAAAAGGTATACAGTTTGATATTACTTTGGGCATAGTTCCAAATTGTTCTCCAGAATAGTTGGATCAGTTCACAACTTTAGCAACAATGTTTCAGTATAGTACCAGTTTTCTCACATCCCCTCCAATATTCATCATCTTTTCCTGTCATTTTAGCCAATCTAAGAAGTATGAAATGGTACCCCAGAGCTATCTTAATTTGCATTTCTCTAATCATGATTTAGAACATTTTTTCATGTGACTAGAAATGACTTTAATTTCTTCATCTGAAAATTGTCTATTTATATCCTTTGACCACTTATCAATTGAAGAATGTCTTGTATGCTTATAAATTTGAATCAATTCTCTCCATTTTGGAAATGAGTCCTTTTACCATAAATACTGGGTAAAAATTTTTTTTCCCAGTTTCTTGCTTCCCTTCTAATCTTAACTGCATTGATTTGTACAAAACCTTTTTAATTTAATATAATCAAAATTATTCATTTTGCATTTCATAATGTTCTTTAGTTCTTCTTTGGTCATGAATTCCTCCCTTTTCCACAGGTCTAAGAGGTAAGATTATCCCTTATTTTCCTAATTTGCTTATAGTAATCACCCTTTATATCTAAATCATAAACCCATTTCAACCTTATCGTAGTATGGATAGGATATTATGTATTGATCAATGCCTAGTTTCTGCCACACTATTTTCCAGTTTCCCCACCAATTTTTGCAAATAGTAAGTCTTTCGGTTTATCAAATACTAGATTACTATAGTCATTGACTATTATGTTTTTTGAGCCTAACCTATTGAACCAATCCACTACTAATCAGTTTTAAGAAAGAGCTACTCTATTATAGTAATGAGAAGCAACATTCCTATAGACCACATAGTCATATCTAGATGACTATAGCATATAAAGAATGGAGAAAAATATAAAATGGATTGAGTTTCATGAGCAAAGGATTTGTCAGTCATTGCTGTCATTAGTGGAGCAAAAGCTGAAATAGGAAACTGAAAAATAGGATTTGAAGGTCTAGACATTGCAGGATCAGGAATTATTTGGGGAGGAGTTGATGAGGATGATAAAGAAGCTCTGCCCTCATGCTGTTTTTAATCTCTGAAACATGCTCTGATACCATCCTATATTCCTCTGGAAATCTTTTCTCTTAGGAATGAATGAGACTTTAAAGCAACTTCTAGTGGCAGTTCAGGTAACTAGCAGAGAACCCATGTCTAGGACAACCAAAATAGGAAAAGCCAATTTTATTAGGGTTTATTATTACCATGTATATATTGCCTTTCAAGATACTCTCAATACATAGGTGATTAGTTGGTGGTTGTCCTTCATTCTAGAAGAAGACCAAAATGTATTATGTTGAGCTCCAATGTGTCATATTGTGGCTCAGACCAATACAAGCTTGGAATGTTCTGCCACAGGTCAGACACAAAGAGTCCTCATAAACAACATTTGGGGTGGCTTCTCAAAAAGGAACAAAACAGCATTATTTCTGTTTGACTTCAGACATGAATCAGAAACAGCCAAATGTATGTTAGGAAGTCATAGCCTGCCTCAGAATTAACCAGGTGGGAAAATATTTTGTTTACCAAGATGAAGAGAATCCTACTTTACTTCTGCAAAGTCATTCTCTCAACTTTCCCAGGACAGACATCCACCAGTAGCAGTCCTCAGACTGCAGGGGCACTTGTTATTTCCCTTGAATAATAAATCAATAGCTTTATCAGATACTAATACCTGAATTCAAGACTTAGTATAGTAGTAGCAAGTTAAAGTCCCAAGAAGCTCTTACTCAATTAGTAAAATTTCACTTGGTAAAGCTTAATGCTAAATAATTTTAAACTTTTTATATATTAGCCTCAAAATCTCATCTAGAATTTTTCAAATATTCACAAATTTCATTTATTCACAACTATCCCATTCCCCTCTTTGGTCTACAAATAAAGCCAAAAGAAAAAGATCAAACCACTTTTAAAATACAGTGGTGTAACGTGCTGTTGTCTCCAGAAGCTGCCGATTGCTCTCTGGGAGGAGATCTACTGTGTCAACTCAAATCTCTCGGACAGATTCTTCCTGCAGAGAGCAGCCTCAAGTCTGGTCCAGACAAAACTCCCTCTTTCCTCCAGAGCTGCCCTCTTTTATCCTCCCAGAGAATGGGTGTGGGATAATGCAAGGGCTTCTGGGAAAAATTACTTCAACCAATGAACTTGCTCCTCCTAAGCATGCAAGCTCTTCCCCAGGAATTCACAAGTAAAAACTCCCAGTAGAGGCCGGAACTAGAGAATTGTCAAGTACTGATTTAGCACTTAGTAAGAACCTAATATAGTGGGATGAGAATGAGATGAGATTCTCCTAACAGAATTCATGTTGAAAAGTGGGTTATACCTGGGCATAATTTAAAGGATTATTTTCAGCACAATAATAATATATTTTTATAAGTGTTCAAATAGGGATGTAAGCTAGCAGATGGCCATCAGTGGATGTGTCTTGAAATGCAAACTGTTTATAAGGTAGATAAGTTGGATGAGTGGCTGTCATATATGTTGGTTCTGGAGTGGTGTCTGAAGTAACCCATCCTTGCTTAATTGAATCTAATATCCCTCTGATCCAGCTAAAAAAGTATGCTTGGAGATAGAAGTTCTGGAAAGAGTAGCTTACCTTCCTCAGTCATCTAGACACAAGAGACCTGTTTAACCTTGATTGCTGTTTCTATTTCTTCACCACAAGTTCATGAACAGTGAATAGTTGTATTAAAACAAAATATACTCTAATAATATATTTATAATGTAGTAATATTCAGAAGGAAGAAACTTGCCTTAAAAGCTTCTTTAAGCCTTTCTGCATTTAAAACATTACCAATGAGGTGATAATAATTTAGTTAAATGCCTTTCAAATTTATCATTTCAAAGAAAGTCATTTATCTTACTTCCCAGTTGCTCCAATGGGGACACTCCTAACTTCCTATTACTGCCTTTTTATTTCTTTGAACTACCCAAAAAAGCAAAACAATAGCAAAACAGATTTTCTAAATTACTAACCTTTTTAGAATAACTTTTTAAAAATTATAACTTTTTATTGACAGAACATATGCCTGTGTAATTTTTTACAAGATTATCCCTTGTATTGACTTCTGTTCCAACTTTTCCCTTCCCTCCCTCCACTCCTTCCCCTAGATGTCAAGCAGTCTTTTTTTTTTAAATTATTATAGCTTTTTATTTACCAGATATATGCATGGGTAATTTTACAGCACTGACAATTGCCAAGCCTTTTGTTCCAATTTTTCCCCTCCTTCCCCCCACCCCCATTCCCCAGGTTGACCAATACATGATACATATGTTAAAGTATAAATTAAATACTATATATATATATATATATATATATATATATATATATATATATATATATATACACATGTCCAAACAGTTATTTAAACAGTCTTATACATATTAAATATGCTATAGTATATCCTAGATACAATATATGTATGCAGAACTCAACAGTTCTCTTTTTGCACAGGGAGAATTGGTAAAAGAGAAGGTAAAAATAACCTGGGAAGAAAAACAAAAATGCAAACAGTTCACACTCATTTCCCAGTGTTCCTTTTCTGGGTGTAGCTGATTCTGTCCATCATTGATCAATTGGAACTGAATTAGATCTTCTCTTTGTCAACTGGAAGTGAGTTGGATCTTCTTTATGTTGAAGATATCCACTTCCATCAGAATACATCCTCATACAGTATTGTTGTTGAAGTGTATAGTGATCTTCTGGTTCTGCTCATTTCACTCAGCATCAGTTGATGTAAATCTCTCCAAACCTCTCTGTATTCATCATGCTGGTCATTTCTTACTGAGCAATAAGATTCCATAACCTTCATATACCATAATTTACCAAATAATTCTCCAATTGATGGACATCCATTCATTTTCCAGTTTCTAGCCACCACAAAAAGGGCTGCCACAAACATTTTGGTGCATACAGGTCCCTTTCTCATCTTTAGTATTTCTTTGGGATATAAGCCCAGTAGTAACACTGCTGGATCAAAGGGTATGCACAGTTTGATAACTTTTTGGGCATAATTCCAGATTGCTCTCCAGAATGGTTGGATTCTTTCACAACTCCACCAACAATGCATTAGTGTCCCAGTTTTCCCACATCCCCTCCAACATTCATCGTTATTTGTTCCTGTCATCTTAGCCAATTTGACAGGTGTGTCGTGGTATCTCAGAGTTGTCTTAATTTGCATTTCTCTGATAAATAGTGATTTGGAACACTCTTTCATATGAGTGGATATAGTTTCAATTTCATTATCTGAGAATTGTCTGTTCATATTCTTTGACCACTTATCTTCCCCCCCCCCCAGGGGGTTAAGTGACTTGCCCAGGGTCACACAGCTAGGAAGTGTTAAGTGTCTGAGACCAGATTTGAACTCGAGTCCTCCTGAATTCAAGGCTGGTGCTCTATCCACTGCGCCACCTAGCTGCCCCCTTTGACCATTTATCAATTGGAGAATGGCTTGATTTCTTATAAATTAGGGTCAGTTCTCTATATATTTTGGAAATGAGGCCTTTATCAGAACCTTTAACTGTAAAAATGTTTTCCCAGTTTGTTAGCACAACTTTTTTAAACCAGAGCAAACTTTTTATGGTGGCAGAGAATTGAAAATTGAATAGATGCCCATCAATTGGGGAATGCTGAATAAGTTGTTAGGATATATGAATGTAACAGAATACTAGTTTTTATAAAAAATGATGAGCAAGCTTATTCCAGAAAAGCCTAGAAAGAGTTACATGAAGTAATACTGAGTGAAGTAAGCAGAACCAGGAGAACATTGTATACAGTTAACAGCAAGATTATATGATGATCAACTTATGATCAACTTAGCTCTTCTTTTTTTTAATTAATTTATTTTTTAAATAGTTTTTATTTACCAGATATCTGCACGGGTAGTTTTACAACACTGACAACAACTTAGCTCTTCTAAGAAATACATTGATCCCAATAGATTTGGAATGGAAAATGCTATCCACATTGAGACTTAAAAGCAGATCAAAGCATACATTTTTGTCTTTTTTCATTTTTTAAAAAAATTTTCTTTCTTGTATTTTTTTTTCTTTTGGTCTGATTTTGTTCTTTTACAACATGACTAATATGGATATATATTAAAAATGATTATATGTGTATAACCTATATCAGATTGCTTACTGCCTTTGGGAGGGGGGGGAGGGAAGTAAGAGAAGGGAGAAAAATTTGCAATCCAAAATCTTACAAAAATGAATTTTGGAAACAAGACTATACAATGATCAATTTTGATCATTTCAATTTTCAACAATGAATTGATTCAGACCTGTAATGTTCTTTGTTCGATTTCCTGGAGGTATTAGAGCAGTCTTCCTGGAGTAAACATCACAAGGGTAGCCAGGGGTTAAAGTCCAAATCCTTTATTATCTCTTCCTAAGTCTTGTCTCCTTTCCTGGAGCCCGGTTAGCTTTCTTAAAGGCCTTCCAGAGTCTTGGTTTCAGTGAAGAAAATGCAGGAGGACAGGTCTGCCACCACAGGGTGTGAGATAGGATGAATGAATCTGAGTCCAAGGGCTTGTGCTTCAGCCTCCAGTCTAGCTCTGAATGAATCTGGCTGAAGCTCCCAGCTTTTATGCTCTACACTGAGTATAAACCAATCATTATATCACTAGAAACCATTATTTGTTATAAGATTAAATCAATCATACCTGAACTTAGAGAACTATTAGTCACAACTAAATAATCATTGTCTCATGCAATTCCACTGACTTAGCACCTTGTAAGAATCCTTGTTTCCAAGTTCAGAGTTTCTGGCCCATAACACAGACCAATTCCAATTGTTCAGTAATGAAGAGAGCCATCTACACCCCAGGGAGAGGACTGTGGGAACTGAGTGTGGCCCACAACACAGCATTTTCACTCTTTCTGTTGTTTTTTGCTTGCATTTTTGTTTTCCTTGTCAGGTTTTTTTCTTTTTTTTTCTGATTTTTCTTGTGTAGCAAGATAACTGTATGGATATGTATACATATATTGAATTTAACATATATATATTTTAACATGTATTGGACTACCTGCCATCTAGGGGAGAAGGTGGGGTAAGGAGGGGAAAATTTGGATAAGAATGTTTTGCAAGGGTCATTGTTGAAAAATTACCCATGCATATATTTTGTAAATAAAAAGCTATAATAAAATTTTTTAAATAAATAATGAATGTTACTTAGTCTCATAAGAGGAGTTAATTTCCTAACAGTCATATATTAACAGTAATCCTTACACTAATTTAAGTTTGAAATTTAGTTCAATAATAGAAAAATCTTAAATATAGGATTACTTGCTGTCTAGGGTAGGAGGGAGAAAAATTTGTAACACAAGGTTTTTCAAAGGTGAATGTTGAAAACTCTCTTTGAATGTATTTTGAAAATAAAAAGTTTATCATTAAAAAAAAAAAAGCTACTTCCCAAGAAGATAAAATAAGAACATTGGGGGGAAAAACAAAAAGGTTGTGTTCAACCAAAAAAAAAATGTTGAAAACTATCTTTACATGTAATTGGGAAAAAAAAAAATGCTATTGAGGATGAAGAAAAAAAACAGCAATAATCCTTTCTCTATCAATTAATATTTGTTAAATTTCTACTTGATTTTTGATGTTATAATGATTAGGGAAAGATGTAGCATCTGTCAAAGGGGAAGTCCTTAAAAAAAATTCTTGTTTTTTCTATTTCAGTAGGATGAAGAACCTCTCTTAAATGTCCTTTTCAAAACTCTCAATTCCTTTACTTTCAAACCATAAATTTATGCTGTATCAGTGCAAACAGGATCCAAATTTCCTTACTTGGCCACTCATACAGGGTTTTGTTTTTTTTTTAAGTAATAGGCAAATGACTCAAAAGCAAGTCTCTCAGCACAACAGCATAAGCCCTCGTAGAGAGTGACACAGATTTCAGTCAGCATTTCTCTTCTTTTGGAGGAAAAACCATCTATCTTCTCAAAGTTAACCTTTTTATGCTGGAAAAGCATTCATCTAGCTATTTTGGCAATGCCCAGTGGGATTGGCCAAGGCCCAAATATGGCACAGATTTGTCACAGATATTGATACCCTAAAAGATTCTCTGCTATTCTCACATTAGTAAGTTACTATTGTTCCTTTCTTCTGTATTATTCATTCTAAATGTAACATTGAAAAAATATAAATGTAACACTGAATTTTTCTCAAAGGCAACTTCAATTTTGGTGCCTGGTGCCTGGTGATTCTGATTCCTAATTGCTTCTTTCTTTTACATTTTTGTTAGTTTCCAAAACTATACTTTCCTTGTTGGTAATTTAATTTTTGCTTATCTTCATAAGAGGAGCTAATTTCCTAATTTCCACAAATTAACAGTAATGCTTACACTAATTTAAGTTTGAGATTTATTTCAATAATTGAAAAATCTTAAATTCTACAAAGGCCATAAACTGAAAGATTTCAGATTCTAGGGCCTAATATTATCAATAGGTTCATGTTTTGATATATGTTAGATGATGATTTGAATTAGGAGGAGCGTTTTAACTATATCATAATTTCTTGATTTAAAGTTTCTATTTTTAAGTGAAAGAGTTTTGACTTCACAAAGAATTAATAGAAACTACACTAAAAACTATCTGATAAAGATTGTTATATGATAAAGATTGTACTTTTCTGAAGGACTTGGTATAATTTTTTCCCTATTTCCTTTCAAATTACTCAAAAATTAAGTACTTTTATTTTTTACTTAATCTAATCTACTGTAATATATCATTTAATAAATTCCAAAGCACTATTTTATGTTTTAAAAGTTTGTTTTATGACTTCACAAGCTTCCAGCTATAAAAATTTATTTTGTATTGTATTTCCCTATTATATCCTGTAAAATGTTTGTTTGTTCTGAAATAATTAGCAAGCTCTGTTTTTCCCCTCTCAAAATTTCAGTATTTTATACCTTGATAAGCCATATGTTTATTTTAATTTGATCTTTTATAAAGATTCAAACTCTTTATTAGATGTTTATTTACTTAGTTTATTCCTATATCTATCTTTTTTGCATTTTTAAGTCTACCTTTGATAATTTTTACCTAACTTACTATATAGCCTTATTTATAGAATTTGACATTATTTTCACTAAACTACTGATTTCAGCACATGGTTTACTTATTTAATTTACCTAAACAATGTATTTAAAATGCAATTGTATCGTTAAATTTCATTTACCTTAGTTGTTTTCTGATTTCAGAACAAATTTTCCTTTTTCTGGGAGAATTTTGGTATTCCCATTGCAACTTCAATCAGGAGACCCAATCACGACTGATTTGGCTGCTCTTATATTGGTTGTTTAAAAGCAGAAAACAACAGAAGGGTAAATGAACCCTAGTCCTCCTCATTTTTATTCTTTTCTGAACATGGTCTAAAAATTTCCTTGTTCTGCCTTTAATAAAAATTCTTTCTTGCAATAAAGCTATCCTAATTTTTAATAGAGTTTTAAAGTATATCTTTATTCTACACTAAAATTAAAGCCAATTTCATTGATTGCTATCTTAAAACTGTACAGTTTGCTAATATCTCATAAGTTCATCAAAATGCTTTATAAAGCTATATATACAGATGAGAGAGAGAGAGAGAGAGAGAGAGAGAGAGTGTGTGTGTGTGTGTGTGTGTGTGTGTGTGTGTATCTTAGTTGGAAGTATAATAGATAGAAAGCTGACCTTGAAACCAGGAAGTCTTGGATTCAAGTCCTGATTTAAACACATATTAGTTGTGTGACCCTGATCAAATCACTTGTCAGGACTCTAGGCCAAGCTTTTTAAATTTTTTCCAGTTATAGCCCTTTTATGCCTGAGAAATTTTTACTGAACCTGTTTATATAGGTATATAAAAATAAGTACCCAAATCAAACATGTACTGAAAATAAATCATAATTTCACACTTCCCACATTCAGGTATGAGATTCTATATGGGATGGCAAACAGTTCTCTAAGATTATAAATTACTGAGAAGGTACTCACTTGAATTTCCTCATGGAACTAATTTAAATTACTGAGAAGGTACTCACTTGAATTTCCTCATGTACTAATGAAATTACAGACATTGTCCTTAATCATTATCAATTCCTCAAAGTGAGAAATTTTACTTCATAACATTTCAAATGGATGAGTTCTACCGCATAAAAGAGAATGGTTCACAAAAGTCTCTTTGTTAACTATAAGAGCAGCACAATTCATTCAGGCATATACATATATATATATATATATATATATATATATATATATATATATATATATATATAATTTTTTTTTTTTACTTTCATTTTGATCTCTCTCCTTGCTGTGGATAGCTATCTTCCATGATCCCACCAAGGTCCAGTAAGAAACCATTCTGTTGGAGCAACATAGGCCACAGAAGTACAATTTGGGTCTTTGAGGGGCCAGAGGAAAGGGTACCTTATAGGATCACCAGATTATTCAAGAGTTCTGGAAAATGTCAAGGTTTCATAGGAACCCAATAATCATGAAGGGAATGCAAGGGAACAAGAAGAATCAACAATTCAAGGTCAAGGAATCAACAAATTGGCTACAAGGAAAAAGATCTGAGCACAAGTTTCTCAACTTCCCTCAAATCAGTATTCCTAAAGATTTTTTACTGAGCTGAAATTCCTTGTTCTTTTCAGAGATCAACAACTAAGGATGGCAATTTTTTTAAACTTAGCTATAGAAAAAATTTGATGTTGATTGGAGGGAAGGGGAACATCTTAAAGTGGTTACTTTGAAGACTCAGAAAAGTACATTCTCACAACCAAGTCCTTGTAACTAGTGAATGACTCAATATCAGAAAAATAAATGGTTTTATTTTTGAAAATAATAAAGAAAATACATTAGCATGTGCTATGATAAAGCACACTAAGGGCCATATTATAGATTGGACCTTCCTAAGTGATTGCACTAAGTTTTCCTATATATGCCCAATTTCCCCCAATTGGAATGGGAGCTCCTTGGAAAAAAAACAAAAACAAAACCAAAAAACTATCTTGCCTTTCTATTTGTATAACTTTGTAGATAGAAAGTGTTTAAATAATTTTATTCATTAACTTTAAAAAAAGTAACCTCTGACTTTACTTATTAAGGAAGCCTCAGTTCACACCATCTACAATCACTGACCACTCACATTTTTATGATTTGACAAGAACCAAACTTGGATACCCATATGACACTCCCCTTGGTCTTCTTCTCCCAAACCCCATTCACAATGTAAGGTTGAATCACCCTGAGGAGGCTACTTCTCTCCTCAGAATTCCAGAGGTAATCAAGCTTCAAGGGTTGTGAATTCTTAGAGTATTGCTCACAAGCCCTCATCTGTTCTCTTCTTCCTTATCTTGATTAATGAGTCCACATCAATTAGCTTTTACATATTGAGAAGGCTTAGCAAGAATAGTAGTTACAAGACAATTTACCCCAAACTATGTGGAGGGTAAACTATATAACAAATATGGTGACTGGGGAGAGTGTATACATTTTAAAATACATTGATAGGAATAGGTATAGACTACTCATGTGGCTGCAGCATTGCTGGTGATTCTTTACACAGGAAGTCCTTTTCTCCTTTTCTAGAATCCCCATTAAGTATACTTCAGGGGAGAGTATTCCCAAGGCAAGGATACAGCAGCTCAACTGATGGACCTATCCACTGATAGGATAGGTCAGACTGTACTAACTCCTCTTCAGGCTTGGCTGCTGCCGCTAACACTTCCAGTAGTCTCTGCTACTAATATTGGTTCCCAGTGAAACTCACATGATCTTTACATAGTTAGTTCTGGGTCCAGATATCCATTTATCTAAAAAAGGAAAGAATAAAAAGAAAAGAAACAAGAGACACAGAGGTGCTATTTAGTCATTGACACATGGCAGCCAGATGTAGGAAAAAAAACTTGCCCTTGTCCTTCCCCCACTAAGCAGAAAGCAGTTTTCTTCATCTGAAAGCTGCCAGTGAAAAGATTATCCACTTGAACTCTTTAAAACACATTTTCAGCTATAGTTCAGCAGCCAGTTAGAAAATTCTACATCCCCATAGTCCTAGCACTCCAATCACTTAAAACTAGATACATGTTTTTAATTTAATATTTTTATTTCCCCAATTACATGTAAAACAATTTTTACATTTGTTTTTTAAAACATTTGACTTCCAACCTGTCGTCTGGGGGAGGGGGGAGGGGGCGAAGGAGGGGAAAAATTGGAACAAAAGGCTTGACAATTGTCAATGCTATAAAATTACGCATGCATATATCTTGTAAATAAAAAACTATAATAATAAAAAAAATCTAAGTTGATCTTAAACATAAAAAAAAATTTTTGACTTTTAGATTCTCTCCTTTCTTCTCCCTTCCACCACTGAGAAGGCATATATGAAGTTATGCAAAAAGTCATGTTGCAAAAGAAAACATAGATCTCCCCCTCAAAAAAAAAACCTCAATAAAAATACAGTTTAGAAAAAAAAGTATGAAAGTATGTTTTCATTTGTATTCAGACACAATCAGTTCTTTCTCTGAGTGCAAATATCATTTTTCATCATAAGTCCTTCAGAATTGTCTTGAATCATTGTATTGCTAAGAACAACAAAGTCATTCACAGCTGATCATCCCCTAACATTGTTATTACTTTGTACAAAGTACATTTCACTTTGCTTAAGCTCATGGAGGATTTTCCAAGGTTTTTGGACAGTATTCTTCTCATCTTTTATTGTAGAACAATAATATTCCATCATAATTACATATCACAATTTAGCCATTCTCCAACTGATGAGTAGGCCCTCAATTTCTAATTTTTCATCCTGAGAAAAGAACTGCTATGCATATTTTGAACATATTTTGTACATTTTTATATTGATTTTTAAAACATCTTAATATTTAGTTAATATGTATATTTATATTTAATATGTAGTATTTAGTTAATATTCTTATATGATAGAGGACTATAAAGGTACTCACAATGTACTCCACTGAGGGTATCTAAATTCATCTAAGAGCAAGGTACTTCATTTATAACAATAGCATTTATAGAGAACAATCAGGCAGAGCTAGCAATTTTTACAACTAGGACAATTAGCACAAAGTAAACCAGGATCAAGTGCTATGGATGTAGGTCCCTAAATACTAGTAGAGAGTCTGGACATAGTAGAGCTCAGCCTGGGTGGGGAGGAGCTAACCATGAGCACAATTACCAGTAACCATCTAGGATTCCTGTTTTAACTAATTATTCTTAATAACTTGGTATTAACCATTTATTTCTATGTAGCTGAAGTAAATGTCATAAATGCCCACTAAATGTTATCAGCCTGAAGCAAAGTTCCAAATTGTTCTGTCATATTGATAGTTATGTCTTACAGTTTAAAAATGTCTAACAAAATCATGGAATATCAAATTTGAAAGGACTAAGAAGCTATCTAGTCAGCCCACAGTTGACCAAGAATCCCCTCTATCATATAACAAGTGGCATCTAGACTGTGCTTAAAAATCTTTAACAAGGGGGCAGCCAGTATCTTTAATACCAGCCTCCATGATAACCCTACAAAGTAGTCAGTGGAGATATTATTTCACCAAGTTACAAATGAGGAACTTGAGGCTCTGAGAAGTTAAATGAGTTGTCCAAGAATAGACAATTACTGTGTGCTTCTGGTCACCAATGGAACTTCTGATAGGGTTTTTGGCTCTCTTGGTCTCATATCTGAGCATCCCCCTCTCAGAATACTTACTCACTTTAAATCAGGAAAGGGCAAACACAAAACAGAGGTGATATGTATTCAAGGACATTTAGCAGTCAAGTTTCATATAGGGCAACACATCTTCCCCTCACCCAGCAGCTGATAGCAATGCTGTTTCCACTCAGTGCCAGGAATAAAAAGAGAAATTAAGAGATGAGTAGATCATTTGTTTTATATTCCAACTCAGCACCAGCTCATGACCTCCAGAATTATAATTCTTCCAGATTATAGACAATTACAAGACTTTTCATCCTCACATAGTACCATCCCCTTCATTATATATTGTAGGAAACAAGGCTCCAAAAATTCCATAAGAGTAGAATCAGGCAGGGAGTATTTTCATCTATTCTGTGTAAGCCACCAGAAATGGACATTCTAATTATGTTTTAAGGACTGGTTCCTCATTGGTCAGCCCCCTATTATATTTCCTGAAGAGAATTTGACCTTATGACTCTGTATAGAAAACTGCTTCTGGTGGGGCTGAGACAAAAAGTACAGGAGAGAAAAGAAAAGAGGTAGTGAAAAATATATGACATTTCTATACTTACTCATAGAGTTGTATTCGATGTGATCATATACTCATCTTGTCCGTCCATGGGCTGCCCATCAAGTGGTAAATAAAACTATAGTAAATGCTTACTGTTCCAAGCCTACAGGAATGGGAGGTTTAAGAGCTAAAATTTAAGAAGAGGTTGATGATTCCTAATCTATCAATCAACAGTATGTTCAGATATATTAAGCATTAGGGATATGAGACTTGAGCGCAGATGATAGTGTGGCTATCACTTGGAGACTGGAAAGGAAGGAAAGTAGTCAGACAGGGTGGCCCTGAGAACAATGAGAAAATATTGAGGAGTGTAGATTGCTGAGGAGACTAGAAGAAATGATAAGAATGAAGGACAGATTAACAAAGGTGAGACATCATGGTTTCAGAGGAATTGAATTTTAACTATTCTGTGGAAACTTAACCCTAGTTTGTCTCTCACATTATTAGAAGGTTTAGGGCAAGGCCTGTCTTGTGCATAGAGGCAATTGTCATCTTGATCTGATTTAACACAAAGTCCTCTATTCTCAAATCTCTTGGGTCAACCAGGGTGCCTATTATTTCCATCATTTGTGGCAAGGTATTGAAGAATCCCTGTTAAATTAACACAATGCGTTGACACATTAAATTTGTCAATTTGTTTAGTTTTAACTTCAACAATCTGAAAAAAGTAGGTAAGGGGAAAAAAGAAATAAAACACCATTCTGAAGGTCAGTATGATCTGAGTTCAAGTATGGCCTCAAACACTTACTAGCTTTGTGTCCTGGGCAAATCACTTAATCTCAATTACCTCCTCCCCCTCCAAAAAATGGATAAGGACTGGGGTCAAAATAAGGAAGATTTTAAAGGCACCACAGCATTTTTCAATTACTTACTTGACTCAGATCTAGAAGCCCTCAAATTTAGCTAGAATGTTGCAATTAGGCAAAGACATTCCTTTTAGTAGAAAAATTTCCCTTTTGACCCCAGGAAGAGTTGAAATGAAAAGGAATAAAGCAGATCGGGACTGGTGGCTGAAAGGTAAAGAAGTACAAATTAGGAATGCCCCATATTCCTATCTCACATTGCATATGAATTTTTTTAGAATACAGCAGACAGGATGCTTCATCTTGTAGTCTGGCTGTCTACTTCCATCAAGCTTGGGAAGGAATGGTATTTAGGGAATCCCAGAGGAGTCTCAATCCCATCACTAATGAAGAAACAAGTATAGCATCTTCTCTAGGGCTACCTACCAACTCATCATTTGCAGGTTGCAGGGAAAGTCACCTACCTCCCCCAATTTCAAGAGTTCCCTAGCAGTCCACACCACTAAAACTCATAAACACATTGTTTTGCTTCCCATTAAAGTGAGCCAGGAAACACAATTAGCTTAAAGCAAAGATACTTATTAAGATGATGTAACAAGCAGTAGATACAAAACATCACCTCTATAAACCTGTGGGAAAGTCTTCACAAATACATACAACATAAGTGGATAGTGGCACAAAGGTATGGTCACATATTTAAGGAACACAGCAGTTCAAGTATTTCTTGCCTCCAATATTGCAGGATCTAAAAGTCCTTTTTCTCTTTTGGTGCCTCATTCTATTGTCCCTTGGCTAATATGTCAATACTGATCCCCCAAGAAGATTCTGTGAAGATGGTAGAATAAAAATGTCAAGCTCTCCAGATTTCCCCTGCAAATAGAACAAATTTATGCCTCAGGATGAACAAAGTGCTGAAAAATCAAGAAGTGTGGGGTATAACAGGACTCCTGATACAACCTGAAAAGATCTGAAGACAGACCCCAAGTTGGGGATTAAACCATGTGAAGTGCAAACACCTCTGGGCTATCTCCCATTGTGGGGGTCCCCTCAGGCTAGCTGAGTACAGCTGGAGCCTCCGCAGGAACCACAGAAACTTTCATCTCCTGGACTGATTGTGGAGTCAGTGTCTGAGTTTGGAAAGATCGAAGGAATTTCAGAGGGTCAGAAACATCAAGCCTGGCTGTTCTGCAGGGACATGTTCCTGGGCAAAGAAAGAACCAGCACCAGGTGAGTGCAGAGGCAACGGGGCAGGGATGCTGCTGGCTATGGGCACTTACTGGAAGGTGGGGCTCTTGGTTTGGGGTTACTGGTCAGAGGGGAGAGCTGAAGGAAAGCTTGAGGCACCATCCCCCTACCCCATGATTAGAGGTGTTTACACTAATATCTCTTATATATTTTTTTCAAAACATATGAAAGGATAATTTTCAACACTGAGTCTTGAAAAACCTTGTGTTCAATTTTCTTCCCTTCCCCCCACCCATGGCAAGCAATCCAATATATGTTAAACATGGTAAAAATATGTTAAATTCAATATAGCCATACAATTATTTTGCTGCACAAGAAAAATCAAATCAACAAGTAAAAAGAGAGAGAAAGAGAGAGAGAGAGAGAGAGAGAGAGAGAGAGAGAGAGAGAGAGAGAGAGAGAGAGAGAGAGAGAGAGAGAGAGGAGAGGAGAGGAGAGGAGAGAGAGAGAGAGAGAGAGAGAGAGAGAGAGAGAGAGAGAGAGAGAGAGAGAGAGAGAGAATAAACAAGTAAACCACAACAAAAAGAGTGAAAATGCTATGGTATGATCCACATTTAGTTCCCACAGTCCTCTCTCTGGGAGTAGATGGCTCTCTTTGTCACAAGATCATTGGAACTGTTCTGAATCATCTCATTGTTGAAAAGAGCCATGTTCATCAGAATTGATCATTGTATAATTTTGTTATTGTCATGTACAGTGATCTCCCAGTTCTACTCATTTCACTCAGCATCAGTTCAGTAAGTCTCTCCAGGCCTTTCTGAAATCATCCTCCTGATCATTTCTTATAGAACAATAATATTCCATAACATTCATATACCACAATTTATTCAGCCATTCTCCAATTGATGGGTATCCACTTAGTTTCCAGTTTCTTGCCACTACAAAAAGGGCTGCCACAAACATTTGTGCACATGTGGATCCCTTTCCCTACTTTATGATCTCTTTGGGATACAGATCCAGTAGAAACACTGTTGAGTCAAACGGTACACACAGTTTGATCACCCTTTGGGCATAATTTCAAATTGCTCTCCAGAATGGTTGAATCCATTCACAATTCCACCAACAATGTAAAAAATGAACTGGCAAAGAAGAAAAAAATCCCACCATAGAAACATACTATGAGAGGGAAGACCAGGATTCATCTTCAGAGGACACTGAAGTAACAAAAAAAAAAAAAAAAAAAAAAAAAGCTTCTACCCCCAAAGAGTAATGTGAAATGGCTCTCTGCCCAGAGAGAATTTATAGAAAAACTCAAAAAAATGTTTAAATCAAATGAGAGACATTGAGGAAAAACTAAAAAAACCAAACAATACCAAAAAAAACCCAACAAAAATTATTTAAAAAGTTAACCAACTACAAAGAAAGATACAGATTTCTAAAGATGAAAATAACTCTTTGATGATTAGAATTGGGCAAGGGGAAGCCAGTGAAGCTATAAGAGACCAAGAAACATCAAAACTGATTATAAAGAATGAAAAAATAGAACAAGATGTGAAACATAAGAAAAACAATAGATTTGGAGAACAGATCAAGAAGAAAAAATGTAAGAATAATTGGGCTACCTCACAATTGTGACCAAAAAAAGGACCTTGACACAATAATGCAAGAAATAATCTAAAAAAAATTTCCTGGAGTGATAGAACATAAGGGGAAAGTAGAAATAGAAAAGAATCCACTGATCACCACCTAAATGAGATCCTTTGTGGAAAACACATAAGATCATTATTGCCATGTTTTGAAACCCCCCAGATCAAAGAGAACATTTTTCAAGGAACAAGAAAAAACAAATACACTGAAGCTACAATTAGAATTATACAGAATTTATCAACAGCCCCAATGTAAGACTACAGATCCTGGAATTATATCTACTTACAAACAAAAGAAATAGGACTGCAGCCAAAAATATCATATGCAGCAAAATTATCTATAATATTGAACAAAAAAAAAAAGGACATTCAACAAACTTGGAGATTTTCAGGACTTTTTATCAATCAAACCTGAACTTAATAAAAAATTAATACATATAAGTCCATATCAAAGATCAATTTCAAGGTGCTCAACATGGACAAATTGCTTATTTTTTTTTGACATAGGAACTATATAGCATATGTTTAAGACTGACAATAATATGGCAGCTCAAAAGAAAGAGTTAAGGTAAAAATAGTAACTATGTCATATAAATAAGGTGCAGAGGAAGAATAGACACAAAAGGAGAGAGGGAGAAGGCTCATAGTTTTGAAAACCTCTCACATCGGGAATGGGTTAAATAGGCAACACTACATATATACTATGAAGACATAGCACCCTCCAAAATCTATAAAGAAATAAGCAGTGATGAATGGGTGAACAGAGAAGCGAAGGGTGAGGGAAGGATACAAAGGTAGGGATCCATAAGTACACTGAGAGAGTTTAAGTAATAGCAAGTTAGGAGCAAAATTAAAGCAAGGGGTCATCAGGTTTATGTGTATATATATATATGTATAAATATGTATGTATAAATATATCTTTTCTTAACTATAGCCTGCTTGGGGATAGTGGGGGAGATGAAAGGAGGGGAAAAGAATAAAGTTAAAAAGATGTGCAGCAGAGAACAAAAGAACAATTTACAAGGAAGTAAAGAAAAAATGGACAACTGTGAATATAATTTTTCTACATATCTATATATCTATATATATATCTCCTTTCTTGAACTAATGGTTGTTTTATATTTTGAATCTTCCCTGATCTGCTGGGCATATGACAATGTTCTCATGTTTTGTTTTGTTTTTTCATTTTGTTTTGTATTTTCTGTTTTTCTTTTTTTAAAGCCGTTTCTTTAAATAAGATAAATTTGAGAATCATAAAAAAAAATACTGATCCTTGAACTTGGGTCTCTCCTTCAACTTGTCAGGGCTAACTCCCTTTCTTCCATGGCTGGCTCTCTTCTATGCTACCAGAGTTCACACTCCTTGGAGTTACCTCCTCTGACTGTCTCCATCATATCTTTTCTGCTGAATGCAATGTCCTATTGAGAATGCAGATACCATTATCAATAAGAATGGGAAGAAAGAAATCCCTTTACTCCAGCTCCTTCCCTCCTACACCACATTCCACAAAGATTCTCTTCTTTAACTATTACTATTTAGGAAAAGAGGTATAGGTATCTACTCATTTTTATGAATTGAATATCTGACAGTTAAAGAAAATTTTCTCTCAGATCTGATTTGATTTAGTATTTCACCTTAAAGGATTTTTATTATTTTATAAAGAGCTTTGCAGTACACAGATGTTCTTATTAGCCATGAAATAGAATGTATTACCTCCTATCACTTTGAGAGAAGGGATTGTTTCATCTTTGTCTTTGTATGCCCAGCAGCTAGCACAGGGCTTGGCTTATGGTAGAAATGTAATAAAAGCTTGTGGATTGATTGATTGATTAACTCATTAAAACTTAATGTTAGTTAGAAATGGAATTTATCCAACTATCTCAATTTACAGATGTAATTCAGTTTGCAAAGTGAAAGAGTTTGACTCTATGGGGTTCACAAGGTCAAAATTGTTTTCATAATAATATGATTATTTAAATTTATCATATGTTAAATATCAATAGATTAATGCACATAAACAAAGCTCTTGATACTGGATCTTCAATTTTTAAGAGTATGAGTCCTGAGGCCAAAAAGCTTGAGAATCTCTGGACTCTGAGATCTGTGAGCACCCCTCCAACCTTGAGTCTATGATCCAAAGTTAAATTGTCCCAGGTCAATAGTTTGAGAAGAGGCAGAGCTGGAAGATGCAAACATACATCTCCAGATGTGAGATCAGTGCTCTACCACCTTGCACTTCACAGTCTTTTCATTCTATTTAATGCAAAAATTCTATTACATACTTTTATTCAGAAATATCCCATTTGTTTTCCATGTAGAAAACATTTTTAAAGAACAAGTATAATAGTTAAAACTGCATTTAATTATCAAATAAGGAAGGAAGCAGGGGAAGATTATCAGTTGTATTCCTTTTGAGCCTTGCCTGCATGTTTATTTTCTCTCTCCTGACTTTGTCCAAAGCAAAATCCCCATTTTAATGTAATAAAAAAGAATTTTACTCATGACAAGGTGATAATTAACATGTAATCTTACTTAGAAATAAACACTTTTGGTTTTTATTTGAATGGCTCCTTCTTTGATGGGTAACATAATAACTGTGTGACATAAAAGCAGCCCAGAGTCTCACACAAATGAAGTGAGTGTTTGGAATTGTGGTTTGACTTTATATGGGCATATTTCTGTATTTTAAGATAAATGTCTCTATTATATTAGCTGGAGTTCAAAACTCTTGAGTCTATGAGAATTGTATTGTGAAGGAGTGTGCATGCGGTGATGATTCACAGATTTGAAATACCACCTACTTCCCTTCAGTACTGGCACAAAAATGTGTCAGTGAAGCCTGCAATTAGGAAAATTATCTTGGCCTGTCTTGCCACAAAGATGATGACGTCAATATGCACATTCCAGAACAGAAGAGGGTTAGCAAAAATGAGTTTAGAAAGCAATTCTGAAACAGTTCTGCCTGATACAGTGGTGTGCATCCACACTCCACACACTGTTAAGCAAATCCATGTCATCTGCTAAGAGATCCATTCCCCTTCTCCTCCAAACTTGATTCATATACATATTGAATGAATGTAGGCAAAGGTAGTGTTTGTCAGGTTCCAGTCCTTACTGGTCACATGGCTGCCAGGGATCACAGATAAAATCATAAACTTAGAGCTCCAATCTCCTCACTTTATAGATAAGAAAAATGAGGCTCGGAAAAGTAAGTGACTAGACTATGTCAGTCATTTCCTAGTTGTTCTCCTTATCTCTCTCCAGTCTATTTATCCTCTAAAAAATTGCCAACATAATTTTTAAAAATTATATATTTGGCCAGGTCATGGTGTAACTCATTAAACTACAGCGGCTTCCTATTGCCTCTAGAATCAAAAATATCCATTCTAATATAAAGGCCTTCACCACTAGAGCAATATATACATTACCCCTTTTCCTGCATTCTACAATCCAACCAAACCAACCTTCCTGATGCTCCTCATAACTAAAAATCCAGTCTCTGACCCTATGCCTTTGCCCAATGGCTGCCCTCTATGCTTAGAATGGTCTGCCTTCTGTCATCATAGAATCCCTAGTTGTCTTAAAAGCTCAACTCAAACACCATTTGGGAGGGGGGGTAATTTAAAAATTCTGAATTTAGCCAATATCAAATACTTGAGCATTTCTATATATGCAGCAGATCTAAAGAAAAGAAACCTACACGAAACTGTGACTCTCTATTATGTATAATTTGCTTTTCTTTTTTGAGTATTTAATTTGTAAAACATGTAACTTTGAAGGCTGTTCTGTCAAGCAACACTTTTTTATGGAATCTTTCCTGGTCATTCCTCCCTTCCTCAACTATTAGTGCCTTTTCTCCAAGAAAATCATCTTATATTTATTTGGCATTTTGTAGATATGTACAGTTTATATCTATTCAAAGAATGCAAACTCTTGAGGTCAGGGATCCTTTTGTTTTTGTCTCAGCATCTACATTATTTATTATAATAATTGACACATTCATTTTATAAATTCTTGTCAATTGATTGCCTTAGTTCACAAAGGGAATAAGTGAAAGAGGATGGATTTGAACCCAAGTCCTTTGCCCCCTTGTTCCACCACAATTCCAGCTATTAATAGGGTTTAGTGGAGTAACACCTCCCTGTCATCAGATGGGAGGTACCCTAAGAGTTCTGAAGCTTTCCAGGGTACAGACATTGAGTTGGATTACTTTTGCAGTGTTATCATCTAGTAAGAAGACACCATCCTTAACAATTGTGAGTGTTGTCAGAGTTCCAATTTTATTACCCAGTATCATGGCCTTTGGTCACTAGCTCAGGACATGGCATGGTGAAGGTCAGTAAAGTCCTTAGGAAGTGGTTTTTTGGCCTTTACCCATCTCTATTAATTCTAGGGCCTTCCTTCTGTTAGTTATCTGATTTATTTTGTATTTAGCTTATTAATATTTATTTTGATTTGCTTGCTGTCTCCCCCATTAGATCGTGAATATTTGAAGTCAGGGACTGTATTTTGCCTCTTTTTGTATCCCCTTAGCACAGTGCTAATGTGCCAACATTAATAAATGTTGATTGAAGTCCTTCTTGTCCACATGAGCCATTGAGGGGAGTCATGGGTAGTTTGTAGCTTTCAGTGATACTTGGTTCACCTGTAGTTGTTTGCAGGTTGTGTCCTCCAATTAGAATATGAGCTCCTTGAGGACAGGGAATGTGTTTTTGCTTTTTTGAGTATTCTTATAACTTAGCACAGTAACTGGCATTGTGCTTAATAAATGCTTGTTGATCAGCTACACCCAGAGAAGGAACACTGGGAAATGAGTGTGGACTACTTGCATTTTTGTTTTTCTTCCTAGGTTATTTTTAACCTTCTGAATCCAATTCTTCTTGTGCAACGTTTATGGTTCTGCACACATATATTGTATCTAGGATATACTATAACATATTTAACATGTATACGATTGCCTGCCATCCAGGGGAGGGCTGGAAGGAAGGAAGGGAAAAGTCAGAACAGAAGTGAGTGCAAGGGACAATCTTGTAAATAATTACCCATGCATATGTTCTGTCAATAAAAAGTTATAATAATAAAAAAAATAATGCTTGTTGATTGATTGACCAACTAGACAACCTCTAAAATCCCTTCTGAGGCTAAACCTATAATCTTATAATTCTGCTCAACTAGCTGATCCAAAGTAAGATAACTTCATGATCTCAGGAAAAGTTTCAGCCAAATATATTATTTATAGCTGCATGAAAAATGCTATTAATACCCAGGGGGAAAGAGTATAGCAGTAGGGGGCACTTAAGGGATGGAATACAAAAAGAAAAGTTGAAATACCAATACAGATGAGGAAACTCAGACTAAGAGAGGTAAATTGACCTGCCCAAAGTCCTACAGGCAAGTAAGTGGCAGAGGTAGGGTAATTATCAACTCTATTATTCTATCTCTACCCATTTTCAAGTAAAGATGGGCTCTCAGATTGCCATAGCTCAGAGAAGAAACTATAGGTGAACCAATCATCACTAAAGGCTGCAGACCTACCTGTGACTTCTTTCAATGGGAAGAAGGACTTTAATCAATCAATCAACACTTATTAATGTTGGCACCTTATGTAGCAAGTATTATGCCAATTTATTACTTTGAAGAATGATTTTGTCCAGCTAGTATCTTCAATTGATTTTAAAGTTCATTAATTTTTTTCCTATGGTCCTTGCATTCCATAAGGAATGTTTCATCTCTCTGCCTGGGGTAATACTGATCTAGTATAGAAGTTTTGAACCTATTTTCCTATCATGGATCCTTTTGACAGTGTAGTAAAGACTGTATAGTCTTTCTCAAAAAAAATTTCTCAAAATAATGTTTTAAAATGCATCTAATTAAATACACAGATTTAGAAAGGAAACCAACTATGTTGAAAGGCAGTTATCAATTTTTAAAAAACAATTTGAAAAAAAGTGGATCATGGATCCACTTGACCTGGGAAAGTTCTGTATTTGGGATCAAAGATCCTTAAGTTGAATCTAGATTCTGCTACTTGCTACTCATGTGAATTGGGCAAGTAAGATAATTTTTTTGGATCTCAGTTTCCTCATTTGTAAAAGAAGGATGTTTGATTAGAAGATTTGTCAGAGTCCCTTCCAGTTCTAAGTTTAGGACTTTATGACTTAAAAGATCCCTACTAAAGAGGGATCAGTAGGATGAGACCCACTTTCCTCATTTGATATTGATCATGGAGAAGATTTCTTAACCTTGAAAGTGACAAGCAGGTAATTCAATTGAGATGGTCAACTCTGGAGTATTGGGATGGGATATTTACCTTCTTCACATCATTTCTGACTTTCTTTCAATTTCCCAGTTGGTTCAGTGGATAGAATGTTCAACTTGATAACAAGACTAGTTACAATTTTGGTTCAGACACTTATTAGCTGTGTAACCTGAACAAATTGCTTAAAACCTTTCAGCCTCATATTCATCTCAATAAATTGAAAATAACATAATAGTACTTACTTTCAAGGATCAAATGAACTAGTAAATGTAAAGCACTTTGTAAATCTTTAAGTGATTTATAAATGCTGACCTTGATTATTTATCTCTAGATATTCCACTGTCACTTTATACCCAAGACAAATTTATTCTCCTTTTGATTTCATTGTTTCTATCAGCAGTTCCATAATTAATCTAGCAGCTCATTTGCAAAATCATTGGATTATCTTTGCTTTTTCTCCCTCATCTCTTAAACATAATCCATAATCACAGCCTGTCATCTCAGCCTCTCCAGTAATATCTCACATCAATTCTTTCCTTTCTGTTATTGAAAACCACTCTAGCCCAGGTCTTCAGTGCCACCAGCCTGGACTATTGCAATAGCTTTTGAACAGTTTTCTTTCTGGTCTACTCATTCTCCTCCTCCAGTCCATCATTCATACCATAGAGCTTTCTTTTGAATGGATCTTTCCATGTCACTTTGCTCAAGAAAGAATATGAAAATGATGGAGTTACCAGGATGATATAAGAAATTTAGGAAATAGATGCTTTTAATGAGACTTGGAAATACCTCTATCAACTGATGCAGAATTAAGAGTACATAACTTAAAGAATTATTAATACTGCGACTATTCTGAGGACCTTGATAAATTAATGAATTGAGAAGAAACAAGACATTTTATATAACAGTCACACTGTAAAAACAACTTTGAAAGCTATACAAACTATGAAAAATACAGTAACCATCCATGACTTTGGAGGATTGATGATGAATCATGCTATCCTCTACAAAGAGGTAAGGGATTTTATGTAAAAAATTATATATTTTTTTCTTTTTTTATGTGAATATGTAACAAAAAGCATAGTCAAGCAAAAGAAATTCCCTCAATAACTGTACACAAATATGCGACACATAATATATTAAAATATGTATAAATATGTAATATATGAACATTGGGGGAATTTCTTTTGCTTGATTATGCCATTTGTTATAAGAAATAGACCTTCCATTTTTTCAAATGGAGGTAAGAGATAAAAAAAATAGATTTCTGTTCAATTTTTTAAAATAGAGAGGTATAGATTATAAATTAAATAGAGATGTATAGATCTGGAATATTGAATGTATTTTCAGATAAGATCATTGTATTTTGAGATTTACTTAATTGTTCATTACCAGAGAATTTTCATGAAGTAGAAGTACTTGTAAATATTTGTAATGTAAAAACAAAAGATGTCAATTAAACCAATCTTTTAGCATTGCCTGATGAGTAGGGTTTGTTTTCTCTGGGATTCAAAGCCTTTCAAAAGCTAGCACTTTTTGGAAGCTATCTTTTCAAATTTATGACATACTACTACCTATCACGTACTTTCTCTAATAAAATTGGAATATTATATTTCCTAAATATGCCCTTTGCATGCTGTCACACTTCCACAGACACCATTCCCTATGTTTATAATATTTTTTCTTTCCCTAATTGCTGAAATTATCTTCAGCTTTTAAAATCTGGCTAAAATTCCATTTATTCCACAAATTCTTCCCTCATCCTCTCTGTCATAACTAAATTTCTCCCAATATTACTTTTGTTTTTCATTTCTATCATACTATGACAATGAATATCTCCTATCTAAATAACCCTCCTCAGTCTTCTTTGCTGGAGTATTGTACACGCTCCATTTCTTTCACCATGATTAGAGAGAATAGGTTATTTAAAGCCAAAATGGAGGAGGTATGCCCTGTAGATAATGGTTTTCTGGACACTCCTTTTTTGCAGATAATATTGTGTTGTCTATATCAATTGTGGATTGATTAAAAGAATTCCTCAATGAGATAGATTCTCAATTACTCAGAAGAAATTACCCTCATAATTCCTGCAGGAAAAACTAAGAATAAACTATACTTATTATTTGGCTATGTCAGAGAATTGAACATCCAGTCTAATGAATTAATATATCAGTATGTAACATTGACTACTCTGGTCCCCACTGCCTAAAGGCTAGGCCTCTCCCAGTGTTCTCCTATACCATAAGAGGAATTAGTACATTTCTAGGTCTCTTCCAATTCCTCCACCCCCACAGATAAAATTCCCCCAATGTAAAAGTGATTCCCCTGAACCCTAGTTTCATTTAAGCAATAAAAATCAAATTAGCTTTTACAAAGGAATATTTACTTCAAAATTATAAACAAATAACAGTTTAGTTCAGTTCCTTACAGACCCGGTTCCAAGTCCAAAGTTCTCCTCAGTCTGGAATCCTAGGCTCCTGGCTCCCTAGGGCTGCAACATCTTGCTTGCAACACTGGCTCCAATGCTGCAATGGCTTGAATCCTAACTCCACTGGGGAATCACAGTTGGCACCTAAAACTCAACAGAAACAAACACTTCCTATGTCCATTTCACAATGCTGTGGGTAAAAGAAAAAGGAGGTGGAGGGAATCTTCCTTTCTTGGGCTAATTCTTGGCACCCACATGTGGTTAAAAAGTGCAATCTGTTCTGTCTATGTAACCCATCAGAGGCTATATCCACCCTCATGGTGGGGGAAGGTCTTCACTATGTTGGGTAGATCTTTTTGGGAAGATCTGTGGAAGAACATGGACAATAATCACACTGAATGAGAAAGCAGAAATCTCTGGGCATTAATTAATCACAGATCCAGTGAGGAATTCCAAAATAAACTAGGAGGTCCCCTCCAATCCTTCAGCCTGAGCCTCCTAGGATTTGGCAAAGCTGTTATACTCATTAGCATGTTTTTAAGAGATGAGGTACTGGAAATAACAATAGTTTTCCAGGAGGTCAAACAAAACTTCTTCAAAGTGAAGTTTGACTTGCTGAACTCACCTTACTAGTCTGAAAGTTCCCTGAGGCAAGATCTGCCTTTTTTGTATATTCTCTAATTTAGCACAATGCCTTTCACATAATGAAATAATAATTCAGTAAATATCTGTTGTTTTGTAGTTGATAATAGTATAAAAATTGTCTTCCTGCTTCCTTTCTTCCTTATCTCTTCCAAATGCACAGGATAAAACATCTGTAATATAGGCTTATATTACTACTAACATGATGGTACCCTTCAAGGCACTTTGGATCAGGCCCTATTATTTAAAGAAGACCCTTCTGTGCCCTCAGCCATAAAGCTGAACCTTTAAAACTGACAAAACTGAGCTGAGTTAAATTGTTTTACACCAGTCATTTTCTGGAGCTCTTTTTAATTACTTATCCATTATGTCCAGAGAGTGCTGAGTATGAGTAGGGGAAGAATTTCCTTCCCTTGCTCTTCCCCTTTTACTCCTACTCCAAAAAATGATCCTGGGAAGTGTTTATTTCTGTTTGATGTTATTTGTCCTCCTCAGTTTGGAGACAATCCCATAATGAACTTGGTATTAGGATTGTAGCCAAGATGGTGTAGCCCGGGAATGAGCACGAAGGTCCTAAGAAGTTAAAATACCTAAGACTCAAATCAGAAAACTTTGGGTATAGAAATAGGACTGTGCTCTGGAATGGAACTGAACGATGCTATAAATCTTTTTTTTTATTTAAAAGTGAAAATAGTATGCTTCGATCCTCATTCAGTCTCCCTCGTTCTTTCTCTGAATGTGGATGGCCTTTTCCATACAAAGTCTATTGGAATTGTCTTGGATCATGGTATTGCTGAGAAGAATTAAATCTATCATACTTGCTCATCACATAATCTTGTGGCTACTGTGTACAATGTTCTCCTGGCTCTGCTTGCTTCACTCAGCATAAATTCATGTAAATCTTTCCAGGCTTTCTAGGGAGTGACTTGTATTCTAATGAATTTGACTCAGTCTGATATCATTACACACCTATCAGATTGGCTAAAATGATAGGAAAACATAATGATGAATGTTGGAGGGGATGTGGGAAAACTGGGACACTGATACATGTTGGTGTAACTGTGAACAGATGCAACCATTCTGGAGAATGATTTGGAACTATGCTCAAAAAGTTATCTAACTGTATCAACTGTACATACCCTTTGATCCAGCAATGTCTCTATTGGGATTATATCCCAAAGAGATCTTAAAGAAGGGAAAGGGACCTGTATGTGCAAGAATATTTGTGGCAGCCCTTTTCATAGTGGCAAGAAACTGAAAACTGAGTGAATGCCCATCAGTTGAGAAATGGCTGAATAAGTTTTGGTATATGAATGCTATGAAATATTATTGTTCTATAAGAAATGATCAGCAGGATGATTTCAGGAGAGACTTACAGGAACTGATGCTGAGTGAAATGAGCAAAACTAGGAGATCATTATACAGGGCAACAACAAGACTATAGAATGATCAATTCTGATGGACAGGCTCTTCTCAACAATGAGAGGATCTAGGCCACTTCCAATGATCTTGCGATGAAGAGAGCCATCTGGACCCAGAGAGACAATTGTGTGAACTCAGTATGGTGTGCAGGAAAGTTTTCTCCCTACCTTTCAGGGAATAGCATTTGGGAGGGCTAAAATCAGTTGCAGAGAACCACTGGACCTCCTAATACTTTTTAAGAGTACTGGAGAATCCTGGGGGAGATATATAACATACCTGGCCTTCAGGCAGTGAGGGCCAGATTAGTCAATTTATTTTCAGAATGCTTTCCCAAGAGTCTAGTTCAAATAAAGAAATATTTCTGCACAAATGGAGTATGTTTTAAACTGATGGCTCTAAATTAGTCTTAGCCACCTGGCTATATATAGATACCCTGGTCACTTTTAGCAGTTTTTCACTACATTAGCTGTGGATACATATCATTAAGACATATCTGTACTATAAACAGAGTTGTGGTTATGTTCTGTTTGCTTAGAAAGGGCGTTAGCTTCATATAGCATTTAAGATTATATGTGTATGGAAAATTCTGTCAGACAGAAGGAGTATTTCTTCTCACCTTCCAGGGTTTACTATATGGCTAGGTTCTGCTGCAGAATAAGCTAATATAGTGGAATTTGAGTTCTATTATAATTTTGAGTGAAAAATAATAATAACAAATAGCAACAAAATATACATTGATTCCACATAAATAAGTCTTGGCTATAGTTGTTTATTAGATACATTCTTGGTTAAGAGAAGTTTTTAATGGATGTGAGGGATGTCCTAGTGAGCAGTCAGAAAATCAACTAGTACATTTTGAGTTCCTACTTATAGACCAGGACTTGTGCTAAATAAGGGGGAAGAAAGCAAAAAAAAAAAAAAAATGGTCCTTTCTCACAAAGAACTCAGTTTGACAAAAAGATAACATGCAAATAACTATGTACAAGAAAGGTCATAAGCAGGGTACATCAGAAATCATCTCAGAGGGAAAGAATCAGCATTAATGAGAACCACGAAAGGCTTCTTGAAAGTAGAATTTTAGCTGAGACTTTGGCAGTTTGGATAAAGCTGCAAACCTGTGTCAGGAAGTCCTAGGTTCAAATTCTGACTTTAACATCCTTTGTATGACCATAGGTAAAAGCGCTTAATCTCCTCCAACCTTAATTTCCTCTTCTGTTAAATAGAAATAATAACTGAAGTGCTATATAAAATACCAGTTTTTATTATTACTGTAAGTTCGTAGGGTAATTTACTCACATAATAAATAGCAAGACCTGTCTCAGTGTTTTTTCTTAGACAACACTCAAGAGTCTACACTCATTTTTATTACAATGTTCATTGTTGGTGAGTCACAGGTTCTCATTCTGGGGATATCCTTCTGGCTAGGCAGAAGGAGGATAAGCATTGATTTGGAGGCTATTTTAACATTCTGGTACTTCAGTAGATCTTAAGGCACCAGTTGATCCTCTGCCAACAAACCTGGCCTCTTTCCAACTGCTTTAAAAATCCCTTTGGACTACTGTGGGAGTGAGAGAAACAGATTATCCTTGGCCTTCCTGCCTCAGTCACACCTGAAAATAGGTTAGGGAAAGACCTTGAAAAAGGAAAAGAAGGGGCCATAATGACCCTTGAGAAGATAGAATAAGAAATGATTTAAATGGAAGTAAGGGGCAATAGTGGAATTCATCCTTTCTGCAGTCTCAAAGGGACCTCAGAAACAGCAAGATTTCAATTCCATAATTTTTTAAAGTACAATTGATCAATAAATCAACAATCATTTTTAATTGCTTACTATGCATGCTATGAGTTACTTACTATCAATGCTAGGGATATAAAGAAAGGTAAAAATGGTCTCTGCCTTTAACTAGCTTATATGCTTATGGGGAAGACAACAAGTCAATAACTAGGTATATATAAGACATAGAATACGTGGAATAATAAAAGAGAGAAAAGACTCTATCACTAAAGACATAATTCAAGTAGGATTTTTTTAACCAGAGAACTGAATTGAAAGGGCTCCAAATTTAGACAGGAATAAATTTAAAGAAAACTAACACATTTGCAGTCTTTCAACAGCATAGAAACCACACAGTTTAGCACCTAGTTAAAAAAATAGAATAAGAAACTACCTGAAAAGCTTCTCCCCTTACCTACCTTGCTCCCACTCCTTTCCCCCACTCAAACTAAGAGTATGATTCATGTCACTTCCCTCAGCCATAATTTGTAGTAATTGTTAAGGTACAAACATTCCTAGTTACTTTATTTTAAAGAAACTTGTAATCCTGCTAGGAAATGAAGTATGTGTATGTATATCTATATAGTTGATATTCAGGATTCAAAGTTTAACTTTTGCCTGTCAAATATTCTCATGAATTCATTAGTGACTTGATTTTCATTTTCATATTGGCAATAGGCATATTCATAGCTTTGTATAATAGAGAAAACAATGGTAGTCACAGTACCCAAGTCTACAGAGCAGCTGATAATCTACTCAATGTTTCACTGGCCTTATTCACTCTAAGACCCTTAAGGATCTTTTTAAAAAGCACACAGTACAGACACCAGCAATGTGATGAACTCCAACACTACTACCAGACACGAAGGACAGTGTTGGAGGTAATGTCAAGAGCTCTTCAGTCTCAGACTTCTAACAGCAACAACTAAAGTCCCAGCAACCTTTCCTTTGGTTTTCAGAGGATAGCCACAGGATATTGCCTCTGACTTACATTGCCACCTGAAACAGTAAAAATAATATTTGTAAAATGCCAAGCCAAATATCCTAGTAGGTGCTTAATAAATCTTTGTTTCCTTCCTTTCTCGTCTCATCCTTTAATAACCACCATTCATTACTGGGGAACTAAATGAGATATTGTGAATTCAATATAACTACTAGAAAAAAAACCCCTCAGCATAGTGTTATCTTCTTTTTTTTAATTATTTTAATAGTTTTTATTTATCAGATATATGCATGGGTAATTTTACAACATTGACAATTGCCAAACCTTTTGTTCTAATTTTTCCCCTCCTTCCCTCCCCCCAGATGGCAGGTTGACCAATACATGTTAAATATATTAAAGTATAAATTAAATACAATATATGTATACATGTCCAAACAGTTGTTTTCCTGTACAAAAAGAATCAGACTTTGAAATAGTGTACAATTAGCCTGTGAAGGAAATCCAAAATGTAGGTGGATAAAAATAGAGGGATTGGGAATTCTATGTAGTGGTTCATAGTCATCTCCCAGAGTTCTTTTGCTGGATGGAGCTGGTTCAGTTCATTACTGCTCTATTGGAACTGATTTGGTTCATCTCATTGTTGAAAATGGCCACATCCATCAGAATTGATCATCATTAGTGTTATCTTCTAAAATGAACAGGACATGCATAAACAAACCAATGCAGCCAAGATTAAAAGGGAAGCAGAAAGCTAAGATACAATTTTTGCAGCCAGTGTTTCCAATAAAGATCTCATTTCTAAAATATATAGAGAACTGAGTCAATTTATAAGCATATAAATAATTCTCCAATTGATAAATGGTCATTATATGAATAATTTTAGATGAAGAAATTAAATTCATCTATAGTCATAAGAAAAAAATGCTCTAAAGCACTATTGATTAAAGAAATGTAAATTAATAAACTCTGAGGTACCTATCAGATTGGATAAGATGACAGGAAAAGATAATGATAAATGTTGGAAGGAATATAGTAAAACTGGGATACTAATATGCTGTTGATGGAATTGTGAGCTGATCCAACCATTCTGGAGAACAATTTGGAATTATGCCCAAAGGGCTATAAAACTGTGTATTTTTTGATTCAACATTCCCACTGCTGAGTCTATATCTCAAAGAAATCATAAAAGAAGGAAAAGGATCCATATGTGCAAAAAATGTGTATAGCAGTTCCTTTTTGTAGTAGTAAAAAATTGGAAAATGAGTAGATACCCATCAGTTGGGGAATTGCTGAATAAGTTATGGATATTAAAATAATGGAATATTATTGTTCTCTAAAAAATTGATGCACAAGCTGATTTTTAAAAAGCCTAGCAAGATTTACATGAACTGATGCTGAGTGAACCAAGCAGAAACAGGAAAACATTGTACACAGCAATGACAAGATTGTGTGATGTTCAACTATGATAGACTTGATTCTTCTCAACATTTCAATAATCCAAGGCAATTCCAATAAACTTTGTATGGAAAATGCCATCTACATCCAGAAAATCATGGGGATTGAATGCAGATCACAGCATACTATTTTTTCACCTTTTTTTCCTTCTGTTTTTTTTCTCATGGTTTTCCCCTTTTTTTCTGATTTTTCTCTCCCAATATGACTCATGGAAATATATTTAAAATGAATATACATGTATAATGTTAAAAATAAAAACAAAATAGCATAACATAAAGTGAACAGGGCAAGCAACTACAGGATATGATTTGAGGGCTCAAGGAACTCCCATCTCCTTGCTTAAAACCTTATCATTAAAGATACTTTCTTTGGATCTGGAAACCTGTGAGAACCATAAAAATGATCATAATAATACTCTTATAACATTAACATCTTAAATTGTAATCAACTAAAATCTCAGTGGGCAATTTAGCATTGTTTTTCTTTGGTTGGTTAGTCATGTCTATTTCTTTGTAATCATATGAACCATATCATACCAATAACATCCATGGGTTTTTGGGTTTGTTTTTTTTGTTTGTTTGTTTGTTTGTTTGTTTTTTGGTAAAGATATCAATGTGGTTTGCCATTATCTTCTCCACGAATATAGCCTAGCCACTATATTTGCATAATTCCATTTGTTTTCTAGATTGATTGGAGCAATTTATAGCTTCCTCCAAAAGGAATTACTATACCTACAACTCCTCCAACATAAACAATTCACATCTTTTATCATCAATTTGCTTGAGAGTGAGGTGAACTCTTGGGGTTGTTCTGATTTGTATTTCCCTTGTTATTAAGTGATTTGTCAATCAGTCCACAAACATTTATTACATGTCTATTATGTGCCAAGCACTGTGTTAACCTCTGGACAAAAAAGAGATAAAAGCCCTTGCCCTTGATGAGTTCATGATCTAATAGGGGAGATAATATCCAAACAAATATACATAAACAATCTATGTAGAGGACAAATAGAAAATAGAAAGGCATTAGAATTAAGAGGGGTGAATAAAATGACCAACAGGATGATTTCAGAAAGGCCTGGAGAGACTTACCTGAAACGGATGCTGAGTGAAATGAGCAGAACCAGGAGATCATTATATTCTTCAACAACAATACTATATGATGATCAATTCTAATGGACGTGGCCATTTTCAACAATGAGATGAACCAAATCAGTTCTAATAGAGCAGTAATGAACTAAACCAGCTACACCCAGTGAAAGAACTCTAGGAGATGACTATGAACCACCACATAGAATTCCCAATCCCTCTATTTTTGTCCACCTGTATTTCTGATTTCCTTCACAGACTAATTGTACACTGTTTCAAAGTCTGATTTTTTTTGTTCAGCAAAACAACTGTTTGGTCATGTATACATATATTGTATTTAATTTATACTCTAACATATTTAACATGTATTGGTCGACCTGCCATCTTGGGGGGGGGAAGGAGGGGAAAAATTGGAATGAAAGGTTTGGCAACGTTATAAAATTACCCATGCAAATATCTGGTAAATAAAAACTATTAAAATAAAAAAATAAAATAAAATAAAAAAGAGGGCTGAAGAAAGGGTTCCTGTAGAAGATAGATTTTGAGTTGGGTCTTAAAAGATGCCAAGGAAGGTAGTAGAGTTGGTAAAGAGATAAGAACATGGAAACATGGCATAAGGAACAGCCAGAGAAAAATGTCCAAAGCCAAGAGATAGACATGTAACAGCAATTGTATGTATCTTCTGACTTTGTTTATTGAGCAATGAGTTTTGTATCTTTTGCATGTGTCTTTTGACTACTTATTTTGAGCAATGGATTTTGTTCATATATTCAATCAATTAATCATATATTTCTATTAGTTGTCAATAAATTTTGGATACTAAGCCCTTATCTGCAAAATTTGATAAGATTTTTCCCAGTCCTTATCTCTTATTCCTTAAGCTATATGTAATAATTTTGTTTGTTCAAAAATTTTTCAGTTTCAGGTGATCCAAATTATTACTTTATCTTTTCTAATTGCTTCTCTCTCTTGTTTTCTTAAGAATTTATCAATCACTTAGGTACTAAAATGGCTATTTTTCTGAGCTCCAACCCTATAACAGGCAAAACTAGGAAGGCTTGTACTTCTCATTTCTGTCAGATGTGCCTTGAAAGAAAATCCCAATACCCAGATGACAAAATAGAAGTATGGAAACAAATGCAAAATATATGCCATATCATTAATATGTTCACATGCAGCTTTTGGGGGGGTATTTGAGGTGGGGAGGCAATGAGATTTAAGTGATTGCTCAGAGTTTCACAGCTACTAAATGTCAAGTGTATATGGCCTCACTGGAACTCAAGTCCTCCTGGCTCCAGTGCTTTATTCAGTGTCACCTACCCATCTCTCCACAAGCATCTTTATAAGATTTACATGCTAAATTTGCAGCCAGCTAAAATAATGCCTAAGTCTAATATAAACAAATATACTACACCCAGGATGTTGAGAGAAAGATTTCTAATTTTGATGACTCACCCAATGGGTATTCTTGGGAATGTTACCAATGAATGCAACTCAAGTTTACTTGGAGTGCCTTTTTTCTACAACAAGAGTCATTTTCACATTTGTTTCTTCTGGATTAAAAAGGAATGCCAAAGAGAACATTGTCCATAGAGACCTGAGAAACCTATAAAAGATAAAGATCTCCTTGCTGATCAGAAAATCACAGATTGCTGGTTATTAATTTTCAAATATTAATAATCTTGCGTACTTAAGTAATCAGCAATATCATCAGATAATAAGACCCATACCACACTACGTATGTAGGGAGATACACCCGAAAGATTGATCTCAGAAATCAGTTTTATCAGTCGGTGAGATCCAAATGATAATGGTGGTACAGAGACAACAGGATATCTATGAACCAAAATAGGCTGCAAAGATAGAGGCTAAAGAAACAAACTCATGCATACATATATATGTGTGTGTATAAATATATAAAATTATAGATATAGATATAGATATATACATAATTTAAACAAACTGATTATAAATGAACACAGGCTTAATGTGAAAGGAAGAAGATCCTGGGAAGCCAGAGCAGGGAAAATAAGGGGGAAAAAAAGGAACCACAGACTATAGAATTAAACTAAACTTTGTTCTAGAACTTACTGGAGCTCTTTCCCTTCCTCTAGCAGCCTCAAAAGAACCCTCTCAATTATTTTAATCTCCCTCTCAGAGGTCCTCAAGCAGAAGTTAATATTGCCTTGCCTCTTCTCCTAAAACTGTACCTCCTCCTTGATCAGATTTTAAACCACAAGAGTTTCACTCAATAGGATCATTACATCTCTATTATTTAAGCTATAGGATTCATTAGCTTTTCTTTTTCACATTTCCAAAGGATCGGAGATCATGCAGAAAAGACAGCAATTCCTAAAATCCTCCTGCAGTGGTTGGGCTCTAAGGCAGAAAGTCACTTGAGAAATGTAATAAATCTTGGAGTAAAGACTTTTTTTTCTTTGCATGTCTCCACGGTAGCATATAACATGCTCAGATATAGATAGAAAGCTGGAGTCGAGTTCCCACATGCATCACAGGTAGAATCTTGTTAAACTGATATTAACAAACCTAATTCCTGGTATAAAAATGTTCTTTGCTTCTTAGTCATAAGGGGAAAAAAATAGTTAGAGTTTGAGCTTTTAGGAACCTTTAAGAGCATTCAGATTCTAATTGACTTTGTGTACTTAGAATTGGACATACTTTGAGATGATCCTATCAGTGTCCTTCCCTGCTTGTCTCAAAAAATATTATAAACTTAAAAGCATGTCAGGCTTTCTCTTCCTACATCCAATTTGATACTGAAAACCTCATTTTAGGGAAGTCCCAAGAAAGAACACTTCCTCAAAGAATGTAGGTAGGCACATTTATAATCTGAGAGAGTGGCCTAGGGCACTTTGAGATTAAGGGATTTATCTAGTGTTATATGGCCAGTATGTGTCAGAAGCAGGATTTGAAACCTCCTGCCTCCCCAGTAGTTCTCTATCAACAACTCTTTGTGGACTATCATATATTATGGAAATGGTCAGTGTGTATAAGGGCGGGTAAGAATACCTACCTTGCAGTTACTGTGAGGATCAAGTCAGTAGGATATTTTCCTGTAGGATATATAAGTGCCTTGAGAGTTGAAGGTGTCTCACTTTTATCTCACTCACAGTGCCTAATACATAGTAGATACCTAATAAATGCTCATTGATGAATTAACTGATTAATATGTATGCATGTATGTATATATATATATGTATATAATCGATGAAAGATATCATTATGTAAGTAAAAAAATTTGAAAAGGACAGTGGTCTCTCAAAATTTCAAACTAAAGATCAACTAAAACACAATGAAAAGGTATAAGTGGACATATGCAGGCTATAAAATATTATAAATAAAGAATTGTGAAGGAGTACAGAATACCATCAAAGAAATATCTTAATCAATAATAAAGAATGTGAAAAAATGATGGATTGGACACCTTGATAAGAGTCAGGGATAACTGATACACAGCTTATGTGCTCTTTGTGATGTTCCACCATGTTGGACAAAATAGGTCATCTGGTCAACAAATACTAAACCTCTGCATGTGATACAAAGAATCATAAGGTATGTCTCCTGACCTAGAGGAACTTAGAGTCTAATTGGAGAGATGAGACTAGACAAAAACAAGTAGGTGAATTATCTATCATATGATCTGTCAACCTTTCCCCCAGAGTTTGGCCTAAATAAAACCAGTTAAGTTGTTTTCATGGCTTTAAGCAGACATGTATACAGGGGAGTACAGTTAGAACTGATCTGGAGCCGGGCAAATAGCAGCAGAGGTTACAAAGACAAAAATCACAGGGGTGGGTATAATTGCATTGTAGTCTTTATGAGGTCATCTTTGGGCTGGGTTGTTTTTTGGAATTGGCAGTTGGTATGAATCAGTCTTAGTTGGTTGGGAATCTGGCACAGCAGGGGAAACATGTCAATACTGCAAGAAACTTCTGATACATCCAGCAAAGAGCGCTCAGTTTTATCTGATTCCCAGGTCAGTCCGGCCTCTTCTGGACAGTCAGGGAGTTGGAGCAAATCAAGGTGATTAGTGAAGTCAATAGCCATTCCTTTTTCACAAATCTTAGATTTAGAAATAGAAGGGACCTTGAAATCCATTCAGTTTTTAAATTCCCCTCTGGGGTCATCACTGAACTGATAGTGAGGTCATGGAACCAAATTCATATCAACTCTATATCATATTAGGCTCAGTCATGTCCATGTGGTCCAGAAATCTTTCTATTCATCTTAACTGCTGTGTACATACCACCTCCTTTTTCCCCCTTTTGCTCTGGAAATCATAATGAATTCAATATTGCCCATGCTGGTGGCGAGAATAGTACATCGATCAATTCCTCTATTGCTCCATCACTATCCAAGTGACTTCCCAGATTAAAATACCCTTCCCTGACCACTATTGCCATATAGTTATGGTCTTCTATTAGAAGATGAGGACCTTGAGAGCAGTGGTTATCTTGCTTTTATATTTGTAGTATAGGGTTAGGCCCTTAGTAAATTCTTTTTCATTCATTTAGTCCAAGAGTTCTTGACCTTTTTTTGTATTATGAACCCTTCTTTGGCAGTTTGGTGAAACCAATGAATTCCTCAGGATAATGTTTGAAATATATAAAATAAAATACATAATATTAAAAAGTAAACTAGGCAATTTCTTGAAATATTTTTAAAAATCAAATTCAAGGACTCCCTAATGTAAGACTCATTTTATAGATGAAAAAACCAAGATCCAGATCAAATGAGATAATGTTGGTATCCATTGAAATATATAGTCGACCACTAATTTCAAAAGATAATAAATAAGTATTTTAAGAAAGGTACAAAGAAAAAAATGATGAAAAGATTGAGCTTTTTGGCTGCACATTTCCATTATGTTTCTGTCTCCCTAGGACCTAGAACAGTGCTTTATAGAATTGAATTGAACAGAGGGAAGCTAAAATCAGGGAAACTCCATGGGAAATAAATGATCGTTGAAAGATGTGATATTATATGCAAAATTGTGGAGGCAAAAAAGTATAAGAAACATTCAGAGACTGAAGATTAGTATGATTTAATTGAAGTACCAGTTAATAGGGTTTGGTAATGGATCATAAAGAAGAATGGCAAGACAGGCCAGGGTCACTTTCATAATTGCAGAGTTATAAAGTTGGCAGTTTGGAAACACAAAAGGATTTTGATCAAGAAAGTGATCAGAACTCTGTTTTTGTTGTTGTTGTTGTTGTTTTAATTTTTTTATTAATTTTTATAATTATAACATTTTCTTTGACAGTACATATGCATAGGTAAATTTTTTTTACAACATTATCCCTTGTACTCCCTTCTGTTCCAAGTTTTTCCTCTCCTTCCCTCCACCCCCTCCCCTAGATGTCAGGCATTCCTATACATATTAAATATCTTATAGTATATCCTAGGTACAATATATATGTGCAGAACTGAATTTTGTTGTTGTTGTTGCAAAGGAAGGATTGGATTCGGAAGGTAAAAATAATCTGGGAAGAAAAACAAAACAAAACAAAACAAAAAAACAATGCTCACAGTTTACATTCATTTCCCAGTGTTCCTTTTCTGGATGTAGCTGATTCTGTCCATCATTGATCGATTGGAATTGGATTAGCTCTTCTCTGTGTTGAAGATATCCACTTCCATCAGAATACATCCTCATACAGTATCATTGTTGAAGTGTATAATGATCCCCTAGTTCTGCTCCTTTCATTCAGCATCAGTTGATGTAAGTCTCTCCAAGACTCTCTGTATTCCTCCTGTTGGTCAAGAACTCTGTTTTAGGAAGATTCTGTCAGCTGTCATGTCACTACATCTAGGGTCCTAATTTGTTCATGGAGTGAAAACACTAGGCAGCCAAGATGATTCAAAATCCCTCCAGTCTTTAAAATTAGGCTCAAAACCTTTCTCCTCCAGGTAGTTTTATCTGGCTAAGACTTTAATTGCTTCTTTCTTCTGCATTGCCCCACATTTTTGCCTCCCTTACCCCACTCTAAGCAATGCTGTAAACATGCATTATTTGTACTTGCTGATATGTTGACCATCTAAAAGCAAAGCATCTGGTAATTTTTTTTCCTTTAAGACATACTGTTATCAATTCACTTAGAGTGAGCATTAAATATAATAGATCTGACTTGAATAAATGAATACATTAACTTTTTAGTGTGAAAATTGTAATATGACAAAGGAAATGAGATTTTGAAAACGGATGAAAGAAACCTGACTAGGATGTAATTTTCAATCTTTATGTGCTTTGTGGAATTTTATTTTTTGTCCAGCTTATTTTCCCATTTTAGTTTGCTTGTGTGCTTTTCTTTTCTCCTCCCAGCACCCTCCACCCTGAATAACATGAAGAAGCCATTAGGATAGTGTTGTCTGCCTATTCTATCAGTTTGCTTTCTGTTCTTCATATGTAATAATATTTTTGTGCTCTTGGGTCCATTAATCAGTTAATTCATCAGTGAGCATTTATTAGGTATTTACTATGTATTAGGCACTATGAGTGAGATAAAAATGAGACACCTTCAACTTTCAAGGCACTTATATATCCTACATGAAAATATCCTACTGACTTGATCCTCACAGTAACTCTGCAAGGTAGGTACAATTACCCCCTTTTACAGATGAGGAAACTGAGGCAAACAAAAGTTAAGTGAATTATCCAGTATTGCACAGCTGCAAGTATTTGAATACAGATTTGAACTCAGGTCTTCTTGATTTGAGGTTCAGCACCAGTTATAGCATAACAAATGACAAAGAGAATGTGAAACAAATAGTTTGCTTACATCCTGATTTTCCAGGTGTGTGATAGTCAAAGTGGGAAAGATAGAACAAACATAAAGATGCAAAGCCCAAGATTTGTGAGAAGATATGTAAAAAATTATATGAAAATCATCTTGCTGCTATTACTTAGTATATCTGTCTTAGAGATAACAAAAACTTGCCCACTTGGAGACAAGTCAGCACCATAAACCTTTAATCAGGAACATGGAAATAGTTATTTGTCTCTTTGGAAGCCCTCTTTAAAAAAAAAAAGAAAGAAAGAAAGGAAGGAAGGAAAGAAAGAAGGAAGGAAGGAAGGAAGGAAGGAAGGAAGGAAGGAAGGAAGGAAGGAAGGAAGGAAGGAAGGAAGGAAGGAAGGAAGGAAGGAAGGAAGGAAGGAAGGAAGGAAGGAAGGAAGGAAGGAAGGAAGGAAGGAGAAAAGAAAAGAAAAGAAATCTTGATCATTAGGGCTTGAAGGAGGCTCCTTATATTTGTAGAAAAACTCAGGTTTTCAACACATGAAGCTTGCAGTCACGCTTACTTGTATTTAGTCTGTGTTTAATTGTTTTTAGTTGTGTTTGACTATTTGTTTTTATCAAACTAACAGAAAATACAGGGATGGAGTTAAAGAAAAAAGTAGACCTGCTACTTCCTGTTTTTATATCCAAGCTAAATTTTTGGTTTTTATATTTAATCAAAAAGAATTATTTCCCATATTTAAAAATCCTTCTTTAAAAACATCTGTTTAATTATACATCTTTAGATGGAATACTGATAGGTTGCCTCCCATAGCTGAAGTAGCCATCATATAATCATACCTTCATAACCCAATTACACCCAAAACACAATGATAAATACACACAGGAATCATCCTGTACCAAACATCTGCAGTGATAGCCTTCCATTTTTAGTGGGCATACTAACATAAATCTTTTATGAATTACTTTATTACTTTAGGAATAGAAAAAATGAGGACTCAAAGGTTCATATCATAATGAAACAAAACAAAAACAACTCAGTATCAAAATGATGTCACAAAATTTGTGATAATTTGGTTTACATAAAGTATCAAAGGAAATGTTATTAATTCAATATTTACTTTGTATCTTCCAGTATGTTTTATCATTTAAACTATATGAAACAAAAAATGTATTTTTTAATATTGACAAATTGAAAATTTTATATTTAAGCATTCTTGACATACAAATAAAAATAGTATACAATATTAAGTTAGACAAATAGGACAAGTACTATTTCATCACCTCTGGCCTAGATTATTATAATAGCTTCCTAATTGGATTCCATACCTTAAATCTCTCTCCTCTTCAATCTGTCCTCTACAGAACTGCCAAAGTGATTTTGCTAAAGCACAAATCTTACTATGTATTCCCTTGTTCAATAAACTCAAGCTATGCCCTCCAAGTATCTTTGTTTTTAACTTTTGTATGGGATAGCAACCATTAACCCCCAAATAATTCAAATAAATGTTTCTCAGAGCCAGAGCAGAAAGCAGTTTATTCAGTTTTCTGCAGGAAAAGATATCTTTTTTAATGAAGGGAAGCAAAGAATAGGCAACAGAGCACAGTTTTTTTTTTTTAATATACTAATAATTTTTACCCCATCTTTGTCCCCCAAATGTCCCTGACTTCATATCAGGGCTCACAGTCTGTCATGGGAATCCATTCCTCCCTTAGGGTACAAGGACAGAAGGACTACAGATTACAAAGCAGTTTTTGGGAGATTAAGCAAGGGACAAGCAAGGGGATTTTTCCTGAAACTGTAGTCCTAGACTATGGCAGGGGTCAGTTTTCTGAGAAGGCTTCCCGTCTATCCCACTTAATTCCATCTCTTTTTTGTGTGTTCATTTAATGTCTTCTCACACCAATTCCCATATAATTTTTCAACTTCTATATCTGTCTCACCTTCAGGACTGTTTTTATCTTCCTGATTTATGGGCTCTTGATTCCCCATTAATTGGATATTATAGAAGTTATAGGACATGAATCTCCACCTCTCATTGCATAGCCAGTCCCTGCTCCCAAGCTTACATTCTTTTGGGAGAAAATAAATTCCACCCTTGATTATTCCTTGATGTCCTTATAAATTTCAGTTTCTAATTTAAGTTTCATTTCATTTCTCCAATTTAATTTTCATAACTGTGGTAAAAAAAAAAGTGCCCATTCCTTTCTTATAGTCCACTTTTTTTTTCATAATTTGGTTTCCACATCCTTTTCAACCCCTCACATTTGGCTAATTTTTTTACATCCCACTTCATAAACATCTATTAACCGCTACACAGATCTCCTTAAATAGGATGGATAATTGGTCCCTGAATTCTCCACAAATTCTCTAATTATAACACATGTTGTTCCTCTTCCTGCCATTAACATTTCTAGAGTCATTCTATTTGCCCATGCCATTTTGCTAGTGGCATCTAACTATTCTGCTATTCCCTCCACTGTCTCTCTGGTACAATTCATCTAATAATATGTACTCACCAAAGGAAAACTGACCCAAATTCAGAACTAGATTCCTAGCCTTGAATTCATCAGTTACTATCCTAGATTTAATTCTTCCTGATTCAGTCCTTCTTACTTCATCGAATGCCAAGGTAAAAATAGCCAATTGGATCAGTGCACAGGTGCCTACTCAGTTTCTGGGCAAAGCAGGTTTGAAAATGCTGCTTCCACAATCCCATCCAAAGTTTGCTTAGGATATGCTCATCTGAGAAATTGCCAGAGCTACCCTCAGTTATATTCCAGACTCAGGTACTTGTAACTATAGTCCCTAAAGTTTGGAATCTTTTTATCCTGCCATTGTTTTAAATCCTTAACTTGATTCCAAATCGTCCTAAGAGATCTATACCCATTACATGTATAACCAACTTATTCTTTGAGCTGCATTTCCTAAATGTCTACCCCTTGTTGCAAACCAAACATTGTTCTAAACTGGCTTGTTAGTTCCATAAACACCTCTTTCTCTACACAATTGTACCTACTTGCTAGGTTAGTCAAGCCTCTATAATTGTAAAATTTGGCAAGAATCAAATTGAACTGTTTATGTAATATCCTTTCCCAGTAATATTAATCCAAATCTTAACCCAATGTCCTCATCTTAAACTCTAAATACTGTTGCAGCAGGGGAATAGCATTAATCCTACATAACCTCCCCCTTTCACAGGATTGTCCCTCATAGGGAACTCACTTAAACACTGGGTAGTTTTTAGTGCATTCATCAACCAGTTCCACCTTCCCAAACAAATGGGCCCCAAAGTCTTTTAAAGTATAAGATGATGATCTCATATTCTGAAACTACTTCCTGTTGAGAATGGATGAACTAAGTAACCCTATAGGGTTCCATTTGAAGGGCGTGAGCTGATTGAAGATCCAGTGGGTTGAGTCAGACCCCTGTAGCTAGTCAATACAGCTGTCTAGTCATTTGAAGGTGAATTGCTCAAAGCCTAGGAATACAAATTTAAGAGAACTAGACAGAAAGTACAAAGAGCAGAACCCTCATTCTTGGGAGGTATACTTATACCTTCCCTGAAGATTCTATAAATAGTTAAAAGTGACTTTCACAGTGGAGAGACTTACATGAACTGATGCTAAGTGAAATTAGCAGGACCAGGAGATCATTATATACTTCAACAACAATACTATATGATGATCAATTCTGATGGACATGGCCCTCTTCAACAATGAGATGAACCAAATCAGTTCCATTTGTTCAATAATGAATAGAAACAGCTACACCCAGTGAAAGAACTCCGGGAAATGAGTGCAAATCACTACATAGCATTTCCAATCCCTCTGTTTTTGTCAGCTTGCATTTTTTATTTCCTTCTCAGGTCAATTTTACATTATTTCAAAGTCCGATTGTTCTTATGCATCAAAATAACCATATGAATATGTATACGTATATTTTGTTTACCATATACTTTAACATATTTCACATGTATTGGTCTACCTGCCATCTGGGGGAGGGAGTTGGGAGAAGGAGGGGAAAAGTTGGAATAGAAGGTTTTGCAAGGGTCAGTGCTGAAAAATCACCCATGCATATATCTTGTAAATAAAAAGCTATTTAAAAAAAGATAATAGAACTTTTCACTTGAACCCTCAAAAAAAACCCAAAACTGACTTTTGCACTGATGTAACAGAATATTCCATAAGTTACCTTCCTCTAAGAAAACTCGAGTACACTAAACCATCTTTTCTAAACCATACAAAAGATATTTCAGCTTCAGTTTCAATAATCAATAAAATAACAGGTCTATTTCATATACACATATTCATCTAGTAATAGATAAATGACCAGGTCAAATATTAATTTACCTAGTTATAAGATATATATATTTTCAGATTGAAAACAACAAAACATTACATGATACTTGATCTGTGCTTATTGTTTCTATTGACCGATTACTCTGATTATAGAAATTTGCTATAAAAGGAAAAAGCAAAGGCATGATTATATTAGCATCAAAATTGATCCTTTGGAGCTTCAGTATGAGGGCATAGTTGACAACCAGTCATGCAGTAACAATCCCACTTTAGCCAATTCAGCTCTCAAATGGTGGTTTACTAACTTAATAATTCATCAGATAATCATTCCCAAATTCAAAACTCAAACAATAGCAAGTTTCAACTAATGAGGTTTTAAATCCTAAACTATTTATCCCATGTGTCTATAGAGCAAGAAAGCTCATAATTATTAAATAATGAAATCATGATGCATTTAATAAATATTAGATAATTTGCTGAATGAGTTTTGAAATAACACTTTTGGAGAATATGTAGTTAACCAGAAATCTAACAAACTTTTCTTAGAAGTTTCTTGCATTACTAAATGGTAGAACCTTTGATATAGCATCACAAATGACTTTGCCTTAAAACAACCACAGACTTAAAAAATAAAAACAAACATCCAGTTATTAACACCATGTAAATGTAAGCTATTCCTTTAAACAATAAAAGCAATTAATGTTAAAGTAATTTCATTTAAGCAGCAAGGGGATAGCAGAAGTTGTGGAGTGAGCTCTAGTGAGTGGGTTTTTTTCTCATTTCTAAGAAGCAGCCACACCCAGTGGGGGAAGGGTAAACTAAGTCTTCACCTGACAACAGATCTTTTCCTTTCCTCTTCCCCCATGTCATATGGTGACTCTCCTAACTACTATGCTTTCTGACCCCACTTCTCCTTACAGCTAACTCTTTTGGGGTGCTAAAGCCCTTTCAGGATTTAGCTTGCCAGCTAAGGGCATGCACCAACCTTATGGGATATTTCCTTTCTCCTAGCAAATGGCAAGTTGCATTAAGGAACTTGCCTTCACCATCATCAATTATTAAAACCCCTTTCTATGTTCTCCCACTTTATTTCATATTGATCATTCATGACTATTCTGTACCTCCATTTTGGAGGCCTAGAACCACATCTTTTGGTACCAATCAAAACATCCTTCTCCTCTTTGTCCCCTTCTATTTCTCTTCTCTCTCTCTCCAACAACCTATCACATCAAAAATCCTTAACAATTTTAGGTTTCAATAATACAACAATAATCCCAAACAACTTAATTAGCAATTTCACACTTTTCATAAGTGATAGCCAAATAAACATAACATAGCCTATCACAAAAATGGATAGCAATCTCATGTGATTTATGGTCAAATTTCCAATTTTACTATACACACCAATTGAGAAAAAATTATTTTAAAAATCAGGACTTTTGCTTGTGAGATACTAACTGGATGATCCATTCAAACTATCAATTGCTTTTGCAAATCAATCTTTCTTGTCCCTTGTTTTTAAAACTATCTTTTCTTTAAATATTAAGGTTCATAATATAGGTAATATCTAAATAACTTTAGACCAAATTTCATAAGACATACTATATGTCCAGCATAGCTGACTAAATTTTCAAGTATAGCTCATAGTTTTTATAAATTACCCTATATAATTTAGAAAGCAACACATTTCATCTAATTAGATGCAAATATGTAACCTCTTTAGGTAAGTTACCAGAGAACTTTGTTTTAATAACCATTTTTAAACTTAAAATCAAATCAAATACATATTTAAACTTCTAGTAGCAATGCTAAAGTATTAATGCACATATATTTCTAAAATCTTGTTCCCAAATGCATCAATTGAAAGTAATTCTATTATATGCCATTTAGATTTAAATACATACTAATTTAGGTCACATTTTTGGGAGAAAACTCCTCTTCCTCCTCAAAAATTCGATTATCCTAGATTGCTTGAAATCTCTGAAATGGCAGTAAACCTTTTGAGACCAAAGATAAAGTACACAGGCCCCTGGGAGCGAAATGGCAATGGTTCCTATCTCCCTTTCTAAATTTTATACTCTTTCCTATGTGGACTGCTGTCCCCAAGCCATGTTGAGATAAATCATGCCCTTTTCTAGAGAGAAACTGAGGCTTATTCTAGAGCATAGGGTTTAGGGGGAAGCTACTGTTAGGTTGAATATAAATCCACACGTAGCATCCCTGGTCATTCCCAGTTCCTTCTAGGGAGAGAAGCTTGAAAACTTAAGAAAAATTCAGGTTATTTTGCATCAATATGCACAAAATAAGGATTTTTAAATTCTAAAATGGCCATTTCTTTTACTTTGTAATTCAGCTGACTGAAAAAAAAAACATAGAAGACAAAACACAGACTCAAACTCACAAACACAAAGATCTTTTAACTTTTGACTTACCCAATCCTTAAAGAAGCCATACTTTGGCCAAATGACGTCCCTTCCTATATCATCCCTTTACATTTAGGGGACTCTTCTCAGTTTTGCAATTTGCTTCTTTGGTTCACACTCCATTTTATTGGGCTTAGACTGTTCCTTGCCCTTTTGCCAATTACAGAGGAATTGCCCCCATCCCTCAGTCACCTAGAAGGGCTTACTAGGTACTGCCCCTGTCCCAGGGCCCCTTTCAGCTCTTACCTGCAGTTTATACATGTACATCATTTGGGACGGTTCCTCTCATTGACTGGCTGGGCTTTCTCTCTCTTAGCCTATAGGAACTTCTTTTGATTTCTGCTCTGGCAAGTCAGACTCTTTAGTCTCTTGCTTTCCCACAGTGGGATCTCTCCCATCAATACCAAAGACTATCAGGACTTTGGAAGTAATAAGAGTGAGTCACCAGTGAGAGTTTGTTTGTATTTAAGTGTTTCTGTGTTTTGGGAAAAATCCCAGATGAGCCCCCAGAAAACCCCAAATAATTCAAATAGACATTTCTCAGAGCCAGAGCAGGAAGAAGTTTATTCATTTAATGTAGGAAAAGGATGTTGCCTTCACTAGTGTTTTTTAATCTTAGTCTAGTGTGGGGAGGCAAAGGACAGGCAACAGAACATGGTTTTTTATACCCTAAAACAATTTTTACCTCATCTTAGACCCCAGCTGACCCTGACTTCATATCAGGGCTCACAGTATGTCTTGGGAACCCACTCCACCTTCAGGTACAAGAACAGGGGGACTATAAATTACAAAGTGGTTTGTGCAAGATTAAGTAAGTGTACTAGCAAGGAAGGTTTTACTGAAACTGTAGCCCTAAATTATGGCAGAGGTCAGTTTTCTGAGAAGGCCTCAGGCCCATCCCACTTACTTTGTATATATTTTGAAACTCCTTATATATAGCATATCTCATAGGGGAATTTATGAACTTACACTTATGTATTGGTTGGAATCCCCAGAGAGGTGACTTAACTCACAATGATGTATATGGTTAATCCTACATTGTTAACTCAAAAATACCTTCACCTTCCCCCAATAATGTATTTCCTATTAACAATAAAACTGTAGACTCCGCATTTAGCAAGATGATATAGCAAAAAAAAAAAAAAAAATGGCACAAAATATTCCTCCCCAAAGCCTGAAATCTACTATTCCACAAATACAAGTCAAAACACTTTCTTTTGGGGAGGATGGACTTAAAATTGGATAGTGAGGCACACATATAGGATGAATATATAGCAAAGGATAATTTACAACTCCTACTACTGGAAATGTTTTTCCTCTTTGTAGAATCCTTATGTAGCTCCACCTGGTCAGTTGGACTTTGGGAATCTGATCTTTTCCTGAGTCAATAGACAAACAGCTTTCTTCTCCATTATGAGAGGATCTAAATTTTTTTGAAGATGCCTCTTTTCCACATCTGTAACTATCCTCAGATGTATCTCTGCTACTAGATGGATATATCAATAGTTGATAGATATGATGATATGTCCATTAAAGGAGGAAAGAGATAAAGATAAAAGAGCCTGCCTCTACCTGGCTCCAATTTACAAATTAGAATTGCTGAGATTTACATGAATTTAGGATTAAAGTTAAATATAATATAACCATTGTAGAGTAAGCCCTAAGAGGGTTAGTCAGTAACATTTTTTTTCTTCTAAACCCAAACAAAGGGGTCATAAAGGACTCCCAGGGTGAAGATTCTTCGTATTAACAAAGTAAAACCTTAATATGTGTGACTAATTGTTCTGAGGTGGGAAATATATATTTTATTTACTCATTATGTGTGACTACATTGTGGTAAGTTTATAGAACAATTCCTTAACACCTATTTTACACTTTGTGTGATATTCCAGGTTTTTTGTATTACTTTAATCTGAGACTAGAGGGAGAAACTACTTTCCATTTATGTGTACAAATTGCTACACCTAATTGTTTGTCTTGGCGACAGGCATGATCTTATATTTGTCTTTCTATTTCCAGAGTTTACCATTGTGCCTGGCCATTGGAGTTGCTTAATAAATAGTTGGGTTTTTTTTTTATTAATTTGTTTTCCTATATCCAACTAACATGGGGCATTGTACACTGTGATTCCTTAGTAAATAGATGTTGTTTTATCTATTCCTAAATGTTTAACTGAATTAATGGTAAAGCTATAACTAGCATAAGGCAAATGGAGGTTTTGCCATCTACATTTGGCATCATAGGTAAAAACTCCATTTGCTCTATGACTAGCTGTAGCGAGCTGTCGTCTCTAGAAGCTGCCGGATCACTCTCTGGGAAGAGATCTGCTGTGTCTTCTACTCAAATCTCTCCGACAGATTCTTCTTCCTGTAGCGAACCGTTGTCTCCAGGCAGTTGCTGTTAACTCTTGTCCAGAGAAGTGACTTCCCTTCCTGCAGAGAGCCCCGTCAAGCCTGATGCAATGCAGAGTCTTCTTCTATCTCTAGGTGTCCTCTCTTTTATTCTCCCAGAGAATGGGCGTGGGATAATGCAAGGGCTTCTGGGAAGAACCACTTCAGCCAATGAGCTTGCTCCTTCTATCAAGTCAACCTGAGTTCTCACCTTGTAATTGTCCAACCTGAATTCTCACTTTGTCACTATCCAGACAACCTGAGTTCTCACCTAGTAATCCTAACATCTCCCCCTTTCTTTTGATTTAGAACATAGGACAGTCATGATCTTGAAACATAAATCCATTAATATGGGAAGTATTACACATAATTACATAAATTACATAAGCACATAGTAACATAGTAACATAATACATGCTAGAAGTATATGACAAATAACATAATCAAATAATCATAAATTGAAAATTTATAAATGTCCATAAGTCCATTGTCCATTAGTCTCATCTTGTGTGAGGAAGTCCAATGATTCCTGCTGGTTTTTAAAGTTCTTTAACAGTCTTCTTATTATCCATGCTCTTTCAGTGTCAGATGTTTCTTAGATCTTCTCCTTTATTTTGAGGTCTTTCTCTTTTTCTGTCTCTCTCTGATGGACAAGGCGAATATGACTCGTTGGCACCCATCTGATTCCTTCTCCTGCTGAAGAAATACAAGCAAACCCTCTCCCCCAGGCAGTTAACCTATCTGGTCCCTTCCATTCACCACTTTCTGGATCTCTCCACATCACCTGGCGATTATCTAAGGACAGTGGAGATGCTCGCACTGGACACTGCCCTTCTGGTGGGTTATAAAACCTGTCTGCCGGAGCCAGTGCATCTTTGTCAAAAATTAGAAAATTAATGGTATAGAGAACTAAATTTAGAAGTTCCCTAGGGCTACCTGTGGCTCCCCCTTTCTTTTGTTTTTGGAGGAGTGTCTTAATATCTCTGTTTCTTCTCTCTACTATTGCCTGCCCTTGAGGATTAAAGGGTATGCCCGTGGTATGTAAAATCTTATACTGTGCACAAAAGTGTGTAAAATGTTTGGACGTATATGCAGGTCCATTGTCTGTTTTTATTGCTTGTGGCACACCCATAATTGCAAAAGCTTGTATAAGGAATTCAGTGACCACTCGGGCTGTCTCTTTTGCTGCTGGCATTGCAAATGTGAATCCTGAAAAGGTGTCTACCACGACATGAATAAAAGATAGACGACCAAAATATTTATAATGGGTCACATCCATTTGCCAGATTTCATTGGGTCTCAAACCACGAGGATTCTTCCCTAGAGGGAGTGTAGGAGCATGGAAAGGAAGACAAGCTGTACAGCTTTTTACTATGCTCCTAGCTTCCTCTCTTGTGATTCCAAATTGTAAACGTAAAGCTCGAGCAGCCTGATGATATTTAGAATGAGATTCTTGTGCTTCCTGAAATAAAGGACTACTGGCTAACATGGTTAGAAGGCTATCTGCCTTTGAATTTCCATCAAAAATGGGACCTGGAAGTCCACTATGTGAGTGGACATGCAAGATATAAATCTTGCCTGGATGTTTTCTCACTTGCTCTTGAAGTTCCTTAAAGAGCTGATAAATATTGGAAGCTGCAAATTTTATTTGGGCTGTGGTGATTCTTTGTACTACACCTATTGATAGGCTGAATCAGTAATTATATTTACGTCTCCTGGGTAATAAGTAAGAGCTAGCATGATAGCAAATAATTCATTCTGTTGAGTGGACTGAAAAGGAGTCCTGACTACTCTCTTTATGGTTAAATCATGAGAGTATATAGCACAAATATTTTCTTTGGAGGCGTCTGTAAAGATTGTTGGTCCTTTAAGAGGAACCTTAGAAACCTTTTCTTCAAAGATCCATCGCCAATTATGTAGTAGCCGGGTTATCTTTAATGGAGATCCATGTGCAAAATTTGGAGCAGTGGCCAATAAAATTTGCCATTCTGGGATGGTCTCACAGCATACATTAATTTGTGCGTTAGTATAGAATGTGTATATTTTTTCAGAACTTATTCCAGATAATTGTGTTACTCTCTTAATAGCCTTTAATAAAATCCTAGCCACAAGCACTGGGTAAGGTGTAAGGCTTTGTTCTGGTTGTGCTGGGAGGTTCACCCACTCAATCACTCTGTCTCCTTGATGAAGGACTGCTGTGGGTGCCTCTTTTGTAGCAAAGCTGGCATTGATATAATCATTTTCAGTATTTTGCAGTTTAACACGACTATGATCATATGGGCTGACATCTCTGTATCTGTTTCGATTTCTATTTTCTAGAGATTTCGCCACTTTATGAGGGTAGTCATGGGACTGATTTCGAATTTCCTAGTCTTAATCACTGAACGAATGTTGCCTCAGATTGTGCTGGACAATAAAGCATACAGTCAAGACACAGGAAACTCACACAGAATCCTGTCTCTTCAAACAGCATCACTTGGTCTTCTTTAGTTGGCCAATATTGTGCACATTTTACTGAATCTTTCTCCACAATTCGGTTTAACATAACAATTGCTTTGGACTTTTGTTGCCATACCATTAACCAAAAATGACAACAAGTATTAGGAAGTGGACCCTGTGTTAAGATGTAATTTCTTTGCCCACGTTGGGCGCCAATTGTAGCGAGCTGTCGTCTCTAGAAGCTGCCGGATCACTCTCTGGGAAGAGATCTGCTGTGTCTTCTACTCAAATCTCTCCGACAGATTCTTCTTCCTGTAGCGAACCGTTGTCTCCAGGCAGTTGCTGTTAACTCTTGTCCAGAGAAGTGACTTCCCTTCCTGCAGAGAGCCCCGTCAAGCCTGATGCAATGCAGAGTCTTCTTCTATCTCTGGGTGTCCTCTCTTTTATTCTCCCAGAGAATGGGCGTGGGATAATGCAAGGGCTTCTGGGAAGAACCACTTCAGCCAATGAGCTTGCTCCTTCTATCAAGTCAACCTGAGTTCTCACCTTGTAATTGTCCAACCTGAATTCTCACCTTGTCACTATCCAGACAACCTGAGTTCTCACCTAGTAATCCTAACAACTAGCCTAGTTCACAGTCATCCTTGTCATAGTCACTGTCATTTGCCACTCTAAGGACCATCTCTTGCCAGCTTCTGAGTGGTGTTCTAGGGTACAGCTTCTTAAACTTTTCCCACTCCTGACTCCTTTTCATCTGAGAAATTTTTATGTGACCCTGGGTATCTAGGTATGTAAATTAGATACAAATCAAACATTTACTACTAATAAATCATAATTTAATGACTCCCCTACATTGTTATGAGATTCCATATGGGATCACAATCCACAGTTTAAGAAGCTGGGCTTTAGAGGATTTTCCCACCCCTCCCATCACAGTTGCACCTATTGTGAAATTGTTCTCTTCACTACTTCATCTCCCCTCTGCCCACTGCAACTATGATTGGATTGTCTTCTGGGATTCACTGCAATTAGACTTCCTCTCTCTTCTTCTTCAAATGAATTTTTACTAGTTGTAGTTTTGCTAGTTATGATTCTGATGATTTGTTTCTATACTTTTATTTTTTCCTTATAAAATTATTTTTAATTTTTAAAATTCTAATCTTAAGACACCAAAGAAACGAGCATTTCCATCTACACAATCAAACAGATTGAGTATTGTATGTGAAATCATACATCTCTATTATATACAGTCTGCTTTTATTCCTAAATATTTAAAAAGAAATTCAATGTATATCAAAGTTGTTCCTTTTTGTTTCTATATCTTTAACAGGATAAAACCTTCAAAAAAGGCCTGAACTGATATTTTATCAGTTTTGACATCTTTTCCCTTTGAGGTTCCTAGGTAGATGAATACATACTGGTTTTATTCCACATATCTTGATTTATATTTGCATCTTTAATAGCTCTGCTTAAGTATAATCCAGTCCCTAGCACATTTGCTCTATTCTTTCCGAAGTGATATAAGACCATTTCAACTTAGGGATAGAGGTGAGAAGAGACTAAGAGAAGAGGGAATAGCATATTATCCTTTTCCTATTTTGTGGATTTACTAACTTCATTTTAATACTTAAGGATCTAGAATTTTGTAAGCATGGGAACTCCTGGCACTACTAAATCAGCAAGTATTACCCAATAAGCATTAAATGTTTATTCCTTCTATTGAGGAGATTATGAGAGAAATATATACATATATTCATATATACAGAATGAAAGAGGAGATTCTTTCTCTCAAAAGCTACCTTGTCTTAATTACTGCATGGGTGTTGCCTCAGTCAAACTGAGACCTATTGAAAACCTTAGCTTAAAAAGGTTTGGGTCTGCCATTGCATCTAGGGCTATCTCCAGTACCTGGCCACTGGACCTGAGGACTGTGGAAGGGAAAGTGAGGCAGTGAACTTGCCCAGCCCTCCCTAACTTAAATCCTAATCACTTGCAGATCATGCAAAGAACAAACAGCAACAACAGAATGAATACCAAAAAAAAATACAAGTTGATGAGAGTGAGAGAGTATTAGCAGATTAGGAGATCAGAAAAAGACTTCTTGGAGAAAGTTGTGCTGAAGGCACTTGAAGAAAGGAAGGCACTCTTCATGAAGTTCACAGTATAGCATGGTGTTGGCGATATATGATGGGCAGCTTTGCTGCATACTTGGGCTGGCTCTCCATAGAGCACAATGTCTTTAGATGTTAGGTGAGTGGTTCATCTGGGCTTGCTTCTTTCAGAGCACACAGTATCTGGGCTAGAGAAGTTGATTGCTAGATTCTGTGGACTTGTTCTTTGATGGCCAGCTATTACCTTCATCATTTTCAGTCTTTTGTTCAATTGGGTTTCCTATACTTATTCAGAAAGGGCAAAGACTCTTAGCCAAATATTGGCAGAAGTCTAAAAGGGCATGCCCTCATACCTGCATAGAGATAATCAAACTAGTAGAAGCTGATGAGGTATGAGACAAAATGACTGGGGAAGAGGGTGGTGTTATAACAACTTTGAGTATTATGCATGGAAGGTGATCCAACAAAAGACAGAAAATGATAGGAGAGGGGTTGGGAAAGTACTTTGGAAAATCCAGAGAAGAAACAATATACAGGAGAAAAGGATGATCAACAATGCCAATTGCTGCAGAAGGGTCAAAAAGAACATTGAGAAAAGAACATCAGAATTCATAATTAATAGGTCACTTTTAACTGTGGAGAAGTTTCAATTAAGTGATGAGGTCAGAAGACAGAATGAAGATTAGTTGAGAAATTAAATAAGAAGAAGGGGACCTAGAAAATATAGGTAGTTTCTTCTAAGACTTCAATGAAGAAGGGAGAAATTAATGGAGGATATCTTAAGGGAATGAATAGGTTTAATGGAGAACTAGTTCAAGAAAAGAACCAAGAGATAGGGAGATATTGGAGGTTAAAAAGGAGAGATGATTGAAGAAGGAACCAGCAAGAGAATATGGGGAGAAGTTGGAACAAAGCAAAGAGAAGGATCTTTGCAGAAAGTAAAGGACAAGAGAATGATAGATGCTATAAAGGAATTTCGGGAATGTGGAAGGATAAGAGCATATTGAATGGTTTCTATTTTCTTAACAAAGTATTAAGTGAAGTCCTCAACAATGAAGTACAGGAAGTAGGTGATAAGGGACACTAATTTGGGAATTCTCATAACTACATGGGTAAGCATCTACATGCTGATTCTCCAATGTACTTTGATACACATAGCTATTTGTTCTATCAGGTCCCCTTATCAGGATCCAGCTCCAATCTCAGCTCTGCACCATTTTCAAAATTTTGATAGCACAGGGATTCTTGATCTTTTTGCATGTCATGAATTCCTTGGTAATCAGGTAAAACTTACAGACTTTTCCCTACATGTGGTAGTCTACATTCATAATTGAAGGAAATGCTAAATTTCATTTAGAAGTAAGGAACATAAAGCTGTAACTTTTTCCTTATTCAAGAGAGCACCTGAATTCTAGGATAAGAAATTCTACTCTAGAAGAAAAGCAAAAAGTAAACAAACATTCACCATGTTTGTGAGAGATGAAGTTGCTTAGGAAAATCCTGTAATCAATCCCTTACATGAGCAATATAAATTATTATTAAACTGCCAAATAAGTGCTATAGACAATAAGGGCTAAAGGAAGAAATGAATTAATGAAATGAAACAGAATGAAAAGGAAGTGTAAGATTCATGGGCTTTTTTTAAGATGGTGAAAAAATTGGGAGTAATAAGTTTATTAACAATTTATGTAATACTTCAAATGATTGTTCTTTTAATATTTGTAATCCACTTGTTTTTTTTTCCTTTGTGGTTTGTTTTATGTCTTGTTCAATTTCTTTCTCTGAGATTATTTAAATTACATGTTGTTCTGTTAATCTTGGCAGTTTACAGTTTTATATTTATTTTATTTACTGGTTTTATCAGCTTGTATTTGGATAAGTTTTTAATGATTTCATTTGTTGTGAATACTTTTCCCCTCCCTGAAATTGTTAATTTGATTTTCCTCTCCCTTTTTATTAGATTAGCTAATAATTTATCTTTTAAAATCTAGTTTGATGTATTAATCAGTGGTTCTTTCATTTATAATTTTATCTTTTTTTAAATCTCAGAGTTTCCATTTTATGTTCACTTAAGGTATCTTTTAGGATATGATCAGTGGATTCTTTTTATTCTCACTCTATACCCTCTTAACAGATTTGGGCAATTTTCTTTTGTGATTTATAGAAAAATGGTGTTCAGGGTTTTTATTTGGTCATGATTTTCAAATAATTTGATGATTCTTAAACTTGACCTGTTTACCTATCTATGTATCTGATAGGTCTCCAGACCTTGTCCCCAGAATTTCTTCAACCCAGAAAACAGAAAGGAGGGGGGAGATGAAGTTCAGAGCCCAGGATCTACTCAAAACTGCATTATCTAGCTAAGAAATGTGGAAAAATAAAATGTGTGGCTCCTTATTTGTCTTCTGCAAAACCCCCATCTTACTTGATTGACAATACCTTGCTAAAAGATCCTCCCTTATGTTATCTTGTTCTCCCTATATAGGATATTACCCTACTGACTGAAGTCCCAAAATTTCAATATATAACACTTTCCCAAACTTCTTCTAATTGTCAGACTTGAGTTTGGTCTGTCTGCTTTGGTATCAATAAAATCTTTTGTGACTATAAGAGAATCTCTTTAAATTCTTTGAAACTATGATCCATGACTTAAACACTTCATATCTGTCTATCTATTCAGACCTAATAAGCTGGTGTCTATATGTAAAATATAGACTATGTGTGTATATTACATATATATTCGGATAATTTATACTAATACTTTATATGTTCTTCTATTTTATCATTTTTTGACTTTGTCCTAGTTTTTCCTATCTCATAAAATCGATTTTTGCTTTTATCATCCTGATTTTTAGTGAGTCCACATCTTGAGAATGTTCTTGTACTATAGGTTCTAAATTATTTATTTTCCTTTCTTATCTCTTTCCTTATCTCTGTTTTAATTTTTTTTCCAGCCACTTTTGTAGTCCTTATAGCCAAGTTAACTTTTTTCTTTGAAGATTTGCTTGTAGTTGTTATGGAATTACTCAGTTCTTTTAGATTTACCTTTTAGAACTCTCTTTATCCATAGTATTTCTTAATTGTATTTGGCATTTTCTTTTATTTATGTTTTCCATTTTAGTTCTTGAATTAGACTATGTACTGAATTCAGTCTTTTCCCTTATTCTTGGATGGATGAGCTAGGGCTTATTTGGTCCTGTTACTATTGTAGTTTGGATGCTGCTGCTGCCTATATATTGGGGTAACGAAAGTAAATCTGCCTAGATTCTATTTTAATATCTTGCTGGTCTACTGGGGTCCTGGCCTTGGCTAGTCTCCATATTATTATCCATGCCAAATTCCAATTAAGATCTAGTTCCATCCCTATTGTGGTCCTAACAGACCCCCAGGGTAATGTTGGAGATGACCTTGGTCCCAAACCTCTGGCACTAGTGTTCAAGCACTAAATTAGCCTTCCATTATGCTGTGACTCCTAGTGCTTCAAGGCCTATACTGTCAGGCATGGTTTCCTTTCTTAGTGACCTAATGGGGCTAGTATTATCTCCCACTTCTGTTTTGAGAGGCTACTTTGGCCTCTGGAACTGCAGAGGGAAATAATATGTTTAGTATTATTCCCAGGTAGGACTTAGAAAAGATATTCCTAAAGCAAATAATAAAGGTTCCCTGGAACAAGGGATAAATGAAAAGTGAGAAGGAAGAGGGATAAATGCAGAAGTTTTAAAAAATTTTGTGAATCATGGGTCCCTTAGGCAATCTGGTAAAGGCGGTTATGGATCTCTTTTCAAAAACTTTAAAATGTACATCAAATAAAGAGGATTACAGAGGAAATCATATGTACATGTACAAATAGCATATATGTATGTGTGTGTATGTGTTCTATTCATGGTCCCTAGGTTAAGAATCCCTGAATGTTTGTCTGTCTGTTTCACGACAACTTCATCCTCTAACCAAAAGTACAGTATATTTTCTTACTTGGTGAAGAAGTAAAAATAAAGCAGACAGAAAACAAGCTTTGAAGGAAAGAAATATGTTCACAGTTTATGTTCACAGTTTAATGAGGGAACTAATAAAAATAATTTGCATTTTTAAGGGTCATTCTAAATTAGCAAGATTTTAAGGGGAATATGTTTTTAATGCAAAAACTGTCAAATGTACACTAAAAACAGGAAAAGGAAATAAAGATTTATGGCTAGGATCAAATTTATCTGAATGCTTAAGATTAATCGACAATGTAATTCACCAAGCTACTCCTGAAGAAATCTACCTAGAATGAACAAAGAGATCAGCCTCTATTAACATATTTGATTATTCATATACATATATTCAGTGAGATATTAATAGAACTGAAAGAGCTCTCACACACACTGGAACATCTTGACACCTTCCAAGCAATATCATCAGTAGCAAACTTATACTCAATGGTACAGAACAGAAGTTTGTAATCTTCTTGAAGTAAAACTAAAGTAACAGACAAATTAATATTAAACAAGCAGTAGATAAGAAACCAGTGATCAGTAAATGAGAGATTTTATATCTTTTGAAAATAAGACACAGCAAAATTGAGCCAAAAACAATGTGATCTAAAAGGGTAAAAACAAAAACACTGTGATTAAAGAAGGAAACGGAAGATACTTTTAAAATATCATCAGAATTCCAGCAAACAATATTTCCGATAAATAAGAGAACACTTTGTCCAAAAACACATGATAATCCTATGAAAGAATGGTAATTATTTATCTTCTCTTTAAAGATAAAGACAGTACATTTCAGAAGGTTTTTGTTAGTTATTCAAGGTCACAAAGTATTACAAGCAAATGAGTTAAATAACAGAGCCAAAACTCAAAACTCAAATCTAGTCTTCTGATTTCTAGTGTACTCCAAGTTCAACTATACTAAACTGCCTATGGGATAAAGGACTCTAAAGTAAGAGACAACATTATAATTTATGGTTCATAGTTATAGCAGATTTATCTCTAACTGATGCATTGGAAACACTAATTAGATTTACATTTGTCAATGCATGCCGTCAAATGTTATTAACAGTACAAACATTAGCTTCCTCTCAGAACAAATCACCAACCAGAGTCTTAGAGCTTCTAGTACATGGCTTTCATATTGATGTGCATTATAAGGTTTCTTCTTTCCCCAAGGGAGAGCTATCTCCTTCTCTGAAGGTCAGCCAGATAATCTCCATCAATCACAGCACTGTCTTCAAATAACATTTTAGGCTTCCTAAAATCTCAGATTTGAGCATGTAGTAGCTTGTCTCAATCTCGACTTAGAAGCAGGCTGTTGGCTGAAGCCTCTAGTGGTTTTCTAATAGTTTTTTAGTTATGAGTATTACTAATTTGTTTACAATTTAATTTCATTAGAACTGTATAACACAAACTACTGATGAAGTTGTGTATAATATTTTTCCATTGGTGGTCTGTCCTGTGTGTGGTCAGTCTGCATATGTTTATCAGTTGCTTGAAAACATGTTTACTATATCATAACATACAAGTTTCTATCTTATTGAAAAAAATGGAAATTTGAAACAAAAGTTAATTATATGATGTTATTCTGGATTGAAAATTTTATTCTTACTATCTTAATAAAGTAATAAAAATCATTGGCATCTAAAAAAGCAACTGGATTAGGGAAACTTCTAGGAATAACACCATCATTTCTACCCCCTTGTCCCAAAGGTATAATAACAAAAGTTAACAACTTAGTGTTAGAGAGATATATGGGGTAATGAAGGTGTTAAGTGATTTGCCTCTGCTCACACAGGTAACATGTATGACAGGCAGAACTAGAACCCAGATCTTTCTTATTTTGAGCTCATCCTTTTACCCACAAAACTATTTTGCCTTTTTATAGTAAAAGGAAATGAAAAATTATCTACTTATAATAAGCATCTGATTACACATTTAGTTACAGATTCCTAAATGTACAACAAGATGGATCAAATATCAGGTTTAAAATAATCATTTGTAAACCTGGAAATATTAAATAAATATGAACTGTTATTAGTCATGATAAGTTCTCATTCTTGCTTTACCACTCTGTTCATTTGGCATGCCTTTTAACATTTCTGTTTCTCAATTTTGTTGTCAATAAAATAAGGTAAAGCTAATGTTGGATGAACTTGTTTTCCATCAGGAAAGGGAGTAACTAGAAAATAAATGAACATGTGCTCCAGGTTATCAAGTATGAAACACAGAATAGTTTCCACCTCAAACTACTCAACTCAGACTGTATTTTCACCTCCCTGTCACTATAGGTTTCTGGAAAGTATGAAAAAGAAAAGAGAAATATAAAAGAGAAAGGGGCGGGTAAAAGGAAAAAGAAGAGAATAGAAAACGAGTGGAAAGGCTAGTTCTGAAGTAGTTTGTGATTGTTCAGAAAAACAGGATTACTGTTATAGATACCCTGGGAAATGAGTGTAATATAATGAGTTTATTTCCTCTTAAGTTCTTTTTTCTTTTGAGTCATAGAGTTCAGAGCTAGAAATAATCTAGAGATTATTTGTGCCAATCCTTTAATTTTAAATCTAGGGGAACTGAGGCCCAAAAAATTAAGTGACTTGCCCAAAATGACACAGGTAACAAAGTAAGGATTTAAATTCCAGGGTTTCTAACTCCAAATCCAATATGTTTTTAAAGTACACTATACTCTTGGGGGAAAACTATAAATATCACCTTCTGCTTTTCATATAAGATAAATGAACATTAACTTTTTGTATCATACCATCCAAATGAGTTAATTTGCATTCTAAATAACTTTGACTTTTAAAAAAGTATTATAACATCCAGCCATTCTGGAGAGCAATTTGGAACTATGCTCAAAAAGTTATCAAACTGTGCATATCCTTTGATCCAGCAGTGTTACTACTGGGTTTATATCCCAAAGAGATATTAAAGAAGGGAAAGGGACCTATTTGTAGTGGCCAGAAACTGGAAACTGAGTGGATGTCCATCAATTGGAGAATAGCTGAATAAATTGTGGTATATGAATGTTATGGAATATTATTGTTCTGTAAGAAATGACCAACAGGATGATTTCAGAAAGGTCTGGAGAGACTTACATGAGCTGATGCTGAATGAAATGAGCAGGACCAAGATATCATTATATACTTCAACAATAATACTATATGATGATCAATTCTGATGGATGTGGCTCTCTTCAACAATGAGATGAACCAAATTAGTTCCAATAAAGCAGTAATAAATTGAACCAGCTACAACCCAGTGAAAGAACTCTGGGAGATGACTATGAACCACTACACAGAATTCCCAATCCCTCTATTTTTGTCTGCCTGCATTTTGGATTTCCTTCACAGGCTAATTGTACTATTTCAAAGTCCGATTCTTTTTATACAGCAAAACAACTGTTTGGACATGTATACATATATTGTATTTAATTTATACTTTAACATATTTAACATGTATTGGTCAACCTGCCATCTGAGAGAGGGGGTGAGGGGAAGGAGGGGAAAAATTGGAAAAAAAGGTTTGGCAATAGTCAATGCTATAAAATTACCCATGTATATATCTTGTAAATAAAAAGCTATAATAAAAAAGTATTATATTGAATTTGAGCAATGATTAAAATAACTAAGATATAGCTATGAAACACATTAGATTTGAATCAACTATAAAGATTGTCATATTTTGGCAAAAATAAAGAGCTTGATGTTGTTGGTGAATAGAAATATTATTTACAGACATAGTTATGAAAAATTGGTCATCTAAGAAAATTTGGTATATAAAATCTAACTTTAAAAATTGCAAAAAAAATGCTATGTTCCCATATCTGTATGCAGAAGTGATTTCTGAGTAGCTTTCAGCAAATAAGTTATGTTGAAGACTTGAGTAGCACTATACTTTGTCTTACTCATACTGACAAAATAATATCCAGAATAGAACCTTTAAAAGCAGTGAGGCAATATAGAGCATAAAGATTTACTGGATTTGTAGTCAGAAGATCTGGATTTAACCATCAGGTCTGTCATTAATTTACCTTGGAGCTTTGGACATGGCATTCTCCTTTTCTAGGCTCCAATTTCCATTTTCATCTATAACAAGAAAAAGTTGGATTAAATCAGGGATTCTTAATATGGGACTGTGAATTTTTATTGTTTTAAAAAAATAATATTTATTTTTCATATTCATTTTATTTTAAATTTTGAGTACCAAATTCTCTCCTTTCCTTTATCTCCTTCCTCCTTGAGATAATAAGCAATTATATATTATACATGTGAAATCATGTAAAACCTATTTCCGTATTAGTCTTGTTGTAAAAGAAAACATGGTCTGTGAATTTAAAATATTTCTAGTCATTTTATTTTAGGAAAATTGGTTTCCTTTTTAATGCTGTTTTATTTTTTATTTTATTCATTTAAAATTATTTTTGAGAAAAGATCCAAAAACTTAACCAAATTGCCAAAGGAGTCCACTATATAACCAGAAAAAGTTAAAAAACTCCTGGACTAAATGATCTTTGAAATCCCTTTCACCTAAAAATATGTAATGTACTAAGCAAGGGGCTCTCCTCACTCAGTTCTTCCCTACTTCCAGAGCTAAGCTATTATACTTTTCTTCTTGGTTAACTTTGGATTTTTTTTTCTTTCTTTGAATAATGGAGGCATTTTCAAAGAAGTTTCATTCTGAGAAAGTAAGAGCAAGCTCTCTGTGCCTGCAGCCAGACTATAGATAGGCTGTATCTTATCTGGATCTGGATCTGGATAGCTTGCTAGAATTAAGAATATATTGTAAAAGCACTACCTACAAACAACATATATTTTTCCTTCTTTGCTATTTGACTACATTTGAGTGAGAGAGAGAAATTGTAAACCTCCGGATAAGAGGTGGTGTTGGACTCTGTCCTACTTTGGATCAACATGGAGCTCATACTCTGTTCTTTGCTTTTTTATTCTATTCTTCTTCCAAGTAAAGGAGTATTGGAGATGGCTTGTGAGCTTCAAAAAAAGTATGTGATCAACAGTAATATGGGAGTTAGAGTTTATATGCCAAGATTTGTGAAAGGCCGAACATGAATGTGGTGGTAGCTGAGGTACTGTAATATACTTTGCTTGATCCATCCCAATCATAAGACATATTTTCCTTTTCCATTGGCTATGTTATATTTATAAAAGTGAATTTGAAAGACAATGTTTTGAAACAAATACTAGGTAACACAATGGATAGAGCACGGGCTTGGAATCAGGAAGGCTTATTTTTCTGAATGCAAATCTGGCGTCAAGACACTTAGTAACTGTGTGACCCTAAATAAATCACTCAATCCTGTTTGCTTCAGTTCATCATTTATAAGAACTGATTTGGAGAAGGAAATAGCAAACACTCAAGTATCTTTGCCAGTAAAACCCCAAATGAGGTCACAAAAAGTCAAATATGACTTACCAACAGTAACAACAACCAACACTATTACTACTAAAATATTGCTACTACCACAAGTGTGAGCCCAGTCTTCCTCAGGACAAAATGATAAATAGAAAAGTATGACACTTCCAACCTCTTATCACCCTCTGGCCATTCAAGGGCAGTGCTTTGTAACTTCTTTTCTTGCTATATATTCACAGTAAATAACCTTTTGTAGAAGCTAATTGATGGTAACTGGTTAAATGAAATCTGGAGAAGAAGGCAGAGGGTAGAGACATCTCTGTCTGACCTTCTCTCAAACCAAAAATAGATTAAGCCTCTGAACTGGTTTTGGAGTCACAGAATATTTGAAGTCCACAAATATTTGGAGTACAACACCAGAAAAAGATACCTTGTAAGAACTTCAGAACAGATTTGTCTCAAATGAGCAGGGGGACAGTCTGCCAAGGCCAGACTGCAGAGCAGGGAGCCCAGGGCAAGGACTTGGGGCTGGGAGTCAGAGCATTGTTGCAGCATCCACACACTGGGGAATTTACTGTGAGGCTCTTGGGCTACTCTGTCCTGGTTTCAAGAGGCTGGTTTAGCAAATTAGCTGTAAAATGCCCAAAAGCAAATACAAAAGGCAAATTGTAAACCACTGAGCTCCAGAAGAATTTGGCACTTGACCTCCATTACTCAGCACTGAAGGTTAGTCAGTGGAACTGCTCCAGAGCAAATTAAAGCCTGTTGCCCCTTTGTCTTAAAGAGGAAACCTCAACTCTTAAAACAAATGAGCAAAAAAGCAAAAAGAACTCTGACTATAGACAGCTTTTATGGAGAGAGAGAGAGAAGAACAGACCTCAAATCCTGAAATTCCTAAAGGCAAATCAAATCCAGATGAAACTCTAAAGGATGATATGAGCTGGAAGAAACTTGATTTTCATAAGGTTTTCTTGGAAAATTTCAAAAAGGATCTTAAAAGAGAGCTAGAAGAAAAATGGGAAAAGGAAATGAGATCTTTGCAAGAGGGTATGGAAAAAGAAAAACAAATTATCCGAAGAAAAATTCTTAAAAAATAGATATGATGAAATGGAAAAAGCATATATAACTCTCTACAAAATAGATTAGATGAAATGGAAAAAGCATATATAACTCTCTACAAAATAATTTGTTGAAAAACAGAATTTGTGAGCTGAAATCTGGGGACTAATCACTGGTAGTTAATAGAGAGGAAAATTCACCAGAGGCAGGGCTCAATGGCAGCCTTGAAAACACTGCCCAATCCCTCAGAGGTATGATTAGAATCCTGAGGGGGTTGTGGCCTTGCTTCAGGGAGCCATATCATCTGAAAAGTAGGAGTTGAAATGAAGATCCTCAGAGTTTATATGAGCTACTCTAAGACAGCAGAATATTTTTCAAAAAATAATTTTTCATTACTAAATTGTTTCATATTTCTGAACATAATTATTATACATCACTTCATATTTACAAGTTAGACATTAAGAAATAACTGTTGACTCACTACCAACACTTGACCATCTTACTCACACCCCTGATGAATCATCTGGACTAGAGATTCTGGAGGACTTAACCCTTTCATTTCTGCAACTTCTCCTTTGGGGTCAGAGTTGTTCTGATTCATGCTTCACTACATGAGTGCTCACAATATTTAGTTGGAAGCTAAATTATTTTATACTCTGCCTATCTTCTCATTATCCTAGTGGGTGGGTATACCTTTCTTCTCACCATCTCTAGTTCTAAAACCATAGCCAGATCAATCCTGCGATCAGTCCTGTGAAGGGTTGTCAGGAGCATGTCTGTTCCCCTACGACTCTTTTTGCTATCCTCTATGCCTTTTCAAACCAAAACAACTCTTTGTGGTCACTATTTCCTATGAGGTTCTGTCTCTTCTTATTCAATGTAAGCTATTGAGAGGTAGGGATAGCCTTGCCTTTTTATTCCTTCTGCTTAGCATAGTATTTGTCATATAGTAAGAACTTAAGGCTTTTCCATTTTTGACTCTGAATACCTGCTGGGCCCATTGAGAAAGAGTAATACACAACTCCCATCTCCTTTCCCCTCACATATAATTATAACTCTCCTTCAGGTGTCATTACCTCTCATCTAACTGCTCTTTCTGCTTCAAGTATCTACTCATGTTCAATCTATGATTCACCCTGTTGCCTCTAGAACTATTCATAACCTGACTTCTTCTTAACTTCTTCGGCATCTTGCACTTGACTCATCTCTATAAACTGCGATCTAGCTACATTGGCCTTGAGGTTCCTTCCATATAATACTCCTCTTTCTGTCTCTGTGCTCTTGCCCTGGGAGTTGTCCTCCATGACTGGAATGTTGCAACATATCATTTTAGTTTTGTGCTTTCCCTGGCTCAAAATCCTCCTTCTGCAGATTACCTCCTATCTATCTGCAGGCATATCTCATATATTCCTAGTTATTTATATTTGTCTCCCCATAAGAATGTGAGCTTTTTAAGGGCAGGGACAATTTCTGTTTATTATCCATTATTTAGTAGACTGCCTGAAACATAGTAAACCCTTAATACATGAAATCTGAACATAATGAAAGGGATTAAGCTCCCTTTTTTTCAAACTCTTGGGCTCAGTAAGTCTCCCCTACCCAAATACCTTAGAGGCAGTTTTACTTTAGGTTCATGTCTAGATTTTCCCTAAAGGGGGGGAAATTTTTTTTTCTTTCCTCAAAGATACTCCATGGACAATATCAGGTATGGCACAAGTAATTATTCCTACATATATAAGAAATACTAAACATAAAAATACAAATATCATTTACAAAAAAGGATTCAGTGACTTGTAATTATAATTCACTAAGGGATTGATATTTAAAATTATCAAAACAAAAAGCAGTTTGCAAGCCTTCTAATTAAGCATGTTACATTTCACTCCACTCAGCAGTCCTAAATATCCCAGATACATATGTGCTGGTAAGAAAGCCAAACTTAGGCCAATCTTCTCTGATATTGAATTATCCTTTGCCACTAAACAGCTCTAGCCAAATAGAACCGAAGGTTACTAGACCTTCTGAACTTTAAAGAACACCTCAAAAAAATACAGAAACATCTCTCTTTAGGTACTTATTGGCAAAAGACCAGAAAACAAACAAACACAAAAGAGAAACAGGGAACCATGTGCTTATGGCCACGTGGAAGCTAGTAGGTAAGGAAATAGTCAACTGCCCTTTCCCGCTAACTCCTGGGATACAATTCAAAACAGTATTTATTATATGATTCATAGCTGGAAAGCAAAAGAAAGGTAGAGAAGCAGGTTAAATTAAAAACTATATAACTAGAAAAACAAAATTTCTTACTCGCTCAGTCTTTACACAGTATATCTGCTGGTAATCTGCATAGATTGTCAATGTATATTACTGAAAAATAATATTTTGAAATATTAATGGAAGAAATATTACGGAATTATGTTAATAGTGAAATCCATGTAAGTAAACAGAAACAAGAAAATACTGAGTTTAAATATGAATTTATCTTTAGATATTTTGAACTCAGGAAAATTATGAGAAAATACAATGATTGTGATTCTTGAAATGAAAAAAATACCAAGGTCATTAAAGATTAGAATAAATAAGTCTACTAAATGTGAGAATCTCCTCACTGACTGCTTAACATTAGTTTAAAACTGAAATGTCTATCTGATCATTTGAATGTATGCAAAGGAGATAAATGAAAATTTTAAAAGAGAACATTCTCATCTGACAAGCCTAAAAAAATGAGAGAAATGGGAATGATAATTCTTTAAAATGATTACTGCATCTGAATTTCAGCAAATGTCACTTGAGACAAATTCCAAAATACACACTAAAATATACCTGCTAGATGGCAAAGGTTCTTGACGTTTTTTGGTCATATTAACACCCTAACTACTTCAAAAGATACAATTGCAAAAACTGAAAGGCATTCCTGTCATATCAATATTACAAATAGATATCACTGCAAGATATGGGGCACAAACTTTGTATTCCAAATATTATGGAAACTTAACAAGTCTGCATATCTATAAACTAAGTGTTTATAAACTACTCATTCCAAATCTTCACCTATGAATCAAACATTTACATAAAGATCACACTCTCCCAGCATGATCTTAACTTTATTGGTCCCATTTTATACAATTTTCTCTACCAGATCTTTAGCATAGCTTTATATGTAATTAGTCTCTATAACTTTAAAAAATTGTACTATTATGATAAAAATGCTTTATAAGTTTTTTCAACATACATTATTTTATTTAGACCTCATAAAAATGTTGTGAGGTAGGTAGACAGGTGAAATAAGAGTGTTCAAAATCATACAGCAGTAAATGGCAGAGCTTTGATCTTATATCTTCTAATTTCAAGACCAGCTTCTTTCAATTACATCATGTTATCTCTTATAGAAATTTTTAAAAAAATTTCCCAGTATAGGTAAAAATAATTTTAACATTCTTTTTTTTAAAAAAGTTTTGAATTCCAAATTCTATCATTCCTTCTTTTCCCTTCCCCCTTCCCTAAGACAGGAGGCAATCTGATATAAGTTACACATGCATAAATATAAAACATTTCCATATTATTCATTTTGTGGAAGAAAAATCAAACCAAAATAAAAAATACTATGCTTAAGTCTGTATTTAGATGCCATCAATTCTTTCCTGGGAGGTGGAAGCATTTTTCATCATAAGCCTTTTGGAATTGTCTTACCTCAAAGTTTTGTTGAAAATAATTCATAGTTGTGCATTGTACAAAAAAATCCAAGTTTTGGGGACAAGAACTCACCATTTGACAAAAACTGTTGGGAAACTGGAAAACAGTATGAAGAGCCAAGCTTTTGAGATAAGAACTCACCATTTCCCAGTAATCTTTGCCAAAATGGTGAATTCTATCCTAACAGCTTGAATTTTTTGAGTTTATCAAACATTAACTTATTATGGTTGTTTACTACAATGTATTGTGTACCTAATCTATTCCACTGATCAACCTCTCTACTTCTTAGGCAGTACCAGATAGTTTTGAAAATTTCTGTTTTATACTACCATTTGATATCTGGAAGGGGTAGGCTATCTTCCTTCACATTCTTTTCACTGATTTCCTTGGTATTCTAGACCTTTTTGCTACCAAATAAATTTTGCTATTATTTTTCTTGCTGTACAAAATACTTATTTGTTAAGTTTGGTTAGTGTGGAATAAGTAGACTCTATATCTAAACATATAGATATAGAATAAGTAGATTAATTTAGGTGGAATTGTCATTTTTATTATATTGGTGTGGCTTACCCATGAACAATTAATATTTTTCCAACTGTTTAGATGCGTTATGCTATTTCTTAATCATTCCATTTTTTTTGATACCAGGGTTCATGTACTCTAATTTTTTCTTTGCTTTTCAAAATTTCATTTATCTTTATTTTTTAAAATTATTATTTCCTTTTAAAACACAACAACATTACTGTCATTTCCTACTGATGACCTGTTTAATAAAACAATTCTACCTTGTGTAAGAATCCCTTCTGAGTTACCTCCTTATCTCCTATTGATCCCCCAAATGATGGCTGTCTCCTTTTCATCTAATGATCCTAAAGGTAACCAACCCTAAGGAGCTGGGATTTATGGTACTGTTGCTGACAACCCCTCACTGGTGTGCTTTCCATTGACCATCAATGTCAAACAGAGGAGTTTGTATTTATTTGACAGGCAACAGGTAGTCACTGAAATCTACTCCCCAAGGAAGTGATAGTTACACCTGTGTTTTAGGTATATCGCTTTGTCAGTTGCATGGAGGATGAATTGGAGAAGGGAAAGACTTGGGTCAAGGAGACCAATTAGGAAGTTCTCATGCTAGTTCAAGAAAGAGAAAATGAAGGTCTGACTTAGAGTGATAGCTATGTGAATAGAGAGGAGGGGCAAAATGCAAGAGATGTTGGAGAGGCAGAAAAGACTTGGAAACTGATGTGCTATTATTTGAGATGAGGGAGAAAAAAGAGTTGAGGATGATACCAAGTCTCCAAATCTGGTTGATGAAGAAAGGTAATACCCTTGACAAATTAAGGAAGTTCAAAAGAGGAATGGATGCTGGGAAAAGGTAATGAAATGAGTTTTGTTTTGGACATTCTGAGTTTGGGATGCATCCAGTTTGATATGCCTAATAAGTAGGTGATGATATGCTACTGGAATTTGAGAGAAGAGTAGTGCTGGATATATAGATCTGAGAATCATCTGTCTGGTGATAATTGTTTCATGACAGCTGATGAGCTTAACAAGAGAAAATGGAGAGGAGAAAAGGGGCATAAGACAGAACCATAGTAAGGGGATGGAATACACATAAAATTCAATGAAGTCTCTTTCATATATGTAAGTTTGAGATGCATACAGTATTTATTTATAAAATCTAGCACTTAAAGTATGCAAAGTGCTTTTCAAATATCTCATTTTATTTTCACAACAGCCATGGGAAGCAGGTGCTATTATTATTTCCATTATGCCGATGAGAAGATGAAGGTTAATTGACTTTCTCAAGGTCACACAACTAGAACAAATTTGAGACCAGATTTCAAGTCAGGTTTTCTTGAATCCATTCTATTCACTGTGCCACCTACCTGCCTCAATTTTAAGAAAAGGGGACTGGGTGGGTTTTATGAGAACTGCTCTTTCATTTTTAAAACATTCATGAAGTTTTTGAGCTAGAAGGTTACTAAGAAATAATCTAGTCCAACTCTTTTATTTTATATAAAAGTGAGGCAAAAGGAGATATTGACTTGTTAGAAAATAAATGACAAACCCATAGTACATAAAGATATAAATCATATATATATACATATATATGCATATATGTGCATATGTGTATATATATATGTGATCTGCAAGTCTAATTTCATGAATTATATTTTCATGGATTAAAATCTAGAAGAATCTTAGAAATAACTTGGTTCAACCCTGTCACTTTTTAGATGAGATTAAAAATCCAGAGAGGTAACTTGATATTGTCTCCTAATTTAGATGTATAGCTAAGTATCTGTAACAATCAAAACCTTACACAATTTTTCACAATTTGTAATATAAGTCACTCAAAGTCAAAGTAAACAATAAAAAGGGCTATAAAAGTACTTGCTAAGAATATATGAACTATATATTTTAATACAAAACCAATACAATAAAGCTTATATTTTATTGCTATTGCTATTGAAACACTTTCTGTGGAAAAGTTATTAAGGATCATTTACTAATTGATTTCTGCTGATATCCTTTATAATTAAATTCATTTTAAAGTCAAGGTTAAGTGACTAAACAAGGCTAAAATAAACCAAGGAACCAAAAATGTTCTACACCTGATCACATGATTAGGAATATTATTGGATACGTTACATTTGTAAAATACTTAGCGTAACGAATGGCACAGAATAGGTGCTTAATGTTTTTCCACTTCGTTCTGTTCCATTCTATTTCTGTTCATTGAAATGAAATGGCAACTGAATAATGGCATGCCCAGAAAAATAAACAATGATCCCATAACAATTTCCATCTTCCACTGATAACAGTTTAAAACTCAGCACTCTGAGATATCCCATTGAACTCTGAGGGGGTTGGAGTTATAAGAGCACTAAATAGAAGAACAAAGTTGTGACCTAAACCAGATGTTCTGTTTCCTAATCCACTTTGCCTTCTATCACACTGTCTCTCATTTATTTAAATATCAAATTGCATTTATTTATTTATTTAAATATTATTTAGATATAAAATGTTACTTACATATAAAATGTTAGATCTTTTAAAATTCCTCAATTCATGACCACATTTTAAAATGGGCTAATGAATGCAGAAGTCTATTAGATATTGGGTGAATACAAAGTATGGATAAAAGATGATGCCTGTCTCTTCATGGAATTTATACTCTATAAGAGGACAATGATACATATATAAATATAAATTACTGTGATGGCTATAACAAAAATAATGTAATTAAACTCTTATGTAAATCTGAAGGGACTAGGGAAAGGTTATTTATGACTAAGAGATCATGCAAAGCTTCCTAAAATAGGTCAAAATTTGAGTTGGTTTTTAAAGCATGGGTAGAAATTCCATAGATAGAGGAGACGGGGCAACAGATTTGCTTCCCCCAAGCAAATATTTTGAACAAAGACATAGAAGTTGGAAAATAAAGGCCATAGGTGATAGATAAGAAAAGCAATTTAGTATAGAAAAAATGGGAAATAATTAAACAAGGTACATGACTGTGGAAGGCCTTAAATGCCAAGTTCAAGAGTTCACATGAAGGGCAATAGGAAAACAAAAGATTTCTGAGCAAAGAATCATATGACCCAGTCTACATCTAATGGAAATATCTGTCAATCAAAAAGTATTTTAAATGCTAGCTTTGTTTCAGGCAATATGCGAGGTGCAAAGGAACCCACAGGATGAAAAAAGGAACCCACATTCTGTGAGGAGAAAGAACAAATAGCATTTGCTTTACATACATTTTCTCATTTGAATCTCACAACTCTGTAAAGTAAGTGCTACACCTATCCTCTTTTCACAAAGGAAGAATCTGAAGTTTAAAAAGATTAAATAAATGATTTGCACAGGATCACACAGCTAATAAGCATCAGAGGCAGGATTAAAACTAAGATCCACCTGTCTTCAATCCATCATTCTGTCTATGGCATAATACTTTGAGGTGAAGAAAAAAGGGAGGAAAAAAAAAAGACTTGTTAGGAGATTTGCAGTAAAGAGGTGGTCACAGGGTACCACAGTGGTAGAAAAGTGAATAGAGAGTTGGGGGTGGATGGAAAAGATATTAAAGAAGGAGATTTGACATTACTTTTACCTGATTATAACTTTGAAGGGAAGCAAAGAAGAGTCAAATAGTAATGCAAATGCAATCTTATGTATATGCAGAGGAAGTGGCTAAACTGGCAAAGGATTTAAGGAGTACATGATTTGTAAGGTCCTCTCTCCACTCAAAAACCTCCTCCTCCATTGAATAACTGATATCTGTAATGGCAAAATAAGAGATGCTATTATCTTTGATTTGTCCCCTTGTTTAAATATAAATATATACAATACAATATAAATATTAAAAACAAATGAATAAATAAATAAGAATAGCTTTATATTCAGACTAATTTATGAAGCATCATTTTCAGTCATATCCAATTCTTCCTGACCTCTTTTGGTTTGTTTGTTTTTTGCAAAATACTGGAGTACTTTGCCATTTTCTTCTCTAGATCATTTTATAGATGAAAAACTGAAGCAAACAGGGTTAAATGACTTGCCCAGGGTCACACAACTAATAAATTTCTGAGGCCAAATTTGAACTCTCCTATTTCCGACTCCCAAGTCCAACCAACACACTATTGGATGCTCAGTACTCCTTAAAATATGAACATATGCATATATATTATAAAAATATGAATTAAATAAATTTGTTTAGCAAATCTTAATATAGTCTAATAGGGGACACTTCATAAAGCTTGCAAAACAAATGAAATAGCACCACTAGTATATGCAGAATTGTAAATTTATAGTACTCATCCTCCAGATGGGGTTCATAATGAAAAATAGAACCGGACAACTCTTTCATTAGAATACAGTAAGATTAGAGTTGTAGAAGAGTTCAGTCTTTTCTGAAGTCTAATTTGAGAGACTTAAGCAGGAAGCTATCAGATAAGTAGAATGTACTATTTTGTCCTCAGTATGGCAACACATTTCTGTAAAGCTCATTTGAAAGATTCTCTGGGATTTTAATCACTTGCAAATTGTCCTATCAAAGGTTACTGGACCAGTATGGACAGTTCTGACAAACCTATTATTAACAGCTAATATTTATATAATTATATTTGTTACAATATTCATATATTGCTGTGATATATACGTATTCTGTATATGGTACTTTATATAACCCTGCCTTACAGGCTCACGAGCATAGATCCGGAAGGGACCGTTAGAGGTCTCATAGTCCAACCCCCGTATTTTAACTGAGGCCCACAGAAATCAAGTGTCCGCCCAGGGTCACAGAGCCCGCGGGGCTCCCAAAGTGGGATTCAGCGAAGGGTCCCGGGGCTGCAGGTCCGGCGCTCAGCATTCCGCGGCCTCGCGCTCTCTGTGCGTGGGGGTAGCCAGGGCCTTGAGTTGGGGGAGGAGGAACTCTAGTTCAGGGTCAGACCGCAAGACAGAAGCCCAGCTGAGCATTCCAACAAACACCTCCCGCAGCACTCGGTCTTCCAAGGGAAGGACCGGCCAAGGGTTTGCACGTGCGCGGTTTTGGGAAGTGGGGGGGAAGGGAAGGGAATCCGGTCAGAAGTGAGAGTCTTAAGCCAAGAGGGCTTCTCTCCCCTTTAGGATCGCCCCCTCGGCCGCCTCCACCACCTCTTCCAACTCCCCGCCCCTTCCCGGAAGTGACGTAGCTCCCGTCCGGAACCTCCTGGCCCGGCAGCTGCAGCGTCACCAGCACAGCCGGTGCGAGGCGGGGCGGGCGGAGTAAGGGATCCGGCAGCCAACGAACCGGGCACCGCGCGAGAGGCAGCGACGCCGGCGGGGGGGAGGGGGGCCCAGCGGCCGAGGGCGAGGGGGCCGGCGGCGGCGGCGGCGGCAGCAGGGAGCCGAAGAGGCGGCGGAGAAGGGGAAGAAGGAGGAGGAGCCCCGAGTGGGGGTGGGGGTCGGGGAGGGTTGGGGGGGAGGGGGTGGGGGGGTGTCCCTGGGGTTATGGAGCCGGAGGATCGGCCGGGAGGCGGGGAACCGCCGGAGCCTGGTGGGGACCCTGACTCCGCTACGAACCTGGGACCCTGCTCGCGGGGCTTCGTCCCGCAGAAGGAGATTGTCTACAACAAGCTGCTTCCCTACGCCGAGCGGCTGGACGACGAGTCCGATTTGCTGCTGGCCCAGATCAAAGGCAACCTGGGCCGGGCCGTGCAGCTGCAGGAGCTGTGGCCGGGGGGCCTCTTCTGGACTAGGAAACTCTCCACGTAAGTGACCTGTATGCACTGTCCGCCTAGAGCCCAGCGCCTTCCTTCCCCTTCCCTCCAGGGGCCCGGGGACGAGTTCCTGTAGTTTTGTGTGTATATGTGTCTGTGTGTGTATGTGTGTGTGTGTGTGTGTATGGGGGGGAAATTTAAGGAAGGGGGACGGGGCGTAGTTTCTGTTCGAGTTAACTGCTAGCTGGAAGTCTGGGGCGTCAAGGGCGCTCTTTGTCCGCCCATTCCTGAGTACAGGTCAAGTTCCCACTCTTTCCTCCCTTCCATCCCATTCCCCAGGGAAAACCAGGATCTCTTTCCACTTGGCTACATTGTGGTTCCCTTGCTGTTTCCATGGGGTCGGAGAAGAACACGGGTTCTCTGAAACGCTCTTCTGGGTTAGTTTCTTTTGGGGCTTGTTGACTTAGCCCTGCTTTGCTTTGCCCAGGGGATTTTCGAGTTGTCTTTCTAACCCTAGAGGCCCTATCGCGGGAGGAAAGAAAGCCCAGGCTGTTCTCTAAGGAAAGATTGATTTCTCCCTTTCCTTCCCCGCTTCCTCCTCTTTTTCTCTCCCTTTTCTCTCTTCCTCTTCCCCTCTCCCTCCAGTCTACCAATAATGTTTGAGTTAGATCTCCCAATATGTGCTTGGGAAGGAGGAATTACGTTGATTCTATTTTCTCTCCTGCTTTTCCTTTTCAAATGTGACTCCGATCTCTGACAAAGTCTGTGGTACCAGTGGCTGAATAGAGAGGTGTGGTAATAACACACCGTTCTGCTTTTTAGTTTGCTCTGGAACAGAATAAAAAGTTTGACTTAATATTCACTTTTGAGACATGGGTGTTTTGAGTAGTGTTTACTGTTAATGGTGAGTGAATCAGCTTTTAGTTAAGGCAAACCAAAAGCTGCCTCCTTGTTTTGATATTTATTTCATCTGAATAGGAAAAACTCGAAGGGTATCATGAAGCTGCTAGTTTTTCTAATTATGTATCAAGATTGTATCAATTTCATGAAACTCTCAGATGTATAATGTCCCCAAATTAGTTACTGTTGGAGTAGTTGAAGTCTTTCAGTTACACAGAATACTCAGTTGCAACCTAGAAATGTTATATGAAATAAAAAGTCAATAAAAACTGACAGTGGGAAAGCATAAAAGACAGAGACATTGTTTTTCTTGCTTTTCTGTGGTAGAGTAAACTTTTAAAGTGAGAAATTTCCCCCCCACATTTAGTCAGCCTCATTTTTAACTAAGGTCCCTTTAAAAAAAAAAAAAGACACCTTCTAACTTTGCTAAACACAAATATGGTTGAGTGAACCCAAGAGATAAGTCACTTGGACAGTGTTTATTAAAATCTTCTGGATAAATTGAATGACTCAGGATTTTATGCTGTAATGGCCCTTTAAATTTTACCAGAAGATTGTTATTCTCACCTGGTAGCTCTCAGGGATCTCAGTGAAAAAAACTGCTTGATTTGGGAGAAGTAAGCATCTCTCCAAAAAAAAAAAAAAAAAAAAAAAATCAGAACATGGAATATTTTGCTTGGTTTTGGAGAAGCTATAAGATATTGAGGTTAAATAGATCTTACTAGAGTGGTGAAAATTTTGCAGACCTGTGATTGGAGAAATCTTAAGAACATAAGTACAACAGGTAGAAGCACCACAATTTCTCAAAAGTTTAAAAACAACTTGCAAGTGATTAAAAAATCCCAGAGTTTCTGTCAAAAGAGCTTTACGGTATTGTCATATTTAGGTAAAAAGAAAAGTACACTCTCTACTAATTTTTTGATAGCTTTCTGTTTTAATCTCTCAATTTTAGATTTGCCCAAAGAATACTATTTGTGCTAACAAAAACATTAGTTTTCAAATATATAGTCATGTATAAATTGATATGTAGTGCACCTAGAGTTCAGATGGGTTTGAAAATAAGTATTTGTTTGCCAAAAAGGGTTTTGATAGTCACATTTGGTAAAGTGGATATTTTGGAGTTATCTTGTTTGTGAAATGTCTAACATAAAAAGAGCTGAACATAGTCTTGGATAGTGACACTGGATTATCTGTAGTTGAAATCATATAAGTAAACATTTTACCACTGACATAAATAATAGGCATGTTCTTGTTTACCAAGAAATAATCTCAGGTAGAGTTTTGTTTTGGAGTTGTGGTTGAATCCTACAAACTGAGTCTTGTGATTGCATTATGTGACATTTTGAACTTGGTTAGACACATTGAGATCATTTTTTTCTAGGCATCAGTTAAGTCATACTGTTTACAGTAATACTTGTTTTTAGTTTTGCTTGTTGTAGGAATTTATGTACAAATATTACTGAGAAGTTTCAAAATTTAGAAATTTACAGAAAGGTGGTAATAAAGTGTTACTAATGAGTTTCATGACTTTATGGCAAATCATTTAGCCTCTCTGGTCTCTTTCCTCATCTGTAAAGTGAGAGATGGTTTAAATGTTATGTAGTGTATGTACCCTTACATTTGAAATTTCATAATTTTTTTTTCATCTTACTAGTATAGTAAAAACTCTTTAATATATAAAGTGGCTAGTATTCCTGAAAAGTTTTCAAATGGAATTTATAAATTTAATCCTGTTTTTCCCATATATTATTATAAGTGAAGTAGCTAGCCAGAACAGAGTGACACAGATGGAAGAAGGGACTTCAAACCACAACAGAGATTGAAAATCCAGAAATGCTGAAATGATTCTATTTCTGACACATAAGTATATATTCCAGACTGCGTGTCATAGAGCTGTTCAGTCATCAGTTACACTTTAGTTACAAGCTATTAATTGGTGTTTGGATTTAATTCTGGCTTAAGAGGTGCCCTCTAGTCTATTTAAATTCTGTAGTTAGTCTCCACATTTCATTATGTGGCTCTATCCATTCTTAGGATATAGTCCTTGGATTTTGTTCTGGATAAAAGAATTGTTCATTGTCTATGGGAATAGGCCACCTGAAGTAAATGTGGCCTAGTGCCAGGGGAAGCTAGGTGATAACAGTAGATAGAGCACTGGATTTGAAGTCAGGAAAACTCATTTTCCCAAATAAAAATATAGCCTAAGACACCTAGTAGTTGGCAAATCACATAACCTTGTTTACCCCACTTTCCTCTTCTGTAAAATGAGCTGGAGAAGGAAATGGCAAAGCATTCCAATATCTTTGCCAAGAAAAACCCCAAATAGGGTCACAAACTTGGAAATGATTATACAACTGCAACAAAAGTGATACAGTAAAAACATAGTAAAAATGAATTTCTAAAAGGGAAGCTGGTGGCACATGTTTAAAGTGCTGAGCCTGGATTTAGGAAGAGCTAATTTCAAATATTTAGTAGCAGTGTGACCCTGGGCAAGTCACTTAATTTCTGAATGCCTCAGTTTCTTCAATTATAAAATGAGAATAATAGTAACACCTGTTTCACCTTGTAATTGTGAGAATCTAATGAGATTTTTATTTTTTCTAATATGCCTTGCACATAACAGAAGCATATAAATGCTTATTCCCTTCTCTATCTTCAAAGTGTTACAGGGTTGATATACACATATGCAGAAGTAAATATAGGGTAATTTTCAGGATGGATGTCATTATCTGAGGAGATGAGGGAAAGCTCCATAGAAGAGATGGCATTTGAACTTATCCTTGAAAGAACATCAGGAATCTAAGAGTCAGAAAGAATTCACCCTGTATGTTAGATATAGGTTGGAGAACAAGTTACAGCCTAATTTGTCTAAAGAGTGAATGAATGATTGGTAGGAACATATACCAAGGTTTTTTAAAAAATATGGACTGGAGCAAAATTTTTCAGGGCCTTAAATGCCAGGCTGTTTGTTTTTATCTTGAGTCAGTCAGTATATTCAGTTAGATTCTTAGTTGGAAGAGACTTCATAGACCAGCTAGCCATCCCAGTTGAATAAGTATGCCTGAGGACATAGCCTGGCAAGTGGTAATCTGGCTTTCTTTACTTCAAGTCTTATAGTAAGAGGAAATTTATTGCTTCCCAGAGCAGCCAGTTCCCTCTTGAAAGGGAAAACAAATGGTTTCTTCATCTCTAAAATGAAGAGATTGGCCTGCCTAATTTAAGAACTTTGTAAAAATCCCACGTTTCTGTGATTCTTTATGAAAACGGATTAGATGGAATGGAATCTATTTATTGAGGCAATCCTTCCATATTGTGACCAGAGATAAGATTATAGTTTATTTATCGAAAAATATGATTTATTGACACAGATAAAAAAAGCACTGCGCTCCTGGCCCTCCCCACCCCCAGTTCCCTTTCACATTTGTGTTTTCAAATTCTGGAAATGGGAAGGTGATTGAGTGTATCAAATTTAATACCTATCGATATAGTGGAATTCTCTTACTTTGAGCTGAAGAATGATTGTATGTACTGTATTCAGGAACTATTTAATTTACTAATTAAAGAGTAGTCTCTTTAGAATGAACCAGCAATTGTTTAATTATGATCAAAAGTACTTTGTAACCTTCTAGGACAGGAAATAGATTATCCAGTTGAAACTCCATAAATTCGTTTAATTAGATTATGTAACTACCTGAAGTTGGAATTTAGCCAAGATAGTGAGTTAACAAATAGTCCTATTTGTGAAAAGTAAAAAGTGATAGTGGCTACAGAAGCTCTAGAATTCAGAATTTTGGATCTTTAATGACATTTGACATTTCTATCATCATTATTCAAATCATATTGGATTATTGTTTGGTTCAGCAGTTGGAGGAAAAGTGTTACAGACAGCCATCTTCCAACCTATAGACTTAAAAGAAATGCTAAAAAATTTTTCACTTGTTATAGTTCAGCTTTATATAATGCTTTACAGTTTGCAAACTTCTTTTTTTCCCCTAACAACTCTTAGACATAAGGGGAAGAATTATAAAATAAGGAAACCCATACTCAGAAAGGAGGAAGTGAATTGTGCATGGTCACTTGTAATTGGTATTAAGTGGCAGAAGTGAACCCAGGTGCTCTGATTTCAGATTCACTATAAGTCTTTTCATTATGTCATGCTGCCACTTCAGTAGAATTTGCCATTTTATAAACAAAATGGGTAATATTTCTAAAACTGGAGAAAAACTTTCTAACAATTTGTATTGTCTAGGAAGGGAATGTAGCAACTTTGTGAGAATAATGGATTTCCTTTCAGTTGGAAGCCTCCATGCTGCTTCTCTTACTTCCTGTCAAAAAGATATTTTAGAGAGGGAAGAATCATGTATAACAGACACAATAGTGCCTTAGAAACAAAAGTTTTTTATTGTGGGTTCTTTTAAGTGTACATGAGACCAAAAACCTAAGTACATCTTTGCAACTTGTTTTCCTTGCTTTCATGTTCTTGTTTATTTGAATAGGATATTACTATATTTGTTACATATTGACTCTTATGTTCACTTATAGATCCTATAAAAAATCTCCTTCCTGTGAAAATCCCCATAAATCCTCATTTTGACATGAAGGGACCAAAAGTTATTGAAATTTGTGCCAGTGGAATGTGAGTTCCTGGAGGTCCTACCAAGCTGAAAAGGCTTGTTCAGACCTGGTGATGGATTGTCTTTTGCTTAACCTGGTTATGTTTTGAATGGCTCATAACCAGGTAAGCTACAGAGTGCTGATTTTTTTTTTTTAGCTACCATAAAAATTGTTTGCCATGTTGTACACTTTAAGTTAAACAATGTAGCATCTTTCTATGAAATTTATATTCTAAACCAGTCAGTGATTATTAGTGATTATCTTATACTGTACTATGATGGAGTACTGTATTATATGCAAATATGAGCAATTGGTCCTTCAAGTGCTTCTAACTGAGTTGGTAGATGAGTCTCAAGTGAAAAGCTAGGTAATAGTAGGGCAGTGGGTAGAATAATGAACTTTGACATGTACTCAGAAAGTACTAAATTGACATCTACCTCCAGATACTTCTTAGCCATATGATCCTAGGTAAACTTTTTACGTTCTCTGGGCCTCAGTTATTCTGTAAAATGAAGAAGATGACAATAGTGCCTATATGCCAGAGTGAGACATATAGAGGATTCCAACAGATCAAAATGGGGATAATCTATTGAACATGGTAGTATAGTGAAATACCATTTAAAGTTAAAAGACCAGTGTTCAGATTCCAGATCTATTACGTGTTTTCATCTGTGTATTTGACCTCTAATGTCTAAACATCTAAAGATAATTAAATTATCTTTCATTCTTTTCTCCAAAATGACCTATTTTAGGCTTCTTTAGACCAACAGTCTTAGATGCATACTGATCATAAGTCTTAAAAAGAAATTGGAAAATACCTCGTAAGTCTTATTTGCCCAAAAACTTAAAAAAAAAAAAAAAAAAAAAAAAAGTATTAATAGGGAATGGTGTAAAATATGACTGGAAAAATAGGTGGTGAAGGACTTTAAATGCTGGATAAGCTATTTAAATTTTATCTCAGACATAATAGGGAGCCACTGAATGTTTTTGAAGAAAGTGGTCACATGCATGCATTGGAAAGATGTTGTCAGCAATGTATTGGATGGAATAGAAAAATAAGTTGGAAGTAAGGAGACCTTACTCTGAAGTAAGGCTAGCTATTGCAGTAGTAGGTCACAGGTGTTGAGAACCTAAAATAAGGACCTGGCCATGTTGGATAAGAGAATCGATGGGAGCATGGGCAGAATTTATAAGACTTAGAGATTGAGTTAATATGGAAAATGTGAGATAAGGAAGAAAGATAATTTTGTCTTTTTTAATCTTTGGTGAAAAGAGTACTTGACAATAAATATCCTGCGTGACTTTTTAGAAGTAGTAGAGATAATAGGGGATGCTTCTGGAGTTTCTTGAGTGTTAGAAGGAAGGGAATGATGTGATTGGATCTACATTTTTGGAAAATCACCCTGATTTTGGTCAAGATTATTTGGAGTGGAAAGAAAAGCTTGAGGCTGGGAGACCTAATAAGCTATTGAGTTGTCCTCAGCAGAAATAGAACATTTGAGAGAGAGGACAAATTTTAGGCCAACTAATTCAGTTTGAGCTTATTGAGATTGTGGTATTCAGGAAACATATGACTATCAGTTATAAGATAGAGCATATTTAGTTTTAAACTAATCAGTGATATGAATGCCAAATTCCTTAAATTCAGGAGAAGAGAGAACCTCATTGATTCATGGGGGGAAAAAATAACACTTGAGTCTCCTGAAAAATTAAGATTGGATTAAATAGGTGATTTGGGGATTGTGTTAAAAGAAACTGAATAGAGGCACATAGTTTAGACATTCCAAAGTTGGAAGAGGCTTCAGAAGTCATCTAGTCTAATCAGAAAGGAATCCTCTGTATAATATCCCAGCAAGTGGGCATTCTCTTGAAGATTACCTTCAAGTAACGGAAAATTTAATTCTACCAAAGCTGTTCATTCCACTTTTTCATGTTCTAATTGTTAAGAAATTCTTCCTTACTCTTAGCCAAAATATATTCCTCTGCATTTTTCACCCATTGCTCCTACTTTGCTCTGATAGACCAAACAGAACAAATTTAATCCAGTCTTCCATGTGATAACCCTTCAAATGTTTGAAGATAGCTATTGATTCTGTACTTTAAAAGGGCAGCTGGGTGGCAAAGTGGACAGGACTCTGGCCCTAAATCAGGAAGACAAATCCAGAGTTTAAATGTAGCCTTAGATCCTTTGCTGTCTATGTGATCCTAGACAAATCATTTAACTCTATTTGACTCACTTCCTTATCTATAAAAACTGGAGAAAGGAGATAGCAAACCACTTAAGTACCTTTCTGCCTAGAAAATCCCAAATGGGTCTCAGCAAATCAGACACAACTGATCAACAACAGAATTGTCATTTCCCAAGTCTTTTTTCCTCCAGACTAAACATCCCTATATAGTTTTAATCAGTTTTCATATAGTATAGTCCTTAGTTCCCTCACTCTTCTGGGAGAAGATTTCAAAAAGTTTCATTTAAGTTTAGACCTTGAAGGATGGATAGAATTTGGAAAATGATGGATAAATTAGAAATAGCAAAATGACTAAAAGAGCTGAAAAGATAATATTTGAATGAAGGGCGTATTTTAATTTTTAAAGCATCTGTAGGAAAAAAGAATACATTCCCTTTATGTGGTCAAAACCAAAAAGGAAGAGATGGAGAAATGACTGGGAAAAGTAAAAGAAGTATCATTTCAATGATTAATAAATACCAAATACCTCCCTTAGAGGTTCTTATGAATGTTCTTACTAGTAAAATAGCATCTCTTCTCATGATATTAGCTGTTGAAACTAGTGACTAGTGTGCAAATTATAAAACACATTTTGAGGTTTGATGATTCCATCAGTATGTGCTGCTTCTACTAGCATAGATTCCATTCCCTCTATACTTTTCCAGATGGCCATTATTGTTGTTGTTATCATTTTTCTTAACCAATTAAGACTTTTTTAATGGCCCAAACACTGTCCTAAATTGAGGGTGCCATGGCAAACTCATTGCACTCAAAGAGTTTACTTTGTAACAGGAAGACAGCATGTATAGATGGATATGTATAAAATATATGCAATAAGGACAAAAGCTAGTTTTAGGAGGGAGAAACTAACAGCTTAGGGGAACCATGAAAGGCTTCATGAAGAAGATGGCACTTAAACTGAATCTTGAAGGACACTGGGATTCTAGAAGGTAGAGGTTAGGAGAATGTCATAGGGGACTACTAGTGCAAAGGTACAGAGATAAGATATTGAGCACCATGGATACAAACACTTGAGTAGTTCAGTGTGGCTGGAACACAGAGTACAGAGGGTAGAAAGAAGCTAGGTTATTAGATCTTTAAATATAAAAGAAGTTTAAAATTGTTCCTTAAGATAGAGGTAATAGGGGATGCTTCTAGAGTTTGTTGAATGTTAGGGGGGGGTGATGTGATTAGATCTGGATTTTTGGAAAATCACCTTGATTATGGTCAGGATTGATTGGAGTGGGAAGAAAGCCTTGAGGCTGAGAAATCTCATAAGTTTTTGAGGTAATCCTTGGAGATGATGAGGGCCTGAACTAGATCAATAATTGTGTGAGTTGGGGTAGGAGATGGGAAGTGACTTATATAGTATTTGTGAACATAAAATAAGATTTGGCTACTGATCCTCACTAGGGTGAGGAGTGGAGGCAATGCTGAAGTACAATTCAGTAATGGCATCAGCAGTAGTTGAAAATTTGGAAGAAAAATGGGTTTGAAGGGAAAAATAAATTCTCTTTTGGATATGTTGAGATTAAGATGCCTCTAAGAAGGAAATATGTTTTGAAATATTCTAATAGGCATTTGGTAATGAGGGGCTGGAGCTTGGGAAGGAAGACTAGATAGGGCTAGATTTATTGATAGTCATCTATATAAAAATAGGAATTGATGAGGTTAAATAAAAGAGACTGCAGAGTAGTAGTTAATCAACTGTGTCAAATAGAGCAGAAGAGACCAGGAAGATAAGGATATGAAAAAAGACCTTTAGATTGTTAGGAGATAATTAATAATTTTAAAAAGACCAGTTCCAGTTCAGTGATGAGATTGGAGGGGGAGAGAGGAAGTTGAGACATTGACTGCAGGATTTTATTTTATTTTATTTTGTTTCATTTTTTTTAAGGAATTTGGCTGAGAAAGGGAAGAGATATGTAGGACCATTAGAAACTGTGTAGGAAATGGTGGGAGGGAAGACTTGAGCATTGTTTGTATATTGGAAGGATAGAACCAGTAAAAAGGAAGAATGAAGATGAGAAAAAGAAAAGTAATGGTAGGCCAGTCCTCTGGAAAGAGACAGGAAGAATGGAATCCATTCAGGTACTTGTATAAAGTTGGTCTTTATGAAGAGCAGGGTCTTTTCTTCATCAGCAACTGGGATGAAGTAGGAAATGCTATGGGAGAAGGTGATTATTGATGTTAGGGGTTATGGGATAGGAGAAAGAAGAGTAAAGTTTAGTGGATAGTCTTAATCTGTCCCCACCCCCAAGAAAGTAAGAGGCAAGGCCCTTTTCTGAGAGAATGGTGATAGAATGTACTAGTCATAGGCTTGAAGTTTCCAAAAGGTGTTTTTAGGGTGCACTAGAGAATCTGTTTGGGAAGAGTAAAACATTCTCTTGCTACAATAAGAAATAGTGCAGATAAGGTGTAATAAATTGTTGTGGATTTTGTCAGCATAGGCATTGTGTGTCCGGTTTTCAAAAGTTCTGTTTCTACGCTCATTGGAATTTATTGTTATTTTCTAGTTTTTCCTAGTTGCTTAGTTCATTGCTAGCTTCTCTCTTTTGCTAATTATGTGCTGTGATAAAAAATAAAAAAGTTCCTTTAAAAACTGCTTTGATTCCATCTTAGATTTTGAACTAAAAGGGATTTTTTTGGAGGGAGGTTATTTAGTACAAGATCTTTCCCTTATAGATGGAAAGTACCATTTACTAGCTGTCCTAAGCACTTGAGAATAAAAGAAGACATAGATTTTTAAAGGCAGGAAAAGTGAAGCCTAAAAAGATGACCAAGTGGCCAAGGCCACTAGAGAGCATATAATACAATTAAGAATCAAAACCAGTTTTTACTTACTTTTTTCCCCAGTGCTCTGATAATGCTTTTTCATTCATGGGAATTTATCTGTTATTCACTGTTTAAAAAAAAAAAAAAAAAGGTGCTTTTAAAAGCTGTTTTGAAGTAAAGATGGAAACTTGGCTATTTTCTCACTTTTGACAAAATAGAAAAAGCCCCCAGCAGGTAGTCAGAAGACTTGACTTTGAGTCCTGGCGATGTTACTTAGTATCTGAGTAATCTTGGACAAGCCAGTGCCTATCTGAGCCTCAATTTTTGCAACTAAAAATTTAATGTCTTTCCTTATATCCCCAGTACAGTGACAGGCACATAGTAAGCACTTAAAGCACTTAATAAGAGCTTGTTGATTGGCCCACTAACTGCATGTATTAGGCTTGAATAGATGACTTAAAAGGTACCTTCCAGTTTAATATGTTTTCATAATCAGTATTATGAGTTAGGCTAACATCTTCAGTGCATAGTAGAAACAAATATTTCATTGCATCCTACATTTTATTAAATAGTTACTGTTCCTGGCGTGCATTTGAATGTTAGCTTTAGTGAGACTAAAAAATAAAGCATTTACATAATTGTAAAAGGTTGTGTGTGTGTGATTAAAAAAAACAAAACAAAACTTTGTATTGCCTGTTACTATTTGTTTTTTGTTATGTGAGGATGGAAGATAATGAATTTATCATTGACTTTGTGAAATATTTTATGTTTTATTTTATTTAAGTTCCTTCTGATTATCTTTAGGATTTTCAGATGTTTCCAGAGAGGTAATAATGTGAGAATCTTTTATTAGGCTACATATAAAGATAGGAGTTAATTATGGGAAGTGGAGGGAGAATTGTAGAAAATAAGGGAAGACTTGGTATATCTCAGGAGCCTGACAAACTCTGTATTTTCATAACAAAGTACTACTAGGCTTCAATTCTCCTAGGAATCTTATAGAAGCCAAGATTTGAATAATTTTTTCCTAATAGATAAGAGGTAATATGTTTCTATTGATTTCTTTTAATATCTTGTAGCCATCACATATAGTTTTTATAACAAAGGAGGAGAAAGGAGTGATCCCATGTTATTCCGTTTTTAAAATATAGGTTTTGCAGTAATACTACTTTTTTTTTTTTTTTTTTTTTTTTTTTTTTTTTTGCTGAGGCAATTGGGGTTAAGTGACTTACCCAGAGTCACACAGCTAGGAAGTGTTACATGTCAGAGACTAGATTTGAACTCAGGTCAAGGCTGGTGCTCTATCCACTGCGCCACCTAGCTGCCCCAGTAATGCTACTTTTTAATGACAAAATTTGTACTTTAAAATTTTCTTTTATGTTCTCATCTCTGAATGCTGATTTGTTTCTTTTGCTCATTTGTTTTTACATAATTCTCCTTGCTATATTATCTGTCCCTTTTTTGTGTTAAATATATGTGTCATAGTAAATGGCTGACTCTTATTACCTTGATTGAATTAATATATTACCATGAATAAGATCAAGAGACCATTATGCAGATTGACGAACTAATTTCATGCTGTTCATCTAGGGAAAATTGTGTCATACTATGTCTTGCATATACTCATCAGTTGCCTTTAGTGAAAGAGACATTAGGAATTGATAAGCATTAATTCTGTTACGCCATTACTGGACCAAAAATTAAGGAAAGCAAAGTTAATAACTTTAATTATTATTCTAAGAGATAACATTTTAAGAACTATAGTTAGTATAGATCCACTCTAGAAACCAATAAACTTTTGACTTAAGTGTCTAAATCTTGAGTTTAAAATTCAGCTTCAAAAGTACAGAATGGAAGGTACATGACTGAAATTTGTCAGAAAAAACTAGAGAGGTGTGTGTGTGTGTGTGCACATATGTGCACATGAATGTGTGAACTTTTAATCACAGCATAAGTGAGCAGTTATTATTTAAAAAAAAAAAAAAAAAAAAAAAAAGCTTTTGTAATCTTGAAAAAGTTTTGGACTCATTCTCCTTAACTCCCAAGGGCAAAATTGAAAACTTTTGTGAAGAAGCAAATATATTCATGCTGACTTTAAAGCAACACTTCATAATAGTCTATCCACAAGTAGACTGGGTTGCTTTGAAAGGTAATATATTTCCCACTCAGTAGTCATCTGTAAGTAAAGACTGGAAGCCTTCAAAATGAAGAAGGTAAAATCCATATTAAACCCTGAATGAAGGGAAGGAATTTAGCAAGCAGTAGAAGAGGCCATTTTGGGTATGACTGTTAGCTTGGCACAGGAAAAGACAGGATAGTACAGTACGGTGGTTCACATTGGCTAGAATTTAGAATACATAAAAGGAGTGGAAGAAAGACTGAAGCAAGATTGTAAAGGGGCAAGTTAATGCTTTATTCAGAAGGTAATGGGAAGACAGTAACAATATTTTTTTTGAGTATAAGAATCAGGTTGATATATTAAGATTTTGTGACATGGAGACCTGGAGAAACTGGAGACAGGGAAATCAACTAGACTGCAATGCTAATCTAAAGGAAAAGTAATGGAGTCTAGAATTTGAAAGACAATCTGAATGGAAAGGAGAAAAGAATGGGAAAGAGATTAAGAGTCTGGCAGCTAGATTGCATGTGGATCCTAAGGCAATGTAAAAATTCTAAGAGGATGGTGAGATTTCAAGCCTGGGAGAATGATAATATAATCAAAGTATTATAGAAGTTGAGAGTATGTGTTTTTATTTAGTGGAGGAGTAGGAGTATACAAAACATGAAACTTGACCAGTTCAGAACAGGAGTGGATCGTGCTGGCAGAGAGATAAGGTGACAAGCATGTATTAAGTGCCTGTGATGTGCCAGGCGTTATGCTAAGTGTCTTACAAATATTATTCCATTTGATCCTCACAGTTACCCTGGAAGGTAGATGCTGGTTTTAATCTCCATTTTATAGTTATGGAAACTAGCTAGTAGTGTCCATGGTCAAATTGAATGCAAATCGTTCTGGCTGTAGTTCCCATGCTTTAAGGACTGCCACCTAACTGTCTGTATACACAGCTGATTAATGCAAAACCAGAATTCTGGGGAGATAAACTTATATATGTACATTTGTCAGTTTATCTTCATAGAAGTGATAATTAAAACTAGAAGTAAATAAGACGGCTAAGAGAAAAGAGGACAGAAACTCAAGGAATTGCAATATTTAGTGAATTGAAGCATGAAGAAAAGCTGCATAAAATGACAGAACAAGCTGTCAGAGATAAAAAGAAAGCCATGAAAATTGAGTGTCATGGAAATTTCTTTTTCACTTAGGATCAGGTGATACACATAGGACTTATGAAGAAGAAAAAAAGACATTGAATTTGATAAGAAAATCACTAGTGATCTCAGAGAGAAGCATTAGTATTGAAAATACATTGAGGAGCTAGTGGTTGAAATTGGAAGCAGCAGCAAGTGTAAATGGTTCTTTTTGTTTGTTTTATAGAAGTTTAGTGAGGTAGCATGGGGTAATAGCTGAAGAGCTGGCATTGAAAGCCTAGGAAGCACTGGATTAAAATCCTTTCTTAGTGCTCTGACAGCCCTCTTAAGATTTTGTACTATAGAGAAAGTTCTGGTGTGCATTGGTAGAAGTTTCCTTACCTGAGAATCCCCACATTAGTTTCTGTCCAGTCTGTCATTGTCAATGAAAGAGAGAGAAGAAGAATTATTGCTTTGAGAAGTAGCTGGAACAAGGTTACCTTTATAAGGATATAGAATACCTTAGGTCTTTTATTGGTAAGTAAAGAAAAGAAGTCAGTAGAATTGGAGAAATAACTGGAAAAAGGAGTTAAGAATTTGGTAATATCAAGGAAAAGGCCACCTGTAGGTACTGATTTTGGCTTTGTCTGGGAGGACCACACCATGCTTTATGATGTATCTTGAGGCTGAAGGATGTGGAGCTTCCTTCAATCTGGAAAATCTACATAAAAATTTTTGGTTTTCTCTTTGTACCAGAGAAGTCTGATTTTTTTTTTTTTTCTTTTTCTTTTACAGAATATTTACAGTACTTTGTCCAAAATTTGGGCTAGTTTGGTGATAGGCCCTGTCTGATTTGCTAGCCTTAGAGTTTTATCTGCATCTTCCATAAAACTCCCCTCATTTAATTTTATATGTTGACCTGTGATATATTGAAACCTTGATGGGAAAAGTTGTCATGTGGAAGGAATAAAAAGTATAAGATGAGGTGATGCTTTGCAAACCTTAAAGTGGCATGTAAATGCTATTGTTGTTATAAGTGCTATATTATTGTTGTTGTTATTAAATGTCCAATAGTTTATTTTAAAGAAAACTAATATACTTTTGCTGACTTGTTTATAGTTCATGTTATTTAAATTCAAGCATATTTTGGGGAAAGTTTAAGGCAATTAAAATGTAAAGTTTTTTAATGTATACTGTATTGACTTGAAATTATTTTTTTTTTCTTTTAAAGGAAATATAAGCTCAGGCCCAGCTACCAAAAAGCAAGATAATTTTATTTTTAATGTGGTTTAACTTTTGGAAATCAGTACCAGATTTATAATACAGTTTTATAGCTCTCATATGCACATTTTAGAGGTTCTATTGTAGAAAATTTAAATTGTCTTCTACACTTACTACTAAATATTCTTTCTCTTTACAATGTATATTATGAAAAATGATTTCTCTAGATTCTGTTTTTAAATCCTTCCAAGGTGGTCTGCATTTATGTTATTGAATGAAATTTTGCCTATGAAAAGAATTCTAAATTTATGTTTTCAAGGTACCTTGGGCTGAAATAGTGATTAATACACAGAAGTACAATTTTAAATTTTGTGTTAATCATTAATTGTCTCTCTACGATGATTATATCTCAAATATTATAATACTTTTACTACTTAAAATCATAATTCTCTACAAAAAGTAAATATGAGAATTGTTTGCATATTGATATCTTAAGGGGAAATGGAACTGGCGAAAAATATGTGACAAAACTACACAAAAATGGAAATGTTATAGAAATGACTGGTAGAATATATGCGTTTAAAAAAACTCACATTGATTATATGTTTCTTTAACATATGTTTTCTTCCTCTTTAGATATATTCGGCTTTATGGAAGAAAATTTAGCAAAGAAGATCATGTACTTTTTATCAAGTTATTATATGAGCTGGTATCAATTCCAAAGCTGGAGATCAGCATGATGCAGGGATTTGCTCGTCTCTTGATAAATCTTTTAAAGTAAGTTGGAATCTTTCTGGAATTTTTTCTCAGAAGGGTTTTTAGGAAATTTGAATAAATATTCTCTAATGAGAAACTAAATAAAGGATTTCTACTTAGAAACTTTTTGGTGAATACTGTTAATATATTTGTAACTTTATTATAATAGTCACCTTTTTCATGATAGATTTCCTGATATCTACAATGAAAATTCACTGTTTTCTGAATTCTTTGACTCTTAGACATAGGTTCATAGAACTGAAAGGAACTTCAAAGCACATCTAGTTCAAACCATGCCCAAGGCAAGAACTTTGTCTGCATCGTACTCAGCAACTTATTTTTCATTTTCAACTTGATGATTTTCACTGCTGGGGCAACTTTATACCATAAGGCTGCCTATTCTATTCATGGGCAACTGTTTTTCTTTTTCTTTTTTTTTTTTTTTTCACAATTTTTAACATTGGTTTTTTAAATTTTTAATTTCATGTTCTCTTCCCTTCTTCCTCCTGAGAAGACAGACAATTGGAAATAGGCTGTACACATGTCATCACACAAGACATATTTCCATATTGGCCATATTGTGAAAGAAAACACAAAAAAGAAAGACCACAAAAATAGTAAAGTGAAAAATAATATCCTAAGATCTTCATTCAGATTCCCATCCGTTCTTTCTCTAGAAGTGGATAGTATTTTTCATTATTTGAGTGCTTGGAATTGTCTTGAATCATTGCATTGCTATGAATAGCTAAGTCATTTGTAGTTGATCATCATATAATATGTCTTTTTTAATATTTTATTTCCCCAATAACATGTAAAACAATTTTTTGACATTGGTTTTTAAAACTTTTGAGTTCCTGATTCTCTCCTTCTTAAGAAGGCACATGTGAAGTTATGCAATACATTTTCATAAAAGTCATCTTGTGAAAGAAAACATAGGTCTTTCCCCCCAAAAAACAAAACAAAAAACCAAAACCCTCAAGAAAAAGCTTTAAAAAAAATTATGCTTCAATCTGTATTCAATCAGGTCTTTCTTTAGGTAGATCATCACAGTATTGTTATTACTGTGTACTGTGATCTGGTTGTGCTCACTTTTCTTTATCACTTCATTGTAAGTTTTTCCAGGTTTTTCTGAAAGCATACTACTCATCATGTCTTATAGCACAGTTATATTCCATCATAATCATGTGCCACAACTTGTTCAGCTATTCCTTAGTTTATGGAGATCTCCTTGGTTTTCATTTCATTGCCACTACAAAAAAATGCTATAAATATAGCAAAACAAAAAGGTCATTCTCTCTTTCCCTGATTTAAAAAGTAGGTCTTTGAGATACAGACTTAGTAGTGGTATTGCTAGGTCAAAGGGTATGCATAGTTTTATAGCCCTTTTTTGTATGGTTCTAAATTGCTCTCTAAAATGGTTGGATCAGTTCACAACTCCATGAATAGTGCTTTCATTAGTGTCTCACTTTTCCCACATCCCTTCCAATATTAATCATTTTCTTTTTCTGTCATATTAGTCGGTCTGAGAAGTGTGAGGTAGTCTCAGAGATGTCTTAATGGTGGCTCTGATAAGTTTTTTCTTATAGAATGTTGAAGTCTCCTAGAGTTTTTAAACTGTAGATGAAAATTATTTCTATGGATTAATGAAAACAAACTTTTATAGGTATCAGAAGTCTCTTTCATATCTTTTTAAGATTAAACATTCTCAGGTTTTCCAAACAGTTCTCTTATGATTGCATCTTTGGATATATTTCAGGAGCAATTGTGAGATTTTTTTTGTTTCTACCTATTTTTATTTCTCAGTGTCCTTCCTAAAATGTGGTGCTCAGAACTAAGCAATATATTTCTAAGTTTTCTAAAAAGTTTATACCCAGAAGGAACATTAAAGATTATCTAGTCAGGCCTTCTCATTTAACAAATGAGGAAAGTGAGGACCGTGGTTTTATTTTTATTAAGATCCTATAGGTCCTGTAGGGCTATGTTTAGGAAAGCCAGGATTCAAATCAGGTTTCTCTGACTCTAAATCTAGGACTTTCCAGTCTACCATACTATTTTTCTTAAAAATGAACTCTGACTGGCACTGGAGTCAAGCATACTGTACTTAACTTGGCCTGTACTTTTGTAATAATTGAGTGCCAAGAATCCTTTTATTCTCGGCTAACATTAATCCATTAATCTCCAGTCCGTTGATCCCTTCATTTAGTTCCAAAAATATCCAAATGTATTATCATCTAGTCCATCTCTCTTTCTCTACAAGGATTGAAAAAGACTTTGTCAAATGCCTTCCTGTAATTTGAATATATAATCCTTGACATGTCCTGGACCTCTAGTGTAGTAACTCTCTCAGAAAAAGGAAATAAGATAAACCTGGCATGTTATGTTTTTAAACATATGTGGCAGTCTCTCCTTTTCCAACTATTCAAAAGTCATTTTTCTAGGAATCAAAAGTCATAATTATTGGCCTTTGAATTTAAAAAAGTTCTTCACTTTTTTGTGTCATGGACTCTTTTGGTCCAGGCATTCTTTCTCATAAAACAAACAAACAAATAAATAAAATGAAGTTAGGGGGGGAAATCCAATCATTTTGCAGCACATTTATCAAGATGTTAGAACAAAACAAGTTCATACTTCGAAGATTGAAAAACTTTGTTTTAAAGAATTTATTTTTATTCCCCTTCTGTAGGAGGCAATTTGTTTATTATTTGTTTAGGCTCCTGCAACTTTTTGTTTTCTCTATTTCATCTTTTGAAGGATGAAATTATCAACAAGGCAAGACTTCATGAGTTGCCCTGCTTTTAGCCTTCATAAAATGCTGTAAAATATCTAGAAAATTGGAAGTTTCCTAATTCCTCTTCAGTTCTTTAACTCACTCCTTTCTGAGCTATGTGATGTATTTTTGAAAGTCTTTATTTTCTCCATCTGACTTGAGTTTCTATAATATACTTCAACCATAATATCTATTCTATTTTTCTTTTCATTGGTCGTCTTCCATTCTTCCTTCCTGTGAGGATTTTCACATAGGCATGTGTGTGAATGTGAGTGTGTGTGTACAATGATATTCCATAACTTCACTGTGTCTTTATGTTGCCTTTGGATAAGATTTGTTTTTCCTTTGCCTTAGACAAGTTGTGAACTGCACGACCTAAGTAAATGATCTTATGTGCCCAAAGTTTACAGGTGAAAGGGACTTTTCTAGTATCTTCATTTTCTTGATAAAGCCATTGACATCCCAAGTAGTTTTCTAATGGGTCACATGAAATGGCTGAATAAGTTATGACATGGAAAGGTAATGGAATATTATTGTTTTATAAGAAATGATGAGTAGGTTGATTTTAGAAAATCTTAGAAAAACCTATATAAATTGATGCTGAGTGAAATGGGTGTAGCCAGGAGGACATTGTACACAATAACAACAAGATTATGTGATGGTCAACTTTGATGGACTTCGCTCTTTTTAATAATGCATTGGTTTAAGGAAGAGTTGGAATGGAAAATGGAACTATAGAGACTGAATGTGGATCAAAGAATAGTCCTTTTTGTTGTTTTTTTCTTTCTCGTGTTTTTTTCCTTGTCTGATTTTTCTTGCACAAAACGACAAATATGGTGATGTTTAAAAGTCTAGTACATATTTAACCTATATGAGATTGCTTGTTTTCCTGTGGGAGGGGGGAAGTGAGGGAGAAAAATTAGGAACACAAAGTTTTACAAAAATGAGTATTGAAAACTATCTTTGCATGTATTTGAAAAAATAATACTATTGGGGGGGACCCAATAGTTAGGATTTGAAGGTAGATACTTTGGTTCCATATCGATTTTTTTCTGATCCACTCCTTGTTTTTCATTTTGTTATCCAATATTCTATGCATTTCTATTTAGATATCTAAAGCCAAGAATATTAATCCTGGGTATTCCTCCATTTTATGTATTTCTTCTTTGTCACACCTATAGTAATGCTAACATTTAACTCAATGGCAATATATAGGGACGTTTTTCTCTCCTTCCCCTCCCCCATTTTCATTTTAAGATCTTCTTAATTATATCATCACTTCTTTAACTGATTCTTTCCACTTCATTACCTTGCTTCTCAATAAAAGTGCATTAAAGTATTATTTCTTTTGGATCCATTTATGCCCATTGTCTTCATTTATATGGTGAAAAGGTAAAACTCTTTTCTAAAATGAAATGCTTTTAGGGGGAGGCTTATGATTTTTATTTTTTAATAATATTTTATTAAATGCTCACACCACTCTTGTTTTAAAAATAAAATTACAATTTATTTTTAATTTAGGAAAAAAGAACTTCTTTCCAGAGATGACTTGGAGTTACCCTGGAGACCACTTTATGACATGGTAGAACGAATATTATACTCCAAAACAGAACACCTGGGATTAAATTGGTTTCCTAAGTAAGTATTCTATTTCAAATACATACTGGAGGGCTATAGACTTTTAGGGAACTGACTGATTTAAAAAAAAAAAATAAATCCATATTTGGAATGTGAAATCAAGCAAATTTACATTTAAGCATTAAAAATAAATATATATACATATATATATATATATATATATATATATACATATATACATATATATATATATATATATATATATATATATATATATATATATATATATATATCTTTACTTCCTTTAAGCAAGCATTTATAATTTTATGAAGGATTCAGTGTTCTTCCTGACATAATAAGTTATTCATATTCCTTGGTTTAAGTCCCTATTTTATGGTTAACTCAAGTGATATATATATAAACTATGGTTCTTGAGCTATGAATGTATGGCTTTCACATGCAGCATCTAATTCTTTGACATGTCCCATTGTTGTTTTTGAACCATATGCTAGTCCTTACAGAATATGTGAATCTTCTGGTTAATGGTGATTAATCCCATAATGATGGCTATATATCCTCCACCCCCACTGCTTTAGGTGGGTGTCCTTACTAGTCATCTTCCTCATTTTTCCATGTTTTGGTACATGAGGGTTGCAGGTAGTATAAACTATTTTTAGTTAGAGCTTCTAATCTTTTCCTAGGTAACTGATTTATTTGCTCTTTTACCTCATATTTTGAAAGCCTGTCTTCTTAATGTGACAGAAATATTTCAATTTCCCCTGCCTTCCATCATCTAGTCCAGATCCCTGATGTTATAAATATGAAATGATCTCTTGGGTTAAGAGAAGAATTTAAACCCAGAACATGTTTCTAAATTCTGTTTTTTCTACTCTACTTTTTATGCTTTTTCTCTGCTAAGTTAAGGTTTGTTTGTAAATATCCAGATATGTCCCTTTAATAATTTTATGATGTAGTTCCTCCAGACAGTAAGTATTTTTGTAGGTCACCTTTGTATTTATTTCCTCTTGCTTTGAATAAATTTGGTTTAAGTTAATATAAATAATTCTCTATTATTCAAGGGAACGAATCATAAATATGGTGAGTATATTTGTGTTGCTAATCTTTGAGTTTTATTTTTAGTTAATAGTTTACTCTATATCACCTATTGCTAGTAGGTGGCATATTTTCATTTCATCATGCAGTACACCTCTTTGTAAAGTTTCTACGTGGGATAGGTGCCAGGACTACCAAGATAATTGCAGTTTGTTTATATAGTAGTTTAGGACTAAGATCAGGTGTTTCTCCATGAAGCCTTCCCCAATTCTATTCCCATTCTTAGCTAGAAATGTTCTCCTTTTCCTTAAATCTGTGTCATATTGTATGGGCCTCTCTTAAAGTGTTACAGTGATTTATGTACTTATCCCTCCTGTAAGATTGTAAGCTTCTTGAGGCAGGAAATGGTAGAGGTATAATAGTAATAGTAGAAAGAACTTAAATAATAGCATTTGAACTTTACTCCAATGCTTATTATGTGACCACGGGCAAATCATTGCACCTTTCTAGACCTCAGTTTCCTTTTGAACTATTGAAGAATGAATTTGGAAGGTGATGTGATAAGACCTGTTCATTAATTTTAATTGGTGAAAGAAAAATTGGAAAGATTAGCATTAGGGAGATAGATCTGGCTATTATAAAAATAATATTTTAAAAAGATAATGAAGATGGTAAAAGTTATTGAAGAGTATTCTGTAAAAGATACTGTGATTTGGTAAATAATGGATCATAGTGGGAAGAGACAGGGTAAAGGAGAGGAAGGAATCACATTTAAAATCTGAATGTCTTACAGAATGTATTAAATCAGCAGAAATAGTTAAGTAGTGAGCAGATTGGGGGATGGGAGTGGGATAGGACAGTTTAGTTTTTTCAATGTTTAGCTTGAAGTGCCAGGAGGACATCCAAGTAGTGATGTATAGCAGGCATTTGAAAATGAATACCTAGAATTCAGGATAAAGGACAGAACTGGAGTTGTATTCTTGAAAGTAATCAGTCATTCATCCATTTTTCAAACCTTCTGTGTACAATGTACTCTGATATGCTAGTAAAAAAAGACAAAATAATCCACAGCTCCTCTCCATTCCGCCCCTCAATTGAGTTGTAAGGATTAGGGTAAAATTATTAGGGCTCTTTGGGAATGGATTCATAATATCCTAGTATTGCATTATGACATTGGCTTTGTTCTAATTCAGAATTATTATAGAACCAAAATTTTATTACTAAAAGAAACCATGGAAACTTGGAAATCATTTAGTTTTAACCCCTTAATTTTACAAATAAGAAAACTGAGGCCCTGAGAGTTAAAGTGACTTAGCCATACTCACCCGGTCACATAGCAGAGGCAAGATTTCAAGCCAGTTCATGTAAATATTCTTAATATTCCTTCTGTCCCATACAACCTTTACTTAGATGGGCATTATGTAGCTATTGTAAGTCAATGGATTTATAAAGAATATGAGCAGAGAAGGGCATTTAAAATTATTAATTTTTTTTTTAGAGCTCATCTGACAGAAGCAACATTGTGGAATAAATGTCCCAGCATACTTCTTTCTGAAATGCTGAAACATTGAAATATCTGATCATTGTCCTGCAAAATCTTTTAGTCACATTGTATAATTCTTGCCTTTAATCTTTTTTTTTTCTTGTAATTAGATGGATGAACTATCAAAAATGTTAATCCCTCCTTTTTAAGTAATTTAGCATTCTTATTTTTAGAATTATAAGTGAAACTTTGTTTCCCTTTCCCCCATTCCCCCAATCAAATTTATGCCTCTTAAACCCTAAAATGATTTGTTTTTTTGTATATGGTTTTTCATGTTTAAACTGCTACCCAAAGAATGAAGTACCATATATTTAGTGATAGGGTTAAAGCTGGTGCCATTTTCTAAAATGTCTTTATCTAAAAGGGAGGAATTCCTCAAAACACCTGAAATCAGATCTGTTGGAATAGAAATTTATGCAGTGACTTACAGATATATAGACATATCAGATTGATGGAGTAATTTGAAAGATTTTTGTGCCATTCCCAGAAAAATTAGCTAAAAAATTAAAATGCAGTCTGTCTATACTTAGTGAAAATTTGAGTAATTGCCTAGGCATGTTATCAGACTTCAGGGACTTTAAAAGTGTTTGTTAGAATCTTTTTCTGAGATTTTCAATGGACTTTTAGACAAATTCCTTAGCCTTATTTGTTAATGTAGATATATTTTTACAAAGTAGTCTAAATTAAACAAAATACTTGAAACCATGAAAAAGCTCTATAAAGTCAGTAGTTACAATGAAAATATCTTGACATAAAAATTCTGAAGGACATAATTTACACTTTAAAACAGAAGTTATTTTAACTAACTTCTGCTTTTTTAGTGATGCTATTTTCCTTATGTATTCTTCAGTGTTTCTCTAATAGGTATGTGCCTCTGAAGAAATTAAATGTTTTATTTCTTCCTGGTAATAGCTTTTCTGACTATTGGACATTTTATTGATCTTTCAAATTACTCTTTGAGTTCTTATGCTTAAAACTGCATTTAAATTCATATTGTGAAATTGCTTCTTCACGTTCTATCTGAGAATGACACATTCTTGTCTTACATGTATAGTTTCTTGGAAAAGCTACATCCTTGAACTTAAGCTATTGCCAGACGTGCACTCAAGGTTTCTAACTGCAGTGTTAATCTAATAAAATGAAACAAATATTTTCTTTAATGGTTTTATGGTAATCCCATAGAATTCACAGCTGGAAAGGGACCTTAAAAGAGCCCCATGTCCTCATTTTATATAAAGAAACAAGTGTTCAGATCAGTAGAGATAGGTTTTGAACATGGGTCCTTCAGCTCTTAAGTCCTGTAGTCTTTCCATTACAATCACAGTTTAAAATAGAGTGCAGAACTATTTACTGGATAGGCAGTGCGATTAGTTCTCACATGGTGTTTTGGGAACATTGTATTTTCATTTTTGTATATTTATTTGGAGATTAAAAATTAAGTATTTAATTGTTGCCAAGATATAAGCATTTCCTCCATAAATTGTCATTGCTGCGATTATGGTCTTTAAAAAAAAACATAAGACTTCATTAAAGTTTTTCTGTACATATTTCTTTTTTCATATTCAGTTCAAGTCGACCAGGCTTGTCTTCACCTAAAACAATTGTCCTTAATGTTTTACATAGGTGGTAAGGATTATTACTATGTTTCTTTTGCATGTTTGTTGGTTATATTATAACACGTGTCATACAGGTATAACTTTTTTTCCTATAAATAATTGTAATGAAAAGCCAATGTTAACATTACACCACTGTTGATGAGAATGTCGCACTGTATTTAAACCTTTCTAATGGTGGAATTATTTAGAACTATATTTTGTGTGAAGTGGCAGTTGGAAAATGGCTACCTGCTAATTAAACTGACAAACATCAGAATTTGAAGGTTTAAATGTAAAATGGATAATGTTTGACTAATTAACTTTTGGTAGGACTTGGTGTCCATTTAGGTTTAGAAAAAGCATGTCAAAGTGAACGCTTCTTCAAAATGAAGTGTTTGGAAATTGCTTGATGGAGAAGATTGTGTGAGTAGTAACTATGTTAAATCATAAGAGAATTAAGGGAAATATGAATTGATTGTAGAAAAACTAGAGTTTCTAATATTACCTTATGTGCATTTACTTTCTTTTAAGCAAAGTTCAAGTGCATAATTATTAGTGAAACCAAAAGTTGCTCTGGATATGTATAAGATCTCCTTGAGATTTGAATGTTATTTGTGATGGTCACATAGCCATCAAATTCTACACTTGAGCTTAGAAAGTAAACTTTTGTTTCAGGGGCTTAGCAGATAGATCTCTCAGGAAGCAGAGACCATCAAATTTGGTTTAGCCCACTTCCATAAATAAGCCTGCTCCTGATAGAAGTGACTGTCTTTGTAGTCACTCATCTGTTGGAGATATGGCAATAAGTTTGATGACTTCCTAAAGGAATTCATAATAGTACCAAATTTATTTCCAAAGCATTGTTTGAAGGGGATTGTTTTCTTTTAATTTTAACATCTTTTGTGAGAGAAAATGTGATGTGGGGGCACCCACCAATAAAGCTAAAAACTTATTTTCCCTAGTTATTGCATAGATATTTTTTAATAATAATACCATCATCATCATCAAAAGAGTAGAAGTTAGAATTATGTCTTCATTGTCATAAAATAAATTTCCAACTCTTGGAAAAACATATTGTGATATATTTCACTTCCTTTAAAAATTAGTGAAATATAAACAGTAGCATCTAGCCTTAACCTTTTATTTTATTTTTAAACAGAAACATTGTTCCCTCCATCTTGAGAGATTACAAGAATCACAAAAGGTCAATATACAGATATCACAGGTTAGAGAGACTGTACCCTTTTCTGGATAAAGAACCTAAATCCAATGATACAGACATTTTATGTAAGGATGGGTTTGTAAATTGGCTTTATTTGGAGGAAATTAATCACATTCACACATATCTCACTCTTTTCTGTTGTGTTGGCAGTCACCGAGTAAATAGTTAGCTGCCTTCCTTTCTAAAATGGGGCAGAGAGAAAAACCATGCAGCATCCAGTAACTGCCTCTTTAGAATTATTTAATCTTCCTGTATTCAGTGGCATGAAAACATGTAAAAAAAAGACTGCTGGTGCACTAACAAAATTACTGTAATGGAAACAGCAGGATAACTGTATGGCATCTAGACCACTTTTAAATGTCATTTATCCATCTAAAAGCAGTAAAATCAATTTGAAGAAATATTTTTAACACTTTGTACATTGTGTTATGCTCTGACCTGTTGAATAAGTGTTACCCATTTATTCCCTCACTTTGCCATTCTAGAATTTTTTTTTAAAAGTGTCTCATAATATTTTATTTGACTAGGAACCTGAATGATTCTCTTCTTTCCTCTATAATGAAATCTTATTAGTTCTCTAGGTAATTTCCAAATTTAGTTTTATGTTATAAACTAAGAGAAGGACTAACAATCTTGATTAAAATTCACTACCTTCGACTTGTGTTGGTTGACCAAAATGTATTGGATGTCTGCTCTGTATCCAGCATGACATTAGGCAATTTTAGGGGTTATAAAAAGGTAAACCTCAGCATCCTTTGCCCTCAGGTATTTTAAATCTAATTGAAAAGTCTGGCTGTCTACCAAGAGAAACAAAAAGTCTTGGGGACCTGTAAACTAAACTCTTCATCACCATTTTTCTGCCTTTCTGAATTTTTTAGCCTTTTGTCAAAGAGAATGCATTCTCTTTCATAGCAAAATCAACCAAAAATTATATGGGAAATGTTCCATGATGGCTCTCTGGCTGTGGCCTTCTTTTCTTTTTTCAGAACCTCATTTTATCAGAGATGTATCCAGGTTTACTTAAGAGTTTGTTTAATCTTATAGTACTTTTAGTTTTAAAGAAAATTATCTCTTCAAGTAATGGAAATCTAAGTTTCACATCTCTTGTGATTATGCTATATGTCTGCTTCATTTTATTTGTGATTTTGTCATTTGGATATCTCAAATTTATTCTTAACTTTTTAGGAAAATTGGATAAACTTTCATGTCACTTGTGTATTATTGAATGTTATTTAATACAGATTTCTGTAAGAACTTAAAGTTTTCATTTGGGGAAATTACCTGAAAATACTTCCCTGATTCAAAATAAATACTAAAAATTATGAGAATTCTTTTATGTTTATGTTATGCTCATGTGTGTATATACATTTACACACATTTAGATAGATATCTTGTACTACAAGTGACATAACAATTGTAAGATTTCAGATCAGTCCTTGACTATCCCTTTAAACATAGGTTAGAATCTGCTTATTATTTACCCTTCGATATTTTGTTATTAATAGGGTATATTTTATCTCTAGTGTCAGCTGCTATAATCACATTTTCAATAAAAACCTATCATTCTGATAATATATATTAATGAAAGGATGCTGTAACTTAAAAAAATAAAGCAACATTGGTTACAGGTTTTAAAAAATTACCTACAAATCTCTACCTGATAGATGGACATGTTAATCATTTTTTATTTAGAACATTGGTTAAGCCCTTCAGATTAAATTAGCTAAATAAATATTATTCTTGATAAACATTTGTCATTGTCAGCAAGTAACAAAGAGGCTTGAAAAGTTACCTGGTTAGGTTACAGAGGAAAAAAAAAAAGTTCCTTTTTGGGGGACAGTAAATCCATGCACAGCAGATTTTGATATGTTTGTAATTTCTTATTTATGTAAAGACTTCACTGAAAACTAGCAATTAGGTTTAAAAAAAACTGTTGTGTCCTCAATGGACTGTATTGGTATCTGTATGCCATATGCAGTGTTTAGATATGGAGATTGTTATAGTTAGTAAAGAATGAAAGTGATTTTTCTTTGCCCACTGGATTAGTTTTTCCTTGCATGTAATAGCAGGGAAGAGAAAAAAGTAGATTTAAGAACTAAGTTTTCATTTTTATGATTATGCCTAAATGCCTAAAGGATTAGTTATTGCATGTATACAGATGGTGTCTAATTGCATCAGTGTCACCATAGATTTAAAATGTAGTCTTTTGTTTATTGAATTAATTATGTTGTTCTTAAAATAGCTAAATCTAATTGATTCAATGGCTTTTCCCCCCAGTTCTGTAGAAAATGTTCTAAAAACACTCGTGAAAAGCTGCCGACCGTAAGTAACTTTTTTACTTTAGTGTTTATATAATAGCTGCTTTAGTGTATCTGTTTAGTGTTTTTTTTCCCTTTAATAGCTATTGCATTTTGAAAAGTCAGTAAAAGGTTTAAATAATTCCTAAAGAGATACAAATAGGCAGAACAAATTTATTGAGTTCTTCATTCGTTTAAGGCAATCAGTAAATAATTTTTTAAAAAAAGAATGGACTATATTTAAATGCCAGCATTGTACATAATATGCACCAATGTCTACATATCAGAAACATCCCAAATAAAAATCAGAAAATCCAGTAAGAGTTATATTGGTTCAACAAGTTTTTATTGTTTGCCTATCAATGTTGTTTAATAGCTGGATGTTTAAGGACAAGTCACTCATAGTTTTTCATTTTGATGTCTGGTATTATGTAGGCATAGCCATTGTGTATCATTACCCCAAAGTAAAAGAAACACCTATAAATACTTCACTAAATTGACTTGTTATTACTATCTATACATTTAAGTTATAGAGCCACATCATGTTAAATAATTTAACCCCAGATGTTTCACTATAGTGTAGTTCTTATTTCTTTGTCATTTAGATCACATATATTTTCCATACAGAGAACTATAATTTCGTGCTAAAAATGTGAGTGATGAAGAGCAGTTGGTGAGTTGGGTCAGTTTCTCCCATTATACTTCCTCTCTATGGGATGTCTGGTTGCAAATATTACTTATTTTAAATTCTGATTTTTCTAAAAATGAAAAATATCATTTGCTTATAGCATTAAAAATATAAACTTAAAATAGAATTCAATTTAAATATCATGATGACATCTAGTTCTAAATAACCTTATTTCTATGTCTTTACCAGTGACCCATTGCAAAAATGTTTTGCTGACATGGATTAACTAAGTTCTGTTGAATGAAGCATTCTGTGTATCTAATGAGCCATAAGTCTGTATAGCATTTACCATATTCAATTGATTGATTAGGGCCAAAGTTATAGGAGCTGTGAGTGCATTTTCAGAAAAGCCTTTGAATTGGTTTTTGCCCTTAAAGAGTTTATGATACTAAGAGTGATGTCATAAAACAATTAGGAAGCAATCACCCCATATGTAATCAAATACAGTAGTAAAATTTGCAATATATAGTAGAAATTAAAAGGAAAAAACATGAGGGAAGGGGATGAGAATAATTAGGAAAGGTTTTGTTGAAGAAATGGAAAATGAAGAAAATATAACCTTTTCATATATATTTTGCTATGGAGTAAGAAATTAAGACGGATGGATAGGGTTGTGTTAGATCATGACAGGCCTTGGAAGCTGGGCCAAAGATTAACCTTCCCATTAGAAAGGGGCAAGGGATAGAAACAAGCTAAAATGCGAATTATATAAAACTAAAACTACCAAATGATACATAGAACAAAAAGCAATTCATGATATTTAGGATGGCTTGTTAGCCAATAAGCTCTGAGAGCCATACTATTAACTGATAGATGTCATATCATTTTATAGCCTCAGTAGTGAGGAAACATTCTTGACTATAACTCTATCCAAATTACAAAACTAAAATTAGGCAGCATTTTGAAAAAGTTTAAATTTGTGCTTTCATAATAGAATTTTACTATAACAAAATTTGGCTGTAACATAGCAATTTTAAAATCCCTGTCACGTTCATTAGAATAGAGTTCTATATGTGTAGTGGTTGATGAAGTATATGAGAAATGTAGATGTTCTAGAGTCATTATTTTGAGTTATATGTGTGTGATACAATTAAAATTATGATTTAGCATCCAAAAATTTAGTTGCCTTTAGTTTGATAAAGCTTAATTACTCTCAAAAGCCCAGTGGAGGTATGCTAATCAGATGAATCATCTTTTGTTAATTGATACCGAAGCCTAAGCTTATATATGTTTCACACATAACCTGTGTTTCTTAACTATTATAATTTCTGTGTTTAAAGATTATGTTAAATTCTGTAGGGGATAAAGCAGTTATTTCTCTTGGTTAATTGGAATTACAAGTGATTTCAGACATAAATGAGAGTCCATTGGTCTAAGAGGAAAAAAAGGAACCTCTCTAAAAGTTGTTTGTATTTCAGAAAGCCAAAAATTTGTAGCAATATATTATATCTCTGGATAGTAGATAGTAGAATTGTTCCCAACAGCTGTGGGTTGTCTTCTGACCTATCTTTTTTCTGCTGTTCATGTTGTTCAAAGTTCTTCATGTATTGATTACAGTATTGAAAGTAACTTCAAATAATTGTATTGGTTTCTGCTAATGGAATCCAAAATAAATGCAACAAAGAAATTCCATCACGTATTACTAGCTAAAACATTTTCTATATAAAAGTGTAAGGTTCAAGTTTATGTAATGGACCAGGGTAATTTAAATAATTGAGAGACATCTCAGTTTTAAGTAAGTAATATTAAATAGCCCACATATATGTCTCAGCTGGTTCCTCAGCTTTTTCCCCTGGAGTAGTGCCAAAAATCAAGATTTTTTTTTATTAGCTTTGTTACTATTTTGAACTCATAAAGTTGGGTAATTTTTGAATATGTTTTATAGAAGTTATCTTTCCTTTTCTCCCTTTATATATGTGTGTCTGTAGGTCACAATTTATCAGTTTTCACTACCTCAGAAAACTGCCTACTATTTTACTAATGGAAATATTTCTCTTACTTAGATTTTATAATAGATCTTAATGCTCCTAGAAATGAGGTGGAAAATGAACTTTTCAAACATTGTAGTTAAATAATGAATTTCTGCATAGAATTTGTGAGTTTATTCAATAGGACACAACCTTTGTGGAATTAGTCAAGAAATAGAGAGATGGAGTTTCTAAATGTTTACTTTTATGAAATTTTTTTCTCACAGTCTAACCTTAAAGTTTAGTTTTAAACTTGTATTTTTATTTTTGTTTGCAATTTAAGTTTGACATAATTTTAATAATTCAATGAGGATATTAACACAATTTCTAGGACTATTACTGTTCAGATAAATTTTGCAGGACATGATTTTAGCCATTAACACATTTACCAGCTTGCCAAATTGTTATATGGAAATATTTTTGTTCGATGTTCAAAGAAGCACCTTCATACTTTATTATGCATAAATATAAAATAGGTAAAATTTTCCTGCTTTGTTAGGTACTTTCCTGAGGATGCTACAGCAGAGATGTTGGAAGAATGGCGACCTTTAATGTGTCCTTTTGATGTTACAATGCAGAAGGCTATCACTTATTTTGAAATATTTCTTCCTACCTCTCTCCCTCCAGAACTTCATCATAAAGGTTTTAAGTAAGTATATCTATGAGGATAGAAGGCTAATGTCAAAATCCATAATGGTATTCTACCAATTTTTTTAAAAAATTAGATAAATTTTAAAAAGTTTGCTTAATTATATCAAAATTAAAATAATATTTAAAACCTTTTAAATAAAGAAAAGTATCAATAGATATTTAGTAATTTGTATTACTAAGGAAGTAAAAAAACTCATACTGGATAAAACAAATTAGTATGCTACTTAATCATAATGAATTGATAAAATCCTTTAATAAAATTGTCATTTGCATGCTAACAATGTATCAGGCACTACATTAGACAAGATTTCTACTCAGAAAATAATACTGATTTAAGTCAAGGTTGAAAGTCTTCCTCCATTTCATGTTTCATGCTCCACCCACTCTTTTCTTTATATACTCCTTATCCCTGCTTAAGAGATAATGGGTTCTTAGGGGTATACAAAGTAAATGTTTTAGAGAAAAAACTATATCCTGGATATCTAGTTCATTCATTAATGGAAGAACAAAGGGGGAGGGAAATCTCAAAAAATGCTCCCAAACACTGTGGTTTTTCAAGACTGCTTTTAAATTATTATGTAAAATTTCCCTTCTATGCCTCTGTGTCTGTGTAACTTTTTTTTTTTTTTTTCTAATTCAAAGAACTTGGCTAAAAACTTTGATACTTAATGAAAACGTTTTCTTCTACAGGCTTTGGTTTGATGAGTTAATTGGCCTTTGGGTTTCAGTGCAGAATCTCCCACAGTGGGAGGGGGTGAGTTTTCATTTTTCCTTCCATTTCCATTCCAGTAACAAGAAATCTGAACAAATTCATTTTTTAGAATTTGACATCACCATGTCATAAATCTCAATTTTTTTCCTCTTTTTTCTAAATCAATGAAATAGCTTTGATTTATTGTATTTTTTTTTTAATTGGCAACACTAATCAGCATATAATTAATGTCATGACAGATAGAAACTAGGACTGTCATAGACTTTCTGTATCCACAATAGGTATTTACTGAATTCTTGTTGAGTTAGGTTTGGTGATTATTTCTGTTTGCATTCCAAGCTGTGATTTTAGAAATATTTACATGTCTAAAAATACAATTAATTTTAAAGAAGTAGTTAAGTATTTCCCTTAAAAATGGAAATTTAAAGTTTCAATTTGTGTTTAAATTTCTAAGTTTAGTTTTGGTGAACTTCGGCCTATATAAAAACTGAAAATAAGCCATCATCACAATTTATTATTGATGAGAATAAAAAGAAAATAAATTTTAATTATTACTGAAGAAAATAAATAGAAAAGAATAAAAAGAAAAGTGAATTTTTAGAAAATTAGTATAAGATTAGAAATTAGAGATTAAAATTAGTATAAGATTAGAATTAGGTGGTGTTCTTTCTTAGAAGTAATTTTTATTGAACATGAGTTCCTGGCTATTCTTTTCTGACCTCCCCGGAGATCCATTTATTATAAAAACTATTTTAAAAGTTAGAGAAGAAAAAAAGTAGTTCATCAAATTAGCACATCAGCCATATCTGACACTTTATGCAACTTTCCACATTGCTATCTCCCATCTCTACTATGCAGGGAGGGAGGTGGGTTTTCTTAACTCTAATCTCAGACAACATTTAGTCATATAATTGCACAGTTTTATTTCATTTTTGTTGCTGTGATTCTTTCAAATACTCTTAAACACACTAATACACACAATTGAACTATGTCTCCCTTTTCATTTACTTTCAGCAACTAGTAAATCTGTTTGCTCGTTTGGCCACAGATAATATAGGGTACATAGATTGGGATCCATATGTACCAAAGGTAAGAGAAAATGGTTATAAAATGATTACGAAATCTGTTTGAGATAGTTATTACTTTATAAAGTCTTCCTTTACAAATTAAACAGTACTAATGTTTGAAACACTTCTCAAATCTGCTTATCTATGTATGCTTTGTAAAGAAGGAAAAAAGAAGTTTGGAGGTTTTTGAACTCAGAAACTTCTGTTGGAATGATAATTCAGAGAGGTATTTTGCAGGGAGGGTCTATTATCTTAACTTCTTCCTGCGTCCAAGGTGTTACTCATCTATAAGATCATGGTTTTTTTTTTTTGTTGTTGTTTGTTTTGTTTTTGTTTTTGTTTTTGTTTTTGTTTTGTTTTAAGTCGGTTTTCTTGAGACAGGGAAAAGAGCAACAACAGGCAAATGCTTGATTTCTATTTGGGTGACATTTCTTTTTTTTGCATCCCAGTAAGAGTAGATTTGCATTATTTTTTCTTTACTTAAACTACACAGAAAATGTGGTTGATTCTTGTAGCAGAAGTAATGAGATGGCAAACACTGACCTTAAAGAGGAGGGGGTAGCTAAGGTCATAGGCTGAGAAAATAATTAAATTTAGGTTTGCAGCCATTGCTTCTTTTCAATATATGTTTGTGAGGTGAGTCACCTGAGTAACTTTGGTTTTAACAGTACTGAGAAAGGGTAATCAATAAATGAATGAATATATTAGAAAATAAGATTTTTTGGCTATTTCGCATCTTATGTTCCATGTCACTGTGGATGATGCATGTTTAATTTTGCAAAAGAAGCCAATTTTAATACAGAAAATTTCTGCTAAGTGAATTTAGGATTGTGATTTGCTTTGTGTACTTGGTGCCAAAATGTTATTTCATTATAGGAAGAATTGTATTTTGTGATCATTTCCCCCAATTTTTCCTAGTTGCTAGAAGAAACTAATGAAATTTTAATCTAAACTCGCTATTTTAATTTTTTAAGATGAACAGATATTTACTATTATCTTTTCTCTCTTCCTAAATAAACAGATATTTACAAGAATTCTCAGAAGTTTGAACCTCCCAGTGGGAAGCAATCAAGTTTTAGTTCCAAGATTCTTAACAAATGCTTATGATATAGGGCATGCAGTAGTATGGATCACTGCCATGATGGTTTGTAATGTATTCAGCTAAAATGTGTGTCATTAATATAGAAATTCCATAAGCATATAAAAAACTTTTAGTGACTTAATTTGAGGCTCGATAGTAATGTCATACTTTTAGAATGGCATGGCATTTAGGCAGAACATGAAACTTAGTTCATAGTTGCACTAATTGTAATACTTAGTAATTTGTTGATTATAGCAGTAGAAGCTTACATTTTTAAAGCTAAAAGCCACCATAAGTATTTCATTCAGGCTTTTGATTTTATACTTCATTAAAATAAAGCTCAGAGAAGTGATATTATTCTTAGATAGTAAGGCTTCTCTTAGCAGCATAATGCTTTTTTTTAATCTTATAATTCATTTGATTTCATCAGAACCTTAATTCATAAATTAAGAAAACAAACTGAAAAAAAAAAGGTTTAATGGAATAAATTAGTTGACTCTAGAAGGAAAGTAAATTTTAGATGAATATATTCAGTTCTAGCTACTTCTCTCCCAAGTTTTCAGCCCCACATACTCAACTACTATTAGGCATTTCAAATTGTGGTGGGGGGTTTTTTGACATCTCACATTCACCATGTCTTTTAAAACAGAATTTGTATTTTCCCCAAACTCACCTTTCATTTCTGACTCGATGACATCTCTTGCATCTGTTCTGTCTATTCACATAGCCACTATCCTCTTTTAGGCCATTATCATCTCTCTCCTAAACTATTAAAATAGCCTTCTAATTCGGCTTCCTGCCTTAAGTCTCTCCACATCCATCCTTCTCACAGCTGCCAGAATGATTTTCCTAAAAAGTACAATTCTGACATTTTACTTCTTGATTTAATGAACTCCAGTGACATATAAACTGTCATTTAAAGCTTTTCACAACTTACTTTTCCAGCCTTGTTATACATTAGTCACCTTTCTGCATGCCATAGTCTAAACATACTGGCCCTTTTACTGTTTCTTACACATTCCATTCTATTTCCTGTAACTTTGCATTGGCTCTACCCCATGTTAGCAGTGTTTTTATTCCTTACCTTCTCAGAAAACTCAGCATAAATATTACCTTCCTATGTGAAATTTTTCGTGATCTTCTGTCTCCTTCCTTCTTCAAAATTACCTTGTTTGTTTTGAATCTTTCACATAAGCTTTCAAATGTCCATGATGTCATTTTGTATATGTTGTTCACAGTATATTTTGCCTTTCTCTTTTAATTATATTGAAGACCTCACTTCTATATCTATAGTCTATTTACATGAAATATCAGTATGATTATTCTGAAAGTCAGCCCCTAAATGTAAATTGCTTGGTTAAAGTATATTCAAAAGAATTCATCTGTCATGCTTTGCTTTTTGTTCTTCCCTCATTTTTAAAATTGCATTTTTAAGAACCTTGGATTGAGAATTAAGAACTTGGGTTCAGGTCAATACTTCTTCACTTAAGTAGCTGACAGATGTACAGACCTTACTTTGGGGCTCAGTTTCCAAATATATAAAATGAGGTTATATTAAAGATTATAAATTATCTCAGGAATATGTTAGTTCTAGTGTTCTATAATTAGAGATGGAATGGGAATCTCTTGTCTTATGTCCAGTAAAAATTAAATCATTTTAAATACATTTATTTAATTAAAATTAAACCAAAAAGCTGCATTAAAACTTTGGGAACACTGTATTTTGCTCACTGTATCTCATAACAAATAAATGTGACATACTACATTTGCAAGAGAATTAGTAATCAGTACCTCTAATAGTATTAATTATTAATATTATTACAGTTTAATACACCAAAATACCAGAAGTTACTTTTTCTTTTAGATAACTATGTGTCTTATAGGCTAGCACATTCTCTTTCAAGTGCATCAAGTAATTTAAAGTATTTTTCATATTTAATTAGGCTTTGATAGCTTATTTTGGAAGTTAGTCATTAGAAAATCATGTTTTAATATTTTCTTCAAATTAAATCAATACCATCCAACTTTTCTCATGAACCAGATTTAATCAAACCTGATCATTTAATATCTTACTCTTAAGTGTCTAATTTATTTTCCTATCATGCAATTAAAGGTAAATGTCATAAATTTGAATATAAAATTATGCTCTTGGATCTTTTTCCAAATAGAACAACTGAACCAATAATTGATCTTTATGGAGTCATTTTTGTGACATTATTTGCACATGTAGTGAATAATATCTATATGAATGAACTGAATTTAATATTGGGTTTATTAAATTTGGGATTAATTCTTCATTGTGTGTGTATTTGTCTGTCAGTCTGTGTATTATACTGTAAGCATTAATATTGAACTTGTTCTTTTGAACAGGGTGGACCAAGTAAGTTAGTGCAAAAGCACCTGACTGGTCTATTTAACAGCATTGCATCTTTCTACCATCCTTCAAATAATGGTCGCTGGCTGGTAAGGATCTTTAAGAACTCACCAGGAATGTGGCTTTGCTTTTTTTTTTTTTTTTTTTTTTTTTTTTAAGTTGTATTCAGTATTTTTGAAAATATTTTTTCATTTAACCTAGTATTATCTGAAACATAGTTTTTCTATTTTATATCAGTATTTTGATGGTGTAAATGATTAAGTACAAAGTAGATTGCTATAAACAATTCTTAACATAGAAATAAATTGCTTAGAAAATATTATTGTGAAATTTAAAAAAATTATTAACAGTCTAAAATAGTTTAAGGGCATAGATTTTTTTATTTGTACATTGTAAACTCTAGTATTGGGGTGAACTGATTACCCAGAATCTCTAAATTTTTAGAAATAACATAATTCAAAGTGTTTTGCAAAGTAAGTTTTAAAAAATACCTACATATATCTTGTTAAGTCTATTTCATCATAAAATTTGTTTGAATTAAAAAATAATAATCTATTATACATAATATATAATTTTTTAAAAATAACTTATTTGCATAGGGGGAAATTTTCCTTTCCATGATAAAATGGCAAATGGACCCCACTAAAGTTTTTTGTTTTATGTATCCCCAGAACAAGTTAATGAAACTACTCCAGAGATTGCCAAACAGTGTTGTTAGACGATTACATCGTGAACGATACAAGAAGGCTTCTTGGCTAACTCCTGTGCCTGATAGCCATAAGCTTACAGATCAAGATGTTACAGACTTTGTACAATGCATTATTCAGCCTGTTCTTTTGGCTATGTTCAGCAAAACAGGTAGCCTAGAGGCAGCTCAAGCACTACAGAATCTTGCACTTATGCGACCAGAGTTAGTAATTCCACCTGTACTTGAAAGGTAAGTTGATACTGAATTGTTTTTATTCAAGCAACAATGAAGACTTGCTTTTTTCATGCTGAATATCTAATCTCCTCTGGTTTTTTCATTTTGTTTTGTTTTGTTTTTGTTTTTGTCTTTTTGTTTCATGCAAGTCTGCCTTTTGACTTTATTTACCTCCATTTGAAGTTGGATAGGAGAATAAGACCCAAAATTGATGGTGTAACTTTGTGATCTTTAAGGAAGTTTGGTTTTTAAATTTTGATGGGAAAAGAGTTGATTTATTAGAATTATTATTTTGCATATTCTGGAGATTAAAAATTGCTTGTACTCACAACAAAATTATATTTGTATGCGAGATTAATAATAAAACCATAGAATTGAACATGAGTTTGGAGTCAACATGATTTAGCTTCAGGTGTTTTCTCTGTCAAGGTCAACCTAAGCTGTTCAATCTTTGGCAAAGCAATTTTACTTCTCAGGGCTTTAGGTTTTTCATTCTGGATTACAGAGGAGTTACTAGCCCATGTCAGTAGAAGTAGTGTCCATATTGGGAGCCTCCTATATTACTGAAATCATTAATCTATACAAAAGAATAAAAAAGAAAAACAAACTGAGCCCTTTTTCTACAATTCACCTTTAAGATTTTTTTAACTAGCATCTTTGCCAGAATTATGAAGTTAATATTTTTTCATAACTGGAAGGAGTCATAGATAGATATCACTAAGTACAAGATTCATTTTACAGATGAGGAAATTGAGGACCAGATAGGTTAAGTGATGTAATGTGTATAGGATCCTACTCCTTGGGGACAGAGCTAAAACAGTAACCTCAATTCCTAAATCCTTATTCTTTTTTTTTTTCTGCAACATTTTGCATGCTTCATGAGAAGATGCAGAATGCAAATCAATTTTATTTCATGTATATCTAAAAATACCTAGTTCGAAGGAAAATGATGTTCACAGAAAAAGCTTTTGGATGTCATTTATAATTCTTTGGGTTTCAGTTAACAGTACTCTAAATATCGAAGTATCCCAGTTATTGCATTAGTTATATACACCATAGTTCTGAGTATCTACTGTTGACCCATTTCAGCTGAAGAGAGGAGCAGGTCAAAAAAGAGAAAAATTACTCTTTGTGTTTTTTGTCTTGAAACCTTCCAGTTTTGAGATGAGTAAAATGGGAGGGAGCATATGTTATTGATTACATAAATGCTTCCTGGATCTTCTTTCCCTTGCTGTCAAGAAACCAGAAGATGCAGAGCTGAATAAGCTGTCAGTGTTTGTTTTTTTTTTTTTTTAATTTTTCTTTGTTTTACATTATTGACCTTTGAGAGGTTTTTTGATTTTTTGTTTTGTTTTGTTTTGTTTGGCAACTGATCGGTCACAGTTGAAGCAGAATGAACCTTTATCCAAAAGATTTAGTGATTAAAAATAACATTTTTATTTTAAATAGAACATACTTATTAGACTTAACTATTTCTACTTTTATATACTCAGATTAAGTTTGAGTGAAACAATATATAGCTGTTAAAATGCTTCATCAGTAGTTTAATAGACATTTTTTAGTTTGTGACTTACAACCTACTGCTTTTAAAAAGTGATGCAGCATCACTTTCCTTTTAATATTAACTTTAAGTTAATTTATTAAGATTTAAATTAATCAGAACTTAATTGTACCTGGGTTTTCCCTTCAGTTTGTTTATTTACAGAGGCAAGATGTGTCTTCCATAATGTGTTGAACAGTATGTGTAACTTTTAACAGACCATGTTTTTGTTTTTCCATTTATTAGAAGAATATAAAACTTCTTAGCAATTGTTATTGTGACTGTCATTTATAGATTTTGAGGTTAAGGCTGTTGAATCCAACCCTGTCATTTTACAGTGATGAAACTAAAGCACATGTTGGGTGATTTGTTCAGTCACACTGGTATATGTTCTGGGAATTAAACCTGATAACATATTTCACCAGTATTCTAATCTCTATCACTTTTTATTTCACTGTAATTTCTGGCCACCATAAATAATATTACACACAAATATTAACTTACATTTGGGTTTTTTAGGGAGGGGAAGCATATTATGAAAGGTTATAACTAAAATAATGTGATTTTGCCACATTTAACAGATTTTATAACTTTCATCCTGTCCTATAATGGTGAGAATTTTTGTCTTTGGATGAACTTTTTCAGTCTGACAACAATGAACGAAACCAAGAAATTACTTTATTGGCAATAAAGGATTTAAAAGTTGAAAAATTCTTAGAAATTTAACAATATCATGATTTTTTTATTTAACTTTTTGATTATTTAAAATTATTTTTAACACTGTTATCACTGTTTTCACATCATAGAACGTATCCAGCCCTAGAGACATTAACAGAACCTCACCAACTCACCGCCACTTTAAGTTGTGTGATTGGAGTAGCTCGTAGTCTAGTGTCAGGGGGCAAATGGTTTCCTGAAGGTCCAACACACATGCTACCTCTGTTGATGAGAGCATTACCCGGAGTGGATCCAAATGACTTTAGTAAATGCATGGTGAGCATATTTATTTTATATCTTGTTAAGTTATGAGAGTATCATCAGATTTCTTTTCACATCTCCTCAAGGATCCTTTACAATATGTTACCTGTGAAAGCTTGTAACATTAATGCTTTTTAGAAATGTAATTGAATATATAAAGTTAAATCTATGGGCAAACAATAATAAAATACGTGCTTTCTCCTTAATAGAAAAATTGTTAAAAATCAACATACATTCCATGTTCATAATTCAAAATGTCAGTTCATTTAAATGAAGGTTATACATTAGACATTTTTGTTTAATATATAAAATTGATATTTTTTATGGCGCCTGGATTTCATTCTGAGCAATAGCAACTTCCTAGCCATGTGATCTTCTCTGTGACCCCTTTGGAATTTCCAACCAGAAAGAAACATTGTTGAAAGACCTTTGAAATGTTGTTCCAACATAGACCCTCCCTAATTCCTTCATCTAGATAGTGAGACTTCCTTCTCTAGGAATGTCCACCTTTCTGTCTGGTCACAGTTCTGTCATCAGTACTAATCTATATCTGGGTAATCTCATTGTTTCTGGTCAAGAGAAGAGTAACCTCATTACAAAAAAAATGCTTGGGAATGCACATGATAAAATATAGACATAGTTCAAAAAAGGATGAACTTAATGGAAACAATACTAAAATGTGTATAACTAAGTGAAATACAATAAATAAAATTGTAGGATTTTGGGAAAGATAGTTTATTAATCCAGCTTTTATGTTAATATAATTAAATATTATGCTTATAATCTAAATCTGAATTGTGTATTTAATAAACTGTTGCATCTTCTAACAGATCACATTCCAGTTTATAGCAACATTTTCCACTTTGGTGCCTTTAGTAGATTGTTCATCTGTACTTCAAGAAAGAAATGACCTCACAGAAGTAAGAATATTTTCTGGTTATAAAAAGAAAATAGAGAATACTAATTACTGTTTTTCATGCTTTTCCACATTTAATGAATGTTAAAACAAAAATGCAGAAATTCTCTAAAACATTAAAATTTATTTAAAATCTTATAAGATAATGTACAGAACCTCCTTTGTTTTGTAGTCAAAAGAGCGTAGTTCACTTGAGTGACACCTAGCAAGTTGGAGTTTTGGTTTTGCATGTGTTACTTTCTAATACTTTGAGTTATGGTGGTAATAATGATAAATATGCATATAGAATATACATGTGCTAAAGTGATACATGCTCAATTCTTATCTATCCTTTGGAAGATAATGCTGAACTGCACAGCTAGTCCTAATTATAAATTACTAGTTTGTGTTATTTCTTGTATGGATAATTCAATATCTAGATGTATAATCAGCAATTATATTATATATTGACTATAAGATGAAAGTAGTTAAATATTAGAATTTTGATGTATATGGAATGAGTTTGTTCTCATTTTATAGTTTTTGGAACTTTAAAAGTAGATAAGTATTCAAAACCCATTATATAAAGTGGTCTTCAATCTGTTGCATTGTTGAGTTTTCTCACAAAATAGAATTTGTGTTCTATCCGAATTACAGAGAAAATAAAGTTTGTATATGTTAAACCTTATAGGTGGAAAAGGAGCTGTGCTCTGCTACAGCTGAATTTGAAGATTTTGTCTTACAATTTATGGACAGGTGAGTATGTGGCCTAATTTTGTAGTATAACTGATATTTGGATGTATTAGTTATCTGTTGGTCCTTACTCTTTTTACTTGCTCTGTCTATATCCCTTTGATAACCACTTTCAAAGGAGTTGTACATAAAATATCTTTTAATATTCATAAAACATTCTGAGGAGCAATTTTTTTTAATGAACAAACTATTAGTAAACTAGTTTAATTTTTTTAAAATTCTCGATCAATTTTAAGTTACTTGAACATATTCTTTCTTTGAATTCTTTAGGTGTTTTGGACTTATAGAAAGTAGTACATTGGAACAAACAAGAGAGGAGACAGAAACTGAAAAGATGACCCACTTGGAGAGTTTGGTGGAATTAGGCCTCTCTTCTACTTTCAGTACGATACTCACCCAATGTTCTAATGAGATATTTAAGGTACAGGCAGTGTTGTTGTACAAAGTAAAATTATAAACTTCCATATGGTATAACTTTTTCCGATAACAAATTACTTTAAAGTTCCTCGCTTCCTTTTGCCCCCTAAGTAATTTTAAAGTTTTTGTACATAACTTTTTTTTTGTTTAATCATGCTATGATAAAAATTTGGAATAAAAAGCGCTGAAATTTTTAAAGTTAATTTTAATATTCATTTTTTGACTTCAGGAATAATATAATTACATTATTTTGATACTAAATTATGGAAAATAACCTTTTTGTTTCATTAGAACTAAAGCTATTTTAAATGTCTAGTGTTATTCTCACAAAGCATGCAATGCAATATTCATTAATTTATTACCAAAATTTTATTTCATTTTCTTCTATCTCAGTCCTAGGTATCTTTGCATCTTCAAAAATAACTTTCTGAAACAAATTTATTTAAAATTGATTTTTTTTCCCCCATCATTTTCTTTCCAATTATTCTCTTATCTCATCTTCCCTAGAGAACCATCCCTTGTAATACAGAATAAAAAAAGACTGGGGGAAAAGCAAGTTCAGCACAACTAATCAATCCGTGTATCACCTGAGTCTTGGCAGAGTATGCTAAAGTCATACTACTGCTCCCCTCCTCTGCATGGAAGGGGGATGCATTTTCTTTCTTCAGCATCATGTTTTATTATTATTATAATTACACAGTGTGTAGGGGGACAGTTTTTAAAGTTGTTACTATACCAAAAAAAAATGGGGTAAAAATGATCTTTTTTTGATCTTAGCAAATTTTCTTTGACTTTGTGGCTTTTAGAAGAAAATCTTCAGTTTTATTAGTTACTAAAAAGTTCATATCTAAGCCTCTTTTATTTGATAATGAAATAAAAATTGATTAGCATAGCCTAAAATTAAATAATTTTTACAATAAAATAGTTAAAATATTTATAGAAGGTATCACAAATTTTAACTCTGATTTTTATTGTGGATGGTTCTCTTTAAAGATTGAATGATAATTTCATTTTGAAATAATTATTTCTTGTATAATTGAAGTATATGTATGTATATTTTTCTTTTATATTCCATGAGGAATTTTATTGTTTTCTAAAGAAAGGTTGACTATATCTTCCATTTAACAGGTTGCTCTGCAGAAAGTTTTTAATTTTGCTGTTTCAAACATATTTGAAACTAGAGTAGCAGGACGCATGGTGGCAGACATGTGCCGAGCTGCTGTAAAGGTTAGTTGTTGATTTTGAACTAAAAACTTACAATGTATGGATCATAATTTATCTCTGTACTGAATGTTAGGTTTTAATATAAACTTATCCAAAAAGATAATTTAGTATGCTTGTTCCTAAAATAGTGATTACTTTTGTGACCTCATGTTGACTGCTTCTTTTTAAAAATTATTTGTAAAATATGTTTCAGTGCTGCCCAGAAGAATCTTTGAAGATCTTTGTTCCCCATTGCTGCAGTGTTATAACTCAACTTACAATAAGTGAGTCAAAAGGTTTCGTTTTTATTTTGTGAATAGACTTTTTAATTTAGTTTTTAAAAACAATGTAGTTATATGCAGATTAGTTCATCTACATTGGAAGAAAGAATAGATTTGTTCTGTTTGACCCAAGAAGACAGAAGTAGGAATGATAGATAGAAGTTGCAAAGAGGCCAGTTTTAGGCTTGATCTCAGGTCTCAGGAAATTATTCTTTTAATTAGAGCTGTCCAAAAGTAGAATCGAATGTCCTGGGAAATATGGGTTTTTCTTCCTTGATAGACTTTTAGGAAGATGTTGAATGTGTTGGGTGTGATATATTGGGAATTCATTTTGAATGTAGTTTGTACCAGTCAGTGAGGTACTTTCTCAAAAATTTAAGATTCTGAGAAATGTACATTAAGTCATTTGTTAGAACTTTTAACAATTTGAGATATTTCTCTGCTTAATGCAATATGAAATCCAAAATGGATACTTTAAGAAATGCTAATATGATATCCAAAAGGTATTTCTTTTAAGTTAACTTGGGAAATTAGAATTGACATATTATTTGTGGAACATCATAATTCCTTTTTTTTTTTTTTTTTTTAATTTATGCATTTATTTACTTCTTGGACATAGTTTTTTTTTTTTTATTTTTCTTGGACTGGGAAAAGTGAAAAGACTTTGTAGAAGATGAAAAATGAAGTCTTTATAGAAATGCAGATTTACATATAATCTTAACAGAATTTAGCTGTGAATTTTGAAAGGTTATATTTTATTAAAGACATCTTCCCCCTCTTTAGATGATGATGTCTTGAATGAAGAAGAGCTAGATAAGGAATTGCTGTGGAATCTCCAACTTTTGTCTGAGGTATATTTTCTTTGAGCATTCTTTTTCATGAGAAAAAAATTAAAAATTGTTATTATGCATCAGCAATAAAATTATTTGTTTTACTGCCATACTATCCTAGAAAGAATAAGGGGGGAGTAAAATTATGAGTGTTTTATGGTGTGGTGGATAAATCCAGGTAATTTTTAGAATATTTGAATTATATTCTAGTATCTACTTTGACCATATTCTTCCTCCAGTGTGCTTCAATAGTTTTGTGGTTTATTAAGGTGTGACATTGTCCCCAAAGATAAGAGCTTACAGGCCATCCATGCCTTTTTAATCTTCTCTGATTTCTGTCCAAACCCTCCCACAGTTGGAAGCCTTCTAATATTCTGTGGTTCCCATGCAGTACTTTACCTTTTTATTTACCTTTTCATCCTTTATTTCATGTTTTAATCATGTGACTCATCTTATTTGAAGGATGTATTTGATAATACTTTTTATGCCACTATGATGTTTTCATCATCTTTAGTAATAGCCTTCAGCTTTTCCTCACTATATGTCTGCATTAAGCTTTGGGTCATCTGAAATTTTATTGTTTAGAGATTATGTTTTCAATGATTCATAGCAGTATAGCTCACTAAAAGCATGTTTGAAATCTTTCAGTTATAATTTGTACTCATGGTTTATTTGCAATGTCTTGTTGAGTTATATTAAACTAACTCAGTGAGTTGTTTTTTCAGCTGCATGTCCTAATCTCATTAATAGGCATTCTTCATAGATTTTCTTTTTACTGTGCCAGTTATTAATCTCATCTCTTTGGAGAAGCTATTGCTCTCACTGAGGAGAGTATTCTGAGGCTTGATGCATTCAGTACAAAGTCATCTAAAAACAGGAGTATCTGTAAGATATCTCTATCTGTAGAGAATCCCTCCTTCATCCTTGAACTTAACACAGCATATACTATGTAAGAAGAGCAAACATTTTTTAGTGAGTGTTCATTTCCCTATTTTACATTTAGGTTGATATTGATTTTTAATCCTAAAGATATTTTCCAGCATTTTTGCTGTGTTCTGCTTTGCCCATCTTCATATCAACATTACTGAATACCAATATGTTGACTTATTTTGTAATAACATGTCAATTTTCTGAGAATTTCTCCCGTTATCTTTTATAACACATGACATATAAGGTGCAGTTTTCTTCGTGGTCTTTTTGCTTATGCTCACTATGAACTCGCAAAGTGAGATAACCAGGTATTACTGTGAAATTTTTTGTTTTATCTTGGTAAAATTAACTTTACCAACTCATTTAATTCTTGCAGAATTCATGAATTTTTCTGAATTGCTGCAATATTCTTATGTCTTCATTTTTCAAAATAATGACATGATTGATTTTGTCTAGTAGTATCTTAGTTCATTTGTTATTAGACAGGAATCTGCTATTTAGCATATAAAGCTAAAATTATGTTTATAGATGGTCTTGTCTCTTAACATTCTGCTGCTATAGGAGGAACTCAAAGAATTGAGAGCATTTTGTGTTTTTCTTTCATGGGTTACCAGCATGGTAGTTAATTTAATGGTCAGATTTATGGTGATGGGGATTCTCTTGTGTTGTATTTAGCTGGCTCTAGGACATCTGATAAGTCTCTTGGACAAATCTTTGCATTTTGGTATAATATTCCAGAACTTGTAATCTGCTGGCACAGCCTTTGCAAACCATGTCATTATGATAACAGAGTAGGAACAGAGTAAGATTTATTAGCAATCTGCTTAATTTTATCAGTTTGGACAAACAAGACTAGTAGATATTCCCAGGGTGATATATGCATTGAGGCCTTGAAGTAACTTCATAATTTCAAGTTATTTTTGAGTAATTCTGAAATGATTCACTTGAGTAACAGTTCAAAAATTTGTAATGTTTGGCAACTAGTTTAAAAATGTTTTATGTTTCTTTTTCTTGCCTTTGGCTATTTAATTAGCAGTTCACATCTTGGCACTATTGTTACCTTGCTATAAAAAAAAAAAAATGGAACTGGAAGGGACTTCCAAGTTATTAAGTTTATTTTACATTTGAGGCTTAGACTTGATAAATAAATTGTACAAGGCCACACAGGTACCAGGTGGAAGAATTTGGATCCTAAAACGAGTCTGTCAACTTCAAGCCCAGTATTTATGATAAAGAAAGCTCTTTTAAATTACTAGTTACTAATACTTGCTGCTAAAGATGTTCCAAAAAAAGAAAAACCTAATTAAATCCAGTGTATCATGAGCTAGGTAATACTTAATTGTTATTTCTGTTATTAGGGTGTCTAAGCTGACAGATGTATCATGTAAATTCAGAAGTTCTTCATTGCATTAGGACTGAACTAACTAGGTATCTGCATTAAGTTTAGCAACAGTATGGAGAGCCCCTAAGATCAGGAACCCCACTGCCTAAAGAGAGGTTTGCAAATAAAAAGTCATAAATAAGAGAACAGAGGGAAGCATAGAAAAGGGAAACAGTTTTGAAAGTAATGTATAAAATCTAAATACATAGCTTCATATATATTATTCTTTTTGTATTGTACATTTAAATGTGTGTAATTTTTGAATTATTAATAAAAGTAGTAAGGAATTTTTTGTAAGAAAAAAGTTAATAAAGAAATGCTTTCAAGCAAGCAAAGAAACATTTCAACCATGCTAATATTTCTTAAAATGCTACATAAATTAGTGTTTCCTTACCTTTAAACCTGGATGGGCTTCCATTTTTCAGAAATTAAGACCACATGCATTGTTACTACTTTAAATTTTGTCAGTATCGTCATTTATTGGAAAAGATATCCCAACTTCTCATTAAGACTAATTCTTTTACTTTTATTCTTGATCCTCTTCTCTTGCACTTCTTGTATCTTGCTCTGTAGTATTAATTTTCCCTCTTATGTTTTATCTCTCCTTTATCAGTGGCTCTTTTTGATCACTCTAACAATTATAACTCATGTTAGAGTTAATAGTATGTTTTCCCCTGAAGTAGTGTTATTATCAAGATACAAATTCAGAAATTAGGGATAGAAAGAGATGAAATAAATTGATCATTATATACTTATCTTCCCTTTAAAGAAAAAAATGGATTTTATTAACTCTTCTATCCCAGCCACCTACTATTTCAACTTTTTCTTTCCCAAACTTATTGAAAAAGTTGTCTATAATCAGTCCCTACATTTCCTTACTATCAAATCCCTAATTTATGATTTCTTAATTATCAAATCCAGTGGCCCCATTTTCCCTGGTTGTCATCTTCATTGACTTTTCAGGTGCTGTTCCTTTATCGTACTCCACCGGACTCACAGCAAACTTGTGTTTTGGCATTAATAACATGTACCAACAGTAGGTAATAGTGGCAAAGAAGAAAATTTGAAACTTGTTATTAGGAAAAACTTGGTCATAATTAGACCTGTCCTAGGGCAGAATGATATGCTTATTGTGAGTCTCCTCTTATTGATGACTTGAAGCAAAAACTATTGTTAGAGCAGAGATTCTTTATAGATGTGAATTTTTGTCAAATGGCTTTTCTTACTGTAAGATTTTGTGAAGTTCAAATGAAATTTATTCATTAGCATAATTCCTGCCTTTGTCAAATGCAAAATATAGTTTTATGTTAAAAGGAGCTCTTCATTTTTACCTCATATCTAGGTATTGTTTTTGTAAATTTTGTCAGATATTGTATTTCTCTTCTTGCAATTAGATTGCTAAAGCATTTTTCACATTACTTCTGTGTTTTTTTGATTTGCTCCTTGAGCCTAGTTCCATTGTTAACCCAGTCCCAATATATGCCTTTCTTTATGTTTTCTAGGCCTTTTGCATATTACTATAAATTTTCCTAATTGTCTTATTTGGTAAGCTTGTTTTGTATTTCTCTGATGTAATGGTAGGCTATTTGAGCCTGGCCTATGCGTGTTAACTCTGCTTGTTTTAAAAAATACTTTAAAATATTGATTTCACAATGTAAAAACCTTTCTTAGCTCACAGGCCTTACAAAAACAAGTGGGGCTGAAGTTTGCTGATTTGTGATACAAGTATTATTGTGTATTAAAGTTATCTGTATCTGTGGCATTACCCCATTGTTAGAATGTAAGCTCCCTAGATTCAAGAACTTTGTATTTTCTGAACTTTTCATCTCCCTAAGTTATGAGTGTTATTTCATTTAGCATACTAGTTTCAGCCTTTTCAAAGGAGAACTCTTTTTTTTTTTTTTTTTTAATTAATAGTTTTTATTTTCCAGATATTTGCATGGGTAACTTTACAACATTGGCAATTGCCAAACCTTTTGTTCTAATTTTTTCCCTTCCTTCCCCCCCACAAGATGGCAGGTTGACCAATACATGTTAAATGTGTTAAAGTATAAATTAAATACAGTATATGTATACATATCCAAACAGTTGTTTTGCTGTATAAAAAGAATCAAACTTTGAAATAGTGTACAATTAGCCTATGAAGGAAATCAAAAATGCAGGCGGACAAAAATAGAGGGATTGGGAATTCTATCTAGTGGTTCATAGTCATCTCCCAGAATTCTTTCATGGGGTGTAGCTGGTTCAATTCACTACTGTTCTGTTGGAACTGATTTGGTTCATCTCATTGTTGAAAATGGCCACATCCCTCAGAATTGATCATCATATAGTATTGTTGTTGAAGTATACAATGATGATCTGGTCCTGCTCATTTCACTCAGCACCAGTTCATTTAAGTCTCTCCAGGCCTTTCTGAAATCATCCTGTTGGTCATTTCTTACAGAACAATAATATTCCATAATATTCATATACCACAGTTTATTCAGCCATTCTCCAATTGATGGGCATCCACGTAGTTTCCAGTTTCTGGCTACCACAAAGAGGGCTGCCACAAACATTCTTGCACATACAGGTCCCTTTCCCTTCTTTAAGATATCTCTTTGGGATATAAGCCCAGTAGTAACACTGCTGGGTCAAAGGATATGCACAGTTTGACAACTTTTTGGGCATAGTTCCATATTGCTCTCCAGAATGGCTGGATGTATTCACAATTTCACCAACAATGTATCAGTGTCCCTGTTTTCCCACATCCCCTCCAACATTGTGCATTATCTTTCCCTGTCATTCTAGCCAATCTGATAGGTGTGTAGTGGTATAGAACTTTTTTTTAAACCAAAATGATCATGATAATATTTTAGCAGATCCCCACATTAGTATTAGCATCTGGTAATTAGAGAAATATAGACAAAATGAAAGTGTTTGTTATACATAGGGAATCATATAAACCCTTAATATAAAATGGCGCCTTGGAAGAATATAGCCCAATTTATTGTTATTCAGTCGTTTTAGTTATTGCCAACTCTTTGTGATCCCATTTGAGCCTTTCTTAGCAAAGACCTTAGAGTAATTTGTGATTTCCTTCTTTGGCTCATTTTATAAATCAGCAAATTGAGACAAAGTTATGGACTGTCCCAGATCACATAGATAACTGAGTGTTTGAGGCTGGATTTGAATTCAGACTTTAGATGTGTTGTTCTATCAACTATGTCACTATCTGCCCCAGGCCCAGATGATGGGAACCATTTATTTAATATGTTTGTAAATGACTTTAAATAAAACTATTTTTAAAAAGTTTAGACTTCACATTAATGTTTGAGCTATCTGAAATTTCTGACATTGTCATAATCATGTAGTAAATTCTTGAAAAATCTTTTATTAGATTACTCGAGTTGATGGAAAGAAGTTGTTGCCTTACAAAGAAGAGCTGGTAAAGATTCTCCATCGAACCTTACATTTAACCTGTAAACAGGGTTACACTTTGTCTTGTAATCTCTTACATCACCTTTTGCGATCAACTACGCTTATCTACCCTACGGAATACTGCAGTGTGCCAGGTGGCTTTAACAAACCTCCTTCTGAATACTTTCCTATCAAGGTAAGTTTTTCATTAATTTGGGATCAGAGAATTATTTTAATCAATGTAATTATCATGAAAAATGCAATTAGAGTGTTGACTTGGAAATGTTTGCCATATTATTTTTTTTTAAATAATTTCCCCCAGTTACATGTAAAAATAATTAACATTCGTTGTTGTAACTTTTTTAAGTTTTGTATTCCAAATACTATCCTACCCTCCCTTCCTGTTTTTCCCCCTCCTTCCTCCATGACAGTAAGCATTTCATGTAGATTATACATTTTTATCTTAGTCATTTTATTGAAGAAAACTCAAAAAAAAAAAAAGTGAAGAAGAGTACACATTCAGACAATATCAGTTCTTTCTCTGGAGTTGGATAGCATTTTTCACCATGATTCCTTCAAAATTATCTTGGATTATTGTATTACTGAGAATAAGTTGTTCACAATTCTTCATCATATAGTATTTCTGTGACTATTTTCAATTTCCAGTTCTTAGATACTACAAAATTGCTGCTATAAATACTTTTGCACAAATAGGTCCTTTTCTTTTTCTTTTCTTTTTTCTTTTTTTTTTTCCTTTTTAATTTTTTTTTTTTATTTCTTTGGGATACAGTAGTGTTATTATTTCTTTATGTATTTATCAGAGATACTTCCTGTAAATTTCCCCCCTAGTTTCTGTTTTCCTTCTAATTTCATTTTATATAATCAAAATTATTTATTTTACATTTTGTAATTCTCTTTATATCTTGTTTGGTTCTAAATTCTTCCCTGCTCCGTAGATTTGACAGGTAGACTGTTGCATGCTCCCCTAATTTTGGGGGGGCAGGAGGATGGAAAATGTCTTACTGACTTAAAAAGATTTTTAATCCAAATGTTTCCATTTTTATATAAAATTGATTAATTTGTGCACATATTATAGAACTTGTTCTATTTATAAGCTCAGTAAAGATATCCAAATTACATATGAGGCTCAACACAAATATAATCTTCATTTAATGAATGCCTTTTTTACAAAAGAAATTGACTACTCTTGACTGACTACCGTTGATTTTTTTTTTTTTTTTTTGTCATAAGGTTGTAATATTTTATGATAAAATATGTTATCATCTAGGTTTAAAATTGATAGTTTTTATCAATTCTTCCCCTATTGGAAAATAATTTTTTTTTATTTAATGAATAATGCATATTTAATAAAATGTTTTACTTACACTTTCTTTGGTGCAACTTTGTTTTTAGGACTGGGGAAAACCAGGTGATTTGTGGAATCTAGGTATCCAGTGGCATGTACCTTCACATGAAGAAATAACCTTTGCCTATTATTTACTGGATTCCTTTCTTCAGCCTGAGCTTATTAAGCTCCAACTCTATGCAAATGGAGAAGTAGAAATGTCCAGGTTTGTTCTATCAGTTTGTTTATACACTTGTGTCATTAGTGGCTATCAAAAGTTTGGCATTAGAATTTGTAAATTAAACTTTTTTTTTAATGAGATTATTTATATTTGACATATTTTGCGTTGAGAATGTGCCTATCAGAACAGTACTTTAAAATTTTTTGAATGTAGTATAGTTATTTTTAAAAAGTTTTTTGTATGCTTTCTTAATATTTCAATGTGTTACATTAAAAATGGGATGTTAATTTGATTCACTGCTAAATTCACTGTTCAGTTTTTATATAATTTGACTTATGTGAACTTTGGAAGTATATTTGGGTATTTACTTTGAGAAGTATATTTTCTAGACTTAGGAATAATGCTTATATTTTTAAAAATGTTATCCAGTATTCTTAGTCCAGAGTGGTGGTGGGGGGGGTATGTAGCAACTATGGACAAATACTCTTTCTAGAAAATATTTCACAGAAAAGTTAAAATTAATATCTAGTTTTCCAGAATTATAATGAAACACAAAATTATAACATCTTAGCATTGAACCTCACAAAAATGGGAGGGGTTCTCAGGGTAGGTATTGGGAACTGACTATTTGGATGTTACCAATGTATATTAACTTAATTGTGTAGGAGATGTCTTGGGTGTTTTCCAGTCCAACTCTATGAAAATTATGAAAGAATAATTATTTGTTATTATCAGAAATGTTATAAATGTGTGGTTAAAGAGAAACTATAGGATTCTGAATTGCTTATGTATAGGGTTTTTTTTTTGAGTCAGCGCATTGTTTCAGATGATAGATTATTCAGTAGCTTGAGAAACCCTCAGCAGTCTACTATTACCATTTAAAATTCAACATCTGTTTAATTACCTTTTTCTGACCCTGGGAGTTTTTGTCTTAATGTTAGATACTTTTGAATTCTAGAACACTTGAAAAATAAAAATACCTCACTTTTTTTATTATAGAGATGATGTGCAACAGCGTTTGACCATAGTTCACAACTGTTTGATTGGTTCAGGGAACCTTCTACCCCCTTTGAAAGGAGAGCAGATTACTCATTTGTAAGTATAATTGTTTTACTATTTACTTTACATATTTACTGTTTTATATTGTTAAATCAGAAATATCTAAGGCACAAATTAATTGAATAAATTTTTTAAAAGACACTATGTACATATGTATTGTAGATAAAAGTGATAGGAGGATGCATTGACTGAAGTGTTTTAGCTTAACAACTTTAGGTATTTCATTTGTTTATTGAAAATCTCCTTTGCCCCATATTAGATTTAATTGTTACAGATACATTTTCATTATTTTTAAAGAGCAAAGCTAAAAATGAGTAATATTTTTGCCTGTAATTTTATCTAGAAACTATTGGTACTATGTAGTACATGGCCAAAAGAATTCAAGATTTTGCTTTATAAAATCTTACTAAATTCTAACAGGACAGTTTGATTATTGGTGCTTATTGAAAGCACTTTGAAAGAAATTTTTTTTTTTTTCCTGACAAAAATGGATGCTTTTAGTCCTTTGAATTTTTCTTCCTTTTACTGTTCAGATTAAATGGTTTCACAGTTTTAGGAGGATTGGCCATGGAGAATGGTATGTTTTGGTTTAAGATAATTCATTTTTTAGCTGCCACTTTGGTCAAGAATTGAGTTCAAGTGGAATATGTAGCACTTAACTCTAGCTCACCTAGAAAGTAGATGTATTTGTTTCTTAGAGTGCCATTTCAAGCTGCCATTTTCTTTTCAGCATCCTTTTTTTTTTTTTTTTTTTTTTTTTTTTTTTTTTTTTTTTTTTTTTTTTTTTTTTTAGCAGCTTACCGAGACTTCTTTAAAAAATTCTGATTTTGCTTTATAAAATCTTACTAAATTCTAACAGGACAGTTTGATTATTGGTGCTTATTGAAAGCACTTGAAAAGAAATTTAATTTGGGAGGTTTAAAAGAGTATTTGACATTCTTTTTCCCAGTAGATAATACTCCTGCAATCTTCAGTTTGTTGGTTGCATTATCTTTTTTGGTAAATGAGACTAATATCACCTAATTTTAAGTAATGGAAAACTACTTTAGGCCTAATTCCCTTAGATGGTTAGTTAATTTATGATAAAGATGTCTATTTTTAAGTTTTCCCAGAAATTAATAGTTTTCTTTTTCAGAACTTCTGGTGGTGTTTTTTTTTTTTTGTTTGTTTTTTTTATGTTTGACATCAAGTGAATAAACTCTTTAAAATCAATTAAATTTTCCACATATATACTAGTGATAGAATAACTTGATACAAATATGCCAATATTTTAAAATAAAGATACATATAACTTGACAATTTGAATAATGTAATACGATGAAATCCTGACTTTGTTGTACTACACCAAATGGGTGGGTTTTTTAATACAGCATATAACTAGACTAATTGGTAATTGGAGTTCTTCTTGAGGATGTTGCTTTGAAGATAAGAAGCAGAGTTTTCTTTATCTGGCCTAAGAATCTCTCTTGTGAGGCCAAAAGGATGTTCCATGTAGATAAGACAGTGGGTTTTAGGATCAAATGATGACCAGGAAACTACTTTAAACTACAGTAGTATTTACTTGTTCCATTTGAGGTAGATATCAGACATTTTATATATATTTTAACTTATTTTCATTTTTATAATGGTTGATTGAAACAAGAATGAATTAAATGTACATAAAGATGTTGGTGCTTTATGTTTTGATCAGTTGCATATAATAATTTTTTTAACCCTACATTGGCCTTCTCCTGATTAAAAATTTAACACAACTATGTATACTTTCTGGGATCAATAAACTAAGCCTATGTTGCCTTGTAGTGCATCATTATATAATCCATGAAGTTGATTTTATATATTTATATCCCTATTCTTTTAGATCTGCTTTTCTTTTCAAAAAGCTGAATAGCAGGAAAATATTTGTCTAAGAAGGTCTTTTAAAAGTGATATTGTTGACTTTGTGTTGGAAATTAGACTGAAAAAATTTTAACAAAAATTTGAAGGGATTAAATTGCACATTTTCTGCTTTTTATATTCTTTTAGGTTAGTGCATTTTTTTAAAAGAATACTTAATGTGAAATACATTATGATATAAAGTAATGATAATACATGGTTGAAAAGGAGGGAAAAGCTTTTCCTTTTGATTGCTGAAATGAGGGTCAATTTTTTTTTTTTTTTTTTTTTTTTAGATTCCACAACCTACAACTTCCTAGAAAGAATTTTTTTTTCTGTATTTAAATTTATAGTAAACAATATTAAATTAGATTCCTTATTTGTGTTATCTTCATCTAAAATGTTAGTCTAACTTATAAATATGTTTTATCCAAGTATGATAGGTTGTATTTTACTTCACTATTTTAGGGTCATAATTTCTTCAGTTTAGGTAATTCCATCAATATAGATCATAGTTCCTATCGCTCAGAAAGTGGTCTTCAAGAGTTTTCATGTCTAAATAGTTCATCACTCACTCTAATGAGCCTCTCTTAATTTAGCTGAGACAGATAGCAGACATTTTGACACAGAGAGAGCTTCATTCAAAACTTTCCAGCTTGGTAAAGAGACCTCCCAAAAACTTGTGTGTTCTCCTAACATAGCTTTTAAGAGCCTGGAATTACTTTTACACCATAATGAGACATCGGAATAGTACTGATGAGGTTGGCTGATTATTTAAATGCAAAGAGTAATCCAGTTTTCAGTCTTTCCCCTTCCTGAAGGCTCCCATGTCAGTATAAAAACTTCTTTAAAAGTTGAACACCCAACACATACAGTAACAAAGATTAATTCATTTTTAAATAAAATTTTTAAATGACTGTGTAGCCAGTGCTTATATTTTTCTTTTTTAAAACATGCAATGAATCTATAGTACTTTGAATTTCTTTAATATTTTCTAATTTAAAATAATGTTAAATTATAATTTGCAAATGTTACATTATTTAAAATTATCTGATACTACTTTTCTTAGACTAATTCAGATTGGTTTACAAAATTATTGAGGTCTGTCTTTGCCCTCTACTTACCATTAGAGCAAAAACAGGAAGAGAAGTTCTGTAGAATTATTATTTAAGATTACAAATTTATAGTAGAAAAAGCAATTTTATTTTCCACATAGAACTGTAGAATATGCCTGGGATATTATCTACTCAAGCTTGTGTTAGTATGAAATAAATACTCTAGCTGGATGAGAAAAAAAAAAAAGAATGTTATTAATATAATTTAAAGTGAAGTTTTTCTTATACCTTGGTATAAATTTATTGTAGTGGCTAAGAATTTTTTTTTTTTTTTTTGTAATAATAGAAGTGGACAGGAATTGACCTCCTTGGGAGGCAGATAATTAAGTTCTTATTAGTGAATCAATATTGCATAACATGTTAATATTGCAGTGCTGGTCTTGTTTGTTACCTTAAGCTTTTTCTCTCAGATACAACTAGTTGTAACCCCAAACATGCTAGGTGTGGTGGGTCCTGTTCGAAGGAAGGAAGGAAGTTAATGTTTTTGTGTGATTTTAAATATTGCTGAGTAATACCTTAGGTGCCCTGTGAGGGATACAGAATTAACTGGAATATTGAATGGTTTTGAAATTTCAAAATAGCTGTTGAGTGAGAATCTCTTTATGTGTTTTGAGGGTTTTTTGAGTGGCAAAAGTTGAATGGATATTGATGATTTTGTACCCTGAAGTATATATGTAGAAAGGAACAACTATATTAAATGTTACTAGACTTGTATTCTTGTTTTAGAAATATAAGGTTACTACGATAGGTATCTCAACTACTAATTGAGCTCAGTTGTCTCCTATTTCGAAGGGCATGTAAAACATCAACCACTTGGGACTGTGAAGGACAAGTGATGTCTTAATTACAACATTTTAACTTCCAATAATTTAGTCCCCCAGAATACCAGAGTGCTCAACTTGCCTTTCAAAATAGGAGAGTCAAAACGTGTTTCTTAATTTAGAATTAAAACTTTTGCTCTTACAATCCCTAATAATGAGTGATATTAGGTAGCCTTGCTGTTGTAAAAGCTAGACTAGGCACTTCTCCAAGGCTAAAGAGAAAGTCTCCTTATCCAGAACACAATCTTCATTTAGTTGCCCAGGGATGTTCCTTTGAAACTATAACCCACTGTAACAGTCCTAACCAGTTTCATGGGATATGAAAAACAGGGTTACTCAAGGTAGAGGAGTCCCCAATTTTCTAATTAAATACTGCTTTATTATCCTTGGTGTCCCCTTTCCCCTGATAGAAATGTTATAAAAGCATTCTTAAGAACTCGGCTCTTACTATCTTTTCACTCAAGAAATCTGATACTTAAGGTCTAGAACAAGACCATTTCTTTTTATATGTGAAAGGATGTGATGTTATGCAATGAGGGGCAGGGCTAGCTAACCTCTCTTGGCACCTCCAGGAAACTACCCAGCTCTGCTGGGGGAGCTGCACACAGAAAAGGAAACAGTTACTACTCCACGGTGAGTAACCCTGTTTTCTCCTTTTTTTCACCTTCCAACTGTTTTCTTTGATTTTTAAAATTTTGTATGTCAACCATGGAAATTATTACTATGGCCCACAATCTGCTCTTAAACTTAGCAGCATGTAAGAATTTTTTTTTCTTTTTATGTAGAAACAGAATGTACACATGATAGAATAGATCCAACATCTCATTTATGTTTATAGATACTGTTAACTAGGATTGCAGTTGATAATAAAAGGTAGAATTAGCCTAATTGTGTTTCATAAAAAGTATTAATAAATCTGGAAGATAAAATAACCCAGTAACTCCTAGTGACTTTATTTTTAGCACTGTAAAAGTTTATTTTTAGCATCTTCAAGATAAACCAAAATAGTTTTATACTAATTCAATTGTAGTTCTGTGTATGCGACTTCATCTAGCGTCTGTATTTAATTTGCATGTATGTTTTGTTTTTATGTTGAATCATTTTACTTCTCCATTCTGTTTTCCCATGTTAAAGAGTTTACTGTCTTGAAGGTAAATGGTTCTAAAGAAAATTGCCATCTAAAGGCAAAAAGCACATTTAAAAATGAAAGCATGTAAGATCTAATACAACAGAAGGGAATGTACCCATTATTTAAAAACAAGGGGTTGGTGGCCAAAAGTTGATAAATAAATATATAAAGCTGACCTTACTACAGTTGTTGGGTGACTATATTTTTCTTATTTTCTATGCTGGAATTCTTTCTCAAGCTCTTTCTTTTATGACAGTATACTCCTTAGGTATCTAATTTAACTGAGAGTATCCATCATACAGGCTCAACAAAGAACAGTCAGTGTGGAAAACATCTTAGATAATTCCTAAGCCTTTTTAGCCCACATATATTCTTAAGAATAAATATAGGAGATATTTAAAATACAAAATTTGCCTTATCGATCTATGCCTCCAAAAGTCATGCTCCTAAAGGGAGAAATCTTCCTAAGAAAAATTAAATATGTATATGTTTATATGCCCAGAAAAATAAACACATAATTGTAATATTTTAGAAGACAAATACCATATTAGTCTATTGAGAAGCCTTTTTTTTTTTTCCAGTTAAAAAAGCTTTTGCCATACAAATTAGTAGAAAGCTGATATTTTAGGTAAATTAATTTAGAGTAGCAGATAAACAAGAGAAATTGATGTTGGAATTATAGATGAAAACTTATTTAAAAATACTTATAAACACATGCTAAAAAGTAATACTAAACTGACTTCATATAACGAATTTTAAAAATAGATGTATTTGCTACAATTTTATACAATATGTAGCCATCTTTCCATTGATTGAAAGTTCCTCACACTGTCTTGTTGTGGAAATAGTACACTTGGACTCCAGGATGTTAATAGTATTTTGAAGCTAAGAAGAAAGTTAATACAGGTGGGTCTCTCTCAGTTGCAAAGCTTGGAAAGCTCTGATACTTTATGGGATCCACCACTCCTACTTGTCCCCCCAACTAGATGCTTCTGTTCCTGTGGCAGACAATACAAGTTCTTTTGGGCAAGGGAACTCTAAGCCTGTGCATTTGTAATATTAGGAAGGATTGCATTGTCTTTGTAGGAACCAAATGAAGGGAATTTGTTTTCTTTACTACTGCACTAACAGTAGCTATACCTGGCACAGGCTTCTGCTGGAGTGCAGACCAACAGAAAAGTTGATGCTTGTGCTTGTGTTGCTTCTGGGGAAACAGGCAAGGCTTTACTTGTATCTGTGCTACTAGGAATAAAAATTTATACACCTCAGTTAAATTTCACATACAAGCAGTACAACTTATATAGAGTGTTCAAAAGTCTCAGTACTATTTTAAGATGGAAGTTTAAAACAATACTTTTGAGACACATATTTGAACTAGTGAAGCAAAGGGTAAAGGTGTGTTTGTGACTGTGGTTCAAAAGGATATGAGTGTGAAGTTTTGCTTATCTATAATCTACTAACTGATTTCTTCTATTGGTAAGGTGTTCATTTTTTCTGCCTCACACTAGTTCAGCAGTGATCTATTTAAAAAATCAAATAGATAGGAATATAATTGAGAGACCTCTCACATAGAGCAAGTATATGAAAAGAAGTCAGAAGTATGGGGGAATAAAACCTAAAATGGGAATGTGCATAGAAAGATATTGCCCGTTGTCTTCCAATGTCCTAAAACTGTTCTCTTGATTAAAAGTTGTATCTTATGCAGAATTTTTATAGTGATTATCATCTAATTTTGTTTTTAAAATTACTTCAGTTATTAATTTTTAAAGTATTTTAAGTGGTAATTGATTTGTTCATTAAGGTTAAAGATCTTGTTTAATTTTTTTTTTTTTAAGTCCCTTCCTAGTGGATTCTTTATAGGAGTCAAGAACTGATATTAGGAATCCTGAAAATTTATCTTAATGAAAGCCATACAAATGGAAATTCTTGATTTGTTATTAAAATAATGTATTCTTTAAGTATCAAAACTGTATTTTAAATAATATTTAATAAGATATTCCTTTTGGAAAAATTCATTATAATAGGAATTGGAACCATTATAGTAAAAAATGTTCAAACTTCCTCCCCGTTTTTGATCATTCCCAAAGTACTGGTGGTTTAATTTTGTTTTATTTGCTACTGTGAATAATGATCCAAGGTTTTTTTTTTTTGTTGTTTGTTTGTTTTGTTTGGTTTTTTTTGTTTTTTTAGTCTTTGTAATAACCATTCATTATGATGAAAAAAATAATGCCTATTTACTGGTAAGTGGCAGAGTAGGAATCTGATCCATGATCCGTTTTTTGCCCTGTTTATACTACTACCAATTTGCAGTGTTAATGTAATGGCATTGTTTTTGACAAAACCTTATTTGTAGACAGTTTGCCCTTGGTTTGAAAGGGGATAGGGATATTGATTGGGGTATGAATTTAGGCTCTTTACTTTTCACTAGATTGGGAAACCTCTACTTTCAAGGGACACAAAATCTCCACCTCCCCTAAAAGAAGAAAGACAGAAATAATTTGGGCATTCTCAGAATATGATAAAGATATTTAATATGGTGTTTATTTTTTTTTTTATTTGTCAAATTTATATTTGCTAGACTCTGAACTATGTATTTGGTTGTGTTACTGCCCTTTAAATGAGTGCTGTTTTGGGGAATACTTTTGTTTACAAATAATTTCTGGAGAAATTTTGGCATTACAAAAATTATTTAATACTTTTTAGTTAAATTGTAGGAGTCTGTGTAATAGATCATCTTTTAATAGAGTAAACACTCAAGTGACAAAGTTGAGTCTCCGAGCTTTGCAAATGAGAGTGGCCTGTCTATTAAGTGAATTTTGTTGAAGGATTAGATTAGTAAGAACTCTTCAAGTTTAGTTAAAAATTGGGTATTCTAAAGCAAAAAAGTTCCATGTCCTAAAATTTTATAAGCTTTGAAACCAGCCTGTTGGAGAAAAAAAGAATTACTCCAAGGTTGTATTTTATGGATTTATGTCTCCCCAAAGTTTTAATGACTTCTCAGCCACCAGAATTAGGAATATAATATGGTAAATCAGTAGAATTTAACTAAATATTTAAGTAAACTTCTAAAATCCTTAACTGTGTCAAACCTAGATTGACGAGGTATCCTTTACTACCATTTTAAATGCTTTCCATCTACAATATTAATATTAGTATAGGGTGTGCAAACCTATCTGGCAGAAAAAAATTTTCATCCCTAGTACCATGCAATTTAGTATGAAGACTATGCATCCTTTTTTTGGACTACACATACTTATCCCTAATATGCACATAGTATGCCTAATTGTGTCCTTTAATTATTGTCTTATTGTGGCATTTCTGCCTAAGTTTTCTCCTAAAATATATCATCACTTTGACTTAGCATTAGGGGGAAAAAATGAATTAGAAAACTTTGTAAATAAATTACAAATTACAAAATGTTGGGAAAATAATTGTTTATCTTTTACTTATAGTATTAACCATTAAGCTATAAAATCTGTGCCTATATGTGTGAATAAAGACCTTAATTTATAATCTCTATAAACATTCAGAACAGCTGAACTGAGTGTCAACATTTATGGAAAATTTATTTTGAAGTTTTTTAAATCTCGGAACCCTTATGTTTTTATTGGTATGTGTGTCTTGGGATTCTGGAAGAATTCAGACTTCAAAATGTAGATATAGATATATTATGATGTGACAAAAAGAAGGAGCAGAATTACCTAAAACTATAATTTGTTCCCCACTCTGAAAAAATCTGAATTATAAAGTGTCTAGTTTTAGTTGCTATTATTAATGCAGTTGAAAGCAGAAGCAGTTTTTCTAATTTGAGATTTAAGCAAATGTATAGTCATTTTTAAATCTGTAACTCTTAAATAATATTGAAATATGTTTAATTAGGAGTTGAATTTTCTTTTGTTATTAAATTTAAAGCTTTCCTTATTTAAGGATGCTTATAACAATTACTATGAATCATCAGAAGGTTCAGGTAAAACCCTACTGTTCATTAGGAAGCACTGAAAACATGTAATTTATATTTCTCTGAATAGTATTATCTTTGTTTTACTAAAACTATTATAGCCCCCCAAAATCTTTTATACATAGAGTTTTTCTCTGGCATTATTTCTAAAACAAAATACATCTTTGTTTTTATTCAGGGTGCCAAGTATGGTATCTTTGGAAGAAACAAAATTGTACACTGGTCTTGACTATGGTAAGCAAATATTAATAAATTAAATTATGAAGATTTATTTCAGGGTGTAACTACTGTGAAGGGCCTATAAATCTAGTAAATGTATTCTTGTGATTGAGCCTAGCTACTTCTTTGGACATTTAAAATTAATGTAAGACTTTTGCTGAGCCCTTATTTCTTTTTCTGGAGGAGCCAGAGGAGAGAGATACTCAAGAATCTTCTATACTTTCTGAACCTTCTAAAGTGAAGATTCAGAAAATCTTGAAATAAAAGAGAGGCTGTCTGTATTCATACTAATTGAATATAAGAAATAAGGGCATAAAACAGTTTTTAAAAAATCTTTAATAACAAAACAAAAAAAACCAAACCTCAGGCATAACAGTATGGCAATATTTTCCCAGATTCAATTGAATGAAACAAAAATCAGCCAGTGTTCATGCTTTATATATGTTTTAACATCTTTTGTTAAACACCCAAAATCACACCAATAAGTGCTGTTAAATGTATCTAAATTCACTAAATTTTACTTCCTTTCTAGAGCATTTGACTTAATGCTGGAAATAATTTTATTTAACCATTAGAAAACATTCATAACTTATTCAGTTTCATGGTCTTTTCAGCTAATTATTAAAGCAAGAAGGATATTATTAGCAAGAGTTTTATACATACCTCCTGCAACTTCAAGTTTGTCTCTCGAGGTATCAGTGCATCCTGAATAACAAAGATTTTTTGAAGTTATTCTAAAATTTATACTACAGTCATCAATCTTTAATTCAAATTGGAAGAGTAGTAAAGAAAATTGAAATACCTTGAGCCATGCTCAACAACAACAATTATTCTTCCTATTTTGAACTAGAACTATTTTATATAGAAGACCACTGAAGGTCTCTAAAATTGCTTCTTTGTTTTTGTTTATAGATTTTTCTAGAGAGAACCACCGAGAAGCAATTGCTAAGGTTATAAGAAAGCTTCTCCGTAAGTACTTTGGTGTTTTCCTTCCTGTGGCAGGTAGTTAGGAAGATTTACTAAGTATCCTGTCTCATTCATTAACATTTTAGATTATTTTGAAGTTTCTTCTACCAATATCAATTGGCACATTCTTCTTCAATGTTTAACTATAGAGTGTTGCCTGGGACACTAGGAGGTTGAGAGACATGCCCAGGTACAAGATGGTAAATATGTGCCAATTGTAAGACATGGATCCAAATCTTCTTGACTTGAAATGCTTGTTTATATACCTATGGGAAAAGATTTGTTTATAGTAATACTTAAGGAGCTAAGATTTCCTCAATGTAGAGAATTTCTGATATTAGAGGGTAATGTCAGAAACTCCCTCCATCATTGCTAATGGGAAATTAAGCACTTCCCTTTTCAAAGGTATCTTGGCTATAACTTAGCAACTAAATCATAAAGAAACCTGAGGTGCATAGAATTTAAGGTAATTGACAGATTAACTTGGTTAATCAGGTCAGAGTCAGAGATGTGGTCACATCTTCCTAAATCTAAATGCAGCACTTTATTCATTATGTCACATTGCCTCTTTTCAAGATTCTCATAGTGAATTCAAATGACAGTGACTGTAATGCTAATATGGTAATAAAATTTTAATCTGAACTCTTGCACTCTAATCATAGATCACATACTTGATAACTCTGAAGATGATACCAAATCATTGTTTCTTATCATAAAGGTACAGTTGCTATTTGATAGATTCATAATTTGGTGTATAATCAGTCTTGGCTTATTAGTAAAATTTATAAATTTTTAAACTACAGATCATAGGGGACCTCTTGCAATTTCAAGGTTCTCACAAGCATGAATTTGACTCACGATGGAAGAGTTTTAACCTAGTGAAGAAGTCAATGGAAAATCGGGTCAGTATTTTCACAATTAAATCATTAAAAACACTTTGTTTTGAGAAAGTAACAATTCTAAATATTCAATGGTTATATAATGTGGGAGCATTCTGCTTAGGAGGTTTTCTATGAACATGAAAATGAAGCATATTATTGATATATAGCATAAGAGTATTATTGGAAAGAAACTGTATAATTTAAATTTAGAAGTGTAACAAAAGCCTGTGATGTTTGTTCATTTGGAAGACTTTTTTAAGTTTCACCTTTGAACTCAGAAAAATAACTCGGTAGTTAGAAAAATATCTTTGAACTAGCAAGTGCACCTTTATCAATCATAAACTCCAAGTCTTATCAGAAAACCACTAGATTATTAGAGATCATTCAGATATTAAATGATCTAGAAAAATAAGATAAGAGTATTAAAAAAATAGAATGAAAGAAAGACACATTTTAAGGGTTTTTAACCCAGGAAAATACTATGTAATTTTGTTTGTCAGAGCTTGAGAAATAAACAGAAAATTATTACATGTGAGAAGCACTTTTATGATAAAGAATTTTCCCTTACCTTTTAGAGGGAAATTTTATATGGATTATGAAAATAGTGGAGTTTTTCTGACAATTCTTTTGCTGTAACTTTCACTTTAATTCTGACATTTACTTCTAACTCATTTGAATTATCTATAGAGTAGTTGTACTCTGATTTTAGCATTCGTTAACATTGAGAATCAAGTATAATTACACTATTATAACCCTTAAAAAAAATTTTTTAGGCCTAGCATTATGTAAGTGAGCTTTTATAATGTGATTCCAAATGAATCATGACTATTATGTATGAAAAATTTATATATTTTCTTGCAATTCCCAAAACTAAACTAAATAATGCAGAAAGTGTCACTTCTAGCACCCAGGAGGCTTATAGCCCCTGCTTTTTTTCCCCTTTCCCCTCAAAAAATCTTGAAAATCTTACCAATTAATAAGCTGGGCAGTATGAGTATGTAAAGCTCAGATAATATGAGTATGTATATGTCAATTGTGAAATTGCATATAAAATAAAATTTACACATATGTACATTATAAGTTTATGTGATTCTATATTTATAAAATACGAAACAAATTTGTAATGTGTGATTATAGGTTGTGGGCATCTTGTTGACTGCCATTTATTTTGGATAAAAGAACACAAAGAAATGATTACATTTGAGTCACTTGTTATTTCTCATTTTTTTCAGCTCCAAGGGAAAAAACAGCATATCAGAGCATTGCTAATCGATAGAGTAATGTTGCAGCATGAGGTAATTTTTTTCCCTCTTACTTATTTCTGATCATTCTTAACATAAAAATATTTAATTACTAGATAAATGTTTAGTCATCTGAGTTCTCGTAAATTACAGTTCTATTTATTAGACAATATGAAATTTTTTTCAAAACTTTTCTTTTTTTATATTCCCTTCTTTTGTTTAGCTGAGAACACTAACTGTTGAAGGTTGTGAATACAAAAAAGTACACCAAGATATGATCAGAGACCTCCTTCGTTTGTCTACAAGTTCATATGGCCAGGTAGCAATTTTTTACATGTTCAGGTAGTGCTACATTAGTATTGTCATTCAGTATTTCATCATAATTTTTGTGTGACCTTAGTTGTTGAAGTCCATTCCAATATAACATGATAACAGCAGACTCTACAAAGTTAGAAGTGTAAGTAGAGCCAGGTCATATGACTGTGTATATCATCAGAGAATCATCCAGGTTTAGATCAAGAGATTTAACAACTTGGTCATTGATTTATGGGGGATAAGGGTTGGCTGATTGTTGAATTATTATTCTACATTGGAGAGGATTAAAAAATGGAGTCTAAAGGGGTTGAAGTGAACAACTAGCAGTTAAACCTCCACTTTGAACTCTTGAGATTGCCATATTATATGATCCTAACTAACTGGTGGCATAAAATATTTTTTTTCTTTTATGTTTTTTATTTACAAAATATATGCATGAGTAATTTTTCAACCACAAAACCTTCTGTTCCAATTTTTTCCCCACTCCCCTCCACCTCCTCTCCTAGATGGCAGGTTGATCAATACATGTTAAATATGTTAAAGTATATGTTAAATACAACATATGTATACATGTCCATATAGTTATTTTACTGTACAAAAAGAATTGGACTTTGAAATAGTGTACAATTAACCTGTGAAGGAAATCAGAAATGCAGGCAGACAAAAATAGAAAGAGTGGGAATTCTGTGTAGGGTTTCACAGTCGTCTCCCAGAGTTCTTTCACTGGGTGTAGCTGGTTCAGTTCATTACTGCTCTATTGGAACTGATTTGGGTTCATCTCATTGTTGAAGAGGGAGTGGCATAGAATATTAACGCCTGAAGGAATCTTATTATCTAGCTCAAATTCCCTTTTTTTTTTTTTTTTTTTTTTTAAACATGAGAAAACTAAGGATCATAAATAATAGCATATGTGACTTTATACAGCTGGTTAATGTAGGGTAAGGACTGACCCTAATTCTGCTATTTTTCCTTTGTGCCATTTTTCCTGTTTTATCTTACCGTGCTTAACTTCTACTATTGAGGAAAATAGTAAGGAAGTCTATTGAAATTCAAGTACCAGGAAGATTTGTGAAGTCAGGTTTTTTTAGAAAGTGTTGCATTATATCAATAAGGAATAGGTTTCAAAGAAGAAGAGAATAATATGTAATATTTCTTGAAGTAGCCTTTTATATTATAAATTTGTTATTTTGGGGAGTTCCTAAGAATTCAAGCATATTTATGTGTGAATTAGATCTATTAAAAGTGAACTATTTTTATACTAACCACTATTTCATATGGCTTATTTCGTTATATCCTTAAATGAAGATAAACAGGATTTCAATATTAAAATTTCATTTAAAAAATTTATAATTAATTAAACTAACATAATCTGGATAATTATCTCAGTAGAAATATATTTTAAACCTGAGAGGGATATCATCTAATTCAAACCGCTCCTATGATAACTAAGGAAACTAAAACCCAAAAATGTCAAATGACTTACTCTGTATTAATCAGCAATTTAATGAGAGGGGTATCTCAGGGACTTGGGGAAAATGTTTAACCTTTGCAAAGTCTCTTGCATATTATAAAATGCATTTTATGCTTATTAGCCTATCTTTTAGCTACAGACAATTCTCTTTATCAGTTAGTTGTGAGATATATATATATTTTTTTTTTGGTATTGTGAGCTTTGTTGATAACATACTTTGTTAATTCTTTCCCTAGGTTAGGAATAAAGCTCAACAAACATTTTTCACAGCTCTGGGAACATATACATTTTGCTGCAGAGATATTATTCCTTTGGTTTTAGAATTCTTGCAGCCAGACAGACAAGATGTCACTCAACAGCAGTTCAAAGTAGGTTCTTTCTCTTTTCTGAATATTTATAGAATATTTTTTTCTGTTATTTATACATGAAAAGTTGGAGATACAAAGGATTCAGTGCCTATGGATTATGTATGCTATCAGAAGGTTTTTTTTCTTTGTTTATTACTACTTAAAACTAGGGTTATCAGAATTTTTGTATATGTAGGGAGACATTTCACATTAAATTAAACTTTTATAGAATACTTGCAGTAAAATTTTTTAGACTGATCGTTATAATTCTGCCTACTGACAGTAGGTACTAAATAACAGGATTTTTTTCCCCCTTACATTTCCAGATCAATTGTGTGTCAAACATAAAAATGTTAGCAATTTTTTTTTTTTTAGAAGAATGTGGTTGTTGTCAAAGAGCTGCATAATTAAATCTGTATTAGATATGATAGTTAACTTTCTAAGATTTTTTTCTTATTTCCCACTATTAAGAGATGATGATGATGATTATTTTTTTAATATATTTGCTTTTACATTTTGTTATTCATATTTAAAGACCTTAAGGGAAAGTCTCACTAATCAAAATAGAAGTTTCTTACTTGAGTATCATGATTTGTCAGAATCTCACAAATGAATAAAAAGGTATCAGAGGAAGGTGAGGAGTAAAAATGGGTAGTTTCAGTGTTTTTTAAGTCATTGTAAAATTTATGTATTATTATTTTATTTGTAAATGCCATTATAAATTTGCTAAAACCATGGAACCATTTTTTTCCATATTGGTTAAATAGAATTAAGCCCAAGTTAGAAATAATTCTTGTAATTATGTTTCTGATATATTTGGAATTTTGTGTAAGGGCCCTTTAAATGGGCAGCGCCACAGTGCAACAGGAGATTTGAGTGACCCAGAAGTAATCTCTGTGGATATAGGACTGCCCTGTGGGTGGGATCTTGGCCATATTGAGATAGCTTTGCAATGGGTGACGGCTCTCTAGCTGATTATCTGTGTGTGTGACTTCACAAGCCCTTTATAAGCCCACTGCAGACAGCAGTCGCTCTCTTTAACCTGGCGCTCTTTAACCTGGCTCCCTAGTCTGGGGTAGCCAAGCCAAGCTGATGGATAGCAGAGAGAGGTAAGAAGTCTGGTAGTGAACACGTGGATCTTCAGACCAGGCTTTCACTAGGGAGCTAACAAATCCGGGCATTATGTGAGTAGGTATAATAAAGGCTTTTAAGATTACATGTGGCTGTTCTTGAGCGTGCTACTGGTTATTAAACTATAGATTCAAGAGATCGTGGCCAGAGACCTTTGAAGGCCTCAGAGGAGGTGAGCTGGGTAGAGTTGACACTGCAAAGGTACTCTATTGGGCATAGGGTAGACTAGTAATTGTAACTGCCAGGAAGGCATGTTACAAATGGCGCTCCATGTTGGGCTCCAAAATGCTGGAACTCTGTCTTCCCAGAAATCAGCCGGAGTCAGGATCACTAAATGTCTTTATTCTTGATCTTTTACGGTCAAGGTCAGGGGGTTAGATCTAACAATCTCACACACACCTTCCTCCCTCAAACGCCAGGAGAGACTGAGTCAGTTTCTGCATCTCACTTCTTCCTCCTACTCCTCCCACACACATCACTTCCCCCTCTTTGTCCCACCAATCAAGTCAGCACAGAACAGCTGGGGAGGGTCAACCTTCAAACAAGTTAATAGGGAACTGTCCAATTGGCAGTTAGTCTCACGTGCTCCATTATCCAAGTGCATTGCTCAGTTCTAGCCCTTTACAATTTTGTACATGAATAGTGTGTGGAACATTTTTGGACTATCACAATTGTGTTACTAATAGTTCTGCTTTCTTGTTCAAGCTTTCTGTTTTATATATAATGTTTACAAAGAAGAGAAAAGCCAAAAAATATAAAGGATATTAATTATTATGCATGCATTTATAGTCTATGGGGACAGACAGACAATTAGTAACTGACTGGGTCTCTAGGCTAATAAGAAAGCAACTATCTCATATTTTCTGCTGAAGACATCGGCATGTTGCAAGAGAGATAGCAAAGCAGAAATGTTATTTTGTGTGGTTGTCTGTCTGTCATATGAGATTCCAGTTTGTGTTTTAATAAGCACCATTTATATTGTACTGACAAATCAAGAAGCAGCAAGGAATAGTTAAGTCAAGTTGCTGAGTCATGATTCATCAGTAAATAAATATTCTTAAATGCCTGTTATGTGCCAGCCACTGTACTGAGTGGCTGGAAAGCAGATGTTTATATGGAATTAGCCCAGTAATGACTTTTCCTTTCCAAAGAAATAGTGAAATAACTGAATGAAGATATACATTATGAATGGTTAAAATTAGATTTAGAAAAATGTATGCTGTCTTTTCATTTGCAGTAGATTAAAATGATTTAGCTATAATATCATCTTATTTTCACATTTTTAGTATTAAATTATTTCTTTCAGAAGTCAATTTGGTTAATGTTTTGGCCTAAGCAGAATATCATATTAAAAATATTTCTCACATAATGGTTTTGCTTAAAGATGTTCTCGTTGAGAACAAAATAATATTCATTCTTGTTATGCTCCTAATAAAATTTTCAAATTTCAGAATGCTACATAAGCAGATAGGTAAGAGAATGTTGCTGAGCAGTAACCTGTTTAAACAAAGAAAACTCAATCTTTAATCATTTACTTTTAATCTTAGTTCTTAGGCACGTTACCATATTTTTGTTTAAAACTACATTTTTGTATTTCATATCTTTGATAAAATAGTTTATATTATTTACTTTGAACTATCAAAAGATTACTTTTTAAAATTCTAATATTTTTCTAATAGCACTTTTCAAAATCAGTTTGCCTTTTATCAGAATGAAAGTAAACAATACATGATTAAGTAGTTTTTATAATTTAAAAAAGTAGTTTAATAAGTCAAGTTTTGACTTGACTTATTAAAATGGAATTTATGGAATTGGAAATGGAATTTATGACTAAAATATATTAAAGAAGATATAATCTTTTTACTTAAGAAGCTTACAGTTTGTCTAATAAATGCACATATTTGTTTCTCCAGGGTGCCTTGTATTGTCTACTTGGAAACCACAGTGGAGTGTGCCTAGCAAATCTTCATGACTGGGATTGTATTGTACAGACATGGCCAGCAATTGTTTCTTCGGGGCTAAGCAAAGCAATGTCCCTAGAAAAGCCATCAATAGTTAGGCTATTTGATGATCTTGCAGAAAAGATTCATAGACAATATGAAACAATTGGATTGGATTTCACAGTAAGGAAAAAGCCTTGTATTTACAGTAATTGTTTTCAGCCCAACTGTATCTCAGGTTATTTATATAACAAATTAAAATGCTGACTAAACTGTCTTTGTCATATGACACATAATTCACCTAATTCCCTCTAGGTTTTGGTTTTTCTTGTTTGTAAAATGAGGCTATAGGATTAAAAGGATGATTTATTTAGAGATTGAAAATACTTTAGACAGACTCTAGTCTTACTCCTTCATTTTACAAATTTAGGGTTAAGGTTCTCATGATGAATGCAGAAAAGATTATTTTACAATCTTGCAAGAATGGATACTTAAGTTAGTAGACACACCTTTGAAACTCCAAAGGCAGCATTTTATTTCCTTTTCTGAAGCACAAGTCCCTGTCTTGATTCCCTATTAATTGGATGTTATAGAAGTGGCAGGCAGGAATCTCCACCCCCTCATTACATAGCCAATCCCTGTCCCTGAGAAGCTTACATTCTAGAAAGGGGAAGGTAACAGAAAAGGGTAGGGGTAAAGAACAAAAGATTTTCTTCAAATAGATGAGAAAATTATTGAAGCTCAGGGAAGTTAGGTTGGCTTGCCTAAAGTCATCTAAATCCTGATTGAGGCAGGATTAGAGTTAATGTTAGAACTGGGTCCTATAGTTTCAATTTTATTATTCTTTTCACTATATTCCCTGTCTTAAGAAGTCCTTTTTTTAAAAAGTCCTTTCTTATTCTAAGCCTTGTAATTGTTTTTTGTTTTTAAGGTTCCACAGACATGTGTTGCAATAGGTGTCTTAATCCAACAGTCAAAATACCCCTCTGCCAATCAACCATTGCTTAGCCCAGAGGAGATTCAGTTAGGAATTCAACGACAGCAAGAAAAAAATGCTGAGGCCTTACAGTAAGTGATTTACTTTTAACATTTTTAAAAATTCGGGTGTGCTAACGTCTTTATATTCTCTGCAACTTATACCATGACAAAATCTGCACTCTCTTTTTCTTCATTTAATTTTTTTTTATTTTAGTTGACACTATTTTAAAGACTTTGTATTCTTAGTCTCTCTCTCAATATAAAATGCACATCTTACCTTTTCTCTTTATTAGGTACTAACTGCTTAAATTCTGTAGTGGTCAATTTATTATATATCATGATAATTCAATTAGAATACTAAAAGTTATTTAAATAAAATCTATTCAATTACTAAATTATTGGAAAGGATATTCATAAACCAATCACTGTTTTCTATGATTCATTTTTTAAAAATTTAAAGCCTATCTATAGATTAATGTTTTCCTAAAAATTCTAAGCATGTGTTTGATGAAAAAAAAAAATTGTGTATTTGTCATGTTTGTTGATTTGAACCTAATTTAAAACTGGTTATTTTATGTAACTTGATGCTTTGCTTTGTTATATTCTGTCATATTTAAATAAAGATTAAATGGTATGCTTGTTCTTTTAGGAACTATGAAAACCTGGTACATACTTTGTTAGACTGTGTGGATCAAAGAAATCTGTAAGTGTTCTATGTACTTAATTTTTATTCTTTTAATCATGACAAACATTTAACTTTAAATATCCCAAGTTTCATTTAAATTTCACGTTTCACAATTAGAAGTCCTCATGACAGTTGACATCCTGAAATCCAAGGCAAATTGTTCCAAGGACATGACTCATCTTCAGATGATTTTTTTTTTTTTCTTGACTTGATCATACTTTAAGGAGAACTGCATATTGGATAATACAAACTAGGAAGAATTGTAAATCTACTTAAATATAAGGATTCCTTAGGGTCAGTAATGGGAGAAAAGGGGGATGCAGAAAGAGAATTGGGTACTTGTTATTAATTTTTAATAAAGCACTAGTACTATTCATCATTAATAGATTTTGGATACTTGGTTTTTATACTGCATTATAGAAGATCATTATAAATTATTATATATTATTGATCATTATAAATAATGAGTTTCATTATATTTTCTTTAAGCCCTTGGAAATTTGAACATATAGGCATTGGCTTTCTGTCCCTCCTCTTGAGAGATGATCGAGTTCTACCTCTTCGTGCCATAAAATTCTTTGTGCAGAGTCTCAACCATGATGCAATTGTGGTTCGCAAGGTAAAACTTTGGTTTTAGATAAAATTTTTAATTTTTTAGAGATATTACTTAGCTATTATTTAACTCCCACTTAAGGAGAATTAGAATTTAGGGCCACATATTGCATCAGTTGTTGCCATGGATTTTGTTTTTAATCGAAGATAAAGAAAATTTTTATTTCAAAGTAAAAATCATTATTTGCTTAAATTTTTTAAAGTGTATTTGTGTAAATAAGAGAAATTACAGTAGAATTCTTTTGTTTTTTTTAAAGCAAATTTTTTTGAGTGATTACCTTTTTCTTCTAGTGTTAAAGTCTCATTTTCAACTGCCCATTTTGATTTCTTTATGTCTTTTGGGAAATATCTCTTTAAGTGTTCTCTAACTTTCTGAGGTACTGGTTTAAGTGTCTTGGATTTTTAGCTTGTGTCAAGGCAATATATTAAAATATTAATAAAATATTAAATTTATCTCAATCTATGCAGCCCACTTCTGGTTTTCCTATTTTATTGGTTGCACCTGAAATGTTTTCTTCTTCTTGTGAAGGAAATATAACTAAACTGAACCAATCATTTGTACTTCCAAGGCAAAATTCCTACATTCTTCCTTTGAGCTGATTGGGACAAATTACAGTGGGAATGGTCCATGCCAAAGTCTTGGATGGAGTTGCGTGCTAAAGTCTTTCCACTGAACATATAGAGTGTTAGGGATAGTTCTGTTCTCAAAAAGAAAGGGAATTTGGCCTCTGCTGATAGCATAGTATTTACTATTATAGCATGCAAATATTTACTAGGTTTTAAAAAATTAATGAGGTCAACTTAAAGATTTCTTTTTTAGATGGCTATCTCAGCAGTTGCTGGCATTCTCAAGCAGCTGAAGAGAGCACACAAAAAGCTTTCCATCTGTCCATATGAAATCAGTAAGTGCTGCCTAAGGTAACTTAACTCCTCTTTGATGTTTTTAAATGTTTTCACTCAAATTTTCTCAAACTGAATCCATAGATAACTTGTTTTCTCTGAAGATAAATTTACTAAAGTTTTCTTAACAGCTGACTTTTTTTCCTTAACTTTTAATAAAATCCAATGTGAAAACCTAATGAGTTCACATTCTAAAATAACTCAATGTTAAAATGAAAAGCATTCATTAAAGGAGATTCATTATTTATTTACATATGTATGTTAAATATAAGTACATACTTTTGTGCTTACTGTTAATATTTATTCAGCAATTAAAGGGTTTTTTGGTTTTATTTGGGGATAAATACAATTATCTGTTATTTATTTCAAAAGCTTAATTTTTTATTTTATTTTTTAAAATTTCTTTTGGTTGCTACATCTTTATATTTCTACTACAACCACTTTTTGATTACTCTTATCAGGAGAACCTAAAGTATACTTTATTTATTTATTTTTTGCTGAGGCAATTGGGGTTGTCACTTGCTCAAGATCATATAGCGAGGTTGAGTTGAACTCGGGTTCTCCTGACTAAAGGACTGGTGCTGTATGCACTGCATCACCTAGTTGTCCCAAGTATATATTTTCTTGGGCTCATTTCTTTTACCAAAGAAGCACATAAATCTGTTGTTTTAATTTGCATTTGTTTCAACAGTAATTATAAAGGAGTTTCATATATTTTATATAAGTGAAAGATAATATAGCTACTGTTCTCATTATTTTCACATGACACAGATCTAGTCCCATACTAATTATGATATAGAATTGATATATTAATTTTGGATTTTGAAGTAAAATGTTTAGCTATACTAGATAAATGAGAGGAATGTTGTATATTACACAAACAACAAATCAGGATAGGTTAGGATGAAGTCACATATGAACTCATCTTACTGACTCCAGATCCAATTCTCTATTGCCACCTAACTTCTCTCTACCTCTAAAATAAAGTTGTTAGATAATCTTCTATAACAGACCTTTGAGGTAGGTAAGCATTATCCTTATACAGATGTAGAAATTGAGGACCTGAATAATTAAGTGATTTATCCAAGGTCACAGAGTGATGAAATAAATACTTGAAGCAAAATTTGAACTTGTCTTCTGACCTCATCTAGTGTTGTCTTTTCCATTCCCACTACTTCTAAAAGAAAATGGCACTTGAAGGTTTTATAAAGGTCTCTATAAGCATTCTTTCATATCATGAAAATTTAAAACTCTGAAATCAATGGCTGATAAAGTTGTCTTATTGCATTGAGTATAAATCTGCAAAGATAGTTCCTACCAGGATGATTTCAGAAAATCCTGGAGAGACTTGCATGAATTGATGCTGAGTGAAATGAGCAGGACCAGATCATCATTATATACTTCAACAACAATACTGTATGATGATCAATTCTGATGGATGTGGCTATGTTCAACAATGAGATGAACCAAATCAGTTCCAATAGAGCAGTAATAAACTGAACCAGCTACACCCAGTGAAAGAACTCTGAGAGATAACTATGAATCACTACATAGAATTCCCAATCCCTCTATTTTTGTCCGCCTGCATTTTTTATTTCCTTCACAGGCTAATTGTGCACTATTTCAAAGTCTGATTCTTTTTGTACAGCAAAACAACTGTTTGGACATGTATACTTATATTGTATTTGATTTATACTTTAACATATTTAACATGAATTGGTCAACCTGCCATCTGGGGGGGTGGGAAGGAAGGGAAAAATTAGAACAAAAGGTTTGGCAATTGTCAATGTTGTAAAATTACTGATGCATATATCTGATATATCTGGTAAATAAAAACTATTAATTTAAAAAAAAAAAAGAAAAGATAGGTCCTAGTCCGTTCTTTAAATCACACTTAAATTATTTTTTAAATAAATGAGGCAAACACTTTTGGGAAAAATATTATAGGTAAAAAGTTTGAAGTAAATGTTGAAGAAGGATTTTTTAAATGCATCTAATATAAATTTTCTTTTTTAGGTACTACTCCTAAACCTTCCTGCATACTTGCTGGTGACAGACCTGATAACCAATGGATGCATTATGATAGTAAAAATATACCAAGAACTAAAACAGAATGGGAATCAAGTTGTTTTGTGGAAAAAACACACTGGGGATACTACACTTGGCCTCAGTGAGTCATACTAGCATGGATGTTGAAATGAACAACTAGATTTGACTTTAATTGTATTAAGACCCTCTAGAAGGTAAAAGTAAAACAGTCACAGGTCCTATTGAAAAATAACTAAGGTGGTTATTACTAGCACTTTTTGTCAAAAGGAATCTGGGAAATGTTGCTAAAGATTATAGTGCCAAATTCTAAAAAACATTAAAATAATGATTACTGATCATCTGGAAAAAATAGGAGTATTCATAAAAGGCCAGTATGGTTTCATCTAAAGCTAGTCACGAAAATTTAATTAAAAAAAAAAAAAAAAAAAACTGATTCTAGATTTAAAGATTAGGAGAATTCTCAGAATTTCTTCCAGTCTCAGCTAAAGTCCCGCCCTCTACAAGAAACCTTTCCTAACTCTTTTTAATTTAGTGCCTTCTCTTTGGGATTACCTCCTATTTTGTTAATGTATGTAGTTCATGTTGTCTCTCCCATAGTAGACTGTGAACTTAACAGAACAGGGAACATATTTGCCTTTCTTGATATCCCTAGCATTCAACATAATAAGTGCTTAATAAATGGTAGTTGATTATTAGTGTCTTAGATAAAGCCATGAATATCATGGTTATAAATTTGGCACAGAACTTAGGAAGCATAATAGACATAGTATCAGGATCCAAAAAGATCGTGACAGACTAGAACACTGGATCAGATGTAACCAAATATAATTTAATAGGGATAAATTCTATTTAATAAATCTTATGAAGGAAGCATGGCTTTCTAGAAACGTACTTGGAAAAGATGTGGATGTTTTAGTTGAATTAAAAAATTGATATGAATCAATAAGATAACAGCAAAAAAACTAATACAAATTTTCATTCTCTTGAGTATGTATTTGGACATGAACCTATTATCTGAGGCATTGGCAGGTGAAGCAACTTGCTCATACGTAAGAATTAAATCAGCTTTATATCTAAAGGATCTTATCTCTTTAAAGCTATATTAAACCATAATGATCAGAATTGAGAAGGTGATAGTTGGACATGTCCTCCTTGGACATTTTCTAGATAATTGTGTTCATTCATTTCTGTATACCACATATTTAGAAGATCATTAATAAGCCAAAAGGCAATCAGGATAGTGAAATATTTCATGATCATGCAATAAAGAACTGCCTGAAGGAAAATGGAGACTTTTATCCTGAAGAAAAGGAAATGATTTATAGCTCTCTTGGACAGATGTCTTTTTGGAAGAGTGATTAAATTTATTCTGCTTACCCCCAGAGTGAAGAACAAGTAACAATGAATAGAAATTTGCAAAAAGGCAAATTTAGGATTAATATAAAGAAAAACTACTACAGTTTGAATTATCCCAAAGTAAAATAATGTTTCAAGTATAAATGGTTCTACTCAGTGAGATCTTCAAACCAAGGAAGTTTATTTGTAAAAGAGATTCTTGCTTCAAATGTGCATTGTATCAAATGACAAACAATGATTCTTTGATCTTTTCTTACCAGTGTTTTAAGGCCCACCTATGGGTCCTGCTTGACTTCTCCAATAATAGGTTCAAAAGGTTGCTGATCCCTCCTCAAAATCATTTCACTGGTTATAATGGGGTATTTTACTTAAATATTATTTGAAAGATGATAATCCTTTTACTTTGAATAATCATTGTATATTATCCAGAAAGCTCTCATATTTTCTACAGCATTATTTCTGTAAGTACTTTTAAGTAAAATTGAAGTTAGTGACCCCAACAGTAGTTACACATCTAAAATTCTGTACTCTTCTCATTTGTCTTCTTTTTCCAGCTGAGTTATGATGTCCTAAATGGTTGGAATTATTTATTTTTAACCTTTTTTTTTTTTTTTTTGGTCTTCCGATATTTCTTTATAATGTCACATTATTTGTAAAGCCATGTTGTATCCGTAGCTAATGCAACATCATGTTTTCCTTGGCTCTATGTGAATGTGTGTGCTTTATATTTAGGAATATGGTGGTTTATGCGCCTATAGAAGAGCAACCCAAGCTTGGCAGAAGTCGGGAAGATATGACTGAGGTAATCTTATAATACATAATACATATTTATAATACATAAAAAACAGGTATTCAAGATAATTCACTAGCGCTTTATTTTTGACCACAAATTCATCTTTTATTTCAGGTCATTTGTGACCAAATTCCATTAGAGAATTCATATTATACAGGATATAAAGTGCCCAGTGTTCCTTTGTTTTTTCCCCAACCCCTTTCCTTCTTATTGAGGGCCATTTAGTTGACTTTATGTTTGTAAGTTAAAAGTAATGGAGAATAAATTATATTGAAATTTCATTTTCTATTACTGAGATAGTTACACATTTTAAAGCTCTTCATAAACATGATGAATATAGTAGAATACTCAGGGATTAGTTTGAAGAGGCATTTTTTAAGATATAAACATGGTGGTATAATTGTTTTACTCTTTCAATAGCGAAAAAAATCTATAGGTCTTGATTCACAGTAAAAGTATTTGGGAATCTCAAATTTGTGACTGGAAGATTTGAATAAAATTAGGTTAGTTGTACTTGAAAGTTCTGAATGTTAAAAGGTCCTCTTAATAAAGTAGAAAGTGTGGCTTATTTCTAGAATAAAATTCTGAATACAGGAATATAAACTACCTCCATAGTAAGTTAATAATTAGCTATCAGCAAATATTTAAAGTAGAATTTGTAATTTGTATTAATGGTTTTATGTATTCTAAACTGTTCTAATAATTTTTTCTCTTCTGTAGGCAGAACAGATTATTTTTGATCATTTTTCCAATCCTAAATTTGTTGAGCAGTTAATAAATTTTTTATCTTTAGAAGACAGAAAAGGAAAAGACAAATTTAATCCTCGTCGGTTTTGCCTCTTCAAGGTAACTAAAATGTCATTACGCATCACTTTCGTAACTTTTGATTAATGGTAAATCGTGTAGAGTAATTTAGCACTTGGATTTTGGAGCTTAAAGTTCTGTTTTCTACTTGTTGGTAATGAGTGTGATCAGATTTTAAAAATTATATCTACTCAGGAAATCACATCAAATATTATTTTAGTGAACATAGGTTGATGATAGCTATCTTTTTGTAAAGCCCAACTCTGGTGGTATTTGTGAACTTTTAAAAATTCACTCAAAATGCATAATGTACACATAACAAAATTCTTTTGTTTAAGAAATAGTCCTAGAGTATTCATTAATTTTAGAATACCTGTGGGTATGTGTTTTACTTCAGGTAATAGTTCAGCAAAGTTTGCTTTTCTCCAATTTTTAAAAACATAAGATTTCAGGAATAGTCATACTGTAAATCATTTAAAGAATTAAACTGTGCATGAAGGTATACTTTTGAATAATTGTAGTTTTTATTTTTAAAAATTTATTTATTTTTTATTTTTTTTATTTTAATAGGGTGTGTTCAGGAACTTTGATGATGCCTTTTTGCCAGTTTTGAAGCCTCACTTAGAACGTCTAGTTTCAGATTCACATGAGAGCACCCAGCGCTGTGTAGCAGAAATTATAGCTGGCTTGATCAGAGGTTCTAAGCATTGGACATTTGAAAAGGTGTGTTCTATGATGTGTATATATGTGGTTGTGTATAAGTTACATTTCCTTATCTGCAGTTGTATTCATATACTTTGTAGATTCCCAACTAGTATGTTAAAAACTAGGGTGTTAAAAATCTGTAACTGTGCTTTAGCATTCTCTTCTTTTCAGCTTTTCTTATTCATACCACTTCTGATCCAAGATCATCAAGGAATCTTTATAATAATGTGACACATTTCTTTTTCTTAGGATATTAGAACTTGAATTTCCCAAACTCTTAAAAATTGTGTAAAAATTCTTTATTTTGTAAAACTGAAAAAAAGAGCTAAGAAATGCCCAATGACAACTCCTTTTTTTCCAGGTAAATGAAAACATGCTTTGAATATAGGATGCTTTGAATAACAATACCTCTTCTTTTGTTTGAGCAGGTAGAAAGACTTTGGGAACTTCTATGTCCCCTGCTTAGAACAGCATTGTGTAACATTACAGTGGAAACATATAATGATTGGGGAACTTGTATAGCAACTTCCTGTGTAAGTTCTCTTGCTACCTTCTTTTACTTTGAGAATTTCTTAAATAAAACTAAATAGTGGTTTATAGAACATGATCTGTACCATTACTTTTAATGAAAGACAATTATATTCAGATACTCAAAAAAATCCTTAAAATATTATATGAAATAATAAACTATTATTAAATATTTCTTTCCAAATGTGTGTAACTATGATGACAAATATTTTGTTCATTTCTGTGTATCCTTTTAAACTTATTTTGGATTTTGTAGCCTTTGACTTTTACATAGTTGTATTAAGTGTATATATTATTATGCTAACTTCAGTCTTCAATTGCATTAATTTATTTTTCCTTATATTCTTTGTATTTTTCATATTAATAATTTATTATGGTATAGTTATAATTTTTTCAGCCATTTTTCCAATTTATGAACACATGAATTATTTACAGATTTTTGCGATTATGAATTTTGATAGTGTTTACTGACTTTGGATTTATGAAAAAAATAATCTATTGTGTACTTTTGTTTCTAATACTATATTATCTCTTTTGTTCTATTGATTGCTTTTTTGTTTTTCAAATATATATTGTATATTTTTGACAATTATTTAAGGTAGCTATTCATATTTACCTCACTGTCTCACTTTCTTTAGAAAATTAATAGAGATAATAGTTATTCAATTAAAAATTAACATATAGAGATGGCACATGGCAAAGGGGCAGCCAAAAGATCCAGGACAGCTTGCCTCTAATATCAGCTGTGTGAATCTTGAACTGTTCACTTCACTCCCCCAGTACCTTAGATAGTTTTCTAAGTGTCCTTTAGATTTTATTAAAATTACTTTTCTGCATTAGTGGAAGGATTTTCTGAATGAGGTAATCAATAGGTGGATGAAGTCACAGTGTCTTAGGATGCTACTGTTTCTCCTCTCGCGCCCTCTCAACCATCACTCCACACACATACACATACAGCCTGTCAACAAGTATTCTGTAAGGTTAGGATTTAGAATATCAATAGCATTACTTTAAAGATCACTTCCAAGATAAATTGCTAGTTAATGGACAGAACAATTGAATTGGACAATTGTTATCTTTCTAGCATGTCCTAGTGTGAAAAACTTCGTAAATAATGAATTTATTTTCTTAATTAGTTCTGACCAAGGCCTAAGAGGCCTATATTTTATTGTATTGATTTCACTTTTGCATTTGAACTTACTGTTTCAAGTCTTTACATAATAATTATATTTGTAGTATACTTTGCAGAATTGTAGATTTCCTGAAATATGATACTTGGACATATTTTTCAATACAGGAAAGCAGAGATCCTCGGAAACTTCATTGGCTGTTTGAGTTGTTATTGGAGTCTCCATTGAGTGGTGAAGGAGGATCTTTTGTAGATGCGTGGTAAATCATAACAAACTTGAAATTTTAGTTATTAAAATGTTTTTGTGACCAGCTCACATAATACATAAATAGAAGCAAGCTAGTTGTATTGCCTTGGTAATCTTGATGAATTTTTATTTTTAGATCTAATACAAAAAAGTAAATTAATATATAGCTATCTTTATTATGAAGACAGTAATAACACTAAAATTTAAAATAAATTTTATCCAGTCATTTCAATCTTCTCTACCAAATATTTCATTGGAAAGTTCTTATTGAGTGACTGTATTGACCGTGAATGTGTATAATTCCTGTGGTCACTCTTTACAGTTAAAGGAATTCCTGAACAGTATTTTCTATAAAGCAGAAAAAAAGAAAATAAAAGATTTGGAGAATTTAGAAAAAGAATATTGATAAAAATCAGTTCTGCAACTAAGTATGCTTGCTTATAAAGCAGATCAGCCAATCTTTTGGTGACTGAATTTCTTCATGTATTTTACCTTCATTATATTGTGTAAGGCAAATGAGAACTTGAGGGAAGATTGAGTCAGTGATATCTTTGTGGTCATGATTTATCTCAGAAAATTAAAGTTACTTTAGTGTGGTTATATACAATTATTTTTATAAATGTATGAAGATAAATGATGAAGATGAAATTTTATTTTTTAGTCGACTATATGTTCTACAAGGTGGGCTTGCCCAGCAAGAATGGAGGGTACCTGAGCTATTACACAGGTTACTGAAGTACTTAGAACCCAAACTCACTCAAGTTTACAAGAATGTCAGGGAAAGGATAGGGAGGTGAGTATTGTTTCACTTTGTGGCTTAAATGTTTTTAATATTTTTTTCAAATTCTATAGTACATATTAGTTATATTTTGAAGGAATAACATTTAGTAATTGACTCCACGTATTTAATATTTATATATTATTAGGACTTGTCTGTATATTAACTTCTTATATATTTATGTGAATATTCTTGACATTTGTTTTAATAGTTTTGAATGTTCACTTAGCAGAAAGTAACAATCCAAATTCAATTATATTATGCTTTTTTAGCATTTTAAAATTTCTTCTTTGGAAAGTTGACTTAGTGAGCTTTGTATTATGTCACATAGAATGTTGGAGAATGTATTAATAAGCTGTTTTAAGTTATACTTTAAAAGAAAAATTCAGAAAATATGTTTGTTGAGTCATGACTTCTAAAGATGAGGTATATTCATTTAGTCTCTATTAATGTTTCTCTTCTACTTTGTATATTTTATTTTACAGTGTACTGACTTATATATTCATGATAGATGTTTCTTTGCCAAACACTGCGCCAACAAAATCTCCTCGTGTTCCTGAATTCACTGCCCGTATCCTGGAGAAACTAAAACCCCTCATGGAGGTAGATGAAGAAATCCAGAATCATGTTATGGAAGAGAATGGAGTTGGTGAAGAAGATGAAAGAACTCAGGGCATCAAACTATTGAAAACCAGTGAGCCATTACATTATGTTAATAATGGTAACATTTATGAGATTAGCAAAAACTTAGTCAAAAATATACTTTTTTTTTTTACATATAGTCTTTTACATTTTGATTCAGTAAATTCATTTTAGCATTTCTGCTTATATAGGATTGATTTGTGCTGATTGAATAGTATGAAGTGAATTTTACTTTATTTTGCTATATAAAGTATAAATTTAAACTGGAAAAGAAATTGTATGATAAGTTGATGCTTCTTTGTAAAACCCACATCAATGAAACAGAAGGATTTGTAACGGTATTTGTCTGGTACTAATGGGTCAAATAATGACTTTATGTGGAATGACTAAGCAGTTAACATTCTTGCTTTCTAGCACTAAGATAGTTCTGAGATTCTCTCATGTGAAGGACTAAGCATTAGTTCCCCACTCTTCCCATCTTTGTTGGTCATTGAATCCATAATTTTCTCCCCAAACAGTACTGAAGTGGCTGATGGCAAGCGCAGGACGATCCTTTTCTACGGCAGTCACAGAGCAGCTCCAACTTTTGCCCTTGTTTTTTAAGGTATTACTTGTGTTCAGGCTGTGAGGGTGTATATCTCACCCTCCCATCCTCTCTTCTAGGAATTTGGGGTTGATAGTGATAAAATGATGTGTTTGTTGATAGTATGTACCTATGATGCTTTACATGAAAAAATGCTGAGAAAGGCTGAGCACATAGAGTAGATGAGTTAGAATCTTAGAATCAAGCATTTACAGAATAAAAGAATAATTCTGAATCTACTACATCAAATTGTACTAAGTCATTGACTGTTCACTGATGATGAATAGCCAATTTCTGAGCTATTTTGATTGGTTAGGTAAAAATATTTAAAAAAAACAAACAAACAAAAAAACCCACCAGTAATTTTGTTGAGAAGCCATTTTCTGAGTCAGATTAATCTTTAATCACTAAAGATTAAAATCGTAATCCTTTTGTCTATGAAAATTTAAGGCTTGAAAATATAAAATAAATATCTAAAGAAAAATATTTTTGGTAGCATATAATGACTTCTCATCCGATCTAAGAATGCCAGCCTCATTGTGATAAATGAATTATAACATTTCATTAGATGCCGCTGCTGAGACCTTGTATAACTGAAGTGATATTACAAAAAGGCATTATCTCTGCGGCTTATCGTTATAAGCTTTTTTCATTTTTTTTCTTCTGTTCTGTATAGGTATAGGAACGAAGGCAGATTGGCAAGTCTTCTACAATTTAAGAGAGTTTCAGAGGGTTACATGAGTGGTGATGAGAGTTAAATGATTTGCGCAGTGTCCCACAGCTTAGTTTGTCAGAAATGAAATTCCTGATTCAGGTCTCCCTGACTCAGCAATTGGCTCTCAATTCACTCTGTCATGACCTTTCATACTGTACTGTGTGATAGTACTTACTGTACTGTTTAAAAACAAACCATGGATATGAATTAATAGATTTGGTCAACCACAATTAAAAATACATGAGGCTAATTACAGCCTTAATTTCAGTCTAAAATAGTAGTATGGTTTGTTATGATGAAGAGCTCTCTCTCTTAACCTCTCCCATCTCCAATTTTCTCTTTCACTAGCAAACTTATCTAATCTAATTCAGCATGCTTACTTGTTTTTTTTTTTTATTATTACTTAGTCATGCCTGACTCTGTTAACCCATGTTTGGGCTTTCTACGGTAGTTACTGGAGTGGTTTGATATTTCTTTCTCCAGACAGTCTTATAGTGAGGAATGGAGACAGAGTTGTGACTTCCCCAGAGTCACACAGATAGTAAGTGTGTGAAACTAGTTTTGATGTCAGGTCCTCCTGACTTCAGGACTAGTACTCTATGTATTGTGCTACCCAGCTGCCCCTACTTGATGTATGTTATGTGGAAAGATCTTGGGGATTCAAAGAAAGATTTTCTCAACTCTAAAAACAGAAAAGAGTGGTCTAATAAGGATATCAATGAGTTAAACTATTTTTGATAATTAAAAAAATCCTTACCATTTAAGTAGGTAACATTTTTAATAATATTTATAACCTAAATGTTATTTACAAAATAGGTGGTTGAATTAAATAATCACTAAGAGCCTAGTTGTGTCCTAATAGTGGTCTATTATTTTATGTCTGCAGTCTTCGGCCTAAAATTAAAAGCTCTCCAGAGTTTTACTGTAGCCACTTCTCCATCCTTTATTTACTTACTCTAAGTTACAGCCATATCCTAGATTCCTTGACTTTTCCATATAATCCATTTCCTTATGTTAGTGCCTTTTTGCTTGTAAACTATATCTTCTTCTGGAGGTCTCAGAATCCTCCAAGGCCCAGTTCAAATGCAATATCTTCCAAGCAACTTTTTTTTAAAAGTTCCCTTCATCCTTCCTTACTATACCAGTATCCCCAAACAAAATTGGAAGTTATGTTTTCTTTCTCTGAACTTTTTTTTTTAGAACTTTGTACTTTTAGAATAAAAACATCTTAAGATTGAAAGGTAATGTTTAGAAATGCTGTCCAGGTATCCAATCCTCCCAAGAATCTTACTATACTTAAACATTCTACTTCATAATAGTGCTTTGTGTGTGTTACCACAAATAATACATTGTAAGTTTCACAAGTTGTATTTTCTATGAAAGATTAAAACTACAGACAAAAAAGGGTAAGTATTTATGCTATAGAGGATACATTTCTAAGTATTAAAAAGCATCTTATTTCTGCCATGTCAAGTCAATCCAATCTACTTTTCCATACTTTGTCTTTGAAGACAAAAATGAGGTTAAAAATTATTATGCTGGGACAGCTAGATGGCACAATGGATAGAATATTGGCCCTAAACGGAAGACCTAAGTTGAAACTCAGACTTATACCTAAAGACTTCTTAGCTTGTGTGACCCTGGTCAAGTCACTTAATCAAAATTGCCTTGGGGAGAGAGGGAGAGAAAAGCCAAAAAACTATCATGACATTTCAGAACCACATAAAGATCTATTTAGCCTGGGGGGGTTCTTCTTTTATTCTTTCATTCAAGCCACAAAAAAGAAAAATGAGTGGGGAAAAAAATTTCTAGCAGCTTTTACCTGGACTATCACAATAACTTTGTTTGTTCTCCTCCTACTTCATTACCCATAGAGCTGCCAAAGAAATTTTCCTGATCTGATCAAATCAATTCTTCCATTCCATAACTGCCAGTAGGCTTTTCTCTAGATTCAAATATACCCTTCTATTTGGCATGTCAAGTAAAGAATGTCATTTAAAAATGCAGAGCAGAGAAAATAAGATAAAAAGGAAACAGACAACAAACATGCTGGCTCTGGAAGTTCAAGTTAAATTTTATTATAGGCTGAAAAAAGGAAAAGCAGTGAAGAGAGATTTGCAGTTTCATATATAATCTTTTTTTTTATTTTACTTTGCATATGGAGATGCTTATCTTATGTGATATTTACTGAGAATTTTCCTAGTCGACTCTCCCCTCTCCTCACATGGCCTTCCCTATTAGACTATCTCCCATTAATTCTTTCTATCCATATCTCCATGCATACACACATAATTATCTTCATGCCATCTTACACTTTTGAATGAGAGCCCCCTGAGGGTAGGAGTTGTGTTTGCCTTTTTTTTTTTTGGGGGGGGGGTTAATTCCTACTGTTTAGCATAGCAACTACCTTAACAAATAATTAAGTGATTTTTTTTTTTAATACAGTGTTTAGCACATTGTCACACTCATAGCAAGTCCAAATTAAAGGCTTGTTGAGCTATCTGCTCCTTCAAATGAAATTGGTTTAGATTTATTTTATAATGTCTAAAAAATCATGAAATTACTCAAAACCATTCACTTTTAACATGCTGGGTTAACAATGATAATTTGTTCTCATAACATTTTAAAATAAAAATTCTAGATATTGTATTTTCAATTAGAAAGAGAAGTTCTATTATTAAACTCAACAAAAATTTCACTGGTCTTCATAATTTAATCATTACATACAAGAACTTGTGTACATATTCTATGTTTAAAACACTGTCCTCCTCTCCCTGCCCCCCAATCTTATCTGTCACACAGCTAGGACACTGTACATCACTTATATCCATTCTCAAGTATTCTGATTTGTTCAATTTTTACATCGACTATTCAGAATAGTTGTGGATAATTATGATATTCTTAAATAAGTTCCATTCCTATGATTTTAAATTTTCTTTCTAGTCTCTTTTCTTCTCCATTAATATATGATTTTATTGAATTATTCATACTAATCATTCAATAAATATTCATCTACTACCAGCTATCTGGAAAGCACTATGAGAGATGCTATAGGAAATACCCAAAATATTGTGTTCTTAAACAATAAATTTTATACAAGCAACCAGGTTTCAAATCTCACTAAAAACGATTGTAGCTCATTTAAGCTAATTTAACAGAGAAACAGTACTGGTATGGTGACTAAATAGCTGCAAGCTATTTTGGTTCAAGGCTAGTCTTTGATCCCTATTGGCTTGCTGAATTTGTCAAAGTTAACCCCACTATTTCAAGCAATTTTCTTAGTCTAAATTGCAAAATAATTACTGATGAGTCAATCAACAAGCTGCTGCTGCTGTTTTTTATTTTTTAATATGTTAGAAGCTAAGAATACAAAGATAAAAGGGAAACTTTAGGGGAAAGAGTTTTTTCATAAGGGCTCCTATATTAATGAAGCCATAGATACAGAAAAAGAAAAAAGTCAATAATTGTGTCAAATTTAGTTAGCCTATGTTAACTACATATCTTGATGGATCCAAGAATAAGATCTCAACCGTATGTCAAGATGTCACTATACTCACTGATTTTTTAAAAATAAATCTTTATTTAAAATGTATTGCTTTCAGTAACAACTGTTTTCTAAGTTTTTGATTGAAGTTATTTTTATTCCCTAGATTGCCCCAGTTGAAAATGATAATAGCTATGATGAATTAAAAAGAGATGCAAAGTTGTGTCTTTCGTTAATGTCTCAGGGGTTGCTTTATCCTCAACAAGTGCCTTTGGTGCTTCAGGTGCTAAAACAAGTAAGTGAAAGTCAAGTAGAAGGAAAACCCAAGAAAGGGTAATGTCCTAAAACCTAGAGAACATTACTATAAGAAAATCTCTTCTTAAAATTTACCAAGACCACACTTTGAGATTCATTGATGAAAATAATAGTTAAATTTTTAAGTCTTTTCATTGTGAGATACTTTATATGCATCCTCTCATTTGATCTTCATAAACAACTTTATAAAGAGATTATTGTAGCTAAAAGTCTATCCATTTTGATAACTACCATAGCAAATAGTCCCATTTGAGGAAACTCAAGTAAGAGAAGTTAAATGACTTGCCCATGGCATGTGTCCCAACAGAATTAATTTTTTCTAAAGTCTCTTCTTTGCTCAAAATGCAGTGATTTTCTTATTACTTTTCATCCCCTATCCCAATTGATAATTCCCACTGCCTCCTACCATTCCTTCCCTTACATGTCCACCTAGTCCCCAGATATTCTTGAAGACTAGATTATTTTAGTTTTTGCTTAAAGGGCAAATGGATAAACCACATTGACCTATTTAAACTTATGAAAAGGGCTTACATTAGGTTAGGATATAGTACCACCTGATTAATTCAGTATTTTTTTCCTTAAACTTTTGTTTTTCATGGGAAGTTATTTGCCTTTATTTTTATTTTTTTTTTTTTTTAACAGACAGCAAGAAGCAGTTCTTGGCATGCTAGATACACGGTACTGACCTACCTCCAAACCATGGTATTCTATAATCTCTTTACTTTCCTAAACAATGAAGAAGCAGTTAAAGACATTAGATGGCTTGTTATAAGTCTGTTGGAAGATGAACAGCTAGAGGTAAAATTAAACTTTTCAAGCTTTTATTCTTTTTAAAAATATGTAATATGTAATAAAAAAACACCACCAGTTAATAAATTTTAGCACAATAATAATTTCTTAATTATCTTAAAATGACTCTTTGCAGGTTAAGAATTGCTATGCCCTGTTTTCAAGTTTAAAATTTACTTATCATTGAAATTGTCTTTTTAACATATCATGAGGAATAAATCAAATATTCTATATACATGAAAATCAGACTGGAAATAAAATTCAGGGGTAACAAAAACAAAGGTCATAAAATCAATAAAATTCTCTTATACTGTCAAATAGTAAAGGCCCTGAAATAAGCTCCCACAATAAATTTTTAACAAAAAATTCTTTTTTGCATTAGTTAAATTAACATGAAAAGATGGTAGTTCAACTTTGTTTACATCCAGAATTTTAACTTAACTCTCTCAGTTTTAACTTGCAAAAAGTATTTTCTGTAGATTTATTTAAAAAACAAAACAGTAAAAGTTGTTTTACTTTAAACTTAAATGGTAAAATTAAAAACAAGTTTAATTTTCTTAAGGTTTCTTTGTGGAAGTGGACCTGATAATTTGTTTCATTTTGGCTAACTAGAATCGATTCATCCAGTCAGTAGAAGCAAAGCTCTAGCCTTTGTTTTTGTTTCTTGAAAAAGCAGAACCTGATATTTCTAAAAGCCTCTTGCAGGGAAGGGAGGAGAAATATGTTGCAACAAATGATTTCTCTTTTGAATTATCCCTGAATTTTTCTTGAGTTTTAATGTCTTTTTTTCTTTTAAAGGACAGACAGGTAATAAAATTCAGGAATTTTTGTGGAAAAATGGTGTATAATTAGTTTCTAATTTTATGGACTTTTCCCATAAAGGTGCTCCTTGGAATAAAGTCTTGTAATTAATTAGTTATTAATTCAACAACACTGCAAAATGGAACCTAATATTAAAAACAGTAGAAACTACTGCAGCTTATCAGTTTGCTAATTTTGTGCTCCAGTGCTTTCACTTCAGTTTTGGGATTTGTTTGTGTCTTTTGATTATTCAAAAAATGCCAGTTACAACCTTGTTAGGCTTCATCTTATGTTTTTAATAGCAACTAATATCAAGTTGTTCACATTTTAACAATAATTAGTAGACATGAAAATAGATGGAAATCTCAAGCACTTGTTAATACATTCAATTTAAATTCAACCTGTTTCAGAGTATTAGAACATTATATTCATCTATTTAGACAGTGTTTTTTGCTAAATATGATCATGGCATTTATTGAAAGTTTATCATTTTGTATTTGCATAGACATGTCCAGATGTCTAATTATAAGTGCATCTTTGTTATAGGCCAGAACTCTGAACTTGAAACAAGGTGTTAAGTCAGTAGAATTGATAAAGACAATAGTAGTTCAGTACATGTACTTAGTACTTAATATAGTTCTACAAGATTCACATCTATGATAAGAGAGCATATAAGCTCAGACAAACTCAGCCAGAATCAGAACGAGGGAAGGAAGGCAAGGTGGTCCTCCTGCCCCTTCCCCCACAGAAACCAAGATACATTCAGAAGGATCTCAAGAAAACTGGCCCAGGCCCCACGCAAGGAGATAATAAAGGATTTGGACTTTAACACCTGGCTACACTTGTGGCGATTACTGAATTGAAATGAAAGCTGTTCCCAGAGACCCCAAGAAAACCAAGCCAACAGAGAACATTACAATACTTTTATCATTAATGTGCTGCAGTGAATGCTTGGTAGAAGTCAAAAATATTTTTATGATTAAATATGAGATGATACCATTGAGAGATTTTTCTTCTGGAAAGTCCAGGTGTTTTTCTTATCTAAAATTGAGTGTTATCCTTCTTCAAATCCTTGGGACTGACTAAATTAAAAAATTTGTAAGCCAAGTCTGAATGTTAATAGCCTATGAAGTTGATGAGAAAAAAGAATGGTTAATTCTTTTAAATGTGTGTTGTAATTAAATGATTGATGGAAATTGTGAATTTGTAATTTTTAAATTACTACTAAAAATGATATGTTTCTACTAATTTCTAGCATTTCTGAAACAATTTAAAAACTTAGTGATATAGAATGTATACATTACATATACATTAAGTTCATGATTAGTACCACTTATATATCTCTCATTCATCTGATAAAATTCCCCCCCCCAAAACCTCCAAACTTGCATTTTTGTAAGAAAGTTTTTTGATTTTTTTTTTTTTTTTTTGCATAAAATTACTTAACAGTTACCTCCCTATAAATTCCCAATGGTAGCTGCACCTTGGTACACATAACTTTCTCTTTTCTTAGGTTCGAGAAATGGCTGCTACCACTCTAAGTGGGCTATTGCAGTGTAACTTCCTTACCATGGATGGCCCTATGCAGATTCACTTTGAGCAGCTTTGCAAGACAAAGCTACCTAAGAAAAGAAAACGAGATCCTGGCACAGTGGGAGACACCATTCCATCTGCAGGTAAATTATTGGAAGTTTTTTCTTGCATCAAACTAACCTTGCTGCTTTTTAACTTCTTTTTATATTTCCTACCTTGACTATCTGTAGCCAAAAATAACAAGTCTAATTGCTCTTCTATACAAATAGGCCTCCTGACTCTTTTACTCATACAACGTTAATTCTTGGTGGTTCGCCCTCTTCTGGAGTATAATGATGCCTACTAAATGTGACAGCCAGAACTGAACTTAATATTAACCTGAGTAATGTATAGGACTATCACCCTTATCATATAAGAAATAAGAAATTTCAGAACATGACAGTTGAAGGTTTACCATATAGAAGAGGGATTTTGTTTTTTCTCAGAAAATAGAAGTAGCACCAACATGTAAAAATCAGAAGGATGCAGATTCATAACAGTGAAAAATTTGTATATTACCTATCATTGGAGGTATTCAAGGATTAACTTCAACAAGTGATGGGTCCTATGCTTAGTAACTCCTTGAAAATATTAAAACAGAGACTAGTTGACTACTTGTTGGGTCTGTTATGGTTGAAATTATCATAAAGTACAAGTTAGACAAGAATTAAACTTTTAAGTGTTCTTCCAGGTTCCTGAAATTCCCTGATTTTGTTAATACCAAAATGTGAATGAAAATTTTAAAAAAGAAAGAAAGAAAAAAAGCCCAAACAGATTTTAGCTTATATTATCAAGTTGATTGATTGACAATGTGTTTCCCCTTTCATCCTGTATGTTTAATTTAATGTGTTATGTTATAATGCTTATGTAATGCTGTTACATATAGGATGAACTATTAAAGAATAATGAAGCAGCTTGACTTTCACAATTTTACTGACAATACAGTTGACTGATTAGTTTTATTTGGAAAGATCTGAAGGTAAGAGAAATCCTAAAACACCTTAGTTTATTTACATAATTTGTGTAAAATTGAATAAGGCAAAGAGACCTAAATTTTTAAGTTTTCATTCTCCAGGGCCTCTGCTACTGTAAATAGAATCTGAAGGTCAGAAATTATATTCCCTCTAATTGGACAGGGGCTATATAAGCTATATTTCTAGCATTAACTTCCAAAAGTAATACCATCACTCAGAGCAAAGTGATTTAGGATACTAAAGACATCTTGGATACATTTACTTAAATACATTTATTTAGCTCTGATTTGTATTGGTCATGCTTTGTACATCCACTTGAATGATAACATTTCTGTCTTAAAAAAAAAAATCAAAATAGTTTAAAAGAAATTATTTCCTTTTTAGAATTGGTCAATCGCCATGCTGGAGTGCTAGGAATTGGTGCATGTATTTTATCTAGTCCCTATGATGTCCCTACCTGGATGCCACAGCTCCTGATGAATCTCAGTGCACACCTGAATGATCCCCAGCCTATTGAGGTAAAATTTTTTGTTTTATTGCACATTCTATATCAATCTTTTTACCCCCAAAAAAAACATACAAATTTTATTATGGTAGCTTTTTTTAAAAAACTATAAATTGTTACTTTTTACTTCTGATAACCCTTTTCTGCCTTTATTTTAGCAAACAGCCACTTACAGGGAGCCCCAAAGTGTCTGATATCATGTTAGTTTTTATTCTTAAGTATTAGCTTCCCCCCCCCCCCCCCCGAATGCAGAATAGTTAGTGTGGGGTAATACACCATATTTATTTAAAGAATAAGAGTGTGGTTGTTGTTGCATTATGGTATGGACCTTGAACTATTCTCTTTGTTATCTTAAGTAATAGGATTACACACTTATCCCCATTCCAGATAGAAGTATATTGAGAATTGTTACTGTTGATGTAATTTCTAATTGGTTTTTATTTTAAACAGTACTATTCCTCCCAGTAATTCTGAGTTGCTTAAGGTCTTTTTTGTTAGCAAAAGGAAAAAGAAGTACAGGGTAAGAACTTTGATGGGGTAAGAACTTTGATTTGGCCAGAGATGACCAAGAGTTTGACAGTTACTGTCTTGGAAGATAGATTCCCCTCTCCCCACCTCCCACTTAATTCTTCTTTAATAAATGGAAATATGTTCAGAAAGACTTAAGATCTTTGGATTACCTGTTCTTTAGATGACTGTAAAGAAGACTTTATCCAATTTCCGAAGAACACACCATGACAACTGGCAGGAGCACAAACAGCAGTTCACTGATGATCAGTTGCTTGTGCTTACTGATCTCCTGGTGTCACCATGCTATTATGCATAGAAAAGTAAGTAAAGTTCTGGAATATCAAAAGGTAGTGATCTTGTTTGTTTTAATTAAGATAACAAATTTCTCTGTGCGTTCTTGCTTATATTCTTGGATTGTAATCACTTTGAAGGATTGGCAGTTTAAAACATAATTTATTTTTGTAACATTAGATGTGTTTACAGTGTGAATAGCATTATATTTAAATGTATGGTGAAATATATACCCAAATCCATTCCATTTGCAAACAGCCCACTGAGGAAAATGCACACCATTCTTACAAGCCCTTATCTCTCTTTCACCCTTTCTTGTGGTTAATATAAATGAAATTCTCAGGAATTTTTCTTTCATCTTGGATATTAATCAGACAAACATATATAAAAAAAAATCAGGTGCCTGTCGCCTTTACAGCCTTTGTTGTAGATGGGAATATTGGCCAAATGTTGTCTTATTTGTCTTGTTATAGGGCTTCTAAACTACTGGCACAGCCCTTGTTGACAATTTTAGTGTGATAGGCAACCTTTTCATCTCTAGTCCAACAAAAGTATAAAAATGTTTAATCTAGATTTTTAACTATTTGTTACAGGTTCTTCATTAATGAGGGAAGCCTCAGAAACCTTTCTGCAGTGATAGAGGAAACTCAAAGAAATTTCATGTATAAAAACTTTTAGACTTGGAAATCCTGATGCCTAATTGAAACTCTCCCTCCTCCTTCCCCAATACAGATGAGTAGCCCTAACTTCAGGCTCTTTTCATCAAAAATTCCAGTTCCTCAGGTACCAGCTGTGGGAGTTCTTGGCAGGTTTCTGAAACTGCCTGTCAAGCCTAATTGCTTTTGGTGGTTTTCATGTTCGGTTTCATTTGGTCTATGTTCCATAGGTTCCCAGCTTTCATTTGATAACTTCATTTGTTGGGATGCATTCCCTGTTTTTTTCAGTAGATAACTTTCTCTGTGCAACATCTCAAAGAGCTACAAACCTTCAGAAAATAAACAGTTGTCCAATATTAATTAAGACCACGGCATCCAGGACCAGAATCTGGGAACCCTTTAAAATACTATTGCTCCTTGGGATCAAAAACATCCATTTGCTGACAGGTCCTGTCATTTCACTCATCTCAACTTCTTTTGAACTTTTTCTAAATCTTTGACTTTAAAGCTGTGGGCTATGGAAAACCTTGTAACCTCTTCAGCCTGGATCAGAGTAGCCATAGTTAGAAAAGAGGGAAAACAGAGGAAGTATCTATAATCTCATCTATGACCTGGTGGAATGCTTGACCAAGATACTGAATTGAAGCCCATGTCCATCTGCTTCCTATAGGTTAAGAGTTTTTGGTGCTGAATAGAGCCAGTAGATGAAGGGGGGGGGTGGGATGGGGTTGTGGGGTGGGGAGGAGTGATGAGCAACATTTTAATTGATTGGAGTGTGTGTATAAAGTTGTGTGTATTAAAAAATAAACAAAAAACAAAAAAACTGACTTTTTTACCCTGTATTCTTTACAAATATGTTTGGCCCTCCCTGTTGTACTTTGCATAAATGGAAGACTGCTGAGTTTGTGGAAGTTCTGTATATTTTTTGCCTGCAACATCGTTGAGAAGCTGATAACTATTGGCTATTTAATTGATCTATTTAATATATGTTGCATATATGTAAAAGACTGTATAAACTGTAGAGGTATTGCATTGGCAAGACATTGTACAGATTACAACCTTTTACACAACAAACACCCTTGTGAAATTAATTTGTAAAATTCACATTTAGATGTTTATACTATAGTAATTATGGCTTTTGCAGCCAATCAAATGCCATTATTTGTGTGTTTAAATTATTCTCCTTAATTATCTTTTTCATGTTACAAAAGCAGAGGTGGTTGTGCGGGGAGGGAGGAATAAAGGGGTGGGATTGATTTGAATTTCATTTAACTCATTAGTATGTCTCATGTAACTTTTTGTGTGCATTTCTAAATTCTAACATCCCATGTTCTGTGGCAAGTTTGTAGATGCAAGGTACCTCTTAAGTTGAAATAATTCACAAGTTGGTGTGTTTCATCGTTCACACAACCTGTACAGTCTTCCTTACAGGAACACTAAAAATGTTTTTGGATACCTACCTACTGAGTTAGTGACTTAATACAGACTTTAAGCACAGCAGTGTTCCTAGTGCAGTATTTCTTAAGTGTCAGCACACAGACATAATCACTGTATAGAGTAGTGCCAAAACTATTATTTCAATTGTGTACCTAGTTCAAAACCCAATAAATGGATTGTTTTTAACACTTGGTTTTTGTCTTAATTCTGGGAAGAAAAGTTTTTAGTGGTATTTGGTACTTTTCTCTACTGTGTTCTTTTTTTTAAATCTCAGAACTGTTATCAGACAGCTATTTAAACTGGGTGTCTTAAGTGCAAGGCTATACTTTAAAGTATATTTGCACTAAATTTTAAAAACTAATAGTGGCATTGTTATGGTTGTATGAATTCATTCACTGAGAGAAAACAATGGAACACAGTAATCTAACCAAATAGTACTCAGTGTGTCAGTAGAGGACTTACTACTTAGGAAAGATCATCACTAATTACTTGGAAGATTAAATCAGGTAATCTGTGGATTGTGACATCACCTTTTAAATGAATGTGGCTACCTCCACTCAGGTGATGCTTGCTCTTAATAATATCCTGTTTGTCATGTTCCTATGTTAACTTAATGATCAACCAGCAAAACTGTTTGACTCATCCAGTTTCTCTTTCTATTCCATTTGAGAACATTGAACACATCCTGTGTGTCTCTGATTTTTCTCGTTTTCAACTTTTTGCACCTCAGATAATCTTTTTCCAAAATGTATACCTGCATCATCTATGAGTCCCTTCTTCACAAATTCCAACTTCTACTTTAAAGAATGCCTTTGAGTTTACAAGTTTTAAAAAAAAAAGGGTCTGAAATTATAGTGGATAAGTATAGTAATGTTTATTGATATTATAGGAATAAAAGGCCTTTAAGAGCTTCATAAAAAAAAATTCATCTGCCTGATAAATCTCTTAATTATCAGTCTTTTTAAACAAACTTTTCTGATTCAATTTTATTTAGTTCCAGTAGTAGTTTCTCCACAATATTGCTTTTCTACTAACTTTTCATAAGTATTTAGCTACATCATAGATGTATTATGTCATTACCATTTCTAATATTTTGGTGGGGAAAATGCTCTTAAATTTTCAGATAGTGTAACTTATTTTGTGTATTACAAGTTACCTTTGCTAGTAGTGCAATATTCATCTACACTATCAGCTTAAAAAAATTTGTAGTCCAGAAACCTAAATACTTTCTGTGGAAGGTTGTTATCATAGAAAAATGTTTTAAAAGTTACAATTGAGTTGAAAATCAATAAGATGATTTTATAACCTCCATTTGGAAGTAATGCATTTTTAGGAATCACATAAATGATATTTAATATTTAAAGTTATTTCATCTTCTTGGCAGATACTTAGCTTCTACATCTTTTGGGGGGCTTTATATTTTATTTGTAAACCTTTGTTCATGCTGACGTTCTTTTTGAAGAGGAGGGTGTAGAGTTGCAGTTTGCATATATGGTCTTGGTAGCACTTAATACTGTTGACAATTCTTTCCTCTCTTAGTTTTCATATTACCATTTCTCTTGGTTTCCCCTTCCACTATCTGGCCACTCCTCAGTTTCCTTCACTATATTAGCATCTGTTGCATACTCACTAATAGTGAAAGTAATCTAAGGTTTGGTCCTGTGTCCTCTTCATTTTTACACTTAGTGATCTTATATATCTAGTTTTAAATCTCTCCCAGACTCTAGTCTTACATCACCAGCATCTTAATAAATAATTTGAACCAGATGTCCTATGGACATCCCAAACTTCACATGCCTACGAGTATTTTCTTACCCCTCCTTCCCACCCTACTCCTCTTTTAAACTTTCCTATTTCTGCTGAGAACACTACCATTCTGCTTGTCTACGTAGTTTCTGAGCCATGTGAGAAATTTCTCACAGCCTTCAACCCACTTATTCAATCTTATCATTTCTATCTGCTATATCTCTCACACAGCCACCACCCCAGTTTACATCTTTATGACCTTTCACTTGAATATTATAATAGTCTCCTAATTGATGTCCCTGTCTGGTCTTTATCCATTTTGATTCATTTTCCTCACAGTTGTCAAAGTAATTTTCCTGAAATATGGTTCTGGCCTACTCAGGTAACTCCTTAAGACTCCTAATAGTTTCTAGGATTAAATATTTGTCTGTTTCACATTTAAGGAATGCTCTTTACAACCTAATAACTAACTATTTAATTTTCTAGCCTTATTATATATTACTCCCACTCCCATTTGTATTATCTAGCCAAATTGACCTTGATTTTCCTCATACATGCCCTTTATTCCTCATACCTGGAACGTATTGGCTCTTCAGAATCCTTTAGAATCCCTAACCTTCAATGTTCAACTGAAAAAATACCACCTTCTTTACATGAAGTCTTTGATGATCCCCTTAACTTTGAGTACCTTCCTCTTTATCCTCATTACCTCATTGTGTGTGTATGTTATGTATATGTGTGTACATATATATGCACATATTTTGATTCTCATAATTTGCAGGGGTTGACTGAATTACCTTGAGGCTTGGGCCCTATGTACCTGTTTTTTGTGTGTCTAACCTGAGTTTCATAATAGCAAAATACAAAGTTGAAATAAAGATGTGTTAGAGGAAAATAAGCTGTAGTTAGGTAAAAATGGTTTGTGAAAGCTGATGGGTTAATTGAAAACAGGTGTGGTTCAATTTAAAAGGAAATATTAGCAATCAATATCCCTTCATTATTGTAGATGCAGAAACAGGATCAGAGAGATTAAGTGATTTGTACCAGATCACAAGTAGCTAGGTAAGGAATAGCAGAACTAACATTTAGTCTCCCTAATCTTAACTTGTATAATTGAGGTATCATGCCTTTGTCAGTTTTTCATGCATAAAAGTCAGATTTTTGTCTTTTTTTTTTTTTAATCTAGGTTCTTAATCTCTCCAAAGTTAGGAAAGGCAATGGCATGACATTTATTATATAACTAAAGGAATTTGAGGAATAGTTATGTTATATAGTAATATCAGTTCCTTTAATGCAGCCTTATGAGCCTTATAATTAAAGTCTTGAACCAAAAATGTCCTTGTTGCAGATAACTTGGACTAGAAAGAGAGAGAGAGAGAGAGAGATGAAGAGATGAGTTGAATTCAAGCTGAAGAATGTATGTGAAATAGGTTTGATTTAGAGTTTCATTCCTCTGTGATGTGAGAAAAGTAGGGAATTACTATGTAAAGACTTTAAAGCCTTAGAATTTATTGGGGTACACTAGCTGAGGCTCACTTGGTCTTTTGTATATTGTAGTTTGCACTATTCTCAGTGTTGCTGACCAATGTAATTCAAGGAGAGCAGAGCTAGGAATAAAGAGACCCAGAGTAAGGCTTAGTTCTATAACTAAAACCTTGGGACCAGCTATAAGTTGAGCAACTTCTAAGTGCCTTAGTTTACTTTCCTGTCAAATGAAGATAATACATGCTTACTCTTACACAGCTATTTTGAGGTTGAAATGACATGAGAGTGCTCTTGTAAGAACATGTTTTATAAATTGGAAGGGACCTTAGATGTTGTCTACCCCAAACATTTTGAAGGTGAGGAAACAAGCCCAAATAGGCTAAGTAAATTGCCCAAGATAACACCTGTTAATGGTGTAATTCAAACTTAGATCCCTCTGATGCTAGATACAGCTCTTTTCCTACTACTCCACATTGTTTCCCCCTGGAAATGTTATTGTTTTTCTCTTTCTCTTAAACTTTCCACAAAACAAAGGAAGAAGGAGAAATTCTAATATTGAAACTCGAAAACTTAGAAAATTTTATTTTCATCCTAGCCTTTTTTGCTCACTCTGATAAATTATTGTAAATGAAATAGGCATAAAATCTACTCGTCACAAAGGATGGAGCTGCTCATCAAAATTTATGTCAAAGATTACTAGCTTTTTTATAAATCTACATGAAACTAACCTCAAGGGGCAAGGCAGTAAATTCTGATGACCTGCTTAACTTGAATTTTTCCTTGAGGCAAGTAGGGAACAACCATAATCTGTCCCTGGAAATTGATCCTAATAACCATCAAAGAAACTTTATGGCTTACTCATGGAGGCCATTTTGCCTGTGCCCAAATGATTCAGCAGAACACTTAACATTTTTTTCATACCAACCCTTTTGATGAACCTCCCCTAAACCTAGATATTAAATTGCCAACCAGATGTAAAATTCTATTCCAATGTTCTAAGTCATATATTAGGAAAATATTAGGAAATATAGTAGTTAAGTGCCAAAGAAAGACCTGAGCTCTAGTTGCTGACTATAGTTATTAGCAGTCATAACTAGAATATGTTTTTCCTTCTGGCTTCTGTTAGTTGAGTTCTCTATTTCCCAAATGAAATCTTTTCTTGGAAAATATCTCTATCTTCAGTTTTTCTGACACATACTGAACAAGTCACTTCATTTCTCAATGTTCTAGGCAACTAAGACTATTAAAGTTGCAGAATGGACGTATTGGTAAAAACATTTCCTCACTGATACCTTCATACACTAATAAAAAATAAGTCCATCTATCCTTCCACAAAAGAAACTTCAGATAAGTAACTCAAAGGTAAACTTAATTAATGAAGCATCCATTGTGTATTAAACAACTTAATGAGATCTTTGTCAATTAACATACCTTTCTATCTTTAAAAAAAAAAAAAGGAAAAAAAGCAGTTAGAAATTGCTTTTATCCAAAATGTGAACCAATCTGCTGAGTTAACGAGTTACCCAAATTGATCTTCTTTTTTTTGAAGATTCCTTTTTCATTGTTTCTTTTTGTTTTTGAGGAGGAAGGGAAGGTTCTATGTTTGGAAAACTAAGATTGATACCAGCACTAAAGTGAAAGCAGAATATTTTTAAAAGAATATACCTAAATTTCCACTAAACTCAAAAGTAACTTTTAGATTCTACAGATTGCCACTTAGGGAATTAGGTGGTGCAGTGGATAGAGTTCTTGGCCTGGAGTCAAGAAGATCTAATTCAAATCTGGCTTGAGATACTTAACTGTGTGATCTGGTTCTATGTTGGTTTCAGTTTCCTTGATGATATTAAATGCTTATTTTCCATGATTGTTGAGGATCAGATGAAATAGTATTTGTGATGTAACTAACAGTGTCTGGCACATACTAGACACTTTAAATGTTTGTATCCTTTCAAATCTTCCATCAACCCTTCCTTCAGATCTGCTCAAATTTGCCTCTTTTAGAAAGCTTCCCTGACCAAGATATATCTAACTGATAACACTTTCTGTTCTGAATTTTTATAACAACTAGTGTACACAATTGATACTTTTCATATAAATTTTAAGTTGCTTTCAAATTTTCATACATCTTATTAATGTATATGTATTCTTATTTCTCTATTTTATAAATGCCTTAAGAGAAGGGACCAGGTAAATTTTTTTTTTTTTTTTTTTTTTTTTTTTTTGCTTTAAGGCATCTACTGCAGAGCTTTACAGCTATTAGCCATTCAGTAAGTCTTGATTGACAATCTGCTATCCATACCTATTGCTAGAAACCTCTTGTTACTAGGTATTTTCAAGGTATGGTGTCTAACTTAATATTTATCCTTATACTACTATTCACTCAATCTGTCCATATCTAAAAACTAAGGACATATTTGCCTTTCTTATACCTTTTACATCCAATTGTGAAGGCCTTTTGCTTTCACTTCTACATTTCAAATCTGTCCTCCCTCCCATTTTCCCTTATAACAGGTCTACTGCCTACTTTTGTGTTCATTTGTTTTTAGTCATGTCCAACTTTTCATGAACACATTTGAAATTTTCTTGGCAGAGATACTGAAGCGGTTTGCTTTTTCCTTCTCCAACTCATTTTACAGATGAGGGAACTGAGACAAACAGGATTAAGTGATTTGCCCAGAGTTAGTATCAAGCCACATTTGAACTCGGGTTGATGTGTCTTGACTCAAGCTCCAAACTGTATCTACTGTGCCACCTATCTGCCTTTACTACTTAGACTATTGTGATAATTTCTCCTCAAATCTTCCCACCCCTATTCTCAATCCACTTCAATTCATACTTAATGACTATCAAAGGAGATTTCCTTAAGCATATTGCTTCTGCTCAAAAAAATTCAGTGGCCTCTGTTTCTGGCTGAGTAAAGTTCAAATTCCTAAGCTAAGCATGGTATATAGAAGTCTTCTTAGAAGCTCTCTTGGGGCAGCTAGGTGGTGCAGTAGATAGAGCATCAGCTCTGAAGTCGTGAGGATCTGAGTTCAAATCTGTCTTCAGATACTTAACACTTAGCTGTGTGACCCCATTTAATTGCCTCAGCAAAAAAAAAAAAAAAAAAAAAAAAAGAAGAAGAAGAAAGTGCATCCCTACCAATCTAATCATTTTCCCACCATGAATTCTTCATTTCAGCAAACTGGATTATCATCTATTCCTTGAATACTCCATTGCCTTTGAAATTGCTGGAAATATTTTCTTACTGTGTTCTTATCTGTCCTTAATCTTATTGATTGTACCTCCATGAAATTTCTCCTACTGGTTTTCTTTTGCCAGTAGTAGCTTTGCTTGATTTTGATTTCACTATCAACATTATCATCATCATCATCATCCTTCTCTCCTTCCCATTTCCTAAACACCCTTTTCTGCAAGGAACTCAACAAAGTGATTGCTTCAGCTTGCTTAAATTTCATTAATACCCTTAGTTGCTTCTGTTCCTGATTGGAGAGCAGAACACAAAAATTACTCTCATTACCTCACTTTATAGAGGGCTCAAAATGCCAACCATCTCTTTAATTGTCACCAGCTGTTCTACTTGGTTTAGATTTGATGATCATCATTGTGCCCCCAAGTAGTACCTTCTGGCACTCCCTTTTCAGTTTTCTTTTGTGTGTTGTCTTTCCCATTTAGATTGAGAGCTCTTTGATGGCAAGGACTGTCTTTTGGTTCTTAATTTGTATCCCAAGCACTTAGAATGGTGCCATCACAAAGTAATCATTTAGTTAAATAAGTTGATAAGTTAATAAATGTCTTCCCTTTTCAATAGCCATTTTTCTAATTCAGGTCTTTATCTCTTGCATATACAATTGCAGTGGTTTCATAATTGATCTTCCTGCTTCAAATCTTTGCTCTCTGATCTACCCTCCAGAAAGCTGCCATTTTGGTGTTCTAAACCATTGATTTAACTCTTATTATTCCCAACGCTGACAAACTCCACTGGCTCCCTAATTGATTCTTGAATAAAATAGAAATTCATCTGTTTAGTATTTAAAATGTCATCATGTTCAACTTGTCTTTTCAGACTGGTTTAATTTTGTTCTCCATCACACAGTGCTCCAGCCAAACTGGTCTACTTATAATCTTCAATACAGAATATTATCTTTTGCCTCCTTTTTTGCTTTTGTATAGGTTGTCTCCCATACTTTGAATATGCTTTTCTCATCTTTGCTTCTTGGAATCCTGAGCTCCTCTCAGGATTGGGCTCTAGCACTATTATCTAAACAAAGCATTCCTGATTCCTTAGCCAAGTTGTTAATGCTCTTTCCCTCTCCTGGGGAAAAAAAAAAAAAAAAAAAAAAAAAAAAAAAATATATATATATATATATATATATATATATATATGTTTGCTTTGTATATATTGGTGTATATATTGTTTCCCCAGTAGAATGTAAGCTCCCTGAGCAGAGATTTTTTTTTTTTTTTTAATTTGTTGGTTAGTTTGGTCTTTATATTCCAAGCCCTAGCATATTATGTTTCTGGCATTTAATATGTATTTATTATATCCTTGTTAAATTGAATTGAAATGTCACCTCCTACTCTTCCAGCTCTCAAAGTTTCTTTTTAATCTTTACTGATTTCCCTTGTAAGTAATAACCTTGCTCCCTGAAACCTCATAGAGTTCTTTGTTTTGTACCTTTCTAAAGAATTTTTTAAAAGAATTTAACATAAAATTGTTCATAAATAATTTTACATGTAGTTATCAAAGAAACAGTTCCAATGAGGCTGAAAAGAAACTATCTCAAAAGACTAATGTGGATGCACAGGGAAGTGTCAGCAACCAACTTAGATTTTTATAAGGCATGTACAGAAGATGGAAACAGGGGCAGGTAATGGATATGGAATACAAAATCAGCAAAGTTCTGTAAGCAGAGTGTCAGGAATGGTAGGATTCACCATCAGCTCAGGTTAGGAAGAAAGAGGAGGGCAACAAAAAGATTTTTTAAAAGGTTAATTTGGGGAAAAGAGGATCAAAGAAGGCATTAAGACCATTGACTATTGCTCAGGGTAGATGAAAGGAGGCAGAGCTGTTCAACTCTTACTTTGCTTCTGTTTTTTTCTGCAGAATCACTGAATCAAGACTTTCAGAGTTGGAAAAATCCTCGTTGGCCATCTAGCCCAACTTAAACCTGAAAAGGATTCTCTACTACAAAATACTCAACAAGTGGTCATCTAGTCTCTGCATGAAGACCTCCAATGAGGAGGAACCCAATACTTTCCAAAGCAGCCTATTTCACTTATGGATATCCAAAATTGTTAGGAAGTTTTCCCAGATGATAAGCCTAAATTTGCCTCTTTATTTTTCTACCTGTTGTTTCTATTCATCCTCAGAAGACGGAACCAAGTTTAATCTCTTTGCCACTTCACTCTTCAAATACTTGAAAACAATCGTTACTTGCCCTGAGTTTTCTCTTCTACAGGATAAGCATTCTCAGTCCCTTCAATTAATCCTCATCATACATAGAAATTCTCAAGGCCTTTTACCATCCTGGTCTATGAAGGAGAATGATATCTGGACTGCAAAAAAAAAAAAAAAAAAAAGTAGAAAAATGGATAATAAAGAGTTAATAACCTAAGAGAATCAGAGGGATAGTAAGAAAGTATCTAATTGCCCTTGTTGAATTTGTCATCTGGCTCGGAGGAACTATTCTCAGGTATTGAAAGAACTGACAGATATGATTGTTAAGCAATTTATCAGTAATCTCTGAAAGGTCCTTTAAAAATCCTCAAGATTGAAAAAGATTATTTGTTGTTTTGATTTTTAAAAGGGAAGATGAGAATCTAAAAATTGTGGGCCAAACTATAAGCAAGCTTATCTTGGGTTCCTAGAAAATTTTAGAAAATAGTACTAAAGAAACTGTAGAAAAAGTAGTGATCACTAAGTACCATCATGGCTTCATCAAGGACAGCTCATGTCTGACTAACTTCCTTTCCCTTTTGGACACTGGTATTTCAGAGGGATGATGGAAATATAGTTTACTAGGATTTTTAACAAAAGATTTGACACAGTATCTCATGCTGTTCTTGTGTATAGAACTCAAGAGATAATAGGTTAGATAATATGATTAGATGAATCTGGAATTGATTGGATGGCCGGCTTCAAAGAGTAGACATTTCTAGTGTGAGGTTCATTTGGAAGTAAGAATGCTCCAGGAATGTGAGTGTTGTTCTTTGCTGTTTGATATTTTTATCAGTGTTAAACACAAAGCTGGAAGGGATCAATAATATTTAGATGGCAAGAATCCCAAAAGATCTTGATAGATTAGAATTCTAAACTGAATTTCACTTGGTGAACTTTAATAGAGATAAATTAAAAGTCTTCCATTTAGGATTTTTAAAAATCAGCTTGACAAGTACACCACAAGATGCTACAAAGACAGCAGTTCATCTGAAGAACTGGCGTTTTCATAGACTGCAGACTCCATATGTATCCATCTTGGGACACAACAGTACCTATGAAAAAGAACATATGAATTCATTTCAATGGGAGTAGATCACAATCTATTAATTAGAAAATAGCAGAGAAGTCTTAGGGTGTCTCCAGAACATCTTGAGAGATTAAGTGACTTACCCAGAGTCACAGGGTTATTATCAATAAGCTTTTATTTTATACCTCTCTGTCAGACACCAGAGATGGTGATTTATTTTTTTTAATGAAATGGTCTAAGTAGATATGAAATATATGCAAAGTAAATATAAAGTAATTTCACCATTCTCATCTATTTCTATCTTTGCAATTGAACCAGTTAGTTAATCAGTCAGACATGGTTCCTGAGGTGCCTTATAATTCTAGATTTCCGATTCTGAGATCCTCTTTATTTAATGCCTACTGTGTACTAGGTACTGTGCTAGATGCTCTAGTGATACAAAGACAAATATGAAATGCCCTCCAGAAGTTTACATTCTAACAAAAAACCATGTAAATGTAAGTATATGTCAAATATAGTGATAGAGATTGGACCTGTGATTGCCTTAGTATATGGACCTTCTAGCCAAGAAAATGTCTTCTAACAGAAACAAGTCAGTACCTTCTCTACAATTTATATATAGTCTGAGTTGCCTCAAGTACTAAAGTGTAATGACTTGATAGCCTCAAGCAGCTTATTTCAGAAGGATTTGATGTTTTTGACTTTGAGATTGACTCTAGACACTATAACAGTCTGCCTTTAAAATATATATGTATATACATACATATATACACAATATGCAGTGCATATTTGCAAATGCCATATAAAGAAAATAATAGTGTGTGGGGAAGATTTTAATCTGGTGGCTCTTGAAAATGTGAGCCACATGTGGTATGTTTAATACTAGTTTAAATGTTTGCCTGGAGGTATCTTTTTCCACTCCCTCCATCTCACCTCCAGAACCATGATGAGGGGAACTTAGCTTATTGTTCCTGCAGTTATATCACTCTTCTCTAAGGCCCTACTCACTAGCCCAGTCATTTGTTAGATCAACACATTATAGTGGAAAGCCCTTAGCTCTTAAACGGAATGCTTCTTACATCCACTTATCTGAAAGGCAACAGGAAACCACTGGAGCTTCTTGAGCAGCATCAGTTTGGGAACTGTGGAGTATGGATTGGAAAGGCAAAAGACTGCAGGCTGGCAGGGAGATCGCCTTGGAAAGTAGCAGAAGTAGGTTGCCAGGTCCCTCCTCTCCCTCTCCCACCCACCCCCTGCCCCGACAATGTATACCTCACTTCCTCTGTATATATTGATACAACAGATAAATAAAGCTCATGTAGTCTTAATCTACAGTAAGGAAGAGATGTCCAGTGGTGATCCTCCTCTTATAGAGGCAATTGGGCATAATAGATTGTATGCTGGAGATGGAAGCATGAAGAGCTGGGTTCAAATTCTTCCTCAACACAATGGCTGTGCAGTGTTAAGTAACAGCCCCTTTGAGCCTTAATTTACTCATCTGTAAGATTGGAATAAGACTTGTGAGATTCAAGTAAGTTTGTTTAAAGCACTTTGCATCCCTGAAGGTATTCTATCATTTTCATTACTACATAGGCTCCTTGTTTAGACCACATTTGAAATTATACAGTTCTGGGTACCATATTTTGGGAAGGCCATTGATGAAAGGTAACATGGTATAGTCAATAACTAGCTAGGAAGATAAGTTTAAGTCCCCCTCTAATGAATATTGACTGTGTGATCCTGGGCAAGTCACTTCATCTCAATGCTCTAAGCAGTCCTTTTAAGATGACATATTGTAGTGAGGTATCTAGATAGCAAAGTGGTTAGAGCACCAGCCCTGGAGTCAGAAGGACCGGAGTTTGAATTTAGCCTCAGATGCTCAACACTTCTTAGATGTGTGATCCTGGGCAAGTCACTTAATTCCAATTACCTCTCAAAAAGAAAAAGAAAACAAGTGTAGGATGATATACTGCAGAGAAGGTTAAGACCTTTTTTTGGCATAAGACCTGTATTGGCCAAATCTGAGTCCCATCTGGGAACTCCCTATACTTATGGCATTGTAGGTCCAGTCACTATTGTTATTGATAAATTAGTGAGTATTCAAATGAAGGCAAGAAGAATTCCATCTTCACACATTTACTAGCTGTGTAACCTTGGTGTCAGGCCTTTTAACCTGGCTGCCTCGGTTTCCTCAACTGTTAATATGGGATCATTATAGCATCTTATGTCAGAGGGTTATTGTGAGGATCAAATAAGACAATATCTGTAAAGCATTTAGCATTAGTGCCTGGCACATAGACACTTCAGAAGTGTTCCTTTCCTTGCTGTCTTTGAACAAGCAAAGATTTACATAAAATCTTAGAAATGATGGCCTTCTTTCAAAGGTATGGGTGCATATTAGCTTAAATATTTTAAAATCTAAATAGAACATTGGAAGAGTCAGGAAATCTAAGTTCTAGTCCTGGCTTAGCCACAATCCGTGTGATCATTGACAAGGCATTTGGTTCCTCTGGGACTTAATTTCTTTGTACATGAAAATAGAAGAATTAAATGACTGCAAAGGTCCCACCCAAGCTTGACTAGTGTAACGTTCTATAATGATGAAGTGTGACACTCTCCCTTCATTGTTTCCCTCAATTGGAAGTATATTTGGTAGGAAGTATCCTCCTTTATCTGTGCAGTCCAGGGTGTGAAAATGAATTGGCCAAAATCTATATAAAACCAGAATGAAAAGGAGGAAATTTCTTATTTTGGTAAATGACATGGAATTTCCTCAATTTTAACAGTTATATCCAGTCATTTTCCATTTTATCTCTAGGGTCTCAGACCCTACTGCCACTTTTTATACATATAAAAAACTTATACTTTTTTGCCCAGACCTATGAATCTCTGTAGAGTGCTCTTGGGTTTGGGAAAAAAAAGAAAAAAAAAAAACTATACTAAATCAACATACATTAAGTGTACTCTGGGCCAGCAACTGTGATTCCACACCAAGACACACCAGCAACTATTCTGCAATGTATGGGTTTAGAGGTTTCTAGTGTGTGTGTGTGTGTGTGTGTGAGAGAGAGAGAGAGAGAGAGAGAGAGAGAGAGAGAGAGAGAGAGAACTTTGCCAATGGGACAAACCTTTGGAACCCTTCTCAAAAAAGGAACCAAATCAAGTTTTGTTTTGTTTTGTTTTGTTTTGTTTTTTTAAATGAGTTCTTAGAGCTGAGTTGATGAATTCCTGGTTTAAAGAGTTACCTGAGACAGAGAGACTATGTGACTTGGCCAAGGGTCATGCAACCTATATGTCAGAGAGATGACTTGAACCCAAGCTCTTCTTGACTCCAAATCCAGTTGCGTTATGTCACGCTACTTATTGTGACATAAAAAATTATGTATTGTCTAGAGCAGCTGAAAAAAGGGGAATGTGAATTGCATGTTAATTTTTGGTACTTCTCTTAATAGTAAGAATACTGGTCTTGAGTGTTCTATTGATATCCTGCCCTGTGACCATGGCAAGTCACTTGAAGCTCTCAGGCTCAGTTTCCTTATATATAAAATGGGAATGAGAACACCTGCCTTAAGGTTATTGTGAGGATCAAATTAAATGATATGTAAAGTGCTTTGCAAACCTAAAAACAATATACATGCTATATAAATGTACTAGTCAAACTCAGTTTTTTGAGAACATAATAATCTTCAAATTATTCAAGAATTGTTTATCTAATTAATGATTACCGAGGTGCCTAAGGTTTCCTATATTCTTAAACTCTTTTTTCTTAAAGTAGGATGGACTAGAAGGGAAAAAAGAAATAACATTCAATTCAGTTGTTTTGGAACTTAGCAGCTTTGATGTTTATAGCTGGTAAAACAAATATTCAAAACCAAAAAATTTTTGTAAGTAAGCTATTATGGGATTGGTTAAAATAGGAAGATGGCTAAGATCTGGCTTACGTCCAACTTCCATTATTATCTGATTTGCTGTGTCTAGCAGCGTGTATATTGGTGCACAATAAATATTGTTTGATAATGGCAAAACTATCAGATTTCAGATTCCTAGAATCAGATATTAATATCGACAATCCATTCCAGACATTATGTAGTCTTTGAAAGAATTTAATTTAGCAATAAATGTATCAAGGCCCTTATGTGCAAGGCTGGAGACCTTATATTCTGATAAAGGGCTGTACTTGGAGTCTGGAAAGCTTGGTTCTAAGTCTTCCCTTTTTTTCATACTGGGCAAGTCATTTAATCCCTCGGGGCCTCCAGACAAAATCTCTAAGGCTGTAAATGACAGAAGAATTGCTGCTACCTGTGAAAGAAGCTTTTTTCACTGATTTCCCTATCATAATGAAATCATAGATTTGGACATAACGTTCTGGATGTTGGGTTAACAATAATACCCTCCCTGCCCTACAGGAAGTTCTAGTAGAAAAGGGAAGAATGGAAGGAATATATGTGGAGGTTTTTTTTTGTTTGTTTTGTTTTTCCCAGTCTAAAGCGAGTTTAAATGAGGAATAAAGATTTTGGAAGTGGATCTGTGATTTCATGAATACAGGCAATTCCCAGCTGAGGAAATTTCCTGTTATTGTAGGTCAGTCACTTAGTGCCTTAGAGATTTGCTTATAATACTGAGAGAGTGAAGTGATTTGCCTCGCATCACACAATCCTTATATGTCAAATGTGGCTGGTTCCAAAACCTAGCTCTCTATCCACTATGCCATGTTGCTTTAACTTGGCTTAAATTAGTTTCACCATGGAAGAAGTGGAGAGTACTTTTTTTACTTTTGTCATAATTCATGATCAAAAAGCTCAACTACTACAATCATGATTTACCCTTTTATTTGTTTTCCTGTTTTCCTGTCATGCAACTATTGGACTTGTAATTAAAATGTTAACACTGATGATTTTTAGGATGATTTTGTTTTCTGACCACCTAAAATAACCATGAGGGCAGAAGGTGAATAGAGCCCTGGAACTGAAGTCTGGATTATCCTTCCTGATTTCAAATCTAACCTAAAACACTCACTATATATACATAATACTTTCAAATTTGCAGAGGAATTGACATGATTTTGAGTTTTCCAACACCCCGTGAGACAGATATAATTGCCTCCAGTTTACAACTGAGTTAACTAAGGCTCAGAAAGTTAATCTGTTCAAAATCACAGAGTAAGTGCCCCGGTGTTTCCCGGTACTGGCGACTTTGCGTTGATTTGTCACTTGCTTCTGTGATAAATGGAAGGAGCAGGAGGGCCTGGAATTCCTCATGTATGCAGGAGAGTCAGTTGAGAGGACTTGGAGAGGAGGGGAAGAACACAAGAATTTGTCACTTAAAGAACACACCTTCGCATGATAGAAGCTATTGTTACTCTCGAATTAGGCCAGAAGTCTGGTTCTGCTTCTGGGTGCCAGGAAAGGGGGCGGGACGTATCTCTGGGAATCTGCGTGATTTAGCAGGAATGACAGGCGCAGGAGAAACCACTTGTGGTACGGCCGCGCGTTCCTGACGGACAAGCCTCCAGCCGGGACAAACTGCTGGGAAGGCTGAAACGTTTACAGTCTCACACACATACACACCCCTTAATCCTCTCCACACGAATTTTCTCCTCACTTAACGCTGTCCCCTTCTCAGTGCCCTGTCTCTCCCCCAGCTCCAGTGCGGGTATGGAGGAGCGGGGAATTCGTGCTCGGGCACAGGTGGTAGTGAGATGAGGTGGCCTCTCGGGTTCGTTCCAGCCCTGGGAACCCGAGCCTATCCCACATCGTCCCAGCCTTCGGGGAGCCCTGCAGCTCCCGGGACCAGTACCTAGGCCCTCGGAGGGCAAAGAAACCCCTACCTCTGCGGGAGGGGCGAGGGAGCCTCGGGATGGAGGGAAGCCGCCTGCGCCGAATCGAGATTTTGAGGGGGCCGTACGGAAGGACTGGTTGCGGGATCTGGTCACCCCGGGGGCCGGGCCGAGGACCTGGGGAAGGGGGGTGAGGGCAGCGGCCACAGGATTCGTGTCAAGCCTTCCGCTTTTCCGTCGCGGGCCCCCAACCAAGGTGGGAAGAGGACGGAGGGGCGCCGGAGCTGCGGGGGATGTGGCAGGCGGCTACCCCGAGGGACTGCGTCGTGAGTCCGGGAGCGGGCTGAGAGCCGGGGAAGCGGCTGAGGAGTTTGGAGGGAACCCGGGGAAGGGACAGGTCGAAACGGGAAGGATGAGATAAAACGGGGGTGGGGGGCGGCGCTCTTTCCCGGAGTCTCTCCGCCCCCAGCCTCCGCGGAGGTGGCCGAGATGGCGCGGATGCCTAGTGCCCCGCGTCCCCAGGATGCGGCGCCAGCCACTGCATCGGGCCCAGCATCCCCACTCCTGGGCCGGGAATGGAGAAAGAGGAGCCGCAGGCAGGTGAGAGGCCCTAAGGAGAAAGTGGGCCCTGCGGGGTGGGATGCAGCAGTGGGAGGTGGGATGGGTCTGGGGCCCAGGTCCGCAGGCGGTGCCCCAGTCCGCCCCTTTGATCTCCTGGGATCTGCCCCTTTGCAGGCTCCTCCGAGTCCCAGCCCGGACCCCTCAGTCCGGCATCTCTTTCGTAGCGCCAACATCCGTTATTCCTCCCATCTGCTGGAAGCTTGCATCCCTCACCTCTCCACAGCAGGCCCAGGCGTCCCTGTTTCTGCTTCCTGCACCGAGATGCCCGCATCTCGGCCCTCCTGCCCTCCAAAGTATTTTCCCTCCGACTGATCTCCACGGTTTTGGTTTTTTTGTTTTGTTTTGTTTTGTTTTTAATATCAAAGACAAATTGACTCTTTCTCCTGACGTAATAGGGATTAGAGACAAATAGAGCATCCAAGTATGGAAAGTTTGACAGAAACATTTTCTTGAATTTTTTTTAAAGAAAAGGAGCCTGGCATGTGCCAGGTTGTTTTTTCCACCCAGAATTCTTGCAGTGAAGCTGCAGGAACTGCAGTAGTTGTCCTCAAAGTGTTACAAGATCACTCCAGCTACTTGATTTGTCCTATCCCTGTAATAGAAATGTGGAATAAGCCAGCTGCTCTCTCATAGGAATAGTGAAGGAATTCAAGAGATGGAATATATATATATATATATATATATATATATATATATATATATATTAAGTGTCCTTTGGAAATTTTTCTATAATAGTTACGAAGAATATCTTTAAAGTTTTATTGACATCTTTTGTTTTTATAAAACCTAAATTTTTATAGAATCCATACTTCCTCTATTCTTCCCCTAAAATTAACACATATATTGAAAATCTGATTATATATGATCTTCCATATCAACTACTACAAAGTAGTATGTGGAGGGTATTTTCTCATATCTCTATTTAGGGTTTAGGGTTTTTAAAAAAAATAACTTTAAAACATTCATTTCCCAACTGTTCTGTGGTTCTTTCCTTTTATGATGTGCTTTCCTTGTGAATATTGTTTTCCTGATTCCACTTACTTCATTTTGCATCAATTCATGTAAATCTTCCTATGCTTCTCATTCATTATATGTGTCATTTCTTACAGAACAGATATATCCCATTATATTCCATACTTAACACATATCATAATTTGATCACAGCCCCAGCTGATAGACGTAGAATTAATTTCTAATTCTTTGCTACACAAAAAGAGCTACTAATATATTTTGGTGCATGTGGGCTTTTCCTTTTATCAGTGACCTCCTCTGAGTATTTATATTCCTTAGCAGTGAAATCTCAAGGTCAAAGTGAATGAACATTTAATCCATTTTATTTGCTTAATTCCTGATTGCTTTCCAAAGTGGTTTTCCTGTTTAATTTTTTTAAATTTTACCAACAATGTATTAGTGTGTCTTTCCATAAATCCTCCAAGACTGACAACTTTCATCTTTTGTCATCTTTGCCAAATTTTCTTAGCGTCATTTAAAACCTCAGTTATTTTGATTTGCATTTCTCTTACATTTAAAACCTCAGTTATTTTGATTTGCATTTCTCTTATTTTGAGGCATCTCTGCAGTATTTTTTAAATGGTTATTTGCAAATCTTTTGAGAAGTGTTCATATGCTCTGACCACTTTATTACTAAAGAACTGGTTTTTGAGCTCATTTCTGTTCTTATATTTTGGATATCAAACCCTTATCTGAGAAATTTGATACAAAACAAGCATTTACTAAATGCCTGCTATGTTTAGGTACTTTGCTAAGTCTAGGAGATAATATTTGTGTGTGTGTGTGTGTGTGTGTGTGTGTGTGTGTGTGTGTGTGTGTGTGTGTACAGACCAGAGAAAAGATAGTCTCAGAGGGGAAGTCATTAGCAGCTGGAGAAACCAGAAAAGGTGAAGAATCTCCAAGTTATCCTTTAGTTAATCCCCAAATTTAACTTAAGCTTAAAAGAGACATTTTGGGTGTTGGAAGCACTTTGGCAACTCCAAAATAGCTCAAAACCTTGGGGGAGGGAGATGGGTAGAGTTCACTGGAAGCACCTCAAATTGAGAGTCAATTTGGGCACAAATGGGTCTGAGATATGTGGAGGTCTGCAAAATTTATATTAAAGATCATTGCCAAAAAAAAAAAAAAAAAAGTCTGCGATGAGTATAGCTACAGCAACTATAGATGGACAAATACCTATTCTCATTAGGGAATCCTGTATTAGAAGTCAGACCTGATAAGCATAAAGCATGAATTAAGTGGCATTGATTCCTTCCATCTTTCTCTATCCACAGAGTCAAGCAAGCCTTCTATCTAGGACTAATTTGTTTTTCTAATTTCTGTTTTTTCCCTTTCTTCTCTACATCTTCCTTAGATAGAAGCAAGATTTAGAGGAGAAAGGGAAAACAGAAATTACTTGACCAATTCATTTATTGTTTAACTGAGAAAACCTAAGCCCAGAGATTGACTTCATTTATACAAATGATGGGACTTCATTTATACAAATAGTATTATTCTACAAAGAGTAATAGAGTCAGAATTTGAACTCTGGTCATCTGATTCTAAATTTGCTGTTTTTGCCGCTATATCATATTGTCTCTCATACCAAAAATTACAAATTAGGGAGCATTTACATTATTTACAAATTTGAAATAGATGTACATAATTCATAGTGCTTTCCTATATTTTACCTGTGGACAAGCAATATCTTATCTGTATTTGTTTCCCAATGCTTAGCACATAGTAGGTACTTTTAATACTTGTTCATTAAATTGAACTGAAGTATTTCAATATTCATAAATATGTGTGGCAGTCAAAAAGAAGGTACCTGTAGTTTTATCTCTTAACTTAGAGATAAAGAAATAGGCTCTATGTAAAACAAATAATTGGTTCTACAGCTCGAACTAGAACTAGTCTTCTATCTTTCAAGCCTTTAATTCTTAAAAAGAAAGTTAATTTTCAACTAAGTACAAATGAAATAAATTTTAAGATATATTTTTGGAACTTGGAAACAATTAAAAAATTCCTTTTCAAAATATATAATAAAATATACTCATTTAAAATATATACTGAAACTACAAATGAATGGTTTGCTTCAGGGCTTCACTGAGCAGGATACGGGTACCTTAGAATTTACGTTAGATTACCTAGGGATAACAGAGAAAAGAAACAAAGTAGGAAGGAGAAAAATTAAAAAGTAAGAGTAGGAAGTAAGGGTTATTCCTTGGAGAAAGAACAGGATTTACTTATGATCCATGGAAGTTAGAGAAGGGTATACACATATCAGGAATTGGGAATGATCTGTTTGCCTTTGTGGGGAATACTGTGTTCTGCACCATAACCTCTTGGGTCAAAAAAAAAAAAAAAAAAAAAAAAAAAAAAAAGATTGTATATGATACTTTTGTACTAGATGATGTTACTCTGTATTTTCGGGATTATATTTTCTCTGCATTGACTCTTCTGTTTTTCAACATTCATTTTTGTGTGCAGACTCATCTACCTTGGACCTGTTTTGACATTTACCAGCTTATTTCTGAGTTGAGGTTCTGACTCCTTTTCCTTTCATACTTATTTGGTGCAGAGGAAAGAGACATTTTTTTTCTGAAAATGAATTTGACAGACCACCTTCAGATAGCTCCCAATACCACCTTGCCACTCTCCCCAAAGGGCAACAACACCTATTTCCAGGAAGATCTTCAGGAAATCATTCACACAGCCACCTTGGTGACTTGTACCTTCCTGCTTGTTATCATCTTCTTCATGGGTTCCTATGGCAACATCATTGTTTTCATGTCCTTCTTTGACCCAGCTTTCAGGAAGTTCAGGACCAACTTTGATTTCATGATTCTGAACTTGTCCTTCTGTGACCTCTTCATCTGTGGAATGACAACTCCCATGTTCACTTTTGTGCTATTCTTTAGTTCAACTGCCAATATCCCTGATGCTTTTTGTTTCACCTTTCACCTCACAAGTTCCGGCTTTATCATCATGTCCCTCAAAACAGTGGCAGTGATTGCCCTTCACCGACTTCGAATGGTGCTGGGGAAGCAACCTAATCGCACTGCCTCCTTCCCGTGTACATTGATCCTTACTTTACTTCTCTGGGCTACTAGTTTCACCCTCGCTGCCCTGGCTACACTGAAAACTAGCAAGTCACACCTCTGTCTCCCCATGTCCAGTTTGATTACCAGAGAAGGCAAAACCATCCTTTCTCTGTACGTGGTTGATTTCGCCTTTTGTGTGGTGGTGGTCTCTGTCTCCTACATCATGATTGCTCAGGCTCTGAGGAAAAATGCTCAGGTAAGAAAATGCCCTCCAGTCATCACCGTAGATGCTTCCAGACCTCAGCCATTCATGGGAAGGTGCCAGATGGGAGGCGCAGATAGCATCCAGGGTGCTGGACCAGCTTTATATAGGAACCAGAACTTCAACAAACCACAGCATGTACAGACCCATGGATACACCCAGTGCTCCAACCAGTTACCAACCCCTGCAGCCAGTCGACTCCAGCTGGTCTCTGCTGTCAATCTGTCCACTGCAAAGGATTCTAGAGCCGTTGTTACATGTGTAGTCATTGTGCTATCTGTGCTGCTTTGCTGCCTTCCCTTGGGTATTTCCCTGGTACAGTTAGTTCTGTCAAGCAGCGGGAGCTTTATCTTTTACCAGTTTGAACTGTTTGGATTTACCCTCATATTTTTCAAATCAGGATTAAACCCTTTTATATATTCTCGGAACAGTGCAGGTCTGAGGAGGAAAGTCCTCTGGTGCTTCCAGTATATAGCCGTGGGCTTTTGTTGCTGCAAGCAGAAGACCAGGCTTCGAGCTATAGGCAAAGGGAGCCTGGAAGTCAATAGGAACAAGTCCTCCCATCATGAAACCAACTCAGCCTACATGTTGTCTCCAAAACCTCAGAAAAAGTTTGTGGACCAAGCTTGTGGTCCAAGTCACTCAAAAGAAAGTGTTCTGAGTCCCAAGGTCTCAGCTGGACATCAGCACTGTGCTCAGAGCAGTTCAACCCCCATCAATACTCGAATTGAACCTTATTACAGCATTTACAACAGTAGCCCATCCCAAGAAGTGAGCACCCCAAATAGTGTACAACCAGTGAATGCTTTTGGATTTACTAAAATGAACATCGCTAAGCATTATCACACCACTAATGATTTAATGCAAGACTGTGACAGCATTTCTGCCAAGCAAATTCCAATTCCCTCAGTTTGACACAGTAGAGACTATAGAATCTTGTTTAAACTTCCTTTGAGTTGTTTACAACCCATTTTAAAAGTGTTTCATTTTAAGTGTAAAAGGGTGAGGGAGGGAAGGAGAGGAGAGAGAGAGAGAGAGAGAGAGAGAGAGAGAGAGAGAGAGAGAGAGAGAGAGAGAGAGAGAGAGAGAGAGAGAGAGAGAGAGAGAGAAGGAGGAAGGGGGAGGGAGGGGGAGGGAAAGAGAGAGAATGTAGGCAATCATTTGCAGTTCTAAATAAAATTAAAGATGCAAATAATTACCAATTGCCAATTGATTTTTTTAAACTTATGAATGCTCAGTTATTTGCCCTTGAATGAAAATTAGTACTTAGTGATTGCTTTGCATTTTTCTGGAAATTGTAAGGGTTGACATTAAAATATATTGTTTAGATTTATAGCCTGATCTGTATAATAATAGTTTTATTAATTATGTCTATACTGACTCTTTGAATAGACAAAAGAAGTTATCATGAATTACATTAAAATAGTAAATCAACAATTTGAGAAGAATCACTGTATTTGTGTTTGAATTATGAATGTGTTGTATTCTTAAAGAATGTAAAATAATAAATTTGTTAAAGGGTATTTTTGAGGAGGCAGTATTTTTAATGAAGGAATGATGAAGTCTGCATTTCTCCAGTGTTTGAAATAGTTTTTTAAAAAGTATTTTCCTATAGTTTAGCTGAATGTTTTGCTATGGCAGAATATAAAAAATTCTTTGCACATAACTTTAAGAGTTATTCTTCCAGAAGCATTAGGTCCTCTTGGCCAATAAGACAGTAGACTAAGTATGCAACATCTGCATTATTGCCATTCTTTACTGTAGACAGTACCATATTGAAGTCAATTCAATGGTTATAAGAAAAGGGAGAGAGATTTGGGAGTTTATTAAAAGTTAAATGCTTCGTTAATGAATACTTTTATTCAAGAGTTTAGGGAACGTGGCTCTACCTTATATAGTACTCTTTATGAAATAGGAACCATGAATCTCTGTAATTGTTTTGGTCTGATCTTACATGGGAAGCAATAATAATTCCTTTGTGAAAAGAAGTTGGAATGGGAATGGAAATTTTGCTTAACAATTTTACAAATAAGAGTAGTCAAAAAATAACAAAATTATAACAAACTTGTGGGTTTTGTTTTGTTTTGTTTTGTTTTTTGGTCTTTACTTATTTACTAATTGAATTATAAGTAGTGAATTATTCAGATTATCTTCAATGTCATTTCAAAGTATCTTTTGTCCCTTTAGTTACCTATGAGTTGCAGATGTGCAGAGATTTTAAAAAATTAAATATTTCTTTACTGATGACTTATTTTGTTGTACATTGTGATTCTAGCATAGTTGAAATATATATATATATATATATTTATATTCAGCAACAGTTTTCAATTGCTTTCTATTCTTAATACATGCTCATTCATTATTTTCATTTTTGATTGACTATTAATTTGAATATTTTGGTTTTGGTTTGGTTTGGTTTGGTTTTTATTTTTTAATGTTTATTTAGTCTTTGGGTAGCATAGTGGACTGGAAATATTGCTAGATACAATGTCAAGAGACATAGGATCAATTTTTGCCTTCAACATTTACTATATGTTTGACCATAGCAAGTCATTAAACCTCTTGGAGCCTCAGTTTCTTCATCCGTAAAATGAATATAATAAAAATCTTAGCTCCTACCTCACAGAGTGGTTGTGAGGATTATAATGAGATAATATGTATAAAGCACTTTGCACTTAAAACATTATATAAATATCTGCTTTTTTTCCCCTCCATTTTTAAAGCTTTTGCATTTTTGTTCAAGGCACAATAGTTGGTGTTTTTGTTTGTTTGTTTGTTTGTTTGTTTGTTTGTTTTTTAATTAATAGCTACCCCTTACTTCATTTTTAGTTCTGAACACTCTTGTAAAAAAAAAAATAATAATCATTAATATTGGTTCTGTTTTTTGGTTTTTACCATTTTAATTAATTAATCATCATTTAAATTAGCTACTATTTTCCATAAAAAAACTCTGAGAGATAGGTTGACATGTTATCTCTATTTAACAAATATAAATCTGGGAAACAGATAAATAATTATTTGGTCAAGTTCAAGTTTGTCTTTCTCTAAGTTTCAAGTCTATAATGTATACCCAAATAAGTTGCAAAATTCCTTTAACTATATTAAATTGTATTTCTATGCTTTTGGAGGTTAGAATATTTAATATGTGGCTTCAGAAAAGAATTATTACAAAAATTATTTCTAATTTTAAAAGATTAAGTTTTATTTATGCTTGTGATTTGGAATAATTTTCTATCATGGTTCCCATCTTTTTAAATAGAAAGGCTATAACATAAAAAAAACTTTGCATGCACATTTGAGATAATGAGTCTTTTTGTTCTTATCTATGAGTTTTGTATTTGTTTTGGTTTGCATGATACACTAAAGGCCACACTCTCAGTCTCTTTTATATTCCTTATTATCTCCTCTAAGGGCTAAAATGGGCATGAATGGGAAAGAAAAAGTGACTGAATATGAATAAAAGCAGGGATTAGTTAATTATAATGAATTATATAGTTATATAGATGTATTACTGTGATGCAAAGTGATGTATTTTCAAATATTTTGTAATATTTGTTCTTAGCTGTAAACCCAAATTTGTATTTCTATACTAACACTTTAAAAGTTTTTAAAATATATTAAAAATAACAAAATTTCTGAATTTCACTTTGTAAGATTGTTAATTTAAATGAGTTGATGTGTATCTAAAGAAAACTTTCAGTATTATGTAATTAACATTTTTACCATATAGGTAAAAGAAGGTATGTTGAAAAGAACTTCACAACCTTATGGAAATAATTCTTTTAACAGCAGAATTCATGAGATGAAATGATTAGTTGTGTTTTCTTCACAGAGAATAAACTCTCATTATCCATGGTAAAGAATTCTAGATGTTACTGTACATTTTTACTAAGATGTAATTTTTGTCCCAAACATTGCTAAGTCAATAATACTTAAAATAAAATTTTAAAATACAAGGTCAATTTAGAAATGAATGAAGCTTGTCAATAAACCAGTGAGAATTTATGTTCAGAGATTAAAATAGAATCATTGTATACAGTATTTGAATTTTGATATTTTAGATTGATATTCACATATCTTGCACATTTTCCTATTAAAGTATCAAATGTAGTCAGTCCGACATAACTTATTGCCTCTCTAAAACAGAAAATCTTTACAATCCAACAATGGGAGTAATTACTGTCTTTACAATAAAGGATATGGTACAGTGAATAAAATTGCTACACCTGAAGCCTGAGAGACCTGAGTTCAACCCACACACCAGATATTTGCTAGTTGTATGACCCAAGAAAAGTCATTCACCTTCTTTCTCCCTCACTTTCCTCATATGTAAAGTGGGGGTAATAACAGCATCCACTTTCCAGGGTTGTAAGGATTTAATGACATAATATTTATACAATGCTTTGCAAACCCTAAAGCTGTATATAGATTCTATAATCGATCTATTTACTTTATTATTTATTTCTCTTAGATATCCTCGTAGTATTTTGTTATATGTTCTGGTACTTTTCTTTTCTGACTTTGTATGGAGCTAAGTCCACTCATGTCAAATCAACAAGCATTTATTAAGTGATTACTATGTTCTAGATATGTACTAAGTTTTGTATACAAAAAGAAAATATACAAAAAAGAAAGACATCCTCTGCCCTCAAGTAGCTTACATTATAAAGGCAAACAACATATAAAAAGAAACTGGAAAGTCAAGGTGGGGAAGAAGAATGAAGAGATTGGGTATTGGATGTGGAGAGGAGAGGATTGATGGAGAACATCCAAAAGCAGAGTTGGGAGTATAGCCTGGAGAGGAATAAAGACATAGGTGGCTTTCTGAGAGGAGCTAGCCAGAGGGAAATGCTTCAGAGGAGAGGAGTACTTTCAATTTATGAAGTCCAGGGCTGGAGTGAGCTTTCATGGCGAAGTCCTTGCTGGTCCATTGTAGAGAAAGAGAGACAGAAGTATAGATTTAAAGAAATTAATGAGATCAAAGTCTGAAGGGCTCTAATAGTATCATATTGCTTATCATGCTACCCTTCTCTTTTCTTTAACACATTCTGGTTTTTTGGAGGCATGAATTAGTTTTATATTTCCTTTTTAAAATTTTAATAATAGCTTTTTATTTTCATAATGCATGCAAAAATAGTTTTCCACATTCACCTTTGCAAAACCTTGTGCTCCCAACTTTTTCTTCCTTCCTTCCCTCTACCCCCTGCCCTAGACAGAAAGTAATCCCATATATGTTAAACATGTACAATTCTTCTAAACATATTTCCATATTTATCATGCTGCACAAGAAAAATCAGATCAAAAGGGGTAAAAATGAGAAAGGGGAAAAAAGAAACAAACAACAAAAAGGTGAAAATACTATATTGTAATTTATATTCAGTATCTATAGTCCTCTCTCTCTGGATGCAGGTGGCTCTCTTCATCACAAGTCTATTGGAATTGGCCTGAATCACCTCATTTTTAAAAAGAACCATGTCTATCATAGTTGATCATCACATAATCTTGCTATTGCTGTGTACAATATTCTTCTGGTTCTGCTCATTTCACTTAGCATCAGTTCATGTAAGTCTCTCCAGGCCTTTCTGAAATCATCCTGCTGATCATTTCTTACAGAACAATAATATTCCATAACATTCATATACCATAACTTATTCAGCCATTCCTTGTCTGATAGGCATCCACTCAGTTTCCAGTATCTTGCCACTACAAAAAGGGCTGCTACAAACATTTTTTGCACATGTCGATGGTTTTTCCATTTTTATGATCTCTTTCTTTGGGATACACACCCTGTAAAAACACTGCTGGATCAAAGGGTATGCCCAGTTTGATAGCCCTTTGGGCTATCAAATTTTAGTTCCAAATTGTCCTCAAGAATGGTTGGATTAGTTCACAAGTGCACCAACAATATATTAGTATCCCAGTTTTCCCACATACCCTCTAACATTTATCATTATCTTTTCCTGTTATCTTAACCAGTCTGAGAAGTGTGTAGTGGTACCTCAGAATTATCTTAATTTTAATTTCTCTATTCAATAGTGATTTAGAGCATTTTTTCATATGACTAGAAATGGCTTTAATTTCTTTGTCTGAAAATTGCCTGTTCACATCCTTTGACCATTTATCAATTGGAGAAAAGCTTGTATTCTTATAAAGTTGAGTCAATTCTCTCTGTATTTTAGAAATGAGGCCTTTATCAGAAACCTTGGATATAAACTCCTCCCTCCCCCAGTTTTCTGCTTCTCTTCTAACCTTGGATGCATTGATTTTGTTTGTATAAAATCTTTTTAATATAATCAAAATTATCTAACATGTTCTATTCTTTTGGCTTTCAAAACATTTATTGAATTGAAAAGTTTACCTGTACTGTCCCAGCAAGATAAAGATCTATCTGAAGATTGTTAGTTTATATCCTTTAGTTTAATGCAAGTAGAAACATGATTTCTTCTGCCCCTTCAGTCTGTGTACTATATGGGAGGGTTTTTACTCTTAAGTCATTGGCCAGAAGCCTTTTGGGTTTGTGAATGATCCAGACTGAATGATATTGTCTAATCCCAAATGAGCCACTTTAGGTAGGTAGTTTCCATTGCTTTGAAACATCCACAACTTCCGTATTTAGCACTCATCCCAAATCTGGGCAGAGGTTCCTTCAGATTAGGACAATTTTGGCAAGCTTCCTTAGACTTCAGCAACACATTTTTCACTTCATCTGGATTTTGATTAGGATCATCCCCATCTGTGCCATCTTCTGGCACCAACAATCTATCTACCAGAGTAGACTTTCTGAGACCCCCCTTCCTCAATCTTTCTTTGCTCCTGTTTTCTTCAGTAGGGAATTCATTTTATTCTTCTATGGGCAACAAGTGGTTGTGATATTTTCTTTGCAGAGCAGCAACCATTGTCTAGACCTATTTTGTTGATTGGCTGGTTACCCTGTTTTCCAGCTACTGGTCTTCTTTTACACTGTCTCATATGTTCTCTGGATAACAAGATCTTATACTAGGACTCTCCCTTGCTTATAATTCCTGATTCCAAACTTCAGTGTCATTTCATTTTCTATTTTATGTGAATATACATACATGTATGTGTATACCTGTGTCTGCATATGTTTGCATGTATGTGTGTGTACTTTTAGGAGAGGAGGCACTAGATAGCTAGTAAATCTTTTTCAGACAATCTCTTAACTGATATAGATATGGGCTATTAATCTCCATATCCTTTCTATATTTTATTGGCTTTAAAAATTTAAATTGTTTCTTTATATGATTCTATTTCCAAATATGTCTTTTTCTTATACCTTACCTAGAGACCTGTAAAAAGAACAAAAAAGAAAGAAAAAACTAATCAATCCATCAATTGAGTCTGGTAGTGTGTCCCTTATCCTATACTAACAATGCATACCCTTTTTATATTAATGTTTAGCCATTCCCGTGGGAGGGCTATTGAGGCCCATTGAATCTTTTAGATGCATAGATAGTTTTCAACATTCACCCTTGCAAAACCTTGTATTCCAAATTTTTTTCTCCGACCTTTTCTCCCATCCCCGCTCCTAGAGGGCAAGTAATTTGTTGTATGTTCAACATGTACAATTCTACATATTTCCATAATTATACTGCACAATTAAAATCAGATCAAAAAGGAAAAAAAATGAAAGCAAACAATAAAGAAGTTAAAATATTATGTTTTGATCCACACTAGGTCCCACAGTCTCTGGGTGTAGAAAGCTCTCTTCGACAGTAAACCCCAAATAAAAATCAGACTCAGAGTAAGAAAAGCAAAAAAGAGTTTATTATAATCTCACAAGAAAGGGCAACTCTCAATAGACAAGGTGTTAGTAGAGAAGTACAAAATACAAACTGCAAAACACAAGGTTATATTGACCAGAAGCACCCTCCCCCCTTGATCTTTTCTCCCATTGTCTGAGGATGTCCAGGCTTACATTCCAAATGTGGAAATCTATCCCAGAATCAAAAGGAATAAATTGCCTTTAAAAAAAGTACTTAAATGCTAATTAAAAGGTGGTGGGAAACAGGAAGGAAATGTTCATCCAAGACAATGGAACATCTGCAGATTTTTAGCTATAGCTCAATTTGATATTACAAAAGTATCAAGTCACAATTAGGGCATAGGTGGAAGCCACATCCTTATGAGAGGTCTTCACTCAGTTTATCCATATTTACATCTGGGCCCTTTTCTCTTTATTTATCATCCTTTGAAGACCTCTCACATCATTCTTGATACATTGCCTCAACATCTTGTTCTCAATTTCCATTTCCTCTGGACCTGTTTTGTCCTTTTTCTCTACTGGAGTCCATCATTGTCTAACTGGACTTCCTTCTCCAGGTTGTTCAGTCTTTAGCATCCTGACCAGTAATATCTGTACTACCTTTATGAAAATCTATGTCACAAAGTGGAGGCAGACAGGAAGTAGTATGATTCCATTTAAAGCTATCAGCAGGAACCAAAGAACTTGTTTCACCAGCTGTTTCCAGAGCAAGACCACCAAGAGTACATGGTGAGGATCATGTCTGGTACATGGGCTAGTTTTCTGATGTCTTGGGTAACTTTCTTCACTACCTGCCCATTATTATAAGCCAATAAGTAGTCTAATACTAATCAATACTGGAGTGCTGTTTCTCTAGTCTGAGTGGCTTTGCTAACAAATCCAGTTCTTCTGTGGTCTGATCAACCATGGTCTGGAGTCTAATAAGCCTATTCAGACAAATTGAAGTTCTGTATCCCAAATTCCTCATCTGGGATCATCTATCATCAGAGCCATATGTGTCTCCAGTAATTAGAGTAAATAGCCTTTCACAAATAAATATGCTTGTCACAAAAGTCAGCAACAACAAATATGTTAAAAGAAACAAAGAGATATATGCATCTAACAAGATAGATGCTTAGGCCAAATACTTACTAATTTAGGATATAATGGCCACATATTATCAGATAGGAAACTGCAAGATCTTACATACTTGAATTGTGCTCATAGCTTCTACTGAATACTTGCCCTGATTATAAAAATTTTCTCTAAAAGGAAAAAAGCAGGGACATGATTATAATCAAAAATTGTCCTTCAGATCTCAGCCTGAGAGCACACACATGACAGGATAAAGCATTCATAGCTAATTGTGTGCAATAACAATTCAACCTTATAGTCAGCCTCAGGAATAATCAGATGGGTTCTTATTCAAGGGAACACCACTGGGAAACTGAGTCAGAAGGAGACTACCTTAAGCAGAGGCCAAAGTTGTCCTCCCAGCTCTTGACCAGATACTAACCTCTACCTGTAACAATTCGGGATCACATTTCTCTGACTAGCTTGTGGCATATTCCTTTCAGATGGCTTCATGATCCATCAGAAAATTACATCCCCAATTCAAAATTCCAATTCAAAACTCAGTCCAAAGAGATTTTACCTCTTATAGCAAGTCTCATTAATTAAAGCTTCAGGTGATTTTAGCTCTCAAGGATCACATATCCTAAATAAGTTTTGACTATAATCTTATATTGATAACAGTAAGAGCTTCATCCTAGAAAGTTCATTTTCATATCTAAGTAGAGGGGTTTAAATTCAACATTACACGAATCATTTCAATTTAAGATACTCAATAACCAATCTGTATCAAAATATGTTCAGGTATTTACCATATTGAAAGGGACAGAGACATAGACCACTGTTCTCAGAATCTCCCTAAACAATAGAATGAACAATTACAACTTGCAGAGTACATAGAATATACTGTCCTAATTTCACAGTAAAGAACCCTATCAGAATTGACATTAATTTCTTTATCCTAAAAATGTTAATTCAACTTCCTTTGATCAAGGAGTTCCTATAAATTTTTCTGGAAATACAAATGAAAGGTACAACACCAATATTGTTAAAGTTCCTCTAAGCACAAACATTTTCATCTCACCAACATATTCCTAATTTGCAGAGGCAATTTAAGAGGTTATAAATTGTCCTTAACAGTCCATTCTGGATGTTTCTCCCTAAGTCCTGTAAGCCCAATATTCTCAGAATGCAGTCTCAGACTTATGTAATGGGGTCTTCCCACTCTGCATCTTCCAGGATTTAGTAAGCATTCATTTTCCTGGAATTGCAGACTCCAAAGATGTTATTTGGGTTAGCAATCTGTTATGGGCCAAAACTTGAAACAAGGTTCTAAGTGGAATTAAGGAGACAGTGGTTGAATCTAGTTTAGCATTGATTTAATCCTACAACAAATAATGGTTTCCTAGTGATATAATGATAGGTTTATACTCAGTGTGGAACATATAAGGAAGAAGCTCTCATGGCCAGAGAGACAAGCACACTAGAAGCTCTCAGAGGCTGAGACAGATTCATTCCATCATCCAACTTTCTTGTGGCTGGAGGCTGAAGCACAAACCTTTGGATTAGGAGAGATTTAGGAAGCTAGAGGTAGAAGCAGAGAAGACAAAGGACTGGCGGCAGGAGCTCAAGTTTTCAGAACCAAGGAGAGAGATAGGCCTCTAAGACAGCTAACCAGGCCCCAGGAAGGAGACAGGACTTGAAAAGAGACAATAAAGGATTTGGACTTTAATCCCTGGCTACCCCTGGGATTACTGAACTGAAAGGAAGGCTGCTCCCAGAGACCCCAAGGAAACCGAACAAAAGAGAACATTACAGCAATCCTTGCTTCCTAAGGGCTACAATGGCACTGCCAGTATATAATTCCTTAAAAATTTATCCTTTGTTTCAAAAGAGGGTCTTTCCCTTCCCCATCTCCCTGAAATGAAATAAATCAGTCTCATATGGGGAAAGTCCCAGATCACTTCTGGGAAATAGTTCTAATTCTTTAACAAAACAATGTACAAACATTTGGTCTAAAGCAATTTAGTGTCTAACATCAGTTTAGTAAACTGTTTCTTAAGAATAGGATTCATTCTTTCCACTTTCCCTGATGAGGGCAGATACCCAGGTATATGCAATTGCCACTCAATTAGCAATCACTCTCCATTATTTCTTATAAAACCTTAGAAATAAAATATGTTCATTTATTGGAATCAATAGTCTCTACCAATTCATACCTAGGTACAATTTGTTCTAATGTTATTCCACTAAATCTTAAAGCAGCAGAGCCCAGGGGAAAGCTTCCACCCATCCCCTCTGGTGTCATTTCATTAAAACCTAACCAATGCTTGTTTTTTGTTATGCATTTGTTTTTTTTTAATGTGGATAATATAGAAATGCTTTGCATGATTGCACATATATAATCTATATTAAAATGCTTGCCTCTCCAAAAATGGGGAGGAAAGGGAGAAAGGGAAAGAGGAAGAATATTTGGAATTACATTAAAAGAAACATTGTTTAAAAACAAAAAACAAAATCCTAACCAAATATTTTGGAGCCAGGCTCTCTTCTTCCAGAGGGACACCTCCTTAATACCTTCTTATTTATCTTTAGACATATTGTACACTTCTCAGATACAATTTGTTCTGCAGTTCACATGTCCCCATACACCAAATTTTCTTGCTTTTATTTCCTTCTTAAAGGGAGAAAAGCAAGACAAGCCTTAAGATTAATATTCTAAATAGCTTTGGGCCAAATTTCACAAAATTTATATCACAAATCCAGCTGGACTGAAAAAAATGATAAAGAAGTTTATACAATTTTTACAAATTACCCAATATACAATTTAGAAAGCAACATAGTATAATTAGGAGATACAAACATGTGACCTCTTTAGGTAAGTTACCAGAGAACTTTGTTAATATCTCATATAATTTCAGAATCAGAATTCCAATTTAAATACACAAAATTTAAGGTGGCAGAAAACTGTCCTTTCAAATTTATCTACAAGGCTTTAAGAAATTGGTGGACTTTAAGACCCTGGAGGAGAGGGTTAGAGAAATTTGGACCCAGTTGTCTGGCTGCAGGTCTGTGGCCCAGTGACTAGCCCACCTCCACACAACAAATGCCAGGGGGCATGTTGAAGATGTTGGGGTACCAACACAAATCCCAGAAGAATCCAAGCCATTGAGGGACACCAGCCTAGCCCAGATAGTACAAACCTGAGAAGGTTGGAAAATCACAGAGAGAACCATTTTTCCTTTCTGCAGTTTTTCTGTAAACCTCAAGCTCTGGCCCTCACAAGGCTTTAAATCATGTAAATCAGGCTTACTTAAAAATAAAATAGATTAACTCAGTTTAGCTAACTGAAAGGTAGTGCCAAGCAACTTAATACTTAGTCTCAAAACCTCCAGAATTTGCCAAAATGTTTTAGCAGTTCTATAACTTTAACTATATCTGCAGACCCAAATTGGTCAGTTCTAAGTCTACAAAAAGATCAGGGTTTTTTTTTTTTTTGTTTTGTTTTGTTTTGTTTTTTTATTTTTTTGGTGTGGCAGTTAAAAACTTTCCCCATCTCAGAACTAGTCTTTCTTTTCTCTAGCTAAAAGATTTTTGCAAAAGTCCAATTATGTACAAAACAAGCACTTTTAAATCCCAAAAAGCCAAATTTTTCTTTTGTAGTTCGGTTGACAGAGAAATACAGAAGACAAAACACAAGCTCACATTAACATAAACACAAACTTCTTTTCTAAATCAACCTAGCTCCTGTTCTCGGCTCCACCTTGGCGAGGAAGCTAGGAGGGGAATTATGGAGCTGAAATCTTAGGAAATGGCCAGCTGAGTATTGAAGAATATCCCTAGGATTATGTCTATATTTTTCTTATCACATTTTTCTTGAGACAAGAATTCTATGAACACCAGTTCAAAAGCATGCAACTTAATGGTCCTTAGGATGCACCAAGTACAAATGAATAAGTCTCTCTCTCTCTGTCTCTCTCTCTGTCTCTCTCTCTCTCTGTCTCTCTGTCTCTCTCTCTCTCTTTGTCTCTCTCTCTCTCTCTCTCTCTCTCTCTCTCTCTCTCTCTCTCTCTCTCTCTCTCTCTCTCTCTGTCTCTCTCTCTCTCTGTCTCTCTCTGTCTCTTCTCTCTCTGTCTCTCTTTCTCCTCTCTCTCTATGTCTCTGTGTGTGTGTGTGTCTCTCTCTCTCTCTCTCCTCTCTCTCTCTCTCTCTCTCTCTCTCTCTCTCTCTCTCTCTCTCTCTCTCTCTCTCTCTCTCTCTCTCTCTCTCACACACACACACACACACACACACACACACACACACACACACACACACACACCCCTACTTATCACCTCTATCTTATCTATCTGAAGGGATTCTGACTAGCCTGACTGTTGCCCCCAATCTAAATCTGTCTCCTCTCCCCCCCAGCCCAAACCCCACAGAATTCCTTAATTATGCACCAACAAGCAATACAGGTTAACATGGTCTGTAACTACTAACCATCTCATTTAGATATACTAGACATATCACAGAAATCAGCCAATAAGAAAATAGGACCAAACCGTTCCCATAATCACATACTCCTTTCTCAACAAGAGCATTTCTGCAACGTGGCAGAAAACTGATTGTGCACCAAAGATAAGGTAGCCTCTGTACTCCCTCTTGGCAGGGTCCCATACCCTAGCAATTCCCCCTTTTTATCTTTTAGATAAAAAGTTCTTTCTTGAGCTGCAACCTCTGAAAGGATGGTGGAGAAAGATCTATAAAAGCATCCTAATATTACAGGGCCAAAACAAAGCAGTAATGACATAACAACACTCAGGGCAATCCATGATTCTAATTTTAACCACCATGAAGAGGTATTGTACCAATGTATGATTTTTTTCAGCAGTTTTGTCTGGATTCAAATCTTCATGAGAAGCTTTCTCTATGTCAGATGGTAGTTTAAATAAACTTTCTATGTCACCTTCAATTGTGTTATTGAGAAATAAACCATTCAAATGCTCTTGATACCATCCCAACGTCTTGTGTGACTATACAACAAAGGAGTTACACAAACCTTTGTATATCTGTAGTCACATTGTAATTGAGCCTAGAGTTTCAATAACTTCTGCTCCTATTTGCAATGATACTTCCCTTAAGTCTTTTATCATCTGACACAATTATTCATCTAGTTCCTCTATAATCTCCCCACATGAACACATATTTCCTTCCCAGACAGGCTTTAGTGTAGAACTGGTAACCAATTCTCTTGCCCTTTGTCCAAGAACCAGGGCCCAAGATGTTTTTCCATGTGCTAAACTGCCGACCCAATTCTGGAGTGACAAGAATGTGTCCTATGGAGGCTTGTGATTTATAAGGGGCCAACCTGATGACCCCTTTATGTAGACACTGCAATCCTCCTGTGTGGTAAGAGTATCGCTATGACAGGGTGTCCCCTGTGTGCCCAACATGTGTCACATGATACCCCCATTCCCCCCTGAGACAATCCTAGGCCATGGTGGGTCCATAACCCACCTTTTATTCTCTGTTGCCAGGCCTGATTGTATGTAACACAAACCCATATATATAGAAAGCACCTTGCTAGTGGTCTTGGGGGCACGCCTTCTCCTCCTTTTTGACAGTCCCCTCTTCTTCCTCCTTTTCCTCTTCTGCTTTATGGATAACTGAGATGTCTGGTGGAAATACACTGCTGAGCTGCAAGCATATCCTGGCCCCCAAATTAGAACTCTACAGGTCTCTCCCATCCTTCAGGACCCTTTTTCATTACCATGGTCTCATTCTTAGGGGGCCTTCTTAATGAAGATGGGGTGTTGTCTTTTATTAACTCTCTGCCTATATTCACCAGAGATTATTTCATAGCTGGACTTAAATCATTTGAATCAAATTTTTAGTAATTTATTGTGTGCACTGCTTTATCTATAGCTTTTTGAGTGACCCTACTTCCTTCTCCCTCTTTTTGCTTTTTGCTGAAGAGAATCTTCAGGGTCCTATTAGTCCTTTCTACAATGGCCTGTCCTTTGGGGTTGTAAGAAATCTCAAAAATATGATGTATGGAGAATGCCTGTAAGAACTGTTTTAATATTTTTGAGGTATATGAGGGTCCAATATCAGTATCGATGGTGTGTGGGATACCCATAGAGGCAAAACAGTGAAATAAGTTATTTATTACATGTGAAGCAGCTTCCTCTTGTTGAGAGGATGCAGCTACAAAGTCTGAATAAATGTCAGCTGTAAAATGAATATGTGTTTTTCCCATATATATGAGGTATGAGTAGCTTCACTAGCTTGATAGCAGTGTCAGGGAGGAAGGAGAGTATGGAAGAAAAGTTATGAAAATAAAATTGACACGGATTGGATATGGAGGGATGAGAGTATGGATTCAAGGATGACACCTTGGTTGGAATCCTGGGTGACTAAGAAGATGGTGGATCCCTTAATAATAATAGAATAATATTTCATAAAGTGGAAATTATCCTAAACAACCTGGTACTAGCTAAGAAATAGAGTTATGGATCAGTGGAATAGATTAAGTACAAATTACATCATAGTAAATGATAATATTAATCTAGTATGATAAATCCAGAAATCCTAAAATGTAGGTACATAGCAAAGGTTCTGAGGTTCCACGGACCAAAACATTGTTTTCTAGATCCCAGATCACAAATCATCCATTTAAGAAAATTAAAAATATATAAGCATACCTAAAAAATATTGCAAGTTCAGTTCTAGACCATTGCAATATCATGTCACACAATTTTTTTCTCAATGAATATAAAAATTACATTTAAACTATATAGTCTACAATTTACAAATGTAGTCTACTAAGTGTTCAAAAGCATTATGTCTAAAAAACACTCTAAAATACTTAATTAGAAATGTGGTATTGCAAGTATGTGTGTGTGTGTGTGTGTGTGTGTGTGTGTGTGTGTGTGTGGTAACCCTCATGTGAGCCTTTAGCAATCAGTCTTTTTGTGGTGGTAGGTCTTTCCCCCTAGTTGATATGTTGATGGATGCCGAGTGATTACGGTGATTAGTGATTATGGTGGTGGTTGCAAAAGCTTGAGATAACTCTGATAATTTCTTAAGATAAGAAAACAATGAAGTTTGCCATTAATTGACTCTTTTCCTTTCACTTGAAAACTTAAAAAGCCTTTGTAGGATTATTAATTCACCTAATTTCAATATTGTTGTGTCTCAGAGAATAAGGAGGCCCAAGGAAAGGGACTAAGACTAGAGCTGCTGATCAGTGGAACAATCAGAACACACACAACATTTATCAAGTAATTCCACTGTCTTATATGGGCATGGTTCATGACACCCGCCAAAATTACATCAAAGATAGGAATCTTTAATTGATGATCATAGAGCACTCTAACAAATATAATAATAATGTAAAAGTTTGGAATATTGTGAGAATTACAAAAATGATACACAGAGACATGATTTGAACACATGCTGTTGGAAAAATGGTGCCAGTAGAGTTCCACAAGGTTGACACTAATTTTCAATTTGTTAAAAAAAAAATAAAATAAAATAAAATGCAATAAAGCAAAGTACAATGAAATGAGGTATACCTGTATTCAAGTACTTCTGCAATTCCCTCCTCCCTTCTCTAAAAGCCATACCCAAGATGGTTAAGAAGTTCAAACTAGGCATGATAGTGGACATCTATAATTTTTATTATCAGGAAGACCTAGCTTGAGGCTGATGGATATTGTTCTTTTGCTCTTTTCCATGTATTTACTACTACACACTAGCCTACCTTCTCCACACACTAAGTAGAAGCCTTTCCTTTTAGTAAATTTGTATAACTGAGCAAAACAAATCAACCTATTGGCCATGACTGAGAATGTGTGTCTGATTCCTGGTAGTCTATCACCTTTCTGTCAACATATGGGAGACATGGTTTGTTACTAGTCTTTACTAGTCAAGTACAGAGAATCTAGTACTTGAGGATAAGTCATGACAATTGCTTAAATAAACATTTTAAATAGACAGATCTGGTGATATATTTCTATGTAGAAAATCAAGAACTAGTTGGTACATGATCTTTTATTTAATTTATCAACTTAGAAATTTTTTGCTTGTATTCAAGAGGCAAAAAATTCCTGTATAAATTTTGCTCTCTTAAAAAGAGATAATTGCATCTATGTTTGTTTTTAGGCTCAAAAGTACAGTGCCTAAAACATATACACACAGCTATAATTCTTGTCATTCATTCTTGTCACATATGTAAATGAATTTGGTTCATTTTCTTCCTTTCCTAACAAATGGATCAATGATATCTTTTAGGACAAACTCTCAGAAGGTTCAAGAATAGATTCTGTGTTTCTCTGAGTTCCATTTTAAGTAAGTTTCCTTCTTCAAACCTTGCCTGAACTTTCAGCTTTCTGTAGCATGTTAATGAGTAGGGAAATCTTCCAAGTGACCCCCTCATGAAAGAGTCTTTATTTTCATTCAAGTCCTTATGTTCAGCAAAATACAACTCATTCTGATGCCAATAGTACTTTACCAAACTGGGCTAGAAAAAGAAAAGACTTACTGGCTGTCTTCCAGATAAATAATAAAATTTAAAAATTTAAAAAAGCTCTTTGAACAGCAAATGGCTTCACTTGGAATCCGCTTAAGTTCTTCAGTTCTAACATATCTACACTTTTAAATATATTTTATATTATCAAAGTTTTACAGAAATGAGGTTAGCATTAGTAGAATATGTCAAGGCAATTGTGAATACTTGTTTTATGTACTCCAAAGAAATAGCAAGTGGGAGATCATTGTTTTTACATCCTGCAATATTATGTCATGAGAATCACAGAATTTTAATTGGCAATATTTTCTCTTTGACGTGGGAGGTCTGTAATTAGGTTATAATATTCCTGTGAATTTTCATTTTGGGATTGTTTTCAGTGAATGATGTTGGATTCTTTCTGTTTCTATTTTACCTTCTTATTCTAGAATATTAGAGCAGTTTTATTGGACTTTTAAAATTAAAATATGATATCTAAGCTGATTTAAAAATCTTATTTAATTTTTTTTTTTTTTTACCATGGCTTTCAGGTTTCAATAATTCTTAAATGATCTCTCCTGGACCTATTTTTTCAGGTCAGTTGTTTTTTAAATAAAAAAATTCACATTTTCTTCTATTTTCATTCTTTTAATTTTGGAATCATTAGCTTCCTCTTGCCCAAATCTATGTTTCAAGGGATTATTTTCTTCAGAATTCATTTTCTTTCAGTGTGGTTTTAAACTTCCTTTTCTATTTGACAAATTCTATTCTTTAAGGAGCTCTTCAGTGAATTTTTATACTTCTTTTTTTTTTTCCCATTTCATCAATTCTGCTTTTCAAGGAGTTTTATTCTTCAATGGTTTTTTTGTGCTTCTTTTACCACTTGGTCTATTCTCTTTTTTGAAATGTCTTCAGTATTTTTTGGTGTGTGCTTTTATCAAACAATTGATTTTTTTTCATGATTCTCTTTCATTACTCTCATTTCTTTTCCCAAATTTTCTCTACCTCTCTTATTTAAATCTTAAATTCTCTTCTATGAATTTAATCTCTTTAAAAAAAAAAAAATCTCTTCCAGGAATTCTTTTTGGGCCTGAGAGCAATTTACATTTTCCTTTGAGGCTTTAGCTATAACTATTTTGACTTTGTTGTCTATTTGATTTCCATCTTCCTCATACCATCATTTCATCATTTTTTATAATCAGATTCTTCATTTGCTCATTTTCCCAGCCTATTTCTTAACTGTATCAAACTGCTGACCACTTGAATGACCACCATATAATATCTTAAATTATAGAAGGCAAGGCAAGAACAAAACAAAACAAAAAACAAACAAAAAACTGAGTGAAATGTACTTCAATTATAACAAGTCAATATAGGAGTTTTAAAATTTTAAACTTTTATCTATGTTTCATCTAGAACCTGTCAGCAAGGGAAAACATCACACAGTAAGATGTACTGGGGAAAACCATTAAGACATGTTCAAACTTTCAGCCTGCTAGATCAGTACCTCACAGTACCTGACAAAAAAACCCAGGTTAGGTAGAATGCTCCCTAGTAGACAAATCAGATACCCCCTAATGAATCTAACTTAGCTAGACCCTAACCTTTGTGATTACCGTATATAGTAGGTGGAAAGTGCAGGTAAATGTCTCACCATAGGTGTTTATTTGGCCCATATTCAGATGACATGCTTATTTCTTATATCAGGGATGGAAAAATGTGATATGAAAGGAAACATACCTGAGGTACAGAACAGATAATGAATTTATAGCATGAATTTCTAAGGCCTTGAGTTATGGGGAAAATTATTTTGAAGAAATTAGAGAGAAAAAGACTTTCCAGTGACCATAAAACTAAATATGTTATCTCGCAATTGGCCAAGATCCAATTTTGTATCTTGAAGAATTCGGGTGGGAGATTATTATCTACTAAGGAGTGAAAGCATTATCTTTCAATTTTTTGTTGATGATATTGAAAGGATTTTTTTCTTTTTTAAAAAACAGCATTTTTAAAACTTACATGTAAAGATAGTTTCAACATTCATTGTTAAAATGAGATTTTGTACACACATTTTTCTCCTTCTTTCCTTTTCCCCCTCAAGAAGGTAAGCAATCTGATATAGATTATACATGTGCAATAATTTAAAACATTTTCACATTAATCATATTGTGAAAGAAACAGAACAAAAGGAAAAAGTCACACAAAAGAAATGAAAATAGTATGCTTCCATCTGCATTCATATTCCATAATCCTTTCTCTGGATGTAGATAGCATTTCTATCATGAATCTTTTGGAATTGCCTTGGATCATTATGTTTCTGAGAAAAGCTAAGTCTGTTGTAGTTGATCATTGCACAATGTTGCAGTTACTGTGTATGATCTCCTGGTTCTGCTCATTTCACTCAGCACCAGTACATGTAAGTATTTCCAGGTTTTTTTCCTTCAAAAGCATCCTGCTCATCATTTCTGAATGCACTTTCATATTCTGCTGGTCCCTATTGATGGATGTTCCCTAAACTTCCAATTTTTTGTCAATACAAAAAGAACTCTAACAATTTTTGTATATGTAGGTCCATCCCCCTTTTTGTAATCTCTTTGGGATACAGACCTAGTAAAGATTTTTGTTTTGTTTTGTTTTTTGCTGAGGCCATTGGGGCTAAGTGACTTGCCCAGGGTCACACAGCTAGGAAGTGTGAAGTGTTAAGTGTCTGATGTCAGATTTGAACTCAGGTCCTCCTGACTTCAGAGCTGGTGCTCTATCTACTGGGCCACCTAACTGCCCCTAGCATAATATATTTCATTATATTCATCTGTAAAGCCACAGTTTATTCAGTGACTCCCCAGTTGATGAGCATTTATTTTGTCTCCAATTTTAAAAGTGTTGCTATAAAAATTTTGGGGTATATGAAAACTTTTTTTCTTATTAATGATCTTCTTAGGGCATTTGCCTAATTATGGAACTTAGGTCAAAGGGTATGGATATTTTAGTATCATTATGTGCTATCTAAGAGTTTAAGCACTGTATCTTTATTTTTTATTCCATTCAATAATCTAAAATGTAAGTTTAGGTTATGTAACTTTGGAAGGGAGATAAGACTTCATGGTTCAGAAAGGGCTGAATCATTTTGATTAAGTTATGGAATAAGTTATGATAATATTCAACTTCAGAGGGAATGAAAAAAGGAACCTGGGCTGTTTCCTAAAGGCAGAAAGGGTCTGAGAGCAAAAGGGACAAATGAAATTGTATTTAGAAAGGAAGCAGAATCTACAAATTGCAATATGTGTGAAAGAGACTGAAAGGGTTTGGGATTTAAACAACTTTATCTTGGAGTGCCACCTGGTGACTTCTGGAGATATTGCAACTGCTCAAAACCATTGCTCTTTTTATTGTTCTATCATTTGTGACCCTTTTGGGATTAATAAATAGCAAAGCTGCAGATTTCTGTCCAATATAAGGAAAAAATTCTTATCAAAGAATGGGACAAAGTAGATGTCCTTTTCAATTCAGATTATGAGATACCTTCTTGGAACTTTTTTTTTTTTTTTGGTGACAATCCTTTAGAAAGAATTCTGCCTTAATCACTGTCATAATTAGAAAAATTCCAAAGTTCAAACCTCTGACAGAAGCTGCTTGTCAACTCAATTAAAATAGCCTTTTAATTTAATTTTTAAAATGACGCTGATCATTTGAAAGTGACTTTAAATTAAATTGATTAAATGTGACACAGTTAATAATTGGAAAGCTCGAATAGTCCTAGTTTTCAGATTATGTGCATGTAATGGTTTGGTCCTGACTTCTCAATTCAATTCAATGAACATTTTTTGTCTACTATATGTCAGATAATGAATTAAAAAGAGTCTCCACCCTCAAGGAGTGTCCCCTAATGGGGGAGATAATATATAAACATATATGTGCAATATAAACAAATTATATACAAGATAAATAGAAATAATTAAAAGAGGGAAAATACTGGAATTAAACGTGGATAGGGAAGGCTTCCTGGTTAAATTTCTGGTTTGGTGAAAGGGAAACTAAGGCAGCCTAGTACTTAGACTGGATTAAAGAGGCTGACATCTTGATAAACTACTTCCTGGTTCTTCAGAAGTATTTTTTTTTTTTAAATAAATAGAAGATAAATATTCTTTCTACTTTAAATTACGTCAGTGTTACAAAACTGAATCTGAAAACTTACATCTTAAAAAAGTTTAATGGTGCTCCTATCTTCTCTCCACAGTAGAGACCAGTTATTATCTCTGATTTCCATATGTAACTGAAATGTAGAGAAGTGAAATCAGAATTTGGAACACCAATTCTTGGCTGTTGGTCAAGTTGTTATAACACTTCATCCTCACTATGACCTTGATCCCTCACTTCTGTCTGGGTCATCTCAGTACTAGCCCCTCTCTCCTTTTCTCTCCATCTTGACTGCTTGATGAACCGTTTCAACTTTACCCTGTCCTCTCTTGAATTCCTCCCTCTTTATGTGTCCAGCCTAGCCTTGGATCACTACCACCGTTTGTCAGCTTTTGCCTGTACACACATACTGCTGAACAAAGGCAGAGAAAAACCTACAACTGTTGTGACTGGGTCTATTACAAACGTATTAACTCAACTGGGCCCTACTAGGCAATCCTACTTCACAGACTTTACCAACTAACTCTTGTTAACCATGCTCCATAGCAGCTGTCAACGGTCTCCTCACAGTCTTTCAGAAAGCTCAGAATCTTGCCTCATTTTTATAGGGGGAAAAATGAGGTTATTGACTTTGAACTCCCTTTTATCTCCTCTTTCTGATTTTCTATCACTCACAGGTGCCTTGTATTATTACTTTCTCCTTCTCCCTTGTGGTCTTTACCAAGGCTAGCCCCTCAAATAATCTCATTCCATCTTGTCTTCTCCAACATATTGCCACATCTGTCATTCCCATTCTTTCACTTATTTTTGATCTTTCCCTATTGACTCATTTCCTAGTGCCTACATTCTCATGTCTTGGAAAAAACCCATCCTTGATCCTTTTATCCCTGCTATCATCTTATTTCTCTTCTGTCATTTGTAATTAAAGCTCTACAATATGTATTCCATTTCTCTCCTCTCATTCTCTTAACCCCTTACAACATCGTTTCTGACCTTATCCTACTGAAACTCTCTAAAATGACTAATGATCTCTGCTGAATCCAGTGCCCTTTCCTCAATTCTCACTCTCCTTGACCTCTTTGTTATAGCTTTGATAGTGTTGATCACTCTCTTTCTTGACATTCTCTTGGGTTTTCAAGAAAACACTTCTTCCTAATTTTCCTCCTACCTATGAAACAGCTCTTCTGTCTCCATTCCTGGATCCTTCTCCAGATCACTATCTAATTGTAGGTGTCTTTCAGAGGTCTGTCCTGGGTCTCTTTTCTTCTCCCTCTATACTATTTCATGGATGATGTCATCAGCTTTCATGGATTTAATGACCATTTCTATGTTTTCAAATTCATCTTTCTGGCCCAAATCTCTCTGCTGACTTCCAATCTTTCATTTCTAACTCCCTTTTGGATACTTTCCTCAAACTGGATGAGTAGTAAACATTTTAAACTCATGTCCAAAACAGATCTCATTGTCTTTCCTCCTAAATCCTCCCTTACCATCAATTTTACCTTTTCTATTTTTGAGGGCAACAATAGTCACTCAGATCTAAGTTGTTAAAACCCACCCATTTCCAAACACTTGTCCACATCCAAACATCTATAATTTGCAACATCTCCTGAACCTAGCCCTTCTCTTCCTATATGGCTCGTACGCAGCCTCCTCGCCCTGATTATTGCCAGTCGACCCATGGAGGGGTTACCAGCCTCAAGTCTCCCCACTCCCATCCGTTTTCCATAAACTCCAGTGGCCTCCTCGCCAACTTCAGGACAAATACAGAGTCCTCTGCCGGACGTCCAACAGTCTTCATGTCTCGGTGCCTCCTCCTTCTCAGTTTTCCTGAACCTTACTTTCCAACATACACTCCCTTGATCCTTGGCACTGGGTTCCTTGCTAGTCTATGAACAAGATGGTTCCAGCATTGCTCCCCTGCCTAGAACACTTTCTTTTCTTCTATGACTACTGACTGCCTTGGCTTCCATTTGTCTCAATCAAAATCCCATCTCCTATGGGAAGCCTTCGCCAACCCCTCCTAATTCCAGTGCCTTTCCTGTTATTTCCTACTTAGCCCATACATGGCTTGCTTTGTATTTGTTACAGGTACAATCTTTTGTCTCTTTTTGTATTCCTGGCACTTAGCATAGTGCCTGGCACATAATGTTTATGAAATAGAACTTAATTCACATGTATTTTTCTCTGTTCAATTCTAAGCTCTTCTGGGCTAGATTTTGTTACTCTCAATGGTTTTGAGAGAATTAGTGTGGGATACTTTAAAGGTTGACACAATATAGAGCAACTGCTAACCATGGTTGTAACTGATAGGTTCCCAAGGAAGTAGAGACCTCTTGGAGGCAGTAATCACCAATAACAAGCACAGCAACAAAAACCTCTTTATAACTATTGCCAGATATCTTCTAATAAATGATCAAAGTGGCTTCTTGAAAAGCTAAAACATTTTCCCTGCTAATATTGGGGTTTCCAACCTTTTATGAGGAAAGGAGTTAATTTCTTTTCCTCCAAGCCTTTAGATAACCTGTGTATATGTATGTGTTGCTAGGGATGTTACCAATTAAGCTTTTAAAAGTTACTGGTTGGAAATCCCTAATTTAATAAAATCATAGAGCTAGAAGGGAACTCAAGATCTTTTCCTATTTTCTGTCAGGATAAGAGCCAAACAGCTGAGAAAGATATTTATCTCTATTTTAAAACCAGTCTTTTGGTAGCCTAATTGCAATCTGCTTCTGATCTTTAATGACAATTATGATAATACCTCACAACAACCCTGAGGGAGGTTGTACAGTTCATTGTTCTGATTATAGAGGTGAGAAAAATGAGCCTCAAAAAGTTGAGGCTGACCCATATTCACACAGGTACTAAGTGGTAAAAATAGGATCCTAGACATAGCATTTGAATATTCAAGTACTACGTCATATTAACCTTACAATAAATCTGGAAGGTAGGTACTATTATTGTCCCCATTTTACAAATGAGATAAATGAAACAGAGGTTAAGTGACTTGCTGAGGTTCACATGGCTAGTAAGTGAGGCTGGATTTGAACCCAGGCCTTCTTGACTTATACATTTAGAACTTTAGCCACTGCATCACCTTGCTGACTTAAGTTGTACAACCAAAGTTTGAACACACAAGTTACCTTCAGATCTGTGATCTTTTTCCCATGCCACACTGCTGCTTATGAGTTGAAGATCCCTCCTAGTTTCAAAGTTTTGATTATCTCTACATGATTCCTTATAGAAGTCCATGTTTATTCATCACAAGAAAACTAGTCTGAGTCAGAATTCTAAGTTGCTATTTCCATTAGCTTTCTCTTTTTCAGGTTATACTTTAATTCCTTTAATTTTGCCAATCATTTATTTCTCCAATTCCTTATCATTCTGGCCTCTCTTTTCTCACCACATACCTACTTCAAAAAAGTTCCTTAAATGGTTTCATTTTAACAGCAAGGGTCAGTTTTGGGAATATGAATCTAACAGATCCTAGAAAAGCTAAAATAAACAATCAAGAAATGCTGTGATTTCAATTATATAGTGGCTAAAAAATAAATACCTAATATTGCATAATTAACGCTATAAAAAACTAGATACTACTGTTACTAATCTAGCCCATTAGAATGGTTCCCATCAGCTCAGAGCTGGATTGAGTCAGTGTCCAAATTAAAATTCTGGCTCTACTGGTTAACTGTTTAAATGAGGAGATTGGTAATCCCATGAATCTGAAGTTCCTATCAGCCCTAAAACTATGATCCTATCATCTCACTTCAAGCAAGACACTCAAATGTTACTAAAACTGTGTAAGCCTCATTATTTTCAGGAAAATATTATTTTAAAATACTGAGACACATTTGTGAATGGCCCTTTGAAAAGAACTGAGTAAAGTAGGAAAATAAATGAATTTCCTATCACTTTTTTTTCCCACTCTTATTTCTGACACAGATATTAAAAGTAACACATCTAAGACATGAAACTTGTGAACACAGAAGCAAAGCAATGGGAATCTCAGTTCTGAATAATTTAGCACTAACTACATGATTTTTGCTGATTGCAAACATTTTATTTAGAAATAAAAGTGCAGTGGCCCTGGAGAAGGACTAGGTTCAAATCTTGCCTGTGTTATGTCCTACTTTTGTGGCCTTCCACAAATTACTCCACCTCCTTAGACCTTAAGTCTTAAGTCTAAAACAACGGGCTTGGACTAGGTGTCTGAAATCCCTTCTGGTGTTACATTTATGGTCCCTCGACCAGATAATATACAGGTTTTAATCATCGAGTACAAGAAAGTCAGAATAAAGTACATTTAGATTAAAACAATAGGAAATACAACAGAATCCTTGAAAGTGTATGATTTATATTAGAACATGTACTTTGAAGGGGAGAACCAATCACACTAATACACACCTTAAAAATAAGCAATAATTGGTCATAGAAGGCAATGACCAAATTTTGCAAATCAATATTTCTTGAAGATGATCAAAGGAGGTAAAGATATCTTTAGTCACCGTGTTCACTTATGTAACCAGAGCAGGCATCAATAAAATCACCTTGATTAAGCAGTTTAAAAACTTGCTTGGAGCAAAGGTTATGACACTTGGTTAACTTTCCTGGGTAAGATTTATTTTCGAAACCTATTACCTCAGAGAGGGAAAAAAACACTTATATTACAAAATTTCTAATTCACACACAAATGAAATGAGTAAGACAAAACTGTCTGCTTTAAAAGTTTATCAATAACCTCTTATATACACATATATATTCACAAAGTGGTTTAAAGAGTCCCCAAACAGTCCTTCTGTCAAGCTCCATTGGCTGAGAACTCTAATGAGGTCATTGGCCATGGAAAGTAGAAATACAGGTGGGCGTTAGTGCTCTTCATTCTTTTGGCTTCACAGATCTTTTAACTGGGGATAGAAAGGAGTCCATTTTCATCAGCTGTATCCAAAATTTTACAGATTACTGGAGATTCTACCTAAAGAACAAAAATAAAGTATTTTTAATTAATATGCTCTTTAAGACAAAGGGATGGAAATAATTTCTGTTTCACTGGTCTGGTTCAACAATTCAGTAAAATTTTTTTTAATATTACTAATGCTCTTTTACAATTATTAAAATTTGTTTCAAGATATCATACAATCTTCAGTTGATTCCCAATGAATTTTACCCTTAAACAATTAAATAACACAAAAAAGTTGAAAATGATAGTATATGCAACTTTAAATAGTTCTGGTTGTTAAAAGATGAATATCTAAGATCATACAACATTCCAAAGTAGTCATATACCATAATTTGTTCAGATATTCCTCAATTTGCAAGCATGATTTATTTCCATGTTTTGCTTTTACAAATAGTACTACTCTGCATATTTTTCTCTTAATAGGACTTTTCTTATCAATAATCTCCTAGGGGTATGAACCTAATAGTGTCACTACTAGTTCAAAGGTTATCAGCAATTGCAGTTTATTTCACCAGCTGTTTGCTATTATAGGGGATCCTGCCAACACTTCCATAAGAAAAAACAACAAGCAAAAGCTTTCCTTCTCAGATAACCTCTCCACAAGGTGTAATCTTGCTTGATTAGAATTCAAATACCTTGAGGGCTAATATTGTCTCTTTTCTACATTTCTACTACTAGCACTTAACCACAGTTCCAAGCACATATCAAGTAACTAATAAATGCTCACTTATTCATTCTTTTATTTACAATTTTAAAATTGTATTCCAAGATAGTTAAGAGCTCCTAGAGAGCAGGGGCTGTTCTTGCTTCTTTTTTTAAACCCAAAGCTTAGCACAATATCTCAAATAAACACTGACTAAATGCTTTCCAACTAGTTAAAGCAAACCACCATCAACAATGAATTATTGTGCCTGTTTTCTTTCATCACTTCCAATAGTGAACTTAAAAGTATCATAGTAGCCAGTGGGTTCCAGGTGATTTGCATTTGTATGATAGTTAGTGATATTAAACACTGCTGTAAATGACTGTTGATGTTTTGCATTTCATTTTTACCTCTGACCATTTGTTTATTGGAACATGGTTCTAATCTTAAGAGATTGCTGTTAAATTTCTGTAGATTTTGGTTATCAGACACTTATCAAATTTATTCTATCTGCCATTATTTTTATTTGAACAAAAGTTTTTTTTATAAAAAATAAAATCAGGGGGCAGCTAGGTGGCACAGTGGATAGAGCACCAGCCCTGAATTCAGGAGGACCCAAGTTCAAATCTGGTCTCAGACACTTATCACTTCCTAGCTGTGTGACCCTGGGCAAGTCACTTAACCCCAGGCCTCAAAAAAGTAAAAAATAAAATAAAACCAGTCATTTCATCTTTTATAATACTGTCCTCTCATCTACACAGTTGTGGGAGGTAAAATAACCTTCCATTCTCTTTTAATTTTCTGTTAATTTATCCATATAGATTTACTGAGATGAACAGTATAAGATAATAATTGCTAACATTCATAAAGGATTTTAAGATTTTAATCTCATTTAAGCCTTATAAGGTTGTAAGGCAGATGGTAGTAGAATCTCCATTTCATAAATGAAGCAACTGAGGCTGAGAGAGGTTAGTGACTCACCCACAATCACAGAACTAGCTTGAAAGTTAGGTGTCATCCTTGATTCCTCACTCTTATTTGTCATATCCATTATAGCCTTGTTGTTTCTACCTTTGTAGCATCTCTAATATATGCTCCATCTCTATGTATCAGACCTTTTCTCACTCCAGGCCATCCTCCACTCAGCTGTCAAATTAATCGTTCCAAAGTCCTGACCATATTCTTCTCTTATTCAGTCAACTTCAGTGGCTCCCTATTTTGTCCAGGTTCAAATTATAAAGTCATTTATTAGCTTTGCAAATTCTATGCTGCCTGGCACTTTCCTACTTTTCCAGTTTCACGCCTTATTTCCCCTCTCTTCCTGTCCTCATTCTTTGAGGTGCCAGCCTCCTTGTTCCACTCCTTATGCAAAGACTCCATCTCCCAACTCCAAGGGTTTTCACTGGCTGTCTTTAACACCTGGACAGTTTCCCTTCCTTATCTCCGCTGCCTGACTTGCCTGTATTCCTTTACATTTTAGTTGAAATGTTCTATAAACATCTTTTCCCTACTTAATATCACTGCCTTCCCTCTGAGACTAACTCCACATCTCCTCCTTCCTCCCCATTTTATCTTTTTTGCATGAAGCTCTTTGTCCATCATTTCCTCTATTAGACCGAGAGTTCCTTGATAGCAGAGACTGACTGGATTTGCTTTTGCTGGCACTTAGCACAATGCCTGGCTCATAACAGGTGTTTAACAAATGCTAGCTGACTAATTTAATCTACTGTTAAAATTGTTATTAATATTATTTTATGCTAATTGTTTTCCTAATTTTTAATCATTTTTGTATTGTATTAATTCTTAAAATGTAATTTAAGTATAGCCACCCCCACCCCATTCACTAGAGTTAACTACTACTCTATAGTTCTCTCTCTGCTTTATTCTTCCCAGATTTGGGAATGAGGACCATACAAAGATGAGTCTCAGAGTGCCTTCTTTGTCCATATTCAAAAATAAATTATAGGGGCAGCTAGGTGGCACAGTGAATATAGAGCATCTGCTCTGAAGTCAGGAGGACCTGAGTTCAAATCTGGCCTCAGACACTTAATACTTCCTAGCTGTGTAACTCTGGGCAAGTAGCTTAACCCCAATTGTGCCTTGGGGGGAAAAAATTATACAGAAAGACTATTTGTCTTTTTTAGATGTTTGCCAGTAAGATATGGAAATCAAGAAGATACCATTAATTTTGGGGAACATCTGATCAAGCTCTGGTATATGATTGTTGTAGAATGTTCTTGTGCATGACAAGCAGGATGACTTCAGAAAAATCTGGAAAGATTTACATGAATTGACTGATGCAAAATAAAGTGAACAGAACCGGGAGAACATTGTGCATAGCAACAACAATACTGTGTAATAATCAAATATGACAGACTTAGCTGCTTTTGGCAATACGATATAAGACAATTCTAAAGAACTAAAGGTGAGCCTGCTGTCTGATTCCAGAGAAAGAACTGTATCATCTGAATACAGATTAAAGCATGCAATCTTTCTTTTTTTGTTTTTGTTAAGTCTTTTTGTACAAAATGACTAATATGAAAATATTTTACATGACTGCACATGTATAACCTATATTGGATTCTTACCTTCTCAGGGAGAAGAGAAGGGAAGGAAGAAAGGAAGAACAGAATTAATAACTCAAAACTTAATAAACCCCTCAAATGTTAAAAACATTGTTTTAACATGCAAAAAGGAGGAAAATAAACTATTATTAAAAAAACAAAACTAAACTAAATGTTTGCCAGAAGTATTTGCAAATGAGGATCTGGAGTTTGGAGGCCTATGAGAGTTCACTAATTGGCTTACTACCAAATCATTGCCATGATTTTGTAGATACTCATCCATTTCATATAAGATTTTTTTTTTTTTGAAAATTACTTCTCTTGGTGCATACTGCTACTTTTCATTTTGATAATTTTGAGTTTGATAAATTCTTTTTCTCTTTACAATCAATATATCAAATAGTTTTCAGTCTTAAATCTCACTGCTTTATTAGTTTAATCTGTTTATCTAATTTTACATTTTCAAAATGTCTTTTGTTCCTTTTTTTGGAATTTTTTTCCTCCAAATCTTTTTCTTTTTTTTGGTTAGTTCACTCTTCTGTAAAACATCTGGTGATATAAATTTTTTCCTCCAATTGAGCTATAGTTTATAAAACTTATGCTACTTAATAATTCAGATTTATATCCTTTCTTCATATTTCCATTTCAGATTGTTTCTTTTGAATTTGTCAAAACTCATTGGAGAAGTATTTTTAAAATGCCTAAAGTTTGTGTCTTGTTTAGGTTTTAATTTTTAGCTTTAGCTTCAAAAATAAATCTTGAAGATAAAGATCAGTAAAACAATAATAGATTTACCAACTTTCTAACCTGAGGTGGTATATAACCCTTCTTGGGTAACTTGGCAGTCTCAACTTTGACATGCCATTTTGCTAAAAATCCTTAGGTGATCTTTGGTTTGTTCTATCATAAATGACATCCTAACGTGAATATATTCAGATATGAGAGGAATAAAAGTCAACTCTCTGGAGCAGGAAATAGAGGTATGGATAGCTAAAGGAGCTAGAGGCCAGGTCTTTACCTGCAATGAATATTAAAAACTATGACAAAATAACAATATAGATAATTGACGTAAAAACAGACTAAAGAGGCTTTGGTCTGAATTGTCTAGATAATAATCTCAGTTTACCTGTCAGGGAAAACCCAGCTTTAGGATGATAAATTCTTATTTATAAGGATGGTTAAAAAAAATTACACCATGCTCTTTCATGAATCTAATGCCACAGTTAATATTAATTTAAAGAGTTAAAAGGCCTTTTGAAAAAGTAGCTCCTTATTTTTATAAGCATAAAATTATGAAATTCAAGAGTAGAAGAAACATATACTATGAATTCTAAACATGGATTTGATAGTAAATGAACTTAGATATTTATTGGTTTGGTTTTCTAATTATGTAGAAAAGTCAATATACCTCTTAAGGTTATTGAGGGGATAACGTAAAATACTTTTCTATTTTTATTTCTTATTCTCAATAAGGAAAATAAGGGAATTCTTAGATGTCAAGGGGACAAATGGGCAAGAAAATGATTATCTTTTCTACTGCAGGTGTTCAAAGGTACAAAGTTTGCCCAGCTCTTTCTGCTATGAAGGAGAATTATAAGTGTAATTAACAAACTGTCTATTGAATCCATGTTTATAACATCTTTCCTATATATGTCCTTTCCCCCTCTAACACGTTTACCACTTTGGTGCAAGCTTTTAATAACTTATACCTGTGGCAAGGAACTGGAAACTGCGTGGATGACTATCAGTTGGAGAATGGCTGAATAAGTTATAGCATATGAATGCTATGGAATATTATTGTTTTATAAGAAATGATCAGCAGAGTGATTTCAGAGAGCCCTAGAGAGACTTACAGGAACTGATGCTAAGTGAAGTGAGTAGAACCAAAAGAATATTGTACACAGCAACAATGAGATTATGTGATGATCAACTCTGATGGACTTGGCTCTTTTCAACAATGAGGTAATTCAGGCCAGTTCCCATAGACTTGTGATGAAGAGAGTCATCTGCACCCAGAAAGAGAGAGAACTGTGGGGAGTGAGTGTGGATCACAATATAGTTTTTTCACCTTTATTGTTATTGTTGTTTTTTTCCCCTTATTATTATTATTATTTTTTGAATCTGATTTTTCTTGTGCAGGATGATAATTGTGGAAATATGTATATAAGAACTGCACGTGTTTAACATATATTGGATTATCTGCTGTCTATGTGAGGGGGAAGAAAGGAGAAAGATATGAAACACAAGATTTTGCAAGCGTGAATATTGAAAGCTACCTTTGCATGTATTTTGAAAAATAAAAAAAACTTTTATTAGAGATTTTTTAAAAAGAGACAAAGAAGTCAGTGAAATAGAGAGACACAGAGAGAAAGAGACTGAGAGAGAATATGTGCACACCAGTGTGATATATTTACTTCTCTCTGAGCCATGGCCCCATACTGAATTCCTAATTTTATCTGCACTACCTTGAATTATATCCTATTGTTCCCAAGTGAGAGTTATGGTGAGAGGCAGTAACACAATAGCACAATTACTGCCCCAGTCAATCAAAGCACAGGACCTGATAGGTTAATGGAATCAAATCACTTCTTTAGATCATGGGTTCCTATTTTCTTTTTAAAGGGGGTCTATTTTCTTTTTAAAAATAGAACTGTAGTTTAGCATAATTGTTTTTCATTTGTATTCCTACATATTTGGTTTCATCCAATTAAAAAAAATATTCTGCAAAAGGGAAAAAACAATGGACTATTAATAGCCTGGTGGTGGGTCTGCTGCCTCAAGTCTCTTCCCATTCCAATCTATTTTGCATTTAGCCACTAAGGTGCTAAAGCAGAGATCTGACCATGCTATCCTCCATTTAATAAATTCCAGTGGCTCTTTATTACCTCCAGAATCATACAAAATGCTCTGTTTGGCATTTAAAGCCTTTTATAACCCAGCCCACTCCTTCTTTCCAGACTTTTTACATCTGACTCTCCACCATATATTCTCTGATCCAGTGACTGACCCCCCTGGGTTCCATGAACAAGACATCTCTCTCTCAGCTCCTGGCATGTTCATTGGCTGTTCCTCATGTTTGGAATTCTCTCCCTCCTTATCTCCCCACTTTTGGCTTCCCTGACTTCAAATCTGAACCAAAATTCCATCTTTTATAGGAAGATTCTCAATCCCTCATTTTTATACCTTCCTTTTGTTAATTATTTTCATTCAACATATAACATGTTTGTATATATTATTTTGCTTGTTATCTCCTCCAAAAGGACAGGGAATGTTGTTAGCCTTTATTTATTTATTTATTTATTTTTAATCTTCAAAAGTGAATATACTGTGGTACTTGAATGTTTACTGATGTAATGTTTACTTCTTGAGAATAGGGATTACCCTCCATCTCTCTTTCTCCCTTCCCCTAGTTTCTTTTCAAAGAAAGGTAACTTAAAGTAAAGTAATTTCAGAAGGGCTTTCTACTTATATGGGATATAGACATGAGCAAGTGTTTTAAAAATTGCAATAATGTTGGGGAAAAACTGACAGCGGTGCTCTAAGTGGAATGGTGGCCTTCTAAATAGGTAATCCTGAATTCCTATTTTAGAATAAAGTAGCTATATAATCCTGGTAAATTATTTAACTTCTCAGATTCAATCAATTAATCAATCAACATTTATTAAGTATGCTAGTCTCTGCACTCAAGGAGCTTGCAATCTAATGGGGGGGGGACAACATGCAAACAAATAGAAAACAAGCTATATTCAATATAAATAGGAAGTAATTAACAGAGGGAAGGGGCAAAAATTAAAGGAGATTGGGGAAGACTTCTAATAAAAAAAAGGGATCTTAGGACTTAAAGGAAACTAGGGAAGTTAGTAGGCAGAGCAGAAGAGGATGAATACTCTAGGTATGGAGAAATCTGTACAATGAGGTAGCCTTTAAGGTTTTTTATGGTTTTTTATGAAAAGTTTCTTTTGAACATGAAAATATAGTCTAGATGCTCCTTGTAGGCAGCCCAAGGGTTTAATTTAGATTCTAGACTTGACCCAAGATTGAATTCATGACATCTGTTATACTTACCCCAAGAATGTACTGGCAGGAATGAGGCTCTAACATATATACAGTAACAGCATGAGGTGATTCTGATTCTTTACATCTAAAATAAACACACACACAAAATATATTATAAACTATAGACTTATGCTTGTTTTAAGCTATAAAATAAACCATAGGGACAACTAGGTGGTGCAGTGGATAGAGCACTAGCCCTGAAGTCAGAAGGACTGGAGTTTAAATCTGGCCTCCAACACTTAACATTTTGTATTTGTGTCCCTGGGCAAGTCACTTAATCCCAATTGCCTCAGCAAAAAAAAACCCCAAACCAAAACCCACAAAAGGGCTTTACTAAAATTAGGGGATTAAAAAAAAAAAAAAAAAAAAAAAAAAACAAAGATCTTATGTAATTAAATAGGACTTATTTTTGGAAGTATATTCTCTATTTACAAAAATCTTGTACAAAAGACAGTTGATAAAAATATATGAGGGGGGGCAGCTAAGTGATGCAGTGGATGACTCAAATGTTAAACTTACTTTAGTTTTACAGTGACGTGTCTTGGTTTGTCAGTTAAATCACAAATATCTCCATTCCCATAAAAATGTGATACCATCCTACCAAAAGAGAAGAAAATAAGTGTTGTTAAAGTGAAGGAAAGGAGGACAGTTTTGAACTAGTATAACATTTAGCTTACAAAGTATATTTTAAAAGAAAAAAATTAGCCTTAAACCAGAGTTTTCTGAATTTATCCCTTTTGTCATTTCTTAGGTACAATAACATTCCTTTATATTTATGTCATAACCTGATGGGCACTTCCTTGGTTTTCAGTACTTTTCTATACCAAAAAGAATTGCTATACAGAACCAGATCACTGTACATGGCAGCATCAATATTATATGATGATCAATTCTAATGAATGTGACTCTTTCCAATAATGAAATGATTGAACCCAGTTCCAATGATCTTGTGACGAAGAGAGCCATCAGAGCCCCAGAGAAAGGACTGTGGGAACTGAGTGTGTATCACAACATAATGTTCTCATTCTTTTTAATGTTGTTCGCTTGCATTTTGTTTTCTTACTCATTTTCTTTCTTTTTTGATCTGATTTGTCTTGTGCAACACGAGAATTATATAAATATCTTTATACATATTGGATTTAACATATATTTTAACATGTATAACATATATAACATATACTGGATTGCTTACCATCTAGGGAAGGGGAGTAGGGGAAAGGAGGGGAAAATCTGAAACACAAGATTATGCAAGGGTCAATGCTGAAAAAAATTATCGGTGCCTATGTTTTGAAAATAAAAAGCTTTAAACAAATAAACAAAAAAAATGTACATAAGATTCCTTTTCCATTTTCTTAGGCATGACCCTGGGCAAGTCACTTGAACTCTCCTAGTCTCAGTTTCTGCATCTAAAAAGTGGGGATAGCAATAGTACCTCATAGACTTGATGTGAGGGTCAAATGAAATATAACTGTAAAGTACTTTATAAATCTAAAAGTACATGAGAAGAGAAAGAGAAATAGTTCCATTCAAAGTGACTACAGATATACAAATATCTGGGAGTCTACTACAGTGAATCATGGAACTATATTTTTGGAAAGGATCTCAGCAGGCACCTAGAGAAAGGAGCTGCCATTGTAACATACCCATCTGGGTATGTTAAATGTACTTTTAAAAAATGTCTGAAGAATGAATTGATTTCCAGTCTTCTTGACTCCAAGTCTAGTGTCCTGTTATGCCACCTAAATATACAAAAAGGCTAATGACACTTGTGGGTTTACTTTATATTCTGCTACTTTATAGAAGTTACTGTTTCATATTGGGGGTGGATAACTCTCTAGGGTTCTCTAAGTAAACCATGTTTCTGTAAAAATCCTAATTTTTTTCTTCTCTGTTCTCTCAATTTTTTTCTTATGCTATTGGCAGACCAGTAATTCTAGGGCTAACAAAATATCAAGTAACTAAATGGTGATAATGGACTTTCTTGCTTTATACTTGATCTTACTGGAAGGGCCACCAGTGTTTCTGGATTGTAGATTTTAAATAAATATGACTTAAAAAAAAATAAATATGGGGGCAGCTAGGTGGTGCAGTGGATAGAACACAAGCCTTGAATTCAGGAGGATCCGAGTTCAAATCTGCACTCAGACATTTAACACTTTCTTGCTGTGTGATCCTGGGCAAGTCACTTAATCCCAGCCTCAAAACAAACAAACAAATAAATAAATAAATATGACTTACTAGTGAAAAGTTTATTTATTTTCAAAGCATTATGGGATAAAATGCTGAGTTTGAAAAGCTGAACAACCAATGGCCCCATTTTCAAATTCTGTCTTTCCAAATAACTACTATGACCCTGGACAAGTCATGTAACTGCTCTTGCCAGCTAGGTGACATAGTGGATTAAGGGCTCGGCTGGAGTCAGAAAGACCTGAGTTCAAATCCAGCCTCAGACACTTACTGTGGTAAGGGTAACACAGTAAGGACAAGTCACTTAACCCTGTTTGCTTCAGTTTCCTCATCTGCAAAATGGAGATAATAATAGCAATGATTTACCAGGGTTGTTGTGAGGATCAAAGATAGAAGTTAAAAAACTTAGCATAACACAAAATAACTAATATAAATTTTATTGTTATTCTTGCTGCTGTTGTTTAATTCACAAAAAGATTTGTTAAGATCTCATTTCCTGTTTTTGTTAATTTATATATCCTTTTAAAACTTTATTAAGTTTACTTACCAGCTCAAGTTAGACAACTTACAATTCAAATCACACATCCATATGAAAAAGAAAAAACAAAAAGGTTTATACCTATTATTCCTATGACTAAAAAGCCAGATTTCTAACAAGCTAGAAAATCTAGCACCTTCAGAAACCAGAGACTTTCAATCTAATCAATCAACTCCCAGAACCTGAGAGGCAAAAAAAGAAAATGCAGTCAAAAAAATCTGCCATACTGTAGCTGAAGACCAGCAGGAAGAACAAGTTATGAAATTTGATGATCAAGGGAGATCAGTTAAGGTATAGGACACCCCTTTTAAAGAAGAAAAGGTACCAAATGTATGGGACCCTCACTATAACACTGATATTAAGCAGAGAGATCCTCTGGACCCAGTCCAAAGGAATATAGTAAGGAGAACACCAGAGCAGCTACATATTAGTCTGTGTCTTGGAGATTTTAATATAACATAACATCCTAAGTGAGAAATTAGAAATCTTGAGGTTGCAAATGAAAACATTCCTACTTTCAACATCAACCTCTGATTTTTCTTTTTTCTTCTTCGGAATTTACCTAACTATTTGTGTACCGTCGTCTCGAAGAAGAAAGGCTCTAGCAGTGTTCTTCTTTGCCCATTCAATATGCTCTTCTTTGTTCCATGTTCCCACAATCACAGATGTTTTTCCACTTTCCTTATCCTAGAATATGGAAAAATGCTTATGATGGGTTTTACAGTTGGAAATATCACATTTATATTGATGAGTTGTATCCTTTTTTTCTTACTGGCTTTGATCATTAGTGCTATACTGACAACTATCTACTGAATAAATCCATGCAGAGAGCCATTCCTAAAATTTAATACATCCAAAATTTACCATCTTCATTCTGAATTAGATGCCCCTTTCAAATTATTTTTTCATTAATGGCACTACCAGTCTGCTAGTCATCCAGACTACAAACCTCTGGCTCCTTGGATACTATCTTCTTCTATATCTTAGTATTTTCACTTACTTTTTATTGACATGTAATAAGTTGTAATGAAGTGGGGGGAAAGCACTGACTTAGGACAATTCACTAAATTCACTAAATGTGTAGCTTTGGGGAAATCATTTTACAATGATCAACTTTAAAGTACAGTTTTCAGATTCCAATGATAGATAAATTAATGTAAAGAGCTCAGTATAAGTACAATTTATTTGACAACAGTAATTATCTGCTAAGTGGCCCCTTTCCCTTCCAATCCTCCTATAGACACAATCACAGAATTTTGGGGTTGAAAGGGACCTGAGTGATGCTAAGGGGTCCCCTGAACTTATCTTCTTGAGCTGCTATATTTTCCAGAAACATTGGTCCTAGAGTATGTAGGAGGCCCTGAACATGTGTGTTCAAGACAAAGTCTGTCCTGAGCTGACAAACCCTGTTATTTGCACCCCTTGTGGGACTTCCCTTAAGTCCTTGGGAGTCAAATCAGTTAGAAAGGTTCAGTATAAACCAGACTAAGAAACTTTATGCAGCTGGGACCTTTGTAGATAAGCAGACCATTCTACTTCAATAGTCTAGTAGTTCCCAAAGGAAAGAATATGACTTTTGCCATAGCCTTTTTCTTCCTCTTTCAGAATGGATTAGTCTTTTCCCCATTCTTACTGCTCTTTTCCTCTTCTCATGTCACTTCCATTTAGGAAGAGATTGATGATCTTTCTTCTCCCTTTGTTGAAATTTCATAAATAAGCAAGCTTCTGTTTGGACTATGAACCCCTTGCACCTGTATAGGAATTCTACATTCATGTTTATTTCTCTTGTAATAAATCCAGCTGCAATGGATGTCTCACAAATTTTTGACACACACACACACACACACACACACGGATTAATTAATATTAGCCAATAGTACAATCCAGACCTAAATAAGAAGCCCTCCACTATATATCTAACATGGTCATTCAACACTGATGATCGCAAATGAGGAGGTTGTCCATTAATCCCTGAGGCAGCCTATTTCACTTCTGGCTACTTATAATTGTTTGGGCACAAAAAATTTCACATTGCCAATCTAATATTCTTTTTTTAAAATTAATTTTATAATTATAATTGTTTTTTTTTTTTTGACAGCACATAGCCAATCTAATATTCTTAAGGTAGTTGATTTTATAATGCTGCTTTTCCAGTTAAACATCTTCAATAGCTTTCTAATTCCTAAAGAACAAAGTCCAAATTCCTCAGCCTGAAATTCAGGGCCTTCATAACTTGGCCCTTTGTAACTTGGTATCAGCCAACTTTTCCAATTTTATCTACAACTATTCCTCTTCAGATATTATACTCATTTGTAATGTCAACACTTTACTCATATTATTTACCTTACTCTGAATGCCCTTTGTCAAAGTCTTTTTATTTAAATTCTATCCTTGACTTTTCAGCTCACATCCCATCTCTTATATAATACCTTCCCTAATTGATCCAATCCACTCTTATATCACATTCTCTGAACTTTGCTATTATTGTTGATATCACTTTTTGTCACTTAAATGCTCAATACTGCATTAAATACAACTTTGTATTATTTTAGTGCTTTAATCAGCACACACTTGCTAATCTGGCAAATAACTCAATAAATAATAGTAGGTCAATGCTTTATTTGTCTGGTATTATTCTGAACTGATTATTAAAAAGAGGACTGTACATGAAACTGCAGATCGATTTTCATTATGTGCAGCTTGTTTTTCTTAGAGAATATATAATAAATTCACTCTGTAGCCTTCAGAGTTTGTTTGTCTATGTTTCTTTCCGGCTTTTGTTCTGCTTTTTCTTTTCTTTTTTTTTTTTTTTTTAAAAGATTCCTTAATGAGCCTATGATTTTTTTTTTCCTCTCCCTTTTTCCTTTCATTCCTACCATAACCATATAATCCCTTGTTTGCCCACTTCCTTTTATATGGGGTGGGAGAAGGGAATGGTTCTTCCTAAAAATTTTAAGACACCTTGCCTAACCTGGAAAAAGACTCATTCTGAAGAGGGGACCCCGAAACTCTAAAAATTCTAGAAGGAGAAACTCTCCTTCAACCCTAGCTCAGGGAGAGAGCTCCAGGGAATCAGATAAAGTGGTTTACTTAGGTAAGGCTGGTTGAGTCTGGAGCTAAAGAATTTCAACCCTATTCAAATGTAGATCTTCCATTCAATTCAATTCAAGCAATACTTAGCCCCATTAAGAGCAACCCCCCAGCTATAGCCAACTTGAGCTGTGGAAGCTCAAGATATTCAATAGCTCTAAGATATTCAATATGAAAGAGCCAAACTAAAATCCTCTCTTTGCAGAGGTTCCAAAAATGCCAGCTCCATGTTTGGGATGCCAAGGAGTCTCTGTCCACTGGAATATTCTTTCCAGTGCCACCTTCTCTTTACCCTCGCCTATTTCCCTAACCAGACTTTATGCCTCTCTGTCAGAATTTCTAATCTTCCAATCCCCATAATAATCTCTTTTATCAATCTAGGTTTTCAGGTCTGTAAATTTGTTTACAGAGAACCTCTGCGCCGCCAGAAGGGAGTCCCCAAAACTCTCTACCCTTGCACAAAATCCCAAGGGGTTGCAGGGGAGCCAAACCTCTTCAGTTGGTTCCCTGAACCCCGAACTTGCCACTAGACCTTATCATTTAACTCCCTGACCACCAGAAACCATAATCTCATTTTGGCTCCCTAAATCTAAAGCTTAACAATTCCATATAAAATTGTTTTTTATCATCAGAAAAGTATTTTCTTCCCTTACCCACATTTTCTCAGATAAAAAAAAAAAAAAAAAAAAAAAAAACCCAAAAAACTTTTTCCACAAAAGCCACAAAAGAGGAAAATACTATATAACACAAAAAAGGTTGAAACATAAAAAGCTGCCACCTTGAATGCAAAATTTATTTTCCATGAATACTTACTCCCTAGTTCCTTCTCTCAAATTCCAATGGTTTCTTACTGATTATAGGATAAAAATATAATCTCTTCTGTGTAACTTTTAAATCCCTTCACAATCTAGCCTTAATCTATCTTTTTATCCTCATTATCCATTTATTCTCTATGGTTTCGGCAAGTTAGTCTACTCTCTCTGTTCTTGCACATCATAAGCACTTATAAATGTTCTATCAATCAATCGTTTTTTCTATCTTGTATTACCTGATGTAATATAAACTTTTTGAAAAAAGTAAATTTTTTTTTTTGGGGTCATTGTATCCCCAAATATACTTGGCACAGTGGTGCTTAACAAAATATAAAATACAATAGAAGGGAATAATGACTAATTTAAGAACTATTCACTTTTTCTCAAATGAGATAATGTATATAAAACAATAGCAATTTTAATGGCTTACAAATATAGCAGTTGTGCCACAGTTCCCTTTTAATGTCCTGAACCAGTTTCCCTAATTGTCCTATTCAGTTACTCTGCCTCAAGTTATAATCATTCCCTTTTAATGTTAGGATAAAGGTCTTACTTATATCTTAGACCTTAGGCTACAATCATTCCCTCTTAAAGATGGGATATGGGTCTTTATCTATTTTAGATATCATTAGAATATTAGGAGCCTCCCCAATACCTCATCCTAGGTTCCTCCCCCATTAGGTCATGCCCATGCAGGTACCTCCCCCATTATGTCATAGTTCTTGTTACCCTATAAAAGAATGTTGTATCCAATATTCAAGGCTGGATTCTTTGAGATGATAAGTCTCAGTCAGTCCTGGATCCATTTGGTCCCAGTAAATCTCTCCATTTAATAAATTTTGTATTAAATACTTTCTAATCTCTATCTTGCTCAGTTTCTCCGACATTACATAATTATAGTAATTATTGGTATCATGACTTTAATGAATATGATGGATCTATTTTCAGAGTAAATGGCTTGGTTTACCCAGATTTATCAACTATGCTGATATGTCAGCTTCCTATTTCATCTGTTTGCAAAGTGTGTTTACAAAATTACCTCTTTTGAGTCTCATAACAGTTAAAGCTAGCTATAATAGCTAACATTTATACAATATTTATTATATACAAAGTCCTGTGCTAAGTGCCTACAATTATTGTCTCATTTGATCCTAACATAATAACATAATTCTGAAAAGTAGATGCTATTATTATCCACATTTTAAAGATGAGAAAAGTAAGGCAAAAAGAGGTTAAGTGGCTTGCCCAAAGTTACACAGCCAAAAAGTATCAGAGGCTGCTTTTTGCAAGTCTGATGCAAGTCTTTCTTGCCTCCAGGCTTGGTGCACAATCCAGTCTCACCTACCTGCCCTTTATGTAAGATGGGTATTATCATTCTTATTTTGTTAGTAAGCAAACTGGGGCTTAGAGAATGACTTGCCCTAGTCATATATCCAACCAAAAGCAAAATTTGAAGCCAAGTCCTCTTGGTTCCAACTCCATCCCTTTATCCATTACAATTCAATGCCCAATGGAAGATTTTCATTCCCATATATAAAATCAATTTTATATGCTTACAGTGATAAATGATGCTAATAGCAAACTTTAAAGTGACTGGTTAAAATCAAAAGCCAGACCTTCATCTTTCAGACTGTATAGATGATCTAATCAGCTTTTTCCAATGATATAAATTGTTTCATAAAAATAACAAACAAGAAAAACACTTTAATTTATCTGTGGTATAATAATATAAATACTATTCCATACCTCATGGTATTGATGTACATGTTTGCCATAGCAAAATTCGTATTTCCACCAACCTACACCCTAAGAGATAGTAAAAAAAAAAAATGTTAATAACAATTTCAAGGTTCTCTCAGTATAGGTGAGAAATACAATGAAATCAATTCTACTTACACTGTAGAAGAGATGTTTAACAAAATGTTTTTCCATTATGGAAATATGATAATAAAGTATATGAATACAGACAAGAATATAGCTCATGATGGAAATATCGACAATATTAAACCAGAATGCACCTTCCCTGTTTTCTTCTCATTTTTTATTATTGTGTCAGCAGGAATACATATAATACAGCTGCTATTTTAATCATTAAGTACAAACTAATTTAGGCAATAAAGTAGCATATTTTAGGAAAACAAGTTTAAAAATATTAAAATTTTCCACTTTAGTGTACTTTCTTTAATATCTTTTATAGATTCATAACCAGAGACAATATCAGAGTCTAATAAAATTTACTGCACTTAAGCATAGCTGTTAGTCTGAGCTTTTCCCAGTCCCTTCCCCCTTCCACTGGCCCAGGGCACACCAGTAGGGTAAGTGGGGTGGTGGGAGACATGGAATTTTGGGCTTTACACCAAGGTTCAAAAAAAGGGTCACCCAGCAGGGCAATGGTTATGTTTACTTAATCCTGATTCCCTACTCAAAAATTAGAATTCAAATAAATCTTGCAATTTAAATTAAGATAAAAAATAAACTGATTTGTCAATCATGAAAGTTGTTCTGGTTCATATGCGATTTTTCAAAGTAATTGATTTTTGCTTAAGATGAGAGTTAACACAGGAATTGACAAAGTAAAAATCCCTTTAAGTTACATTTTGGTTATTAGCCAATTTTAATAGAAAAATTCTTGTTGGAAGTTTCTCAGAAAATTGTAAGTTTCCTAAAAACAAGCAAATATTTCAATTTTTAATCCTGTCAATGTATAGTTAGCAAGTCCTTAGAAAAATTAAATTCTTCATTTAAGAGTTTATTCATTCCTCACCCCATGAAAACAGTAAGAGCCCCTAAGAAATTCTTTTATAAGTTGGTCATCAGTCAATTTGGAGATGTGTGTTGTTCCAACAGTGAGAAGTTGATGAGTGCCAAGAGCAACTGGTTTTGGAACGGGGGTTAATTTGTCTTCTTTAGTTGAATGCACTTCTTCCTAAAATTAAGCACATGAATCTTTAAAGGTTCTCAATGTACAGTTTTAAAATGTTACATTAATGCTCCCCTTAACCCCCACAAGAACTGTCACTCCCCAAATACCATGGCCTCTCAAAGAATCCTCTCTACACAAAGAAGTATAGGTAAACAAAATCAACTTAAACAATGGTCATATCTGATAATACATTGCCTATTTCTAGACCAGCTATCTACCACCTTTCCCTCCCTCCTTCAGAGTAATTGGTCCAAGTTATATTGGATTTATTTATAAGAGATCTTTGTAGTCAACACCATGAGATGGGCACCAAACAAGCAGACAACACCATGGTATGGATCCATGTTTTACTGAAATTGTTTAAGCAGTGTCTAGGTTGAAACATTCAAGATATGAGCAGGATATATAAATGTTCAACCAAAATGAAGGTGGATGCTATCTACACATTTTCTTTTAAAAATTTTTTTGTCATTTTTTTTTAATGTTTCCAAAGTACCCTTTTATTTCTTCTTATTCTCCTCTCAAAGAGCCATTCCTATGACAAACAGTATTTTTAAAAGAAGAAAAAAAAGAAAGGCAAAACCGACTGATACATTAAAAAAATTCAAAAATATGTGAAATGTGAAACATACATGACCCTCCCATCTCTATTCAGGGAGAAAGGGTTCCCCTTTTCTTTCTGGAAGAAAAGTGTTACCACTAGTCCTACAGTCAAGATTGGTCACTGTTTTGATTTAAAATCTAATGCCTTTTAGTACTATTTTCTTTTTTATATGTATGTACATGCACATGTGCACACACACACACACAAACTTATACAAATACTCTTAGAGAAACATCATGGTACAAGAGGAAAAGAATTTAATTAGAATACTTGGATTCATTTCCTGTCTCTACCATGTATTCCTTTTATGACCTTAGCCAAATAACTCAACCTTCTGGGTTTTGGCAGCCTCATTTGTAAAATGAAAATTTAGCTAGCTGCTAAAGTCCCATCAAATTCTAAGTCTAAGATCTCATGGTCTTGTTGGCTATTTTTTTTTTCCTCAATGATAATTGTATCTCTGAAAAATAATTTAGGAATAAGAGACAGACACAAAGATTTAAGAGTATTTAAAAAAAAAAAAAGTAGAAATCAAATCATTACGGTGATTTGGTTTAAAAAATATTTTTTAGAATCTACTCTCCACTATCCATTTGCAGCTGTTTGGTTTGAACTGCTCAGAATATGAAGTCTTAGTTTAAGGTACTCCCTTCCACCTCCCCAGCTTTTCAGCTTCCTTTTGTGTGCTGTCTTCCCCCATTAGTTTATAAGCTCCTTGAGGGCGGAGACAATCTTTTTCTTATTTGTATCTGCAGTATTTATAGTACAATGCTTGGCACATAGTAAAATAAATGTTTATTTAAAACTGAATTTTTATTTTTACTATCAATCCTGTAACTCGGTCATTACCATCTATTTAGATTATAACTGCTTTCCAATTGGTCTTTTGTACTCAACTTTCACTTCTCTTCATTTGCTCTTCAAATACCAAATCAATTTTCCTTATGTACAGATTTGATCATGTCAATGATTTGTTTAGAATCTTTCAATGCTTTCTAGAACATGAACAAGGATCACTATTACTCCTTTTGGACAGAAGACAAATTTTAATTTTCAAGGAAAATAAGAATTTTAAACTTGTATTTCTGTAATAATGTTTTCACTTTCATAAACCCAAATGTCAAGACCATTTTGTTATCACTAAATAAAAATGATGTATATCACCTAATAGCATATAAAAAAACTCAAGAAGCAAACATAAAATATTATTTTTTGCTGAAGGGAAAAAAAGGATAAGAAAAATTGATAGGGGGAGGGAAAGTGAGGGAACCTGAATTTTAATTATGTAAATTTAAAACATGAAGCTGAAAATTAACTTTACTTATTAAAACTTGGGAGAAAAAGCCATGTATAAACTATACTTATAAAAAATGTCAGTAATTCAAGTCAGTTTTAACTATTCATGAAACCTAGAATACTACTCAACAAATATTCATACTGAGGATTTGTGAAATGTTATAAATGCTAGAAAAAATATTTTAAAAGCATTTCCTTGAAAACTTAATTTATTGAAATTCAAGGTTTATAAGACAATATCAATGCTGCTACTTCCTTGAAAAACACAAGAATACTGTATTTTATTCAGCAATCTTAGTCGAAGTCACCTACTAATATCAGTAATAATAATAATTACAGACTATACAGGATGTACATGGAACTAGACAATATCTAATTTACCTCCCAATTTATATATATAAAGAAATTAAATTCCAGGGGGAATAGGTCCCAAGGTCACAAAGGTAGAAGTAGCAAAGCTGGAATTCAACTATAAGACTTTTTCAATATAAATCTAGTACTCTTTCTACTATAGCACATTGGCTGCAGTACTAAGAACATTATCAAGATGATAGGTTAGAATTTCATTTGAAATGGAAATGCTTAATATTATGTTTCAAAGAATCTATATATTAGATAATACATTTTTTTTTCCCTCCTTCCAAAGTGACACTGTTGGTTACTAGATAAAGAATAAGCACATTTTCTTTCAAGTTATTTTGACGTGTGTAAATGATATTTTAATGATTTGTTAAAATCCATTTAATGCTAAAATCAGAAAGCATAGGAAAAGTATGGCTTCTATCAGAAGCTAAAAATGGAACTGAACTAAATAGGATGCTTACAAAATTCAAAATACCTTTTAAAGCTCTGTAGTAGTAGAGGGAAGGTAGAAATAAATGGCATATGCAAACAAACCTGAACTCAATAGAAAATTTAACATATAAGAACCATCATCAAAGACTGATTTCAAGGTATTCAATAAAGACAAATTACGTTTTATATATGGAAATGTAAACCATATCAAGACTGTCATGAGTAATTGGGAAATTCAAAAGAAAGACTGGTGTAGAGCTGAATTTGATGTGATTACAAAAAGCAAAAACAGTAATTATGTTATAAGAATGATGTACAAGAGAAAAAGTGATATGGAGGAAGAAGGCTGGTAGTTCTGAAATCCTACTTACATAAGTAAGATTGGGTTAAAGAGGGAAACATATATATATATATATATATATATATATATATATATATATATATATATATATATATATATATATATATATATGGGGGAAAGAAAGAGGTTAGGAGTAGAACTAAAATAGCAAGGATAGGAAATGAGATATATATGCTTTCTTGAAATGGAAATTTATTGTTACATACTTTGAATCCTCTTGTATATTTTGCTATGCACATGACAATTCACTAATCACTAATTCCAAATCACTAATAATAAAATATATGTAAGCTAAAAAACTTTTGAGGTTTCAACTTATAGACCAAAAAAAAAAAGAATGGAATAAAAAGGGGAATTAAAATAAGAAAAATTAAAATTAAAAATTAACGTTTTTTTTTTTTTTTTAAAGTAATAGTTTAGGTCATCAAAAAGAATGAATCATAGAAATCATGGTCATATTAAGACGGTACTACAAAGCATGGAATAAAATAGCATTAAGTTAACACCAAGACATTTTTATACCTCTTTAGTTTTTCTAAAAGGGATCTTCATTACTTCTTGTTGTTGCTCCAACTTTACCAGATTGTGAGGCTTAAGGGGTGATCCTGGGAGTGATTGGCAAAATATGTCATTCACTGGGGAAGATCTGAATCTATTCAAACAAGTACAAGGGCATAATAAGCTACATAATAAGTGCATAATAAGTACAAAGAGAAGAGTAAATATTTAGGATTGATGGATTGCAATGCTAAATACCTTACCTATATTTAGGATGACTGCACAGGAGAGGTGTCAATATGACAACTTCATATTCACAAGTAGTAACTTCAGCTACTGAAAGAATTTCATGTTTTGCCTCAGGATGACAGATATACATCACAGTACTTGATCTAGGAAGGTTTTGTCTCAAACTACAAGGGGTGCCATTTCCCATCCCCACAGGATAGTAGGGAGTCATCTGACCTTCAATATTTTTAGTAGGAATCTTAAAAACAAAAGGAAAAAAACCCACCACAAAAGACATTTCTTATAAACTTGAAATAGCTGTATGGTCTTAAGAGTTCACAAATGCATTTTTTCAAGATCTCTTCCAGCTTTTTTATTTATGTATCCTTATACAGCTAAATATGAATACTGCCAAAGCAAGTTTTACATGGAATAATGAAATTACCTTAATTGTAATATTGAATAATTACTTATGTTTAATAATGTCAAAATAAGTCTGTTTTTAAAGGTACATAGTATGCTTTATTATTTTAACTATTTTCCAAATCCCTGCCCCAACCAAAACTCAGAATGTGTGCACATATACAGAATATAAGAAAATGCTAATCAATATATACTATGCTCATTTCCCCTCCCTTTTTCTTGTTTTTTTTTTTCCCTTTTGTTCTGATTTTTCTCTCCCAACATGATTCATAGGGAAATATGTAAAAAAAGAATGCATGTGTACAACAACAAAAAAAAAAAAAAAAAAAATTTTTTTTTACATTAACTGGGGAAAATAAAAATTTAAAGAATAATTAAAAAAAAAGAAAATGCTTAACATACATGAAGTATATATTAAATCTAAGCCATTGTTCATGTTAGGGAAGAAATTGCAATTTCATTTATACTCCTGTTTTCATTTTTATAGTCTACATATTTCATGAAAAATTTTTGTATTTTAAAAGTGCCTATTTTATATAAAGTAAACTTTTTTTTTTTTTTTTTTTTGGCAGCCATAGCATGGTGGGGAGAAAGGGTTGGCCTTGAAGTAAGGACATTTCAGGTTCTGGTCCTATCTCAGAAACAAACTGACCATGTGACCATTTAATTCCTTAGTGTCCCAAGCAATGTTTTAAGACTATTAGTTTCATAACAGTTTCTTATTTGCATAGGTAGATGGATTTTCCTTATTAGGCACTTTTTATAATTCCAACTGTAGAATTGCACAGAATGAAATAAATGGATAAGCGTACATATGTGTCTCTTTATATTAGAAAAAAGTTTCATGGCGTATAGATAATGGTCTTGAGTCAGAAGTGTAGCTGTGAATCTTACTATGTTTTTTAAAAAAGTTACTGAATATCTTTGAATCATACAAGCCTACTGAAATTGAAAATACTCATTTTTTGAAAAAGTGTTATTTTTAACATTAAAAAAAATTTGAACTCCAAATTCTCTCTCTCCCTCTAGTTCCTTTTAATTATATAAGTGAAATCATGCAAAATATATTTTATATTATCAGGTTGCAAGGAGGTAGAGGGAGAGAGAGAATTTGGAGCTCAAATTTTTTTTGCAAAAAAATAATAAAAAAATGAACAAATTATTTCAATTTGGTACACAGAAGTTAGCAGTTTTTTCTCTGAAAGTGGACAGTATTTTTCATCATGATCCTTCACTGTTTTGAATCTTTGCATTGATCAGGTTATCTTTCACAATTGATCACTGTTACACTATTGCTGTTAATGTGTATGTTGATCTGGTTTTGTATTCATTTCATCTGTGTTAGTTCATATAGGTCTTCCTAGATTTTTTTTTTTTTTTTTGAGGCTGAGGTTAGGTGACTTGCCTAGGAAGTGTTAAGTGTATGAGACCACATTTGAACTCAGGTCCTCCAGAATTCAGGGCTGGTGCTCTATCTACTGCGCCACCTAGCTGCCCCCCTTCCTAGATTTTTTGAGATCATTTCTCTTGTCATTTCTTATAAGCACAATGGTATTCAACCACGATCATATACCACAACTTGTTCAGTCATTCTCCAATTGATGTGGATCTCCTCAATGAACAATTCTTTGCCACCACAAAAAGAACTGCTATAAATAATTTTGTACAGATGTGTCTCTTTTCCTTTTCTTTGATCTCTTTGGGACACAGACTTAATAGTGGTATTGCTATGTTCACAGTCTTTCCTGCATAGTTTTAAATTCTCCAGAATGATTGGATCAGTTTACAACTCCATCAACAATTCATTAGTATACATATTTTCCCAAGTCCCCTCCAGGACTTGTCATTTCTTGAAAGTGTAAGATGATAACTCAGAACTGTTTTACTTTGAATTTCTCTAATTAATGATGATTTAGATTTTTAAAAAAATGTAACATAAATGACTGATTTCTTTACTGATAACTATTTTTTCACATTCAATGACCATTTATCAACTGGGGAATTGCTCCTTTTATAAATTTGACTCAGTTCTCAATATATTGGGGAAATGAAGGCTTTATGAAAGAAACTTGTTGCAAAACTTTTAAACATTCCTTTACTGTTTATGGTATCCTTTTAGCAAAATTATGTTTCCTTGATCATCTCTTTTAATTAGGTCTATTTTTGCTTTTGTTTTCTCTAAGTTCATGACTGCTATCCCTGCTTTTTTTTTTTTTTAACTTCAACTGAAACATAATAGATTCTGTTCTAGCCCCTTAACTTTAACTCTTTATTATTTGCATTTTTGTTTCAAACGTGTCTCAATGTAGTATTGGATCCTGATCAATTTTACAATCTTCTTCTATTTTATGACTAAGTTCTTCCTCTCCCTTCTTCCATTTATCAGTGAACCTAACTCTCCCCCAATTTTTTAGGTCAAACGCAATTAAATCACTCTTCTCTTTGTCTATGTAGACTCTTCCTAACTGCCCTAATAATGATAATGTTCTTAGGAGTAATATTTATTATCTTTTCACACAGGAATATAAGTTTAGCCATATTAAGTCTCTTATGATTTTTCTTTCATGTTTACTTTTTTAGATTTTTCTAATGTCTTTTTGTCTGAATGTTAAATTTTCTTTTCAGTTTTGATCTTTTCATCAGAAATGTTTGAAAGTGCTCTATATCATTCCCTTGAAAGATAATGCTCAGTTTTACTGGGTAGGTAATTCTTGGTTGTAATCCTTGCTCTTTTGTCTTCTGGAATATCATATTCCAAACCCTCTGTTCCTTTACTGTGGAAACTGCTAAATCTTGTGTTATCCTAACTGTGGCTCCATGACATTTAAATTATTTCTTTCTAGCAATCTGCAAAACTTTCTCCTTGACCTGGGAGCACTTACATTTAGTTATAATATTCCTGGGAATTTTCATCTTGGAATCTGTTTCAGGTGATCCACAGAATCTTTCCATTGCTCTTTTACCTCTGCATTCAAGCTATCACGGCAGTTTTCCTTGAGAATTTCTTGAAATATGATGTCTAGGTTTGTTTGGTTTTTTTGAATTATGACTTTCATATAGTTCTTAAATAATTCTTAAATTTTCTTCCCTTATTTCCCAAGTCACTTGTTTTTCTGATGAGGCATTTCATATTTTCTTCTATTTCTTTATTTTATTATTTCTTGATATCTTATGGTGTCCTGTTTCCACTTGCACAATTCTAATTTTTAAATAATTAGTTTCTTCAGTGAGTTTTTGTGATTCTTGTTCTATTTGGCTAATTCTATTTTTAAAAAAGTTCTTTTCTTCAGTGAACTTTTGTACTACTTTTCCAGTTAGCCTATTCTGCCATTTAAGGAGGTCTGTTCTTCAATGAACTTTTGTGCTTCTTTTACCATTTGACTAATTTTGTTTTTTAAGTTTTTCTTTTTTTTTTGGTCTTACCAATCTGTAAATTCTCTTTTCATAATTTTCTTTAAACACTCATTTCTTTTCCCAATTTTTTCTCTCAGTTTTATCTCTGTAACACTTCAGGACTGCATATTCAGTTTGTGTCCAATTAGCATTTTGAAGCTTTATTTGTAGTTGTTTTTACATTGTTGTCATCTTTTGAGTTGGTCTTTCCTGCCCACTGTAGCAACTTTTATGATAAAGTTCTTTTTTTCAGATTTTAATGTTAACTGAATTCTGCTAATGATGGGATATAGAACCACTGTCCCAATATTTAGGCCTATATTTTGCCATTTTCAGTGTTAGTTCTAGTGGTATGCAAATTTTCGGTGATTATAAGATAGTTGTGGCTACTGCTTTCCAGGTCTGTAACTAGGAGAGGTTTCTGCTCTTCTGTAGCCACAAGTACTAGAACTTTTCTTAGCCTTTGAACTCTGACCAGGTCCCTTGCTCCCTTATAACTACCCATAAGAACTCCCCTCTCCCTTGGACCTATAACCCAAAATGATATTTTGGCAAATAGCATTGCCAAACAGTACCAGGGCTTGTACCCAGAGCCAGTAAAGGGTCCCGTGTAATCGATTTCTGATGAATTTTCCAATCCCCTTACTGTCTTTGGGCTGAGAGGTCCTGAAGCTTCTACTGCCACCATCATCTTCAAAAACCCACACCTGGTACTGGGCCTCGTGTGCTCTCAGCCAGAACCTGCTATGGTATCAAAAGTTCTTCTAATAATTTCCCAAGTTGTCTTATGTGGAAAAACATCTTACCCCAACTTTCCTTTGGCTCTGTTGCTCCAAAATTTGATTTGAGGCAGTAACTTGTTTGGAGGAAAATGTTGGGAGTTTGGTTGGGTTGCCCCTTCCACTCTGCCATCATAGCTCCCTATCCCGGTATGGACCTATTATCTCACAGACTCCAGCCCATCCATGCTTATTCCATTTTGTGCAACTGTTGACTATGTCTTTCCATAAGATTTTCTTATCCTTAAAATGGGAATAATTTTGATCTTTGAACTCTTTCCCTATAAAATTATTGTGGAGAAAGTGATCCATATGATTATTACAATTTTCCATTTCATATTTTTCTCTATCCACTATTAAATACTTAAAAAAAAAAAATAGCAATAAAGGGGCAGCTAGGTGGGACAAGGAATAGAGTATCAGCCCGGAAGTCAAGAAGACCTGAATTCAAATCTGGTCTTGGACACTTAATACTTCCTAGCTGTGTGACCCTGGGCAAGTCACTTAACCCTGCCTCAGCAAAAAAACAAAAAACAAAACATAAAACAACAACAAAAAATTAGCAATAAATTCAACATGAAGACATTAAGTCAATGGTTTATACTGTTTTCAGTAATAGTCACAGAAGATATTGCCCTCTTCCAAATATTGGTAAGAGAAATATTGTGTAAATCATCTCCTTAAATTAGTAGCCTCACTATCAATGAATAACAAGAATGAAACAATATTTTTCACTTGCCTCCTTTGAATTCTGTTTGGAATTCTCATTTTCCTTTTCTTCTTTTTCTATGGAGCAATGTAAGAATGAATGAAGTAAGTGCAGCTACTTATAATGCAGTTTATAAATAATACAAAGTTTTCAAATAAGTTAGAAACCCAAAATTTGAAATAAATGAATTCTTCCAAACTTCAATAAAGGCTTCCATTTAAATATTTCTGAAAGAAAATTTTAATATAGGACATACATATGTGAGTTTTACTTTTATTGATTACCATATAGTAACTTTTACTTCCTTGAAAAATTATGTATTTTAAAAAACAGTCATATAAGATAGCTTTTTGTCTTCAGATGGACAAATATTGTTTTCACCTATTCAGACTAAAATGAAAAATGATCTTTTGAAAGGTTCTGGGTTTCTCCCCCCCTGAATAAAATATTTGCTAAAGAACTTGGCTAAGTTACTTCAAAAAATTTTCTTCACAATATTTGAACATGTGTATATAATTGTAAATTTCCAAATATAGAAAAATAGTGGAGGGGAAAAAAAATCAGTATTTACCAAAACAGAATAAAAAAGAAAATGACTTAAAAATAATTTATAATAATTTTGGGTTTTAGTACTTTTATAATTCAGAGTTTCTGAGATCATTGTAGAAATATTTCTATTAGAACATATATTTTAAGATAAATTCAAATCTTACTATTAGATTATTATGCAATGACAAACCTGCTTCAGTTAATGTGCTCTTTTTCATCCTGTTCCCAAGGAAATATTCCTGAATATTTATTTTCTGTATTTAAAAACAAAATTAAAAAAAAATAAACATTTCTGTAGCTAATGAATTAACAAGGATTATCCTCCATCCTTAAACTCCATTTTGGCTATATCATATGCTGCTCAACTTCAATCTGGGTCATCTACATCCCTACCATTTGATTTCTATTCCTACTCTCAAATGAATGGATACTGTCATGTAAAAGGGTTAATTAGCTTTTTGTTTGGTTCCAGAAAGAAGAACTGGGATGAACAGATTAAAGTTGCTAAGACACATATTAAGATGATGTCAGGAAAACCTAACATTTAGAGCTACCTTACAAAACAGTGGTTTCTCCTCAATGGAGGTCTTCAGACAAAGGCTGATGTCATTAGGTACATTGTATTAAGAATTCTTTTTTCAGGTATATGTTGGACTAGAAGATTACAGATTCCTTTTAACTTATTTCTGAGAAGCTTTGCTAAAGGTAATAGCTGAGAAAAGGTTTGGAGAAAGGCATGGCATTGTTTCTACACTCAAAGTACTTATAGCTTAGAAGGTGGTTTTGGAACATATATTAAAAGATGATAATTGCTTTTGAGAGATTCAAAACAAGAGAGACTGACATTCCAATTTCATTACCAAAATGGCATAGTTTTATCATACTTTAAGAAAAACATACCTGACCAGTTTCTTTTTCTTCATGATACTGCCGAATGTGCTTTCCATGACATACTTCATAAGTCCAATAAGATTCAATCTTCAAAAAACAAACAAAAAATCCAACGTATTTTTAAATTTCTGAACACTGAAATCTTTTGAATTCCAATTGATACTGAGGAATTTATCAGATGGATAGCTGATGAGTTGGCAATAGCATTAATAGTATTTTACTTTTTACAATAACATGGAAAGACACATTTTAACATTCATTAAAATTTTTTTTCCCCAAATGTTGACTCCAACTGTGATTTGAGTTCCAAATGTGATTTAGAGAATTTTTTCATATGACTAGATACTTTTGATATCTTCATCAAAAACTCCCTATTTATATCCTTTGATTATTTATCAGTTGTGAAATGACTTGTATTTTTATTTTTTATTTAGAAGTTTTTTTCCACAGTATATATACATGAGTAATTTTTTTTTATAATATTATCCCTTGTATTCATTTTTCCAAATTATCCCTCCCCCACTCCCTCCCCTTGATGACAGGCAATCCCATACATTTTACATATGTTACAATATAACCTAGATACAATATATGTGTGTAAATACCATTTTCTTGTTGCACATTAAGTATTAGATTCCAAAGGTGTAAGTAACCTGGGTAGATAGACACTAGTGCTAACAATTTACATTCACTTCCCAGTGTTCCTTCTCTGGGTGTAGTTATTTCTGTCCATCATTGATCAACTGGAAGTGAGTTGGATCTTCTTTATGTTGAAGATATCCACTTCCATCAGAATACATCTTCATACAACATTGAAGTGTACAGAGATCTTCTGATAATCTATTAATTTCACTCAGCATCAGTTGATGCAAATGACTTGTATTCTTATAAATTTGACTCATTATATATATTATACATTATATAGAGGTCTAAAAATGCTGCTCTTCCTTCATCTTTACTTTTTTTCATCATTTCCCTTAGTATTCTAGATCTTTTGTTTTCCAAATGATTTTTGTTGTATTCAGTGTTATTCTCTATTATCAATGTATGTTACCAATCAATCTCTGTAAACTATTTTCTTGATAATTTGATTGATTTGGCACTAAAAGTGTAAAACAATTTTGGTATATTGGTATGGCTTAGCCATGAACACTATATATTCCTCCAGCTATGTAGATTATTCTTTTGTTCTTTAAGAAGAGCTGTGTAAATGAATCTATACGTCTTTTGTGTGCTTTGGGAGGCTGATCCCAGATATTATTTGGAATGGGATTTCTGTTTCTATTACTACATCATGTGTTTTGTTTTTTGAAGACTAATTTTAAGGTTTATTATTTTGCTGAAGTTGTTAATTTCCTCAATTAATCTCTTTGCTGATTTCCTGGGGTTTGAGAAATGAGGTCTCTATGAGAAATATTTGTGATGAAAATTGTTTCCCAGCTTTCTGCCTTCGTTCTTATCTTGGTTGCACTGGTTTTGTCTGTACAAAAACTTTTAAGTTAAATATAATCATAACCACTCATTTTATATCCCCTAATGCCTTCTTATTTTATCCTAAATTCTTCCCTTCTCCATAGATCTAACAGATAAACTATTCTTGTGTTTCCCATTTACTTGTGGCATAATGGTATTTTGATTATGCTTTATGTCCAAATCATGTGCCCATTTTGACCTTATTTTGGTATCCAGTGTTAAGATGTTTATATTATATTTAGTTTTTGCCATATTATCTTTTAGTTTTCCCAGGAATTTTTTGTCAAATAGTGAGTTCTTGTTCCAGAAGCTATAATCCTTGAGTTTACGAAACACTAGAGCACTATGGTCATTTACTACTGTGTTTCGTGTGCCTAATCTATTCCACTGATCCACCACTCAGTTCTTAGCTAGTACCAGATAGTTTTGATCATTACTGCTTTGTAATAAGAGTTCTGAGATCTAATATGGCTAGGATGGTAACAATTTAAATAAAAGGTAAGTGATTGTTTCAAAAAATTTTATAGCTCTACTGAATTCTAAAGTAAGAGTGTGTTTTTTTAAACCATGAATTGTTATTGAAGTTTTGAGGGAAAAAGAGCTCAGCTTGCACATTGTGAAACAGATCCCAGAAGAATCAATCACCTATCACTTAATTTAGAAATAATTTTTTTAGCAATTAAAAATATATTACAAAGCACTTCTTAGGGAATACTCTACTTTAAGAAGTGAAATAATATGCAAATGTAACCCCGTTTTAAGTTTGAAATTTACCTATAAGCAATTTATAATTTTGCATAATATCCATTGAGTGCAATAGATAAAAATATTACTATCTAGATTTCAGGTATTATACACTTAAGTGTGTTTCTGAAAGTTTCAGAATCCCTGGCTTCCTTTAAGTACCAACTAAAATCCCATCTTCTATAGGGATTCTTTCCCAATCCCTCTTAGTCACAGCGCCTTCCCTTTTAAAAACTCTTTCCTATTAAACCTATATGTGACTTGCTTTGAATATATTTGTTTACATGTTGTTTCTCCATTAGATTGAAATCCTTGAACACTGTCTTTTTGTATTCTCAACACTTAGTAACTGGTACAAAATGACTGATTAATAAATGTTTATGACTGATAACTTATGTAAATTAACAATTTATTAAATTTCTAGGTATCTAGAATAATAGCTGATTTCTAACAATGCAGTACAATAAATATTAAAGAAGGAATAAACAAAAAATTAAGTTTGAAAACTTAATTATTTATTTTCTAACATTATGTAAAATAAAGTTAAACAGAGAAATATGTGATGGGTAAATAGGTAGCAGCATATTATTATATCCAATAATATGATCCTAAGAAATGATATAAGGTAGTAGTGTTAAATTAGAATAGAAAAAAAGTCACATGTTATCTTAGAAAACCACAAATTAATATTATTTATGTTGTAATTTTAAAACAAAATTTCGTTAACCATTTCCCAGTTGCATTTTAATCTAGTTTGGCCTTACAAGGGAGTTTTAGCACACTAAGTTTGAAACATATAGTAATAAGGGATATTTAAATATTTGATTGGAATATAATGTTGGTTAGTCATATATAGTAAGAGCAATATGCAATAGATGGATGAGTCTTGCTCTAATGTTAAGCAATCTAAAAGAATGCCTTTAGAACACTGTGTAGATTCTCTACGAAGGATTTATGGGAGGACGGGGGACAAGAATCAAACCAATGGTACAAATCTGTACCAATTTATACACACACTGATTAGATCATGGATCTACTGAAATAAAAGCCAAATGTACACAAAATACATACCCTGTATGAACAACTGCTTTGTTTAAACAATGGTTCCAATAATTCACCTGGAGAAGGGCCTTTATAATCTTTTTCTTCTTCCTGTAAGAATTAAGGTTATAAGTTTTCTGTATTAAAGGATAGAAATAGAAGGGAGAAGAACATTTTAGATGCATGTGTTTGGTTGTGGGTGGGGGGGAGGAAGGGAGGGAAAACAAGCAAAAGCAGAGAAGCAAGAAATATTTACATCAGGTTTATTAGTGATCTTTAATTTAAAAACAAACAAACAGGTATTTCAAATTATATCCTGTTTTGGAAACTTTATTTTAAGATTTAGTCCCTTGCTTGCTATTCTTCCAAGGAAGAACTTTAATGTATATGTCCCATTACTGTCAATAGAGTTATCAGTACTTACCTCATCTCCACTTGCTACAAGGGGAAGTATGCATTTATATTTTTCTTTATCTGCTGTTGTCATAATGACATAATTATCTTCTTTATAGAAAACACCAGCAGAAGGCTAAAAATATACAAAAATATGTAGGCATTAGTTTAACTTCCTAAATGTATTAAACAAAATATAGTAACAGTTGTAGTTTATTCAAATTGTTCTACTGAAGCAACTAATGTTTGTATATGTTCTTTACTATTTGTAAGGGAAATAATATTTACTACTGATACAATGACAGGAGGATAACTAAAATGCTGAATGGCAGAACTGGAATTTTAAAAGATCTTTTGGTCTGGAATAATGTGCTAAGTAAGAGAAGTGGTAGAATAAGTCCTAGATTTGGAGTCAGAGGGTCTGGATAAATTCCAGTTTTGCTGTTTACTAGTTGTATGACTTTGTAGAAGACTCTTAACTTTTCTAGGACATGTCAACAGGGAATCACAACTTCACAAAACTTATGTGAAAACCAGATTTCTTACAAGTGAAATGAACTTGCATGTGGAACCCAAAGAGTTCACCATCCATACAGAAGTTTGCATATTTATGACAACAAGGCAAAAGAAGCAGAAGATACCAGAAATCTCCACCTAAAGGGAAATAACATGCATTAGGAAGAAAGTGCAGTAAAAATAAGAAAAGGACAAAACTGCTCCCCATATGGAAGGAGTAGGGCTAAGGCAAAAGCTGCATTCTTTTTTTTTTGGGGGGGGGGGACTGGTTAGTCTAAGAAGATAGGATGATCTGCTTATAAACAGGGATCTCAGCTGCAGAAGCAATTTCTCAGGTTAAGTACATACTGACTGGCACATATCTTGACTCCCAAGAACACACAGGGAGTCCAGATTGAGATGTAAACAACACATTATGTCAGCTTGGGAGTGGGACTTCATTCTCAATACATTTAGGACCTCTTGTACACGATGGATCCAGTGTTTCTAGAAAATATGGCAACTCAAAAGAATGAGTTCAAGGGACCCCTTAACAATCTTTGTCATCTGAAACAAAAAAGGTGAGAGTGGGTGGTTTGGAATATGTAACATCTGATGTCCTTTTCCAATTCTAAATCTGTGATCTCAAAAACCAAGGGATAAATATGAATCTGATATATAGATTCAAAATATAAATTAAATAAGCACAGAATGGGGGAGAATCAGTTTGATAATCTTCAAGTAAAATAAAATTCAAATTCTAAATTCTAATTCAAATGGGTTAATGGTGTTATTGCTTCTGACAATGTGGCCCTGAAACCAATTTAACCCATTTTTCTTGAGTTGCCATATTTTCTAGAAATATATCTGAGGTTTAGAATAAGTCAATGATGAAGTCTCCCAGTCCCCCCGCTGACATAATACACAATATTCAACCCTAACAGAATTCTGTGTGCCTTTAAAACTTAGTCAGCTATAAACCTGGCTCTAGCCAGTCTAAACAAGAATGATAAACTGTGCAGCTGAGACCCTTTCAGATAAGTAGAACATGCTTCCTAGGAGAGGGGGTTGGGAGCTGGTGTCCCTTCTACAGTCCCTCCCCTGCTGCTTCCTTTCCCCTCTCAAAAGAGGGGACTTTTCTTCATTCTTCCCAAGAGACCTCTTTTTGCTGTAACCCTTAGATACCCAAGGCTTTATCTGTGTTGTTGTGCTCCCCAGAGACTCCATCATGAATGTCTTATGCTACTTCTTGTAATAAAAAAAATTGCTATTCAAGTCCTTTTGAAATTGTGACTAGTGGTTGACACTGCCATAAAAGCTAATGCAAATTTAGGCTACAGTAATAACATTCATACAGCATATTACAGGCTGCAATACACAATGGAAACTTTTCATTTGAGCTTTACAACCAATTATCATGTGAATTTGTCAGGCAAGTATTATTAGTCCATTTTCCAGATGAGAAAACTGTAGCTAAAACAGATTAAGCAGCTTGCTCTAGATGGGATTTAAATCTAAGTGTTCTTGTCTTCAAGGTCAAGTCTTTATTCATTCACAATATCACAGTCTATTCCAAGGCAAATACAGTATTCAAATTAGGATATCTACAAATATTATCTGGTCAGATATATGAAATAATGGGTTTGATTTAGTAATACAGAGTATCTGACCTAGAATCAGTTGACCTGGGTTGAAATGCTGCTTTTGATACATTAGTTAGAACACTTAATCTCCTTGAACCTAAATTTTCTTATTTGTAAAATGGGACTAATATTTGCTCCATTTGGGGCAAAATTTTTTACTCAGGTTGGAAGTGCACCTGATTCCAGTGTTACCCACACCTATTTCTTGTCTTTCTTTTTAGTTTAACATTACAGAAAATAAAAACTATCCACTTTACCTCCTGTGAATCAATCTCTCTTTTATTTGTCTTGAACTCTTCCCCTATCAATAGATCTGACAGGTAATTTCTTCCATGCTGCTCTAATTTATGATGTTATCCGTTATGTCTAAATCATATATCCACCATCTGTAGTTTGTCTTGGTATTTAGTGTGAGATGTTAATCTATGCTTACTTTCTAGTGAACTGACCCATTTATTCTAATTGTTCTTGTTGAATAGTGAAGCCCTGGGCAAGTTACTCACGCTGTTTGCTTTAGTTTCTCATTTGTAAAATAAGCTAGAGAAGGAAATGGTAAACCAATCTAGTATTTTGTCAACAAGACCCCAAAAAGGCATCATAAAAGTTGTACATGACTGAAAACAAAGATACTACTTATCATTTCAAGGAAAGCTCCATTTATTCCTATAGTTTCATGTTCTTGACAGAAATAGGTGCTGTACCTTGTCAAATACTTTTTTCTGCATCAATGGATCATATTGATAATGAAGTAATAAAAATCACTAATGTTTTTTATTTTCCCAATACTAAAGTAGCTCTACATTCCTGGAATGAATCTAGCCTGGTCAGAGTGTATAATCTTTGTGATTACAAATCTCATTATCCTGCAAGACTGAATCTGCCTCATGAATACCTTTGGCCCTGATTACACTCTATGATTAGAAGTCAGGGTCACAAATAATTTTATCCTTCTTCCCCTTTTAAAGCGTGTGTGTGTGTGTGTGTGTGTGTGTGTGTGTGTGTGATCTTCTATTAAATGCTAAACTATTTGGGGGCAGGGATTACTTTTGTTTTTATTTGTATTTGTATAATAGATGCTCAATAAATTGGTTTATTAGCTGGTTGCTATAGTCTCTGTTAATATTCTATTTACAATTTTTTGCATTAATATTTATTAGCGATATTAGTCTATAGCTTTCTTTCACTGTTTTGACTCTTCTGGGTTTAATTATGTGTCATAGAAGGAATTTGGTAGGGTTTCTTCTTTTCTTATTTTTTTCTAGAGATTATTTTAAAAATAAATTAATTTGCAAAATAAATGATTAAAGATAGATCACCTCACTGAATAGCACTAGATCTTTTTTCCACATCCACCCCTTTGCCCTACCTTTTGCAGTTGTCCAATCTCAGTTATAAGCAGGGCATTAAGTATTATTGCTTTGAAAAAATGTACTAATACTGCATTTAGGAACAAAGAAAAATAGATCTGGAACTAAAAGAGATCTAGAGTTGATCTGATCCAATTTTATAGATGAGGAAAACCAATGAGATGAAATGATGTGTCTAAGATTAAAGATAAGTGATAGGCCTTTTGCCTATAAATCCAGCCTTCTCTGAAAAACCAGAAGAACAGAGTTGGAACTCTGAAGCACTGACAAGACAATATGTGTATGAAGAATGTGAGACAGAACTAGAAGCCCTGGTCTAGGACCTCCTCCTCCTATTGTGTGATTTTATTTCTTTGGGTCTCATGAAAAAAAATGAGGACATTGGACAAAATTTCCAATGGCAAGACTGAAAATAAAGGAAGGATTGACACAGAAAAAAGGCACAAAAAGTAGAGAAACATTTTTGAATTTACATTAGATGACAGATACAAGATTGATGACACAATTGAATTTTCTCTTGGTCTGACCCAATACAACAACAATATTCAAATAATCAAAGTTGCAGAAAACCCAAAGGGCAATGGAAATGGCTATAGCATATTTCCAACAGTGATTTCTGTGCATGAAGGGGGGAAAATGAGAGCATAACAGCTGATTCAACAAACAAATATTAAGCCTACTCTGTGAAAGGCACTGGGAATACAAAGATAACAAGAAAAATAGTCCCTGTTCTCAGGAAATGAATGATTGTTTTTAAACCAAAAGAATGTGGACTGGTTATATAGCAAGGGTAACATATGGATAGGACTGTGCTGTAATAGGAAGAAAGAAATTTGAAAAAGACCTAGAGTAAGGCCTTCAGCACACTGGATACGCTTTGTGTGAGGAATCTATAGAACAGGAATAAGAAATGCACAGGATGAGGAAGTGTAGATGATGTATGGGCAATACACACTGAGATTCAGGGGATACCTACAATGATGACATTATGGATGTACTAAACTACTGGCTCAATACCAATATATCTTCATGTGTCACTAACACTATAATAGAGGAATTCTCATAGTAAAAAAATTATATTCCTCAGATAACCAAGAGCCACAATGTGGAATGTGGTATGTACAGTGTGGTGAATCAGGATTGAACATTAAAAGAAGAGATAAGCAAAGTACTACATCTTTCATTCCAGCACCACCACAGATAACAAACTTAATTGAGGTTAATCCCAGGTTGATCACAGAGTGATAAATGTTCAACTGTACAATTCAAGACTAAATGGAGGCCTAAAGGTTGGAGGAATCTGTATACTGATGAATTCAAAATTGGAGAACTGAAAATTTCCCCCCTTTACTGACACAATCTCCTGCTTTAGACTTCTATAGTGTTTATGAATGTTTAGATCCTTCTTCATTCTGTTAAACAAAAATAACTTTTAGTCACCCCCTGGGTTAGGATGTGAAATGTTAAAAGATCCGACTTAGACTTGGAAGAAAGCTTAGCACTCATCCAATCTGAAGCCTTATTTTTAGATGAGAAATTTAGGAACAAAGAAAAATAGATCTGGAACTAAAAGAGACCTAGAGTTGATCTGGTCCAACTCTATCATTTTATAGGTGAGGAAAACCAATGAGATGAAATGAAAGTTGAAGTGATGATCCAAATTCACAGCGCCAAATTGGGAACAGATCATTGAGCTCCTGATCCCTGGTCTAGTTTTAAAAAAATAAATCATGCTGTCTCTTTATATGTTGCTTTTTGCATTAGGGGCATTATGATTGGAGAGTGAGGATGGTAGACATAGTCCTATTGAATTCTTCTAAACAGCTCTGCAGGAAGAAATCTCATTCTAGAATTTATAGTGTTTATTTGTAAAAGACAGAATTTCTCTAATTCTGTTGAGGGCCTAACAACCTTCTAGTCACTCAGTTTTACAATACTAGCATCATTCTAGAGTTTTCCTTCTTCACTTCTTGACATCCAACTAAACAGATGCTAATTTTTTCAAACATTTCTCTGTATCTCTCTCAATTTGCCCTCTTCTCCCCATTCACAAAGCCAACCTATCATTTTAGATATTAAAACATCTCTCACCTGAATAAGTCTCCTCAATGGATTGCCAACTTTTCTAGTTTATCCTCTACAGAGCTGCCAAAATCATCTTAACATTCAATCTGATCATGCAACTCCATTATTCAACAAACTTCAGTGGTTCTCTCAGCTCTAGGAAAAAACGCAGCCTCCTCAGATGGACATTAACGCCTAATCCAATTTCAGCCTATTCCTTCATGGAACTTCATTTTGGACAAACAGGTCTCTTTGTGGTTCTCTTTGACATAGGACAATATCTCCTATCTCTTTGCCCAGGCTGCACCCCAGGCCAAAATGTCTCCTCATCACTCCCTGAAAATTCCCAGCTTCCTTCAAATCTCAGTTCATGTACTACCCCCTACCTAATTCTAGTTCCTGCCTTCCGTTAATTTATCTCCAGTTCACCCAGAAAGTTTTCCCCAAGTACATGATGAACTCCTGGAGAGTGGGAACTAGTTTTGTTTTATTGTTTGGGAGCGGTTTTTTTTTTTTTTTTTTTTTTTGCCATCCTTTGTATCCCTAGCCCCTAGAACAGTGGCGCATAGAAACTTAATAAAAGCTTACTGAAGGCAGGCACTTCCCCCAGGATTATCCCACATCTACTACACACCGAATCCTCCCCCTCCCCCATGACATCTATCTCCTTGAAGTAAAGGTTGCTTTATATTTTAGATTTGTCTCCCGCACCTAGCTCGGATCTTAGCGTGCAGTAGAAGTTTGAAGGGGATTTGCTGCATTGACTTGGAAAGGAAAATTGTCTTTGAGAAGGCCTGATGGCATGTAAGGAGAGAAAGGAGGCTGTTTGAAGGAATAGCCGGTGGCTGCTCTCCGAGGGGAAGGCAGACATGACGCACGCCTAGTTATCCCTAGTGGAACATGTCCACGAGATGAGTACGTGTGTGTCCCCCACCCATGCACTCTGGGACTCAGTTACACTAACACTTGGGTGTGTATGTATGTGCGTGAGTATTTGTGTACACACATATATCCGTACACGCTGTTTTTGGAGGGAGGTGCCTAGGAACGCTTCCCTGGACTAAGTGGCTGGGCAGCCAGGCTCCGTGCCCCCGGCGGCGGGGGGATGCACGCCTGTCAGGAGGTCCCAGAAAACCCGTGCCTAGTTAAAGTGAAAAAGCACTTGCTAGCTCGGGGCGCGGGGTTGGAGGCCGGCGCGGGCACTGACCAGAGTGAATTCGGTGCCGGGCCAGTTGACTCGGAAAGGGATGTCGTCACTGAGCGGAGGGAGCACTCGACCTCCCCCGGACGCCTCCAGGAGCCCACAGAGGACCAGCAGAACCGGTGCGCCCGGGACCAGCCTGCGTCCGCCACCTCCTCCTTCTTCCATCCTCCTCCGCCTCTTTCTCCAGCCGCCGCCGCCACCGCCGCCGCCGCCGTCGCTGCCTCCTTGGCCCATAGAGAGGAGGCGGAGGCGGCGGGACTAGAGATCGCCCAGCGGACCGGAGCCCCAACCGCCGCCACGTCTCCTTCCGGGGAGCCTCAAGAAACCGCCTCCACCTCTCTCACTTTCGCGTTGTCGTTTCCGGGACAAACGGCCTATCAACATCCGGGTCCGCCTACGGAAGCCGAGAGGTAGTAGTTCTCCTCTTCTCCGCCCCCTCATCCCCAGAGCTACCTGATCCTGTAGCGTTGTGCTTTCGGTCCTAGGAGGAGGCATCCACTCAGTCGACTACTCGCCGGCTCACCTGGGCCTTGGGGGTTGGGACCCTGAGGGCCGAGATTCCAGCCTGGGAGACCTAGACGACAAGGGAGGAGGCCGCGAGTTCCTATTCGCAGCCGGTGAGTCCCGCGGAGCCCCCGGCCGAGTTGCAGGCGCTCTCCCGAGGGGCCCCTGCCTTCTCCTGCGTTGTCCCCAACTTCGCGTAGTCCTCCACCTCCCTTTGATTCCATTTTATACTCGGGGGGCTGGAGGGAGGGCGTTACTTGGGGTTTAGATAATTCAGAAAGTTAAGGGAAAGAGTACGTCGACTGTCCCTCCAGGGCTCTCGCCTTGAGGGAAAATCTCTACCTCCTGCGGCGCCTAAATTCTAGATGTGTTCGTTGTTGGGTTGGTACCCGAGCATCGTTCGCTCCACCTTACCCTGAATGGCTCTTCCAAAGGTTTTCCCCCTGTCCCACCCGGTCCTGTTCCCCCTCCCCCTCCCCTTCCCCATGAGTCTTTCCAGTAAGTGCGCAGGCTTTTCATTGATTAAGTGGCCTACTGGGGTTCGGAAACCAAAATTAGCCCAAATAGCGTTAGCTGGTGCAGTGGAGAGAGCACCGAGGTCGGAAGGACCTGAGCCCCTCCTCAGACCCGAGGTCGCGCTGGGATTTCGGAAAGCACTTACCTATTGACAGCTTGTTTGTGTTGTCGCTCTGCTATGTCAAACCCGTTCGATCGTTGTTTGCCTTATACTTGTATTACTAGTACTTACCATACTTCCTGGCACACATTTAATTTTGTCCATCCGTGTCTGATTCTTCGTGATCTCATCTGGGGTTTTCGGGGCAAAGATTTTGTGAAGTGCTTTGCCGCTTCCTTCTTCAGCTCCCTAGAGGAAACAGGTAAACTGAGTGACTTCCCGAGATCACACTGCTCCCAGGTCTTTAAGGTCACGTTTGTAATGTTCTCCTGACTCCAGGCGGGGTGCGCTGTCCCCTGTGCCACACTGGGCATGTAGCAGGCCTGCTTCTAAGTATACATTTGTTTCTCTGCAAGTTTGGACTTCGGGAGAGAAGCTGCACAAGTCTATGTGCTCCATCGCCACATGTTCTATGTTCATTCTTCCTATTCTCTCCATTCTCATTGTGAATAAGCATTAAGTGCTGACTGTGTTCTAGGAAAACACATTCTCCTGCTCTCCGGAACTTATAATCTAATGGGGGAGATAGCAAACAATCTATACAGGGTAACTAGGAAAAAAATTAAAAGGGGAAAGGATAGAGAGGTTGATACAGTCTTCCTGAAGACATGTTTAAATGTTTCATGTGTGTACATCTTGTCCATATTGTAACATCCTTGAGTGTTGAGACTGTTGGATTTCTTGGGTGATACTTTTTTGCTCCTCTTCTTACCTTTTACTTCTTTACTGTGTTACTATAGTAACTATTTCAGAAATGGTATGGCTAATTCTTTTTACCCTAGATAAGTATATTTAATAGTTCTCTTGACTAAATGAATTGTGAGTTATAGTTCAGCAAACATTTATTGAACATTTATACCAACTATTATATTAGGTTTTATGGGTTAGAAGGTAAAAAATAGTTCCGGACCTCATGGAATTCACATTCTAACAGGGGTTACATCATGTAAATAATTAGGTACATACAGGAGTTTAAAATTGCACTAAGACCTTTAGGACACTCTGTGTACAGACTAGAGGGGAGAGCCTTATATAAAAGCTGGGATTTGAGCTAAGTCTTGAAGGATGCTAAGAAGTGGAGGAAAAGAGGGAGAGAAATCCAGGCATGTGGGAGAGCTAGGGCCAAGCAGATGGGAGATGGAGTGTTGTGCTTGAGAACATATTAAGGCAGTTTAGCCAGATGGTAATAGTCATGGAGGAAAGCAAAGTGTAAGAAGACTATATTTCTTTAAATATTCTCATCCTTGCCATGGCCTGTTTATATATGTATATATATGTATTATATTGCATATGTAATATATATGTGTGTGTATATATATATATAGTATACTTAATAATATATATGTGTATATATATAATACATTAGTTATGTTACATACAAACCCTTTTGTGGTTTTTTTATGACTGGAAATTTTATCTTAACATCAAAAAAACATTTATTAAGAGACTATTATGAGCTGTCCTGAAATCTGGTAGAAATTAGGTATATACAAAAATCAAACATAATAAATATAAAAAAATGCATGATACTCATTTGCATTGCAAACACTTCATTATATCTTTTACTTTCCTGGGATGTGACAACATTGGTGGGCCTGTTAAGCAGTTTACAATGCGCAAATCAAGCCTCCGGCCTGACAGTCAAGGCTTTCTAATTTTTTCAGTTGTAGGATTATCCCATTAAAAGTTAGCTCCTAAGAAAAACCCTGTACTTGAAAAAAGTACTCTTTGGGCATTTGACACTAACATTGGAATAGAATTTCCTGGGAAATCTTGAATTTACAAGGGAATTTTCTTCCCTGTTCCTCTAGTTTGCTGATATATGTATACATTATACAATTATCCTTATGTATTTATTTGAAACTTATTTTGGTGTGATGTGTTGATTATTTGTATAAAGCTAGTTTCTCTCAAGATTGGTTTTCTTCTGGTTTTCCCAGCAGTGTTTGTTAAAATACTTATTCCAGTTGTTGGGGTATTTATGCTCCTATGATCATTTGTTTCTGTAGGGGTTGTATTTTTAATATGTTCTACTAACTACCTTTTCCGTTTTGTTAACCAATATCTGAATTTTGGAGTATTCTTTGAAATCTTTGGGATTGTTAGGCCCTTTTTCTTCCACAATTTGTTTTAAAATTTTTGATCTTTTGTTTTTCCAGATATATTTTATTATTTTACTAGCTCCATAAAACAGGATTTATTAGTTTGTTAAGAATAATTAATTTAGATAATATTATTATTATAATTGTATTGGCATAATTCATCCATGAACAATTGGTATTTCTCTAGTTATTTAGATGTATTTTTTTCTGTAAAATATTTTATAATTATATTCATATAGTTCCTGTGTATATATTAGTGGACTCCCAGATATTTATATTTTCTCTCCCATTTTAAATGGAATTTTGTTTTATTGGTGATATGGAGAAAGACTGATAATGATCTGTTTTTATTTTGTATCCAGTAACTTTGTTGGTTACTGTTTCAGTTAATTTTTAGTTGACAGTTCCTGCCTTCAGGAGCTCAAAATCAAATGGAGGAGACAGCAAACAGAGTCCATCAAAAAGTAGCTTTTTCTTTGTGTTTTCTTATTCCTTTGGATTTTTTTGTTTGTTAACTTATTGCTATAGCTAGCATTTCTAGAACTCCACTTTTTGTCCTCACTCTTGAATCTAGTTTCTAACCTCTTTAATTTAGCAAAACTAGAATGAAATTATTAGTTGTCAAATTCAGTGACTTTTAAAAAATCCTTATTTTTCTTACTCTCTAACAGCTTTTGGTATTGATCACTCTTTCTTTCTTGATATTCTTGTCTTTCTAGATTTTTTTGGATATCACTTATTCCTGATCCTCCTATCAAACTACCACTTCTTGTCCAGTCATACCCCCTAATTATAAATATCTGAAAGAGTTCTGGGTTTTCATCTTTCCTCCTTTTCCACTTGGTGATCTTAATAGATCTATCAATCTAATCTGGTTTCTAATTCTCAGGGTGCTATAACTGAACAGGCTAGAAACTGAAAGAGTCAAGAATCAAATAGTTTAATTTCAAAGTGTGGAAAACAGCTTGCAAGCAAGAATACATGTATCAGAGGGCCCTCTTCTATTCCTCTTTAGTGTGGGGCGATCTTATACCGAAGGCTGTGCAGTGAGCCTTACCCCTGACAATAAGGGTGATAGCATCAGCATGACAAGTTTGATTCATAGCAGGGCTTCATGACCCGAAACAGTTGTGGTATTTTGTTGTTGCTGAGATCATTCAGATCTAGTCCCCCTTTCCCAAATTAACTGATCAGAGACATCTTCAGGTACAGAGAAAGCATTTATTTAATCTCTGCAGAGACAGAGGCCTAGACACACACCGGAGAGCCATCCTAGCTCCTGCCATGTGCTCCTGAATCTGACCAGCTTCTGACTTGTCAGAGATTTAAAAAGCAAAAACCCAAACCTTTTCATTGGATAGAATAAAAGAGTGTAGCCATCCTTGACCAATGTTGTCTGCTTCCTGTGGGTCAGGTTACTTCCTGTAGGATACATCACTTCTTGATGGTCTTGACTTCCTGCAACCCAGGTTTCAAGACCTGGGAATAGGGATCAGGTGACAGTCTAAGTACTGAGGAAGGTGTATCTAATCAGTTCCATTCAATCCAGAGGGTGAATTCAAAGGATTGTTATGCCAAGTTCTGGGCACAGCCTGCTTGCTGGGCTTTAGCTCTGGAAAACAGGCTGTATCCTAGTTTCTTGAAAGATCCCATAGATCTGTTTGCGGACTTGATTCCATTCTCCATTTAGCCACCAAAGGGATTTTCCTAAAGTACAAGTATGACTATTATTTCCTCACTTTCTGTGAGGTGTAGTGGTTCTCTTACCCTCCAGGATAAAATACAAAATCATCTTTTGGTTTTCAAATCCTTATATAACTTAGACCCTGCCTACTTTTCTAGTGTTATTGTACCATTCAGTGCCACTAGCCTCCTTCCTGGTCCACAAAAGAAAAAAATACAAACTAGCTTTTGAAGAAACTATCTTTTGGCTCTAGATTTTTTCCTCTGGCTCCCCCTTTTACCTGGAATGTTCTTCATCTCCTGGCTTTCCTGATTTCCTTCATAATCTAATTAAAATTCCAGCTTATATAGGAATTTTTCTAATTCATTTTAATTCTAGCACCTTCCTTCCTTTAAATGTTTTCCTGTTTATCCTGTATATTGCTTGTTAGTCCATATTTATTTACTTGCTATCTCCCCTATTAGATTGTGGGTTTTTGAGAGCAAAGATAATCATAGCATTTTATTTTATTTTATTTTTATTATTTTTTTTAATATTGTATCACTTTATCCTCATCTTTTTTTTTTTTTTTAAACACTTTATTTTTAATTTATTTTTCCTGAGGCTGGTGTTAAGTGACTTGCCCAGGGTCACACAGCTAGGAAGTATTAAGTATCTGAGACCAGATTTGAACTCTGGTCCTCCTGAATTCAAGGCTGGTGCTCTACTGCGCCACCTAGCTGCCCCTAATCATAGCATTTTAGAGATAAAGTTAAATTAAATAAAATTTAAGATAATATAATGCCCAGCTTTATTGTCTTGTTTATAACCAATTTAAAATAGCATGTTATTTAGTTGGCAATTTTAATAAACTGCATAAATTGACCTTTGGAGATTACCAGTGATTTTTAATTGCCAAATCTTATGGCTGTTGCCAGTTTTCATTTCTTCTTTATCTCACTATATCCTTTGACATTGTTATCACTCTTTTCCTTGATCCCAATTCTCTCTAGGTTTCTATGATACTACTCTATCCTGGTTATCCTCCTGCCATTCTCACTGTTCCTTCTCAGTCTTTTTTGTTGGATCTTCAACTGGATCATGACTACTAAAGGTAAGCAACTTCCAGACCTCTGTGCAGTGCATTCTTTTCTTTCTATACTATTTCATTTGGAGATCTCATTAGCTCCCATGGTTTCAATTGTCATGTCTATGCTGATGATTCCCAGATCTATTTGTCCAGCCTTAATCTTTTTTTTCCTACTTTTATATTTCTAACTTCTTATCTTGTGGAAATCTTAAATTCAACATGTCCAAAACTGAACTCATTTCCCCACCAAGCCCTCCTTTAGAACTTCCCTATTATTCTTGAGAGTATCATCACCCTTTTAAGTTCAGTCTTTTCTAGTCTTTTTTTTTTTTTTTCAAATGGTGCAATTGGGGTTAAGTGACTTGTCCAGGGTCACACAGATAGGAAGTATTAAGTGTCTTAAGATCAGATTTGAACTCAGGTCCTCCTGACTTCTGGGCTGGTGCTCTATCCACTGTGCTACCTAGCTGCCCTCAGCCTTATCTAATCTTATTATTCCACTGGAGAGTAGAAGGGGGAGATCTACTTGCTCTCTCCTTTCTTTCTCCCTGTTATTATGTACTATAATATTGTTCCTGGCCAAGCCCCAAATGGCCATTGTTTGGGTCTTGATTGAATCTTTTTGGTTTAGGCCATAAAACTTGAGAGTTTTCCCTTTCCAGATTTATTTGTTTGACTAGATGAAAGCCTTTCTGTATCTCCTACCTAGCTGGAAGCACTGAATGGGTGTGGTCTCAGTCAAACCTTTTGAAGACCTTAGCTTAAAAAAAGCCCAGATCTCCCTTTGTACAAGGGGCTATCTCCAATTGTCCTGATCTATATTTGGCTACTGGAGGGGGAAGTTAGGCTTGACCTTTCACAGCCTTCCCTCACTTGAATCCAATTCACTTGCATGTCATGGTGTCACTGACTCTTTGAGGCAACAGCATTACTTAGGAAGTGGTAAGGTAGACTGGGCCTGGAATCTGGAAGACCCAAATTGAATTCAAACATGACTTTATTGACTTATTGTTCTTGTGACCCTGGGTCTTTATTTAACCCTGTTTACCCTCAGTTCCCTCATCTATCAAATGAGTTGGAGAAAGAAATGGCAAAGCACTCTAATGACATGACTAAAAAAAGACTTGAACAATTGTCCCCCTTTGCAGTCTTGGTGAAACTTAGGAAAACTTGCTTAGAATATTTTTTAATGCTTAAAATAATGAGATTATAAAGGAAATCAATCCTATATACAGTTATCAAAATATTAAAGTAAGTTCACAGATCCCAGATACAGAACTTATGTACTAATTGATCTCTTTAAAGAGCACTAGTAGTTCTAAATCTTTGATCCTTGGTATTTCAAGGTTAATGAGTTATATTCTGTAGTAATTATACATATGCAAAAATTACTGCTATTCAAGAAGATAAAGTACAATACAACATTCCCAGGAAAACTTTTACATGAAAATGTTATCTTAAGCTTAAAAGGACTGATAAACATTGAAAAATACAAAAGTTAAGAATTTAGGACTGAAATCTTTGTGTTTATTAAAATACATATATTACAATCACATGCTAATATAAGTTTTTGCATTTTTAACCATGGTTTGTTATAGAATTAATTTTACAAGCACAAATACATGCTACAGAATTTCAGGTTTCAATTTGGTTCACCAGTAACTTCAAAATGGTATTTTACTGGCAGATTGGTAGATTTAGAGATTATTTTACACTTTTGATGGTCTAGAGCAAAATACAGATGTTCTCCTAAAATACAGATTTCTAATGCTTATCTCAAAGGACAAAGTTACCGAGCATTTCATGCATCCACATTAGTGAGGGAGAAGATGTGCTATCAGAAAACTACTTTTTAAGATTAAAACAAGCAAGAGTACTGAGGGTATTTCATTTTTCTTCTACTTATCAAATTAGTAATTTGTTTAACATTCTCAAAACAGGATGCATAAAGATTTCTTTACCTGTATATTTCTAAACCAAGAATATATTAGATGTTATTTAAATGTAATTTAGCTTGGGGGTTTAAAAAATGCTTGAATACAAATGTATATGTAGATTTTCTAGTGCAGACTACAAATAGCAAACTATGTTATTCTGAATACACCATTAAGAAAAACATTATGACATTTAGGGGAAATCATTACCCTGAAGATAGTGTTTATTTTGAAAATCAATGATTATCTATATGCAATTGAGATTCTGTTTTTGTTCGGAAAGTTCTTTTACTAATTTTTCCAAGGAGAAGAGATGCTCATCTGCATCTTCTGGCACAAGATTCCTAATGGAATTTGCAAGTTCAAAAAGATATTCAGTATTTCTTCCACTAGGACCAACCGCGTTTAAAATCTGTTCAGCAATGTCTTCCAGAGGGGCTGGACCAAGATAATTAGGATTATCACAAGTTCCAATATATAATAATACACTGAATGGTTTCATGGTGTGATCTTTTGGGTAGAAAATGACTGTTGTAGTTCTGTAGCCTCCTTTCTCTCGGAAATCCAGATAAGCTTTTACTTCCTCTTCTTTTCCAGCTGGTAGTCGGTATGCAACACCCCATACACAACCCTGCAGAAGAATAAAAGTGGGTAAATCCATCTTATGTTTTAAAAGATGTGTAAAAATATTTATAAAATATGAGGAAATGCTATATTCAGAGTATTTTTGAAAATATAAAATCGGCATACTGAACTGGCACCTGTAACTCCTGTTATAATTCTCTTTAGCTATTTGCACTACTGGTAAATAGACTATGCTATTATTTGTTTTTTTCTACTTTAATATAGGATTGAAAAAGAGGGTCCAGTCACTTAGCCAGAATAAGGGATAACCAGAGAACAGCACATGTGTTACACTGGTGATGTCAAAAGGCACCCAGCAAGCTGGTTGGATTCCATTGGTGAATTTACGGTAGGGCGAGGACATAAGTAATACAAGATGAACAGGCATCTGGATATAATCCCAAAATAGCAGTTTCATCGTTTCATTGGAGCATTTTATATTGATTCTTTTTTTTTTTTTTTCCTCTGAGGCTGGGGTTAAATGACTTGCTCAGGGTCACACAGCTAGGAAGTTAAGTGTCTTAAGACCAGATTTGAACTTGGGTCCTCTTGAATTCAAGGCTGGTGCTCTATCCACTGCGCCACCTAGCTGCTCCTTATATTGATTCTTAATTTGTATTAGTAGGGCTGAAATTAAAAGTGAATACCTACACACACACACACACACACACGTATGTGTATATATATATATGTATATATATATATATATATATATATATATATATATGCATACATATGCATACACACGTGGGAATAGAGAATATTTCTCTCTACTATATCACTTCTCAAAAATATAAGAGATTCATATGTAACATGGGAGTCAACTACACCATTTTGTGAATTTTTTTCTTTTGCTTAAGTTTTTCAATTGTTATATGAAATTTTCAATAATAGTGGTTACAAGTGAGGGAAATACCTTTAAAAAAGAACAGTCGTCATCATAATATTTTCTTTTTTTTTTATTATTATATATATATATATTTTATAATATTATCCCTTGTATTCATTTTTCCAAATTACCCTCCCCCCCGACGACAGGCAATACCATACATTTTACATGTGTTACAATATAGTCTAGGTACAATACAGTCATCATAATATTTTCAAATAAAATTGTATAAAAATTAAAGCATAAAAATTAAAACTAAAGCAATATACTTCCAAAATTGGATTTTTATTTCACTGGACATAGAGAAAGCATTATTTTTTTCATTTCCTGTGTTTATTTAAATAAAAAGCTAAAGCATAGATTTATTACTATATATTTTATTAATATTTTTATTAAGAATGTCACAAAAGTGGAAGCTGTTTTATAGCTGTAAACCTAACAAAAAACCTTTAATCATTAAACTCTGGGTAATCATTTTAATAGTCAAATTGATTAAAATGGCTTACAAAATCCAATGTCATTTATTAACTGTTTAGTTTGGGATTTATATCTACAATTAAATGTTTTAAGTTTTTATGGAAAAAAATTCCTCAGGAAAGAATTTCCTAGTTTATATGATTTACTTGTTCACATTATGAACATATTATGAAGCATGATGATACATTTGCTTTGCTTGTAGCCATATATATATTTTTTTAACAACACTTTCTCTAAAAATACCATAAATGTGAAATGCTTAAACTTCTCTACCATTATCTTGAGAGGGTCATAAGCATTTTTAATGAATAGAGGAAGAACTTTCAAGAATATATTAGAAAAAAGACTAGTATTTATGTAGTTACACTCTATTTTTCAACCATCTTTTTTTGGGAAAACTTTTGTGAAATTAATTGTTGATACCCCAAAACTGGTAAGTAAAAAATATCCAAAATATTGAGGAATATGAACCACATAAACATTTTGGAATTGTATACAAAAACATTGTTCTTAGTGCTGTTAATAAAATTCAATCAATAAAAAAAAGTAGAATTGCTGGAGAGGTTATTAAAGTAATGATTAGATTATTTTTACAAATGGGGAATGACTTAAGATTGCGTTAGTTATTAACAATTTATCATCCATCAGGCAGTTATGATAATAAAAATGAGCTTTAAATATCACGAGGCTGGAACTCAATTACTATTTTGTAACTGGCAGATTTATGGTAATGCAGAATATTTAATAAAAAAAATCAGCACAGTGATAGTGGTAGTCAATTTGAGATATGTCACATTGCATAACAGGTGGAGGGGCTAGTCTTAGAGACAGAAATACACAAATATATTGTCTAGTTGTGTGAAATTCCTCATACAAATGATACCATAGATCTGTTCCCACCTCCACAAAAAGTTTTTAACATTGGTTTTGTGAACTGTCTCCACTTATTTCAAGGACTATTGTAAGATTTTTTCAGATGCAGGTTTTTTAAATGTCCCTTATAGTTCTTTATTTCATTTTTAAATTTATACCAGGTCTGCCTCCATATAGCTCTGTCCTCTGCAAACCTGAAATCAAGCATGGAGAATCAAAAAGATGCTTTAACATAAAAAAAATGGGGATCTTAAAGCTAAGATAGTTGTGTTTTTTCCTTCTATTATGCTATCTCTTTTGTAGAACTTCTTTGGTATACTTCTTATAATTTCACATAGACATCTTTATATTAAAACTGTACCATACCCCAGGATCTTCAACAAGAGTCACAACTCTTCCAGGCTGGAAAAAATTTCAAAAACAAACAAATAAATAAATAAATATATGCTTAACGGAATATCAGTATCAACTATAGTTAAAATAGTATCATTACACACACCAAGTTAATAGAATCATGTTTCAGCAAAGGACTTTATATGTTGTAATCTAAAGTGTATTGAATCAGGAAAATATGCTGTTTTCTAAAAAACAGTTTCAGTTAAATTACATTGGATATATTTTATATGAATAAAAACAAGAAAACATGTGGACAGCCAGAGACTACTTCAGAATTAAAGGTGGTGAGAGAAACTGCAAATAAGATAGAACATCTGGTTACTTTCTTGTTACATGAGTTAAAAATATGACATTCCTGAGTACTGTTTGACTGCTACGGGCACTGATAGAACAAAAGGAGCTTTTATTAGAACTAGATGGCCTGTACTTCTCAGTGGTCCTAAATTAATCTCTTCATAAGAGCTAATAGTCATATATTACACTTTTAAGATTTAAAGCACTTTACACAATTATCTTATGTGATCCTCACTGTGAGGAAGGTAACTGAAAGTGTTATCAGTCTCATTTTACAATTAGTATGATTTGTCAGAGGCAAGACTTGAATCTCACAAGTCTTCCTTGACACTCAGCTGGCCTGGATTTCTTTTAAAAAAGTAAATATTGCTGGCTTTCTGGCATGCTACCTTCATTAATAACAATTCTGATTTTTAATAACTGTGCTTAGTCATGAGGTTTCTTGGATTCCATTTACTTAGTAATTTTTTTTTTTAAAAAGCTTATTTCATTATTTACTTATCAGATGAATAATATACTCAACAAGTAGTTGTCCAGTTTTTGCTTTATGGCCTCTAAGGAGAGGGATCCTGCTATCTCTATGGACAGTCTTTAAGACAATTTGGACAGTTTTAATTTTACGAAGGTTTTCCTGTTGTTAGACCTAAATTGCCCCTTTACTCATTATCTATGCTAGTTCCTAGAGCCAAAATCATATCATTGCTCCACAAGACAGTTCTCCAAATCTTTGAAACAAAGCTATCTGTCTCCATGAAGTCTCATGGATCCTCAAGACCCTTTGCCCTTTGGATTCTTTGTCTTTTTGGTTGCCATATTATACTATTAAATTATATTGAACTTGCAATCTACTAAAACCCTTGGATCCTTTTTAGAACAACTGCTATCCAGACCTTCTCCATCTTATATTTTTGAAATTGATGTTTTTTTGATATTCAAGTACAGATTTAATTTTTCCTGAATGTAGTTCAATGCTGTAGCTCAAAAATATGACACTGAAGGCCTGAAACATTAAAATGTAATTGGGAAATAAACAAAATAAAACATAGATAACATTAAATTTTAAATGAAGTCAAAATGTGGTTTACAGAAATTTTTATGTAGGGATTAGTGGCCCCCATTTCTCTTTGATATAACTATTCTAATATCTTTTTGAATCTTGAATTTGTCATCTAGGATTAATTATTCCCCTCATTTTTGTCATTTGCAAATATGATGAAACTATCATCTGGCTTTTACTCAAGGAATTGATAAAAAAAAAAAAAAATTAAAGCATAGAGCCAAATAAATAAATCCCTAAAAGTGTTCCATTAGATCTTTCACCATATTGATACTGAGCCATTAACCATTCTTTGAATCTGCAATCCAATTAGTTTTAAATTCGTTTCATTATATTGGCCCATATCTCCCTATCTTTCCACAAGAAGACTGAGATATTTACCTTTGCTAAAATAGGTAAAGTATATACAGCATTGCTAGAATTAGAATATAGCTAGAATTAGATGTTAGTTGGGCATAATTAAGATTGTTCTTTGTAATCACTTCCCTATTTAGATGCCTAGATGCCCAAGTGGAACATTTGTCATTCAATCTTTTGGTAACGCTTGTATTCTATGTTTTTTTCTAATATTACTGAGAGTGCCTCAACAATCATACCTGTCAGGACCCCAAAGATAGAATTAATCTAGCTAGGAAATATGAATTCAAGCAAGAGCAATTATGTACTTATTTACAGTTTCCTTAATTTTCCCTTTTCTTCTATCTTCAGCATTAAGAATTTAGCACCTTTGCCTTATTTTTATTATCAGTTATCATACTATCCATACATACTATGCCCCCCAAACGTTTGCATTTACTCACTTTTTTTCACAGTCAAAATGGTCTGCTTGCTTTCCCATCCCCTACTTCTACCCTAGCGGATAGGACTTGATTAATTTTTTAATCAAATGACTTGCACTTTGTGGGCTCAAAATAATCTTTTAAATAAATGTTTCTTGATTGACTGAATGTGCATAGGCTGTTGCTTTTGACTAGAATTCACTCATTTTCTGTTTTTTAAAATCTTTAGATTCTTTCTAGGCTCAACTTTTCTTGCTTCTAGTGGGAAATTTCTTTATCCCTTTATTAAAGAGTACTCTCTCTTTCCCCAACCCTTTAAGATTGAAAAAGCTATTTTCACCCAATGGAATGGGAATGTTATCCCCATTGTTCAAAAAAGCAGCTTTTGAATCTTGTGTAATGGCTGAGATGGAGTCCAAAGACTTTAAATGGCTAGTTGATGTGCATCAGTGCTGGGATTAGAATTTTAGACTAAACTCTAAATCCAGTGTTTCTTCCCTTATAACTTTACTTAATAAATGGCAATATTAATCTTGCTTACCAGTTTTGAAAGGTATAAGATAATGATCATAGGATTTGCAGAGGGAAGGATCATCTAGTCAGTTCTTTCATTTTATGGCACAGGAAGCTAATACCCATTTAAAAACTGGCCTTAGTTAATTCCAAATCCAATTACATTCTGATTAGTTCATCTCCTGAGGATTACTCACTAAATGACTTGTTTTTTTCTGTCATTGTTACTCAAGATTTTTTATTAAGATACTTACACTCATGAAATCATAGTTTTAAGTACAGAAATATAGACCTAATATTAAATTTTTTTTTCCTTTGTAAAATGAAAAGGGATAATCTAAAACTATATTAAGTTGTCTGGAACCTTGTGGCTTTGCAAAACCTTCCAAAGGGTTTTTATTAGACCAAAAAAAAAAAAGTTTTAAATTTATAATAGAAACAAAAGGTAATCATAATCAGCAAATCCTGCACATATTAACTTCTTTCTTTGTTTTGATACTGTGTAAAAATGGATAATTTTTATTTTTACTGTTTTTTAATTACTAAGTCATCTAATTTGTACTTTTTCTTCTATAATGTTCTTGGTCACACTACCAATTTCATTTTTCAAGATTAGTGAAGTATATTAGTGCTAGCGAAAAACAATATATCATATGCCTTTTACTATATATGTGTGTGTGTGTGTATGTATAAAATATGATTTTGTATAATTCGTATAATATGTATAATTTCCTCAAGATGTTTTTTCCCCTAAGGATTTTGAAATTAATTTAAATGTGGAAACCATAAATGTAAAGTAGTCTTGACTAGTTCTCAAAAATCATTTTGTTCCCTAGAATTTCTCATGGTTTATATTTGCACTAGCTCCATCATTTAAATACTATCATGTTCACAATTTTTAACCCCTCCCTTGGCATATCAATGGCAAATTTCTTAAGATAGAAAATACCTCCATTAAATTTTAGGTGGAGATTTACCAGTTTTTAATTAATATTTTGATCTCTTTAAATTCTGCTTCCCTACTTCTGATCTGTTATAAATTGTCTTTTCTGCTTTCAAGTTCTGCAGTTTAAGATTATTTCGAATCCTGTCTCTGATACTTAATAATGATGTGATCAAACAGATCAGTAAACTTGGGGGATAAAAAATGGTCAAACAGGTGGCCAGCATCTAAAGAGGTAACGTTTGTATATCTAAGTTTTGAAATTTTTAACAATTGTTAGTAACTGTTATTATTCTGGGTAGAGCTTTGTCCCTCCCACTAGTCTATAAATATATATCCTTTTAAAAAATCCTTTCCCTTCTTTCTGTTGTCTCATTTATCAGATGGATTTTAAAAAGTTTAAAAAACAAAAATAAACTCTGGGCAATGAAAGGTGAATATGAAAAAGATGGTATTCTCTATCTAGGTTGAAATTCCAGTTCTGACACTTACTGGGTAAGTCACTCACTTTTGTGAGGCTAAATTTTCTAATCTGCAAAATAAGGATGACTCTTGCCCTTCCTACTAAATGTTTGTGAGGAATGTGCTTTGCCAAAAGTAAAAAATTAAACCTGAGTAACTGTTATTTTAAGAAAAGTTTCATCTATCTACATATATTTCAATATTTAAAAGGATAAAAGGGATCTAGGGATCATCAAATTCAGATTGCTGTTTTCAAAACTTTATTTTCTTCAAGAATAAAAGATGTAAATCAAACATGTAAGGCAACACTTGGCTGGTTTAGATAAACAATGGTTAATTCTGTGTATATTTTATGTATGCAAATGAATGCCTATAAAAGAATGATAACAGTTAAGGAAGATAAAGGAAAGTAAAAGAAACAAAACTTCCTTAATTTAGGATTAGTGAGAAAGTAACAGAAAAAATACACATTGGTAAATAGTGATTCCATATTTATCATCAGCAAGTACATTCAGGAAACAACTGTTCAGTTATGATAACAAAATTGCTTTTCTTTTATCATTTCAGGCAAGTCTAAGTAACTTGAGTTTTGGAAAGATTAATGATTTGTCATAACATATATTTGAATTTAAACTATTATTAATTTTAGTAGCAGAATGTAGAAATTTCCAGACCTTTAATTCCTGGAAAGTAAATTGTGTACAAGGTGATTTCAGTGCTGCCTGATTAAAGACACGTGAATTAGTCTATTTCTATTATTTTTGTCTGTTGTGACTACCCCATGAGACCTTTTAAGCACCAAAACCCACGTAAATGGAGGGCTTCTTCCTAGATTATAAACCCTACAAATTTTGCTTCTGCTACAAAAACTTCTTTAGAAGTGAACAGTACCCTCTGATAACAGTCTACGCTCCCGGTTTTCTTAATGCATTTTGGAGAGAGTTTGGCTAGGGGTAGGACAAGGAAGATGCAGATAGGACAGAGTAGAATAACTTTGTTTTGGCGTCCCAGAAGTCTCAACGGTGGAGGAAGGGGGGAGGGTCTGTGCCCCGGGGGGGAGGGGAGAAAAAGGAGGGTTGTCACTAGGTGAGAGCCTGGGCTCCGGGTGGGAAGGGGCAGCAGCGAAGGTCGGAGCTGGTTCCTCACCTTGCCAGGAACCCCGCGGTGATCGGTGCTGCCCTGCCAGAAGCGCCGGCTGTAGCCTGTGATGGACCCGACCAGTTTGTCCTGATACGGGAAATCCACTTTCCAGATCAGGGAACCATATCCGAAAATCCACATTTTCTCTGCACCTTTTTCCTTAACCAGCTATCGGAGCTCCTAGTCTCTCGGAGCCGCTACTAACCGGCTCTCCAGGCGCAGGCGCGACGGCTGCGCAGTCGCCGAGCATGCAAGGCATTCTGGGAGATCTATACTTAAAACTCTGAGCTTCTTGTTTCCTCAAACTTTAATTTCTTTTTACTTTTAGAGGAATTGTAACTTTACTTTTCGTAGAACTATAGTTTCTGCAATACTTTCCTATTGTTTCTTCGCCATTCCGTTCTGTGTGCTTTTTTTGCCCGGAACTGCCATGCCCACAATGTCTTTCGAAGTGTGGACTTTTCCCTGCTTCTCCTCCCCCTTCTTTCTAAAGTTCTTTAAGCCCGGAGGGAAGAAGGGAAGCAGCTGTTCGGATTGGGCCGAGAGCGGTGCGGGCTCCGGGGTTTGAAAAGTTGCGTGTTGCTTCCGAATTTGGATTTCTGCCCAGGCCACATCTCTCCCGAAGGCAGTTTACAGCAAGTTCTTTTCCCTTTCAGCGTTTCTGTATGTTTCCTATTAAAAAGCATTTTTCTGTTGAGTTTGTTTAGCACCCATAGGTTCTAATCTCCGCCTCCCCCTCTTCTACCTGGCACTATAAGCTTTATTGGTTGGCCTCCCTCCCCTTTCCCCTCCGAAGGGAGAAGGGGGACTTAGGGTGAAAAATACTATTCACCTCCAGAGAAAGAACTGATGGAGTATGAATACACTTTGAAACATACTTTTATATTTTGTTTTTTCTTGGTTTCTTTTTGTTTGTTTTTGCTGAATTTTCTTTTACGACAAAGCTAATATGGAAATGTTTTTCATAACTGCACATGTATAAGCTATATAAAATTGTTTGCCTTCTCAAGTGGGTAGGGAATAAAAGGGAAAAAATGGGAATTTACATAAAGAAGAATGTTAAAAATATTACATATAATTGAGAAAAAAATAAATGCTTGGGGGGGGAGTTCTGTGAAAATGTTTAATTAAATAAAAACTAGTACAAGACCACTTTCAACTAAAAGTCAGGACCAAGAGACCACCCCTTCATAAAAAAATGCAACATTTTAACACTAAAATATCGTAGAGAAGAGGTTTGAACGTGCATTCAAGAAACTGAGGCTTAAATTCCAGCTCTGGTATTTATGAACATCAGGATCATAGAGATATCACTTGACCTCTGGACCATCTTCAACTATAAAACAGAAATAATAAAATATTTTTCACTCATAGGGTTAACATTTATATAAACAACTTTAAAGTTTGCAAAGGGACTTACATGCATTATGTCATTTAATCTTCAAAGCAATTCTGTAAGATAGACCCTTCAGGCATTATCATTTTCATTTTATCCCTAAGGAAAATAAGGCTTTTGGGCACAGTGGACTCCTGGCATCTCCACACAAAGGGCAGAGCTCTTTGTGTTCTTTGGGTATAGTTAATCCAAAATGTTCTCCACAGTGGTTGGATCGGATCATAACTCCACCAACAGTGCATTAGTATCCAATTTTTCCCAACATCATCTCAACATTTATCGTTTTCCTTTTTTCAGCCAATCTGAAAGATATGAAATGGTATTTTAGATTTTTTAAAATTAGCATTTCTCTAATCATTGGTGATGGAGCATTTTTTCTGTACTATAGATAGCTTTGATTTCCTGAAAGCTCCCTTTTCATATCCTTTGACCATTTATCAGTTAAGGAATGACTCAAATTCTTGTAAATTTGATTTATGTTTAACATATTTGAGAAATGAGGCCTTTATGAGAGAACTTTGATATAAAATATTTTTCCTTGGTTTCCTGCTTTTTAATCTTATAGTGGTAGTGGTGGTGGTAGTAGTTTTGGACAAAAATAATTTAATGTAATCAAAATTATCCATTTTTCATCCCATAATGCTTTTTTATCTCATTTGGTTATACATTATACAATCATTATACATAGATTCAACAAATAAAATTTTCCATGCTCCTCTAATTTACTTAAGTTATCACTATGTTTAAATCATGAACCCATTTTGACCTTATCTTAGTACATAGTGTAAGATACTGTATTCTGGTTTTCCTAGCAGTTTTTGTTGTATGGTGAGTTCCTGTTGCAAAAATTTGGATCTTTGGTTTTGCCCAATGCTGGATTACTGTGGTCATTTAGTACTGTTGTATTATGTACCTAATCTATTCTAGTGATTCACTATTCTATTTCTTAGCCAGTACCTAGTTTTGGTGGATACCACTTTGTAATACAGTTTGAGATCTGGAATTGCTAGACCATCTTCCTTCATGTTTCTTAATTTTTATTTTTCTTTGATTACTTTGATTCTTAACTAGATCTCCTTTTTAAAAAAATCATATTTATTTGTGTACTTAATACTAAATTCCTGTTGAGTATGATAGATTTCTGTGTACAATCTCCCTCTCTTTCTCTGTCTCTGTCTCAGTCTCTCTCTTTCCCTGTCTGTGTCCTTTTTGAACCAGTTCTGATTGGAATGAAATTCAAGTGCACATCCAGACCTCCCCTCCCCCCCATCATTTTCCCCTCCACTGTAGAACTCTTCCTGTCTACCTCTCATGTTGGATAATTTTTCCTATCCTTCCTTTCCCTTTCCTCTTCTCCCAGTGCATTTCTCTTTCTCACCAAAAATTATTTATTTATTTTTTAAAATTATGCCAACATAATTGAGTTACACCAAGCTTTCGGCTATGTAGACTCAAGTACTAATAAAAAGTACTCAGGAGTTACATGTATCATCTTCCCCTATAGGAAAATAAAGAGTTTAATTTTATTGAGTCCCTTATTTCCCTTTCATGTTTATTTTTTTATACTTCTCTAGAATCTTAAATTGTGTTTGAATGTAAGGTTCCTATTTATCTCTGGTCTTTTTTTTTTTTTATCAGAAATGTTTAAAAGTTATTTATTTCATTAAATAACAATTTCTGCTTCTGTTAGATTATACTCAGTTTTACTGGGTAGGTGATTCTTGATTGTACTCCTAGCTCCTCTACCTTCCAGAATATCATATTTCAAGCCCTCCATTTCTTTTCTGCTATATTTTGTGTGATTTTGGCTATGGCTCTATGGTGTTTGAATGGTTTCTTTCTGACTGCTTGAATTATTTTCTTTACCTGGGAGCTCTGGAATTTGACTGTGGTATTCTAGGAAATTTTCATTTTGGGATCTCTTTAAGATGGTGATTGGTAGATTCTTTTAGTTTCTATTTTTCCCTGTGGTTTTAGTATCTTGAAATAAGATATCCAGTGCCTTTGATTGTGACTTTCAGTTAGTTCAATAATTCTTTAATCTGCTTTCTAGGTCAGTTGTTTTTCTGATGATATACTTTGTTTCTATTTTAATTCTGTTGACTGTTTTATTGTTTCTTGATGTCTTGTGGAGTCATTAGCTTCCACTTCTAATTTTTAAGGATTTTTTTTTCTTATTTTAAAGAGTTATTTTCCTCCCAGCCCATTTGGTTAATTCTTTTTTTTTTTTTTTAAGGATTTATTTTTATTAGTGAGTTTTGTACCTGTCTTCTCCCATTTGGCCAATTTTGTTTTTAAGATTATTTTTTCAGCATTTTTTGTGTTTCTTTTACCAAACCATTGTCATTTCATAATTTTTTTGTGTCACTTTCATGTCTTTCTCCAGTTTTTTCTCTGCTATTCTTATGTGATTTTGAAAACCATTTTTTAAAGCTTTTGTCAGAAATTCTTGTTGGACTTGTCTCTGACTCACTTTTTTTTTTTTTTTTTTTTTTTTAGGCTTTGCTTGTAGCTATGTTGACATGATTGTCTTCTTTTAAGTTTGTGAATTATTATTATTATTATTTTTTTGGTCACTATAGTAGATTTTTGTGTTTAGGTTCTTTGCTCATTTTTTTCCAGCCTATTTCTTGACTTTGAACTTTATGTTAAAGTTGGGCTCACTTCCTGGGGTGGGATGGGATTGGAGAACATTGTTCCAAGCTTTAAGCTTTTTTATACTTCTGTTTTCAAACCTGTTCTAAAGATTTGGAAGTTTTTAGTGCTTTTAAGGTAGTGTGGTCATTGTTTCTACTCTTCTGGTCTGTACTCTTTTCTCCTTATCAAGGAAGGGTCTTTGTTCCTTTGGAATTACAATTGATATTGTTCCTCAGTGCACCTGTCCCATGGCATTGGAAGCAAGCAGTACTATTCAGGGTTCTTGCTCTTTTGGGATAGCAAATGGGGGTAGGCAACATAGTTGCCATAAAGTGTCATGTCCTGTGCTCAGTGTAGTCTTTCTGAAAGTTTCTTTTTACCATTTCTAACCTGAGAATTTCTGAAGCTGTTGCTTCACTACCATCAAACTCCATCACTAGTATTGCATCCATTTAGGTTCCCACTCCTTATTCCATATTTCATGTCATAGACCTTTCCTTTTGACCTTCTAAGTTCTCTTGGGCTGAAAGAACATTTCACTCTGATCTTTTGTTGACTCTGTTATTCCAGAATTAGATTTGAAATATTTTAAAATTGTTTGGGAGGGAATATTGGGAGAGGTTGACTATAGTACTTCCTCTACTCTGTCATATTGACTCTTCTTCCCCCCTCCCCCAAACACTATATGTTAATGTTACTTATTCTCTGGTTTATCAGATATCAAATAAATCAGTGAAAAAATATTTATCATACCTATTATGTTTCAAGTACAATTCTAGATGCTGTGGCTACAAAGATAAAGAAGGAGCAGTTGTTTCCCTCAAGAAGCTTACATTCTATTGGGGAAGATATCTATAAAAAACTTTTATAATACAACCAAATCTTCTAGAATTACTGAATAAACAAATTTAAATTGGTTCACAAGGTTTTACAAATCGCCAAATATAATTGCAAAGCATTGGTAAAAATGAAATCTGTGAGTGGTAAAGATCTTCTTTGTTAATTATTTTCCCATTTAAAATCACCTATGCAGAGCTAGAATATTTTAGGGTAGAGAAAAAACTATTAGAAATTGAGTTTTGTTAGCAAGAGGAAAAATTGCAGCCTATCACCTTACAGTATAAAACTTTTATTTTTAGCATTTTACTTTTCTTTCCTCTTTTATATGGTATCACATATTACAGAAGATATTTCAATTTTATCATTATTTGCTATTGGGAAGAACCAAATATTTTTGTATTTCATAATTTTGTGGAATAACTGATTTTGCAAATTTCAGAAAAAGAAAAAAAATCAACTTTCTTAAAAGTAGAATGCAAATTGAAACTAATTAATTTATTGTCTAAATTAAAAGAATTTATCCCATTCCTACCTATATTTTTGATAGATACAAGATATGTAAGGACATCTGGTGATTTTACTAGCCCTCATTGGTGTTTTTGAAAAATATTCTTATATAAGAAATATTGTATGTTTAGAGGCATCTTGTAAGAGAAGTTATGATAATATTTCATATATTCAATAGTTATTGGCTTTTTTTCCTTTTTTGAAAATTGATGCTCTTTCAAAAAAAAATATTGCTGTTATTTCCCAATATTTGTCTCTTCACTCTGCTCAGAGTAGCGTCCTTTTTTGTAACAGGAGCAAAACAGATCAGCACATTGGCTGTGTATGATCATCTGTGTGTTACTTGAAACTAATTATAGAAACTTCAAAAGTCATGACTGGCCATTGATCAGAGTTCTGATGTCTTTGATTATTGTTTTTCTTCATATTTTCTTCACATTGAGTAAGTTCTGATTCTGCTAATCTTGATAATATCAGTTCATGTAAATCTTCTCAAGTTTAACTAAATTTTTCATCTTTGAAAAGATGGGTTTCAGAGACATTCCATTATATTTATATACAACAGTTAACCAATTGGTGGGTGCTCTTTTGCTTTGTGTTTTTTGTTACTACAAAAAATAGTGATATAAATACTTAGGATTTCTGGGATCTTTTCCTCTGTCTTTGGTCATCTTGATAAGGTCAAAAAAGAGATAGTTTAAGATAAAAATAATTAACAGGAATTCTTGTCTGAGGAGAGGTTAAAGGAGATAATTTGAGATACAAATGATTAAGAGAAATTCCTGTCTTATTTACAAATATCTCCGGAACCTCTTGGATAACATCTTTGTGCAAACTTTGTTTTTATGACCCTAGTTATGTATAAAAGGAAGGTCTAAGAAATGGAATCCTCGCACTCGGTTTATACCAGTCTTGTGCCCATCAACTGGCATCCCCTTGCCAGGCAGTTTGGCCTTCCTGGAGGCCAAATGTCTGTCTATCCCTTTACTATCAATAAAGACTGTTTTGATACAGCATTGAGTAGAGAATTCATTCCCTACCGAACCCGACCTTGGTTACTTTGGAGAGAGAGAGGTAAATCAAACCCAGTAGGAGAAGAGCTGATCCATCTCATCTTAGAGCCTCCGATTTACTCCTCATCAATCTTTGAACTTATTTATAGTAATGTGATATTGCCAGGTGAAAGAGAATGTACAAGTTCAAAGACATTATTGGTATAGTTCTAAATTATTAGAATGATTGGGCCAGTGCCCTAATAATGTTTCTGCTCTTTCTTCATACCTTTTAACATTTATCATTTTCTATTATTTTTCATATTTTCCAAAATGTTGATTGTGAGATAAAGTCCATGACATTAATTTTTATTTTTCTCTTTTTAGAGATTTAAATAATTTTTTCATATTTGTTGATACTTTTCATTTCTTCTGATTAATTGTTCCTCTCCTTTGACTATGTGTCTATTGGTGAATGTCCCTTAAACTTGTATATTTTGTCAATTTTACATTTCTCTTACAGCCCAGACCTGCAAAGATAATTTTTTGAAGATATTTCCCCTTCATCACTTTCCCTTTTTATTCTATTTGAGTTGACTTTTAGCAGAAACTTTTTACTTTTATGTAATTGCAATTACCTGTATAGCATGCTTGCTTCTGATCCTTATTTAGTTAAGGATTCTTCTGTTAACCATGAATGAATGAATGAATGAATGAAAAAAACACTTATTAAGCAATTAATATGTGTAAATCCCTTGAATTGATATTTGATACTTGAGTTAAAGAGAGCCACAGGAATTTGTGTTGGGAGGGAGTTCATATGGTTCTATCTGCACTTTAGGAAATCATTTTGGTAACTATTTGGTGATAGATTGGAGAAGGGAGGTGCTTGAGGCAGAAAAACCACTTAAAATACTTTATAATCCAGATCAGGGATAGTAAATGAGAAAAGTTACATGGTAAGGTGCTCTGGTCTTTTGAGTATAGCAACACAGTGATGGTAATGTATCTTTAGTGTAATTTCCACTTATAAAATAATATTGTTTTTTGATTTTGAACCAATGCATAACCAGTGATTTGGTGAGAACTTTTATTTTCTGAGTCTAAAATAACTAGGATTAAGATTCTTGAAGCAGCAGTTGCCAGATTATATTATATAGGGTTTACTTCCTAGTTATGGATATGGTGGGGGGGGGGGGAAGAGGGAGAGCACGCTGGAAATGTGTCTGAAGGTCTAGTGGAAGCTCTCATTTATTTGTAGGCCTCTTGTCTTTGGCCATTAGTCAGCAGTTAGTGATGTAAGAAATGTGGAAGATTGATTCTTTTCCCACAGGGATTGCTTCCCTCCGGGATGGCTGTAGGGTTTGATTTAAAAACTAGGTAAGTAGTTGGGGAGGAGATAGTGTGCTTTTATTCCCAGGGATCTTTTGACATAGTGTGGTGTGGGAGATGGTGGTGGTGATTTGACTTGCCTGGTGCATAGAACCTTCTGTTTTTTCCTTTAGGGCATCTTGTAGCTTTACCTAAATTTATCTGCCTATCCCTTAGGAGACAGTGACAATTGATAGAGGTAGCTGGCCCCTCCTGTACAACATGGATGATACCTTCAGTGACTTCCTTTCTCCACAGGAATTTTGTTCATCATTGATGACTGTGGGGCCCAGACTAAGAGCATTGCCAGGGTCTTGGGTTCAGGCCCCGGGGCTATCCCCAATAGGGTCTCTTGAGTGGTGGTAGTAGTGATTTGACTTGCCTAACATATGCATCCTATTGTCTCTTTCTCAAATTGTCTAGTAGCTCAACATTTTTTTCTAAATTCGTCTGATCTTCTTTTTAATATTTAGGCCATATATACATTTAGAATTTATTGGTTATAAAATATTGACCCAAACTAAGTTTTTTTGATAGAATGCATTTCAGTTTTGTGAGCAGTTCTGAGCAGGAATTGTTTGTTTTGGGATTTAATCAAATCAAGACTTTTGAATTCAATTGTTTCTGATTCTTACTTGAATATTGATTCTGTTGATCATTAAAAAATTTTTTTAAACTAATATTGAATCGTCTTGATGATTATTATTTTGAAATAGAGTTTGAAGTCTAGAAGTAATATTTTTCTTCCTCCTTTCCCCCTTTTTCATATTCTCCTTTGATTTTTTAGGACCTCTGGTCCTACAAGTGTTATTTGCTATCACTTTTGTCGTATTTTATCTATAAAATAATTCCTTTGTCATTTGTTTTGTGTGACACTAAGTCTGTAGTAACTTAAGTGTCTTTATTATAATAGTGTGGTCCAAACATGATCAAGGAATAGTATACCTTCATTTTTCTTAAGAATTGCTTGCAGTGGTAGTTGTTCAAGACTTGACTTTGGTTTGGTTAACTGTCATGGTTCTGATTATATTATACCATTTCAGAGCCTCCTGGAAGAAATCTGTAACCATTCAAAAGAGTTTAGCCTGACCTTCCACAAAGGGAAGACTTCTTGAAGAATGTTTGTTGTCTAGATTTTAAAAAGCAATTGGATGGACAACCATATTTTAGAGCTTGTCTATTAGTGTGTATACACACATACATACACACACACACACACATACATAAACTCTTATGAAAAAGACAATACAAATGAATAGTGAGTTGGGTCTACAATTATAAAGAGAGCAATCTTAATTATCTTTAGGAAATTGCAGAGGTCTTATGATGAGTTAATTTTTTTTTCTAGAAAAACAAAGGACCACATTATTAACATTTTTCTAATAGCATCATTTAGATATGATATCGAAAATAGTAATTTCCAAAGAATTGAAATTGAGTACCACACAGAGATTAATGGAGAAGTATATAGTAGCTATAAGCATGCTGCAACATATAACCAATGAAGAATTTGAAAAAGTAGTAATAAAGGGAAATGTATAATGGAAAATTCTAGTGCATTTCCTCTGTTTATTATTTTCAATTTATCCTGCAGATAGCTTGTTTGAACATAGTTTGGTATTTTATTTCCCCCATTAGACTGTGAGCTCCTTAAGAGTCAGAACTATATCTTACATGTCTTGTATCCCTAGCACTTAGCTGAGTACTTGGCACATAGTAGGTACTTAAGAAATATTTATTGACTAATTGAAAAAGAAGATGGCCTGATCCTGTGTTAATGACAAGGAATAAGTTGTGGTGGGCAGCCCACATGTTCTACTTTTGATGTCAGGAGAAATCAAGAAAGGTTCTCCTGAATTGACTGTATTATTTAGCAAGAACTTAAGAGAACATGGACAAATGTGCAGGAAGGAAAGGAATGGATAGATTGGCATCTCCCATCATTGCATATTGATGAGGTCACAGAATCATGTGAAATAGTTATTCTTTATGTATGTATGTGTGTGTAGTATGTATGTATGGACATATATTGTTTATCTGGTTTTTGTTTTCTCCATGAGAGAAACAACTATTTGATTTTTTTTCCCCTCCTTTTGAGTACTCAGTGTCATTATAAATATTTATTGAATGGAAAGGCTTTATAAGGAGTATGTGGGTACACACAGCAATTAAATTATATATCTGCCAAAGTACAGTATTTTAATTAATTTATTTTAAACTTATGCATGTACATTCTTTTTTTTATATACATATTTCCATATGAGTCATATTGGGAGAGAAAAATCAACAAAAATGAAAATCTACAGAAAAAAAAGATGAAAATAGTATGTTTTGATACACATTCAGTCTCCATAATTCTTTCTCTGAATGTGGATGGCATTTTCCATCCAAAGTTTATTGGAATTGCCTTGGATCACTAAATTGCTAAGAAGAGCCAAGTCCATCACAGTTGATCATCCCATAATCTTGTCACTGTGTACAATGAATGTTCTCTTAGTTCTGTTTTCTTCACTCAGCATCTGTTCATGTAAATTTTTCCAGGCTTTCCAAAAATTAGCCTGTTCATTATTTTTAAAAACAGAATGATACTATTCCATTACTTCTACATACCATAACTTAGTCATTTCCCAATTTATGGTATCCACTCATTTTCCAGTTCTTTGTTACCATAAAAAAAGCTACTACAAACATCTGCACATGTGACTTCTTTCCCTTCTTTTATCATCCCTTTGCATTGCTGGATCAAAGGGTATGTCAGATTTATAGCTCTTTGGGTATATTTTCAAATTGCTCTCTAGAATAGTTGGATCAGTTCACAATTCCACCAACAATGTTTTCCCATATCCCTTCCAACACTTATTATCTTTTCCTGTCATCTTAGCCAATCTGATAGGTCTCAAGTAGTACCTCAGAGTTGTTTTAATTTGCATTTCTCTAATAAATAGTGCTTTAAAGCATTTTTTTTTCATATGACTATAGATGGCTTTAATTTCTTTTAACTGAAAATTGTTCATATCCTTTGACCACTTATTAACTTCGGAATGACTTATTTTCTTAGAAATTTGACTCAGTTCTCTCTTATTTTAGAAATGTGGTCTTTATCAGAAAACATTGGCTATTAAAATGGTTTCTCAGCTTTCTGCTTCCCTTCTAATTTTGGCTGCATTGGTTTTGTTTAAACAAACTTTTAAAGATTTAATGTAATCAAAATTATCCATTTTGTATCTGATAATGTTTTCTATTTTTTGTTTTGTAACGAATTCTTTCTTTCTCCAAATATCTGATGGGTACATTCTCCCTTGCTTTCCTAATTTGCTTATAATGTAACCCTTTGTGCTTAATTCATGTACCCCTTTCCACTTTATCTTAGTATGGGATATGAGTTGTTGGTCTATGGCTAATTTCTAACATACTTTTTCTCAGTATTCTCAGAAATTTTTGTCAAATATGAGTTCTTAACCCAGAAACTAGATTCTTTGGATTTATCAAAAAATAAATTACTATAGTTACTCAAGCTATTATTTTAAAATAAGGGTCTTGAGAGATGGAGATATTATAATAGAATGGTGGGAAGCAGTACAGTGAGCCACCTCTTCAAAAATTCCTCCAAACTTTTAGAAAATGCATTGAGACTGACTCTCGAGGAGGCAGTGTGAAAAACATCATAGTGAAGCCTTTGTTCAGCTCAGCTCAGCATAGACAGACATAAAGGAAATTTGAGAATACTGGGGATAGGTTAAACGAAAGCCCAGGGAGAGGCTGTGCATCTGGACAAGAGAAGGTCTAAAACTCAAATTGGAACTTTACTAAATCCATACCAAAGCACTTCAATGGGGGGGACGAATGTGAACTTTCCAGTTCTGGATCCCAGATTCATGATGGTTTGAAAAAGGAACTCATATAGGGTAATTAGTTATTCTTGAGTAAGTTATAGGGTAGTTATTTTTGAGTAAGAAAGCTGTGTAAGAAAAGGAGGAAATTTAGAATTCAACAGCCTCCTTTCTATTATCTACCTAGCCAGCAGAAGAATAACCAAGGCAGAAATCCTTGACTAAAAGGGAGCCTACACTTATACCACACAAAATCAACAAAGGAGTTTACTTTTGCTCAGACCCAAACCCAGAATGAGAACTTGCAGATTTTAGAACTGGGAAGGTCAGGGGGTTTGGATCAATGAAGAAAGTAGACTTTGGTCTGAATCTAAGCATTTTGGGAGCATTGTAAGCTTGCCTGTCCCTGAGATCCGGGAATAACACAATACTCAATACCTCAAGAAAGCAGCAAGAAGACCATCCCAGTCCTTCCCTTCTAAGAATCAAATCTGAAGTGAAGAAGTAAAGTGAAAGAATAGGCTAACAAAAAAGGAGAAGCCTATCATAGTAAGTTATTAAAACACTGAGGAAAATGACTCAAAAATTATCTTCAAGCAATGTCTCAAAGAGAAACAAAGCTCAGGTACAAACTCAATTAGAATTCCTGCAAAAAATAATGCAAGAATTGAAAAAATAATTAAAAAGCAATTTTATAATTATAATGAGGGTGCTTGAAAAATTTGGAAAAGAAATGAGACCTACAGAAGAAAGAATTGCATATGCAGTTAATTGCTTGGCACCACACATACAAAACCTTGTTCAAGCAACAACTCCTTGAAAATATAGATGGACTAAATAGAAGTCAATGACTCCATGAAATAATAAGAAATATTAAAATCAAAAGGCTGAAAAAAATAAAGTGTAATATGTTTCATAGCAAAAATAACTGATCTGGATAAACAGATAAAGGAGAAAAAATTAAGGCATCTTTGGACGATTTGAATGCTATGATCAAAAAAAAAAAAAAAGGAAGAAAGCTAAAAACCTAGACGTATCTCAAAAATTTCAAAATTGCTCAGACCTCCTTTAGAGGGCAAAAAATCTAAAGAGAAAGAATCTCTTAGTTATGTCCTGAAAGAAACCCCAAATAAAAACTGTTAGGAACTTTATAGACATAATCCAGAGCTTCCAGGTCAAAGAAAAAATAATACAAGTAGCCAGAAAGAAAGTAATGAAGAGCCACAATGAAGATCTTGTATGATTTAGCATCTGTTTCTATAAATGAAAGGAGAACGTGGAATACAATATTTCAGAAGTCAAATTATATGGTTTTACAGCCGAGAATAATGTATTCAGCAAAAATTAGTATAATGCTACAGGAATAAAACTTTCCTGATGAAAAAAACCCAGAGCTGAAAAGAAATTTTGAAATCACAGTAGTGAAGAGAAAAATGAACAATGAGAAAAGGACTAAACAAGCATAAACTGCTTACATTCAAATATAGGGAGATGATACATCTGTCCCCTCTGAACCTTTATACACCATCAGGATTCATAGAGGAAGTACAATTAGATACAGTTTGGGAGTAGTGCTCTTATTTTTGATCTTAGGAAAAAGAATGAAAAAAGAGGGAAGGGGGGGGAAATGTAAGGGAGGAATGAAAAAAAGGTTAGGGAAAATTGTCTCATATAATGAAGATGTGCAAGTAGACATCTATACCAATAAGGAAGAGGAATAAGTGACTGATAATTGAATCTTTCTTTCATCTTAACTTGTTAAAAGAAGGAAGAATACTCATATACAGTTGGATACAGAAATATGTTTCACTCAACAATGACATGAGAGAAAGGGAGAGAGAATTAGAGGGCAGATTGATTAAGGAAAAGATTAATTCTAAGCAACACAAATGTCAAGTATATATAGCAATATTTATAGCTCTTTTTGAGATGGCAAAGGATGGGAATCTGAGAGAGTAACCATAAATTGAGGAATGGGTGAATGAGTTTGTTGTATAAGAGAATTAATGTTGAAACATGCTACCCATCTCCTGATAGAGAAGATTCAGAATTCAGAATTAGAAAAACAATTTTTTAAAGACATGACCAATGTGGAAATTTGCTTTGATTGACGTATAGTCAAACATGTATACACATGTATAATGTTTGTAATGAGTTTTATTTTCTATTTGTGTGTGTGTGTGTGTGTGTGTGTGTGTGTGTGTGTGTGTGTGTGTGTGTGTGTGTTCTTGAGATGGGAAGGAAAAAAGGATGGATCTTTTACTAAGACAAAGGATTTTTAAAGAAACTAAAGTAAGTGTTATAATAAAATTTTAATAAACTTTTTATCTTGAAGGACTGGTTTTTGAAAATTGCCTGTAAAGCTCTAATCTAAATATAGGTTATTTTCCACTCCTCTTTTTCTTTTGTTTATAATGTGTGAAATGTTGGGCTGATCCATTGTGCATTGTGTATTCATTTCTAAGTATATTTTCTGTTTCCCATAATGAAATAGACTTGTAAAACTATAGATAACTTATAAATTTTTTTTTTCCCTTTTTATCTTCTAGATCACTCTGAAGGAATGGATTTTACAGAGGCTTATTCAGATACATGTTCTGCTGTTGGCCGTGCTGCCAGGGAAGGAAATGTAAAAACTCTAAGAAAACTGCTCAAGAAAGGGTGTAGTGTTGATGTTGCTGACAACAGAGGATGGATGCCAATTCATGAAGCAGCTTATCATAATTCTGTAGAATGTTTGAGGTTGTTAATTCGTTCAGGTAAAGTCAAATTGAGGTATGGATAATTGGATTCACTAAAGTTTTGCCTTATTTTATAGTTCACCGTCACCTCTTATCAGGAGTGTTTTCTTTTTCTTCTATGCAAAAAAAAAGTCACTGAAGATTTAATTGAAGGTTTGTGAGATCTCTGATTTTCATGCAGTAATATTATATAAAAAAAAATTTATGGAGTGAATTATTCTTTATGTACACATACATCTAATTTATTTTTATTGTTTTAACCAAGCAAAATGCTAAAAGGGAGTCAAGTACTTTATTTTACGTTTTAAATAGTCACTGGTTTTACTCTCCACCTTTCCAAAAGAAAAAGGGCAGTGTCCTATTTGACACAGGAGTTGTGATTGTACTTGATTTATACTATAACCTTTATCACTTCACAGTTTTCCTTATTTTGGGTAATTTGTCAATTATTTTGATTTTATAATTACATTTTCTTTTGTTTGATCCATAACCTAATAAAATAATCAGACAGATATCCATTGTCATAGAAAGATTGGTTGAGAAAGTTCCAACAATGAGGCATTTTATCACTTTATCAATTCCTACTGGTTCTGTTTAATACCTTTGTTTCACCTTCCTCTTTTATGAATTTAAAATGTATTAATTTAACTTTTTGCTTCCATGGAAGGGGAAATATTTTCTGATAGTACACTGTGGTAGTGAAGACATTCTTCTTTTCTCAGACACTAAGAATTATTTATTTAAAAAAAAAAAACAAAACCTAAAACATTTCTTACCCAGTAGAACATAGAAAGCATTTCATATGAAATTAAATTTTATTTTACTGTGTATGCTTTAAAAAAAAATACAGTAAATTCTAAATATTACTTTCAAAATTGACCTGCTTGTTGGTGGTGTTTCTAGATGAACTTCTTTTTATTCTCTTTTGTGCATTTTTTTCAATGGCTTTTTTTTTTTTTTTTTAAATCCCTATTGCTAGTTCTCTCTCTAGCTCCCTTTGGTCAATTAAAAACTGAGAGAAAAAAGGGGAAAAAAAAAACACCTTGTAAACAATAATGAGAGTAAAGCACAACTAATCTGCACTTGTGACAATGTCCAGAAATATATTTCTATGTACCTTATGTCCATTATTTTTCTGTTAAGAGATAACATGTTTCATTACAAAAACCCTGGAGACAGTCATTTCATTCATGAGATTTCTTAAGTCATTCAAAGATGTTTTTCTTTATAGTATTGTTTTGCTAGTACAGATTGCTTTTAAACTTTAGTTTACATTAGCAAGGATTCTCTGAAATTTGTTTTTTTTATTTCTTGTAGTAAATTTTTTCATTATACTTATATCACAATTTGTTTACCTATCTAAGAAGAACAAAGGCTCCCTCTTAGAATTAGTTCTTTTTTTTTTTTTTTTTTTTTTACTTTCCATTTTAATTCCCTTTCAGGATTAGGAATTTTATTTTTCTTGGGACTATTTCTTTTCTGATAGTATTCTTTCTCTAACTTCTGTCTGTCCTCTATATCTGATTATTGTCCTTTTGAGTTTTATATATTTCTACAGTAAACTGTTTTGTATGTTGTGTGTGTGTGTATATGTGTGTATGCTTGTATAAGCTGTATGTATGTATGTGTGTGAAGATGTATGTGTGTATATGTGTGAAAGTATGTGTCTATGTATATGTTAAGGTGTGTGTATGTGTATGCATATATGTGTGTGAAGAGGTGTGTGTGTGTATCCATTTCTGGATGCAGATGGTACTTTCCATCCTAAGATTATTGAAATTGTCCAGTATCAGTGTATTGCTGAGAAGAGCCAAATTTGTTATCATTGATCATCACACAGTCTTGCTGTTACTGTATACAATGATCTCCTGATTCTGCTCACTTTATTCAGCATCAGTTCATGTAAGTATTTCTAGGCTTTTCTGAAATCAGGCTGGTATCATTTCTTATTGAACAAAAATATTCTATTACATTCATATATCAGGTTGACTTCTAATAGAGAAAAGATGTGATGCCTTTTAGGAATGAAACCAGACTAGTGACAGGGATGCCTGGAGGGTGACATAAAGTCATAGGATGCAGATTTGGAATGAATTGTAGAGACCATCCACATTGCTCTTCCTTTATCTTCTCACCCTTCTAGAGTTCCCAGTTTCTTTTCACTAAGTCCCTGAAAAGTAATTAAAATGTTTTTCTTATATTAGTTGATATTTGACACTTCAAGCTATTGTTTCACTAGGCTAAAATTTCCTGGGGACACATGAAATACAGAATATTTCTGCAAAGTGTGCATATAATTTGAATATTGATAACAGTTATAAGTGTAACTAAAAATGTGATAATTTATACCAGTAGTTCTCAAACATTTTTATACCTGCAGAATCCTTAATTTAAAGCAAAATCCAGTAGGAACCATTGCAATAAAATTTCTCACTATGATTTACTTTTAAACATGTTTATTATGAATGATACCAAAATAACTTAAGGCTGATTAAAAGAAAACAACAAAAATTGTTTAATATTAGAACTTTTTTTCAGCTTACTTCCCAAGTCATATAAGCACTAGAAGAATGAATCCTCTTTCATGTTTTTTAAGCCTCCACCTTTTCATTTCATACTCATTGTATAGAAAGCAACAAAGGATCTAAATAAAAATCAGATCTATTTATCTCAACCAAGAATCTTTTATGGGAGAAGAAGGATACAAGATGTGTATCAGGATATGGAAGTTCACCATCAGTCAGTATAGAATTGAAGGAGATCCTTCCCTTCATAGCATCTCAAAATGGGGAGAGAGAGAGAGGAACAACACAACATTAGATCATATGATTTCTAATGAAAGATTTGGACTTTCCAAGTTGAGTGAGAGAGAACAAACAGATATAATTCGCTGAATTCAGAAAAGGGGGTATCCTATTCCCTCCAAGCGTTTGTAAACTATATTAAGAGCAATGCAGGGCCAGTTTTCAGATAAGATACATAGTATTTGCTTGAGATGTACAATTATGAGGAAACTTCTTGTGTCAGTCTTTGGATCTGACTGAGTTTCTGTTTTCTATAACCTAGTAGGTCTTTAGGGTAAGGGTCTCTAAATAGCAGGTGGAGGGGGGTTCAGCTTTCAAGCCATGAACCTGGGTTCATACAGTATAATAAAGTTTTTTCTCAATTCACACAACTGAATAAACATTTTCCACAAGACAAAATTTCAACTAGACCCATAATTGAATAGATAAAGAACTGAGTTAAGTCCAAATTTAAGTTGCAAAATGGAATCAGTGTAGTTCCCTCAACTCTCACAATTAACCACTTTTTGGTTTAATCTCGTTTCCCCCCATCATTTTCTGAATAATGTTTTTAAATGCAAAAAATAAAGATGCTACAATGGAAATTAATTATATTGAAATATAATTATTAAAAAAACAAACAAACCAACAAACCAAAACAAGTTCACAGACTCTGGGTTAAGAGCTCATACTGTAGAACATGTAGAACTAGATCCAGATGCTAAAGAAAGAAAACTTTTGGAAGTTCTTTTGAACTTAGGTTCTTCTGAATATTAAGAGCTTCTCCAATTTTAAAAGTGTACAAGAGGAAAGACTTTATGGTTTCTTTTGATAACTACTTACTTTATGTTCCTTGGTTGTTTTGGCAAATATGCTGGCAATAATGTTTTTCTAATGTTAATATGTCTAGGTGCTCAAAATAATACTTTGTCTGCCAGCTTTTTTTCTCCCTGACATGCAAACCCCTAAAATAATGCTCCCTAACTTAGTTGTTTTTATCATAATCTTATATTAGTATATGTGTGTGCCAGAGTTGTATATTGGGCCCCTCCTTTTTTTCCCCCCACTACTCTTTCCTTTTCATTACTTGCAATAAATTTTTATTTTATTTATTTTTGCTGAGGCAATTGAAATTAAATGACTTGCCCAGGGTCATACAGCTAAGAAGTGTTAAGTGTCTGAGGCCAGATTTGAACTCTGGTCCTCCTGACTAAAGTGGTGCTCTATCCACTGCACCACCTCGCTACTCCGGCTTGCAATAAACATTAAACTATTCTTTTTTTTAAGGCTGGAGTTAACTGACTTGCCCAGGATCACATAGCTAGGAAGTGTCAAGTGTCTGAGACCACATTTGAACTCGGGTCCTCGTGAATTCAGGGCTGGTGCTCTAGTCACTGTGCCACCTAACTGCCCCTATTAAACTATTCTTATTGTTTTGCATCTTATTTTTAGCATTAAGGATTGCTTTCATTGACTTTTGTAGGTAGTTCATGAGCTTCTTCTTAGACATAAGCTGAGTGCCTGGACAAGAACTTAACTTTTTTACAGATGCATCTGTGCTGGGGGAACATGCTGCTATTAATCCAGTTGTAGAAAGCAATGATCATTAGCGTGTGATTGGTGAAATCCAAAATAATGGGGAAAAAAAAGGTGTTGAGCTTCTGAATATATTGATTTATTAAGCAGTACTTACCAATTGCATAACTAATAGAGGCCAGGTTTCTTCAGCTTAGCCCTTGGATAGGGGAACATAGATTTTTTTTTTTTCTTTATTAAAGCTTTTTAGTTTTCGAAACATATGCATGGATAATTCTTTAACATTAACCCCTGCAAAACTTTGTGTTCCAATTTCCTCCCCCTTCTCCCATGCCCTCATCTAGGTGGCAAATAGTCCAATATATGTTAAACATGGTAGAAATATGTGTTAAATAAATGTTACACAATTATGCTGCACGAGAAAAATCATCAAACCAGTTTAAGAAAAAAAAAAGAGAGAAACAAAATAAAATGCAAGCAAACAAAAAAAAGAGTGAAAATGCTATGTTGTGTTCCACATTCAGTTCCCACAGGCCTCTTTCTGCGTGTATATGGCTTTCTTCATCACTAAACATTTGGAACTGGTTTGAATCATCTCATTGTTGAAGAGAGCCGCGTCCATCAGAATTGATCTTTGTATAGTCTTGTTGTTGCCATGTATAATGATCTCCTGATTCTGCTCATTTCACTTAGCATCAGTTCATATAAATATCTCCAGGCCTTTTTGAAATCATCTTGCTGATCATTTCTTACAGAACAATAATATTCTATAACATTCATAAACTATAATTTATTTAGCCATTCTCCAGTTGATGGGCATCCATTCAGTTTCTAGCCACTTCAAAAAGGGCGGACACAAACATTTTTGCACATATGGGTCTCTTTCATTCTTTTAAGATCTTTTTGGGATATAAGCCCAGAGGAAACATTGCTGGGTCAAAGGGTATACACAGTTTGATAACTTTGAGCATAGTTCTAAATTGTTCTCCAGAATGGTTGGATCCATTCACAGTTCCACCAACAATGTATCAGTGTCCCAGTTTTCCCACATCCCCTCCAACATACATCATTATCTTTTCCAGTCATCTTAGCCAATCTGAGAGGTGTGTAGTGATATCTCAGAATTGTCTCAATTTGCATTTCTCTGATCAGTACTGATTTAGAGCACCTTTTCATATGATTAGAAATAGTTTCAATTTCTTCATCTGAAAATTGCTCATATCCTTTGACCATTTACCAATTGGAGAATGGCTTGAATTCTTATAAATTTGAGTCAATTCTCTCTATATTTTACAAATGATGCTTTTATCAGAACCTTTGAATGTAAAACTGTCTTCTCAGTTTATTGCTTCTTCCCTTCTAATCTTGTCTATATTAGTTTTGTTTGTACAAATCAAAATTATCTATTTTGTGATCAGTAATGATCTCCAGTTCTTCTTTGGTCACAAATTCCTTCCTCCACAGATTTGAGAGGTAAACTATCCTTTGTTTTTCTAATTTGTTTATATCATTCTTTATGTTTAAATCATAAACTGATTTTGATCTAATCTTAGTATACAGTGTTAGGTGTGAGTCAATGCCTAGTTTCTGTCATAGTTTTCAATTTTCTCAGCAGTTTTTATCAAATAGTGAATTCTTATCCCAAAAGCTGGGGTTTTGGGGTTTGTCAAGCACTAGATTACTATAATTATTGACTATTTTGGGACATAGATTTTTATGCATCAAAAGAAAGCAGTATATAAACCAGATTTCAGGATTAGGTAATCTTATTTCTATTTAGAGGAAGAATAGGGACCTTTGAAGTTGGGAGGGGGAGAATTCCCTGAAGTCAGAAAAAAAAGGATGTCCCATTCTCCTCCCCTAAGGGTTTGTAAACAGGGACAGAAAAACAATAATGGATACTTCAGTGCAGGGCCAGTTTTCAGATTAGACATTAAGGTTGTTTGAGATGCAACTTGGATCTGATTGGGTTTCTGGTCAGCATAATCTATGTCCTTAGTTAAAGAGTCTCTAAGCAATAGGTAAAAGTAGTTCAGTTTCCCATCCGTGCAAAAATAAGTTCAAACAATGCAATAAAGTTTTCTCACAATTCCCATAATTGAATAGAAAGGGAACTGAGCTAGCTCCAGAATAGAGTCACAAGATGAAGCCTTTGTGGTTTATTCAGTTCTTAGAATTCTCTCAGATATTATCCTGTGTTCCCAGAGTGGACTCCTTTGTGTCAGAGGACTGTCACAAAACAAGCATTGTCATTTTTATTATATCGCCTCTTTTTAGCTACAAACAATATTCCTCCAGACATTTAGGTCTGTATTTGTCATCATAAAGGAGTATTTTATAGTTATATTCATATAATTTTTGTGTGGGTCTTAAGGAATTTCCGTCTTTTCCTGTTGGAGTCTGTTGGTAATACAAATAATGCTGATAGTTTATATTAATTTATTTATAGCCTCAACTTTGCTAAAGTTATTATATTTATTTAGTTGATATTGTAGAGTTCTTCCCCATCCTCTCCCCGCCCAAGACAATTGGGGTTAAGTAGCTTGCCCAGGGTCACACAGCTAGGAAATGTTAAGTGTCTAAGGCCAAATTTGAATTCAGGTCCTCCTGACTTTAGGGCTGGTGCTCTATTCACTGTGCCACCTTGCTGCCCCTAGAGTTCTTTTAAGTAAATCATCCAATCATCTACAAAATGATAACTTTGTTTCTTCTTTGCCTATGTGTTTTTAATCATTTTCTTTTTATTGTCTCATTGCTGTAGCTAGCAAACAATATATCTATTAGTGATGGTGATTATGATAGTCTTTGTTTTATTCCTCATCTTTTGTAAATATCTAGTTTATTGTCATGACATAAAACACTTGCTCTATGTAGATACATTCCTATATCAAGGAATGGTCTGCTGATTCTCTTGTTTTCTAAACAGAATTGAGATTGTAGTTTGTCAAAAGCTGTTTTCCCATATTTATTGATAAAACCATCTGATTGTTCTCGTTATTAATATGGTCTGTTATATTTATAGTTTTCCTAACTGAACCAATACTACATTCCTACTGTAAATCTATTCTAGTTATAGCATATTTTGATTTTTATATCTTTCTGGAGATTCTTTGCTAATATGTAACTTAAAAATTTTTACATTATTTTCGTTAAAGAGATTAATCTATTTTTTTTATTCTGTTTTTATTGTCCTTGCCTTAATATGAAACTCATATTTGTGTAATAGAAGAAATTTGGCAGAATCCCTTCTTTTCCTATTTTTCAGTATATATATTATTAAAAATAATTATTATTTGAATATTTAATACAGTTTGATTATAAATTCACCACATCCCAGGATTTTTTCCTTTGGAATCTTATTTATTATTTGTTCAATTTTTTCCTCCTTCTGAGATTGTTATTTAAATTCTCTCTCTCTTTTTTTTCTTTCTGTTGTTGATCTCGATACTTCATATTTTTATGAATATTCAGACATTTCATTTATATTGTGAGTTTTACTGCTATATAACTGGACAAAATAGTTTCTAATGATTTTCTTTATTCATTTTTTATGAATTCTTTTTTTCTTTTTGATTCTGGTAATTTGACAATTAAGAGATCACTATTAACTTTGTATAATGATGAAATCAGAAGTTGGATTCTAAGGAATTTAGAGCATAAGGGAAGAGAAAGTGGAGGTATTCTTAAGGAGTTTACCTACAAAGGCAGAAAAGATATAGGATTATAATTAGTGAGAATGAAAGAATTAGAATTATTTTGAGGATGAAGGGAACATGGGCATATTTGGAAGTAGCCAGTAGAACAGGAAGGGATTAAATGAGTAAGGATCACAAAGAAGGAATTGGATGTGGGGAATAGGTTTGGATAATGACCTACAAAGAGAATCACCGGGATATAGAAGATATGTCCAGTTGTAATTAAATGATTAATCATTGAATGAAAAGTGCCACTCTTCTTTCCACAGCCACAGGATATAGTATAGCAAAAGTCAAAACTATATAGCGGGATATTGAAATTCTGGTCCCCACCAATGTTTTTCTTGGGGAAAGATATAGTAGGAAATAACAGACCTGTGGTTAGAAGATTTTCAGATGGAATTTCATTCTTTATTGGAGAGGATGGTGAGGAAGTTGTCTTGTGCTGATACATATGAAAGTTGAGCCTGGTCCTCTGTCACTTTTATGGGATTTATCTACATACTAGTTGTATAATAATGTCCTCAATGAAGGTATTGGTAGGAAATTTTTGCAAGCAATATTCTATAATGAATCACATCTTTACTATTTTTTAATTAACTGAAAGATGTGGAGAATAGTCTCACTGTGCTCTTTGTGGATTTTTCAAAAGGACTTGATTCAGTAGAGCAGAGTACTTCTTTTAAAAGCTGTCTTCCGATAGGATGTATCTCATCCTTCAGTATATCATTTGATATTTTTTGAAAGATATAACAACTTAGATAATTTTGATTAATAACTGTGATAACAAACATCAAGAGAGTCATAAAATAGGAAGATTTAATCTTGATAAAAGTGCTCACTACTGTAACAAAGATTTAGGAAATGAATCCAAGTTGAAGAAATAGTTATTTCTTGTCCTCCAAATGCTTATGATGTTTTGCCGTTCAAATCAAGGGTGGAACATTGCAAGAGCCTCTTAAAAGACAGACATTCATAACTATCTTCTTTTTCAAATAGATAAGTCAATGAAGAAAGTCTGTGGCTCAAATTTTGATATATGATTGGATAGAGAACCTGTAGCATTTGACTATCAGTATATTTCTTTGGGACAGATAGTACAAATGAATATGAAATTGCTTAGAAATGAACAGGAGATAAACAATTTGTTTTGCCTTACAGAAATTTTTTTAAAATATCAAGCTTATATATCAATCAATTATGGCTAATTAATTCCAATACCATTTAAATTGTTTGCAAAAATAAAAAAAAGAAGGTACTCTTCCAATTTCTTTCTATGATACAAATATAGTCTTAATAACTAAGTCAGGGAGAGACAAAACAGAAAGAAAATTACAAATTAACAATAAACATTGCAAAAATTTTAAATTACATATTAGCAGGTAGATAAAAACAACACATTACTCGGTAAGATTGATTAAAAAGATTTTATATTGTGACCAGATTGAGTTTCTATCAGGTTCAACATAAGGAAGACTAACATTTTAATAATTTTGTATATATATGTGTGTGTCTGTAATAATAATAATTGATTATGTCACTAGATATAAAAAAACCAACTCTAAAGACTCTAGTTATCATAGGAATAAAAAAATCTCTCACCTTTCTATAAATAAAGGTTATCTTTTTAATACTAAGTAGTTTTCTATTGATAAGGTTTGTGATTGTAAGAAAAAGAACACTATTGGAAGAAATATGAGTATTGCATAGAGGGCAAGGGAGAGATGCCTGATAAGTGTTAACAAGTTTCACCATATGATCAGGAAAGAATTTTGAAGAAGAAGAGTAAATTAAATATTAGTGTAGTGTATGTTAAAAATAAGTAGACTGGTCACATGGCAAGAATGAAGGATGATAGATGGAGAGCCTGAGTTCTATGCTGGTACCTTTACAATGCTAAGAGCATTTGAAATGTTTTATCACTGTCAGACAATGGTAAACTTACTGGAAGACAAGGACAGGGGTCACATAGGATGTGTAGAAATGAATAGCATGTAATATACATCTTTGGAGAGGACATGGAAATCAGTAAGATTTCCACTGGGTATTTTTTCATTCATAAATACAGAATAAGTAAAGATTCTTTTACTTTTTTATGTTGTTTGTGTCCTCTCTGCCCAATGCTGTGGCTTGATCATCCTGTTCTGTCTTACTTTTCTATTTCCTTTTTCTTCTTCCACTTCTCTGTTTTATCTTCCTTCTCCCCCCCAAAAATAGCATTTGGTAATTAGGAGAAAAAAAGCCTTACTAAAATTTTTTTTTCCTGTTTTGGGTTAGGAGAAAACTAATTTTTTTTTAAATAAAGCTTTTTATTGTCAAAACTTATATTCGGATAATTTGACAACATTGACCCTTGTGTTTCAGATTTTCTCCTCCTTCCCCCCTTCCTCTCCTAGATGGCAGGAAATCCAGTATATGTTAAACATGTTAAAATATATGTTAAATCCAATATGTATAAACACATTTATACAGTTCTCTTGCTGCACAAGAAAAAATCAGATCAAAAAAGAAAGAGTGAGAATGTTATGTTGTGATCAATATTTAGTTCCCACAGCCCTCTCTCTAGGTGAAGATGGCTCTTTTCATCACAAGATCATCGGAACTGGCATTAATCATATCATTGTTGAAAAGAGTCATCACGTTCATTGATGTTGCTGTGAACAATGATCTCCTGGTTCTGCTCATTTCACTTAGCATCAGTTCATGTAAATCTTTCCAGGCCTTTCTAAAATCATCCTCCTGATCATTTCTTATAGAACAATAATGTTCCATAATGTTCATATACCATAACTTATTTAGCCATTCTCCAACTGATGGGCATCCACTCACTTTCTAGTTTCTTGCCACTACAAAAAGGATTGCCTCAAATATTTTTGCATATGTGGGTCCCTTTCCTTTCTTTAAAATCTCTTTGGGATATAGGCCTAATAGAAACACTGCTGCTATGCAGGGGTATGCAGAGTTTGAAAACTTTGAGCATAGTTCCAAACTGCTCTTCAGAATGGTTGATTTAGAGCACCTTTTCATATGATTAGAAATAGTTTTAATTTCTTCATCTGAAAATTGTCTCTTCATAGCCTTTGACCATTTATCAATTGGAGAATGGCTTGAATTCTTATAAATTTGAGTCCATTCTCTATATATTTTAGAAATGAGGCCTTTATCAGAACGCTTAAATGTAAAAATGATTTCCCAATTTATTGCTTCCCTTTTGATTTTAGCTGCATAAGTTTTGTTTGTACAAAAACTTTTTAACTTAACATATAAAATCAAAAGTATCTATTTGGTGTTCAATTATGAGTTCCATTTCTTCTTTGGACACAAATTTCTTCCTTCTCCACAAATCTGACAGATAAACTATTTAAAAAAAATATATATGTACATATATATATATATATATATATGTCCTATGTTCTTCTAATTTGCTTATAATAACACTCTTTATGTCTAAATCATAAACTCATTTAGATCTTATATGGGTATATGGTGTTAGGTGTGGGTCAAGCCCTAATTCTTCAATACTAGTTTCCAGTTTTCCCAGCAGTTTTTGTCAAAAATAGTGAGTTCTTATCCCAAAAGCTGCGGTCTTTGGGTTTGCCAACACTAGATTGCTATAGTTATTGACTATTTTGTCCTGTGATCCTAACCTATTCCAATGATTGACTATTCTATTTTTTAGCTAGTACCAAATGCTTTTGATGACTGATGCTTTATAATAAAGTTTTAGGTCTAGCACAGCAAGGCCATCTTCATTAGCAATTTTTCCCCCCATTAATTCCCTTAGAATTCTTGATCTTTTGTTCTTCCATATAACCTTTGTTACTATTTTTCTAGATTTGTAAAAAAAATTCTTGGGAGTTTGATTGGTATGGCACTAAATAGATCAACTTAAATAGTATTGTCATTTTTATTATATTCTCTGGGCCTATCCATGAGCACTTGATATTTTCCCAACTGATTAGGTCTGATTTTATTTGTGTGGAAAGTGTTTTATATTTGTGTTCCTCACTTTCCCTTGGCAGATGGATTCCCAAATATTTTTACTATTGACAGTTATTTTGAATGGAATTTCTTTTTGTATTTCTTGCTTTGTTGGTAATACATAAAAAGGCTGATGATTTATGTGGATTTATTTGTATCCTGCAATTTTGCTAAAGTTGTGAATTGTTTTTTAGTAGTTTTTTTAGTTGATTCTCTAGGGTCCTCTAAGTATACTATCATATCATCTGCAAAAAGTAATAATTTGGTTTCCTCATGACCTACTGTAATCCCTTTAATCTGTTTTTCTTCTCGTATTGCCAAAGCTAACATTTCTAACATAATATTGAATAGTAATTGAATAATGGTAGTGGGCAACCTTGTTTTACTCCTGATATTATTGGGAATGGTTCTAGTTTGTCCCCATTACATATGATTCTTGCTGATGATTTTAAATAGATGCTACTGATGCTATTTTAATAAAAAGTTCATTTCTTCCTATACTCTAGTATTCTTTTTTTTAAATAGGAATAGATGTTTGATTTTATCAAATGCTTTTTATGCATTTATTGAGATTATATGATTTTTGTTAGTTTGGTTACTAATATAGTTGATTATGCTAATACGTTTTCTGTAGAGGGATGAAACTCTGAAAAGGTATACTTAAAACTACAGAGCACTTAAGGCTAATTGCTCTTTTAGCTATGAGACAATGATTCTATTAGCATATATTTGGATAAATGGCTCTTCTCACTTTTGGGTGCTTGCTGAATGTTTGGTGTTAAGATAATCTTAGTCAAGGATTGGAGGGTGGGGTGAGAGGCCAGAGTCACTTTGCAGCAGGAAGAGGAGGAGAGAAATGGGTGACTTTGGACTCGAGAATTGAGGATACATCTTTGGTGAGCCTTGTGGAAGTTGTCTCCTTCACATCTCCCCCTAAAGAACAAGGACTTTTACTTATCCTGACTCGGGCTGATCCTTAGCCTCCAGGGAGCTAGCCCAGACTTTTTTTTTTTTTGGCACCCAACATGGACCAAGGACCCTAATTTCACTGAAGAAGTTCTAGGGACCAGGATATAGGATGAGTATTTGAATAGACAAACAGGGAACTTACTTTGTTAAGGGCTAAACTAGTAACTCTCATCTTCTAGCTGAAATGGGGCAAATATTAGGAAAAGATTCTTCCCCCCACCCCACCCCAAGGGAGATAAACAGAAAGTATACTCAGACTAATAAAAAGAGAGATTATAACTTGGGAGCAGATTGGTAGACTCTTGGATACATTAGAATGCATGTTCCTTTGGTTCTTCAAGGAAGAAGAAATAGAGGCAGATAATTGGAAACTAGTGGGAGATCAACTATGTGAATATTACAATGATAAAGTCCTGATTCAATGTCTAAGGAGACATTTTATATATATATATATATATATATATATATATATATGAAAAACATGATACAATTGGCTTAAAGAATCCTGCAAGTTCTAGAAAAAAGAAGAGTTTTAAGAACAGCCAGATGAGGAAGTGAGAGGAGAAAGAGGAAGAGAAGGGAGAGATCAATTGCAATATCGCCAGAGGGCATGAGGACTTAAGTGAACTTTTTTTTTTTTTTTTTTAATGTCAGCTTCTTCATTTTTTTTGATACTTTATTTTTTAAATTAATTTTATAATTATAACTTTTTTTGACAGTACATAATTTTTTACATTATCCCTTGCACTCACTTCTATTCCAAATTTTCCCCTCCTTCCCTCCACCCCCTCCCCTAGATGGCATGTAATCCCATACATGTTAAATGTGTTATAATATATATATACTAGATACAATATATGTGTGCAGAACCGAATTTCTTGTTGTACAGAAAGAATTGAATCCAGAAGGTAAAAATAACCTGGGAAGAAAAACAAAAATGCAAACAGTTTACACTCATTTCCCAGTGTTCCTTCTCTGGGTGTAGCTGATTCTGTCCATCGTTGATCAATTGGAACTGAATTAAATATTCACTTCCATCAGAATACATCCTCATACAATATTGTTGTTGAAGTGTATAATCTCCTGGTTCTGCTCATTTCACTCAGAATCAGTTCATGTAAGTTTCTTCAAGCCTCTCTGTATTTATCCTGCTGGTCATTTCTTACAGAATAGTAATAATCCATAACATTCATATACCATAATTTACCCAACCATTCTCCAATTGATGGGCATCCATTCATTTTACAGTTTCTAGCCACTACAAAAAGAGCTTCCACAAACATTTTGGCACATACATGTGCCTTTCCCTTCTTTAGTATTTTTTCCGAATATAAGTTCAGTAGTAGCACTGCTGGATTAAAGGGTATGCACAGTTTGATAACTTTTTTGGCATAATTCCAGGTTGCTCTCCAGAATGGTTGGATTCTTTCACAACTCCGCCAACAATGTGTCAGCATGCCAATTTTCCCACAGCCTCTCCAACATTCATCATTATTTTCCTGTCATCTTAGCCAATCTGACAGGTGTGTAGTGGTATCTCAGAGTTATCTTAATTTGCATTTCTCTGATCAATAGTGATTTAGAACACTTTTTCATATGAGTGGAAATAGTTTAAATTTCATCATCTGAAAATTGTCTGTTCATATCTTTTGACCATTTATCAATTGGAGAATGGCTTGATTTCTCATAAATTAGAGTCAGTTCTCTATATATTTTGGAAATGAGGCCTTTATCAAGGCCTTTAACTGTAAAAATATTTTCCCAGTTTGTTACTTCCCTTCTAATCTTTTTTGCATTAGTTTTGTTTGTACAAAAGCTTTTTAATTTGATGTAATCAAAATTTCCTATTTTGTGATCAGTAATGATCTCTAGTTCTCCTTTAGTCACAAATTCCTTCCTCTTCCACAAGTCTGAGAGGTAAACTATCCTATGTTCCTCTAATTTATTTATGATCTCATTCTTTATGCCTAAATCATGGACCTATTTTGATCTTATCTTGGTATGTGTTGTTAAGTGTGGGTCTATGCCTAATTTCTGCCATACCAATTTCTGGTTTTCCCAGCAGTTTTTGTCAGATAATGAATTCTTATCCCAAAAGTTGGGATCTTTGGGTTTGTCAAACACTAGATTCCTATTTTTATTCACTATCTTGCCCTGTGAACCTAGCCTATTCCACTGATCAACTAGTCTGTTTCTTAGCCCATTCCAAATGGTTTTGGTGACTGTTGCTTTATAATATAGTTCTAGATCAGGTACAGCTAGACCACCTTCATTTAATTTTTTTTCATTACTTCCCTTGAAATTCTCGACCTTTTGTTGTTCCATATGAATTCTGTTGTTATTTTTTCTAGGTCATTAAAGTAGTTTCTTGGGAGTCTGATTGGTATAGCACTAAATAAATAAATTTTTGTGGCAAGTGTTTTGTAATTTTTCTCATATAATTCCTGACTATTCTTTGGTAGGTGGATTCCCAAATACTTTATACTCTCAACATTTGTTTGGAATGGAATTTCTCTTTGTATCTCTTGCTGTTGCATTTTGTTGGTGATATATAAAAATGCTGAGGATTTATGTGGATTTATTTTGTATCCTGCAACTTTGCTAAAATTCTGAATTATTTCTAATAGCTTTTTAGCAGAGACTATCATGTCATCTGCAAAGAGTGATAGTTTGATTTCCTCATTTCCTACTCTAATTCCTTGAATCTCTTTCTCTGCTCTTATTGCCGAAGCTAGTGTTTCTAGTACTATGTTGAATAATAATGGTGATAGTGGGCAACCTTGTTTCACTCCTGTTCTTACAGGGAAAGGTTCCAGTTTATCACCATTACATATGATGTTTACTGATGGTTTTAAATATATGCTCGTTATTATTTTAAGGAATAGTCCATTTATTCCTATACTCTAAAGCATTTTTAGTAGGAATGGATGTTGGATTTTATCAAATGCTTTTTCTGCATCTATTGAGATGATCATATGGTTTTTATTAATTTGATTATTAATATGGTCAATTATACTAATAGTTTTCCTAATATTAAACCAGCTCTGCATTCCTGGTATAAATCTTTCTTGATCATAGTGCATTATCCTGGGGATGATTTTCTAAAGTCTTTTTGCTAATATCTTATTTAAGATTTTAGCAGCAATATTCATTAAGGAGATTGGTCTGTAGTTTTCTTTCTCAGTTTTCAATCTACCTGGTTTAGGTATCAGTACCATGTCTGTGTCATAAAAGGAATTTGGTAGGACTCCTTCAAGCCCTATTTTTTCAAATAGTTTATATAGCATTGGAGTTAGTTTTTCTTTAAATGTTTGGTAGAATTCACATGTGGCCCTGGGGTTTTTTTCTTAGGGAGTTGGTTAATAGCTTGTTCTATTTCTTTTTCTGAGATGGGACTATTTAGACTACTTACTTCTTCCTTTGTTAATCTGGGCAAGTTATATTTTTGAAGATATTCTTCCATTTCATTTAAGTTATCGAATTTATTGGCATAAAGTTGAGCAAAGTAGCTCCTAACTATTGTTCTAATTTCCTCTTCATTAGTGGTGAGTTCTCCCTTTTCATTTTCAAGACTAACAATTTGCTTTTTCTCTTTCCTTTTTTTAATCAGGTTTATTTACTAAGGGCTTATCTATTTTGTTGGTTTTTTCATAGAACCAACTTTTAGTTTTATTAATTAATTCACTAGTTTTTTTACTTTCAATTTTATTAATCTCACCTTTTATTTTTAGAATTTCAAGTTTCGTGTTTGTCTGGGAGTTTTTAATTTGTTCCTTTTCTAACAATTTCTTAGTGGAGCAAGAGCAGCAGCAACATACATTTGACATATTGTAGGGCTGTTTTTCATTCCCTGTGGCAAAACTGTCCATTCATATCTTTTTTAAGGCTCAGCTAAGTTAACGGTGGGCACTGAAAAGGCAAATCTTTTCATATCCACCTTATCTAGAGGGATAGAATAGAAACAATCCTTAATGTCTATAACCCAAAGAGGCCATTCTTTTTGCAATTGAGTAGGAGATGGAAGTCCAGGCTGGAGAGTTGCCATAGTTTCCATCTGTTCATTAACTTTTCTTAAATCAGTCAACATCTCCATTTTGGAGATTTTTTTCTTAGAACAAATACAGGGGAATTCCAAGAACTTAGAGAAGGTTATAAGTGTCCTTGGTAAAGTTGCTCCTGTACTATAATAAGGCCTGAATTTTATTGCTAGCTAAGAGCCACTGTTCTATCCACACTGGTATATCAGTTTTACATTGAATAGGAACAGGTGAAAGTGATGGCAGGCCTTCAACAGCAGCCCTACCTAAAAAAAAAACCCAAAGTAGTCATTTGTAATCCAATTGTTGTAATATGTCTCTTCCAGCAGATAATCAGACTATTACATAATTGGCAATGGATTCTTGAAGAAAAGGTTTCAAAAATTCCTCTTAAAGGACCAACTATCTTTACAGATGCATCCAAATACAACATTTGTGCTATATATCTTGTGACTATAACTTGTAACTATATATATTGTAACTATAAAGAGAGTAATCAGAACTCCTTTTCTGTCCACTCAGCAGAATAAATTATATGCAATCATTCAGCTCTTACTTATTATCCAGGAGATATAAATATAATACCTGATTCGGCCTGTTCAGTAGATGTGGTACAAAGAAGTGACACAGCCCAAATAAAATTTGTAGCTTCTAATATAAATCAGCTCTTTAAGGAACTTCAAGAGCAAATAAGAAAGCATCAAGATAAGATTTATATCTTGTATATCCATTCTTATAGTGGATTTCCAGGTCCTATCTTTGATGGTAATTCAAAGGCAGATAGCCTTCTAACCATATTAGCCAATACTCCTTTATTTCAGGAAGCCCAAGAATCTCATTCTAAATATCATCAGGCTGCTCAAGCTGTAAGTTTGCAATTTGGGATAATAAAAGAGGATTCTAGGAGCATAGTAGAAACCTGTACAGCTTGCCTTCCTTTCCATGCTCCTACGCTCCCTCTAGGGAAGAACCCTCGTGGTTTGAGACTTAATGAAATTTGGCAAATGGATGTAACTCATTATAAATCTTTTGGTCGTCTGTCTTTTATTCATGTTGTAGTAGGCATCTTATCAGGATTTACTTTTATAATACCAACAGGAAAAGAACCAGCCCGAGTGGACACTGAATTCCTTATTCAAGCATTTGCAATTATGAGTGTAATAAATAAGCAATAAAAACAGATACAGACCTGCATATACTTCTAAATATTTTGCACACTTTTGTGCACAGTAGAAGATTTTACATACCACTGGCATACCTTTTAATCCTCAAGGACAGGCAATAGTAGGAGAAACAGAGACATTAAGACACTCCTCCAAAACAAAAGAAAGGGGGAGCCACAGGTAACCTTAGACAACTTCTAAATTTAGCTCTTTATACTTTTAACTTCTTGATTTTTGACAAAGATGCACTGCCTCTGGCAGACAGGTTTTATAATCCACTGGAAAGGTATCTAGTGCAAGCAGCTCTACTGTCTTTAGATAATTGCCAGGTGATGTGGAGAGATCACAAAATTGTGAATGGAAGGGACCAGATAGCCTAACTGCTTGGGAGAGAGGTTTTGCTTGTATCTCTATACATGGAGAAGGAATCATATGGATGTCAACAAGCTGTATTCACCTTTTCCATTGAAGAGAGACAGAGCAGAACCTTGAAACGAAGAAGACCCAAGAAACATCGGGTGGTTCCATCGCTGACTGTGCCCACTACTGCAAGAGCATGGCAGCTATGGCAATTGATTAATGGACATCAAAAATTGTTAATGAGACTGATGTAGGATTTTAAAACCCTCAGGAATCATTGGACTCCCTGAGACATGATAAGACTGTTGTAGGACTTGAAAACCTTGAGGAATCATTGGATTCTCTGACACATGATGAGACTGTTGCAATACTTAAAAGTCTGCAGGAATCATTGGATTCCTTAACACATAAAAAGACTGTTGCAGGACTTCAAAATTTTGCAGGGATCATTAGATTCCCTGACATGTGAAGCAATGGACAATAGATTGATTTTGGACTATCTCTTGGTTGCTGAAGGAGGTATATGTGTGATTGTTATTTACATACCTTCCTTCTAGGACTTCTGGAAACCTTTTACAAGACCATGTTGATTTATATTGTTTGTCATATTACTACTTGCATGTACAATTCATGTTTGTTACACCACATTGAGTCTGCGCTGGCTGTGGGGAGAGTCATCACTGCTATCCTGTGCTTTATTGCTATGTGTTTGTGTAATACCTCCCATGCTGATGGGTTTGTGCATCCCTTTTTCTAAGAAGACCCTTCAACCCAGAAACCTGCTAATAATATCTGGTTTGACTCCCCACTATCCTTTGATGTTTTTCATTTCTCTTCCTGAAAAGTCAGGGAGAGTGTGGTCATCTGGTTTTTGGTTTTTTCACTCCCTTTCCTGAGAAGTCCGGGAGGGCATGACCACGTGTGTTCTAAAACAAAAGAAAGGGGGATATGTAGAGGACTGAAAGTCTGAAAAGAAGTGCTTAAATCAGACAACCAAGCACTTAAAGCTAATTATCTATTAGATATGAGACAATGACTCTCTTAGCATATGTTTGGATAAATGGCTTTTCTCACAGTTGGTGCTGGCTTAATGTTTGGTGTTAAGGTTATGTTAGGTAAGGATTAGAGGAAAATTGTAGAGTCCAGGCTAGTTCCTTGGGGGGCCTTGGGATCAACCAGAGTCAAGATAAAGTCCTTGGTCTTTAGGGAGAGGAGTGAAGAGAACAGACAAACTGCCAAGAGGCTTGCCAATGATGTATCCTGGATTCTCCAGTCCAAAGTCACCAACTTCTCTCCTCCTCTTCTTGCTGCAAAGTGACTCCGGCCTCTCTCACCCCACCCTCTATTTTCTTATTTATTTTGTGGTCCCATTTATCTAGTTCTGAGAGAGCAAGGTTCAGATCCCCTATTAGTATAGTTCTGTTGTCCATTTCTTCTTACATCTCTCAACTTCTCCTATAGGAATTTGATTGCTATACCAATTAGTGCATATATGTTTAGTATTGATAATGCTTCATTATCTATGGTACCTTTTGATAAAATAAAGTTTCCTTCCTTGTCTCTTTTAATTACATCAATTTTTGCTTTTACTTGATCTGAGATCAGGATTGCTACCTCTTTTTTTTTTTTTTTAAACTTCACCTGAAGCATAATAAAGATTCTCTTCTAGCCCTTTACCTTCACTCTGTATATATCATTATGCTTTAAATGTGTTTCTTTTAACAACATATTGTAGTATTCATGCTTTTAATCCAGTCTGCTATCTGCTTTTGTTTTATGGGACGGTTCATCCCATTCACATTCACAGTTAAAATAATTCTGTAATTCCTGCCTTCTTATTTACCCTAAGTTATGCTTTTCTTTTTCTTTTCCTCCTTCCCTCCTCCCCATTACTTTGCTTTTGATGACCATCTCTCTCAAAGAGTCTTCCCCCTTTTTATACCTTTCCCCTAATATTTGTTTTCCCTTCTGTTAATATTTCCTCCCCCCCCCCCATTTTCCCTCCCTCTCACTTCCCTATAAGGTGAGACAAGTTTCTCTGTGAAACTAAATATATCTGATAGTCTCTCTTTGAGCCAAATCTGATGAGAGTAAGATTCATACAATTCTCATTCCCCTCTTCTTTCCCTCAATTATAATAGGTCTTCTTTGTCTTTTTGTGAGATGTAATTTCCCCTACTTTACCTCATTTTTCCTCTTTTTTCCAGTACGATCCCCTTTTCACTTCGTTACTTTTTCATATTATCATAAAAAAATAAAATTATACCCATACTCTCTAAGTATATTCATAACAGAAATATAGTTCCCAAGAGTTTCTTTTTTACCTTTTTATGTTTATCTTGAGTTCTTTGTTTGGAGATCATATTTTTTGTTTAGTTCTGGTCTTTTCATTAGAAATAAGTGAAATTCATCTATATTATTGAATGTCCATTTTCTTCCTTGAAAGATATGGGAGAGTTCATCCCATTCACATTCACAGTTAAAATAATTCTGTATTTCCTGCCTTCTTATTTACCCTAAGTTATGCTTTTCTTTTTCTTTTCCCCCCCTTCCCTCCTCCCCATTACTTTGCTTTTGATGACCATCTCTCTCAAAGAGTCCTCTCCCTTTAGTTCATTTTAGTTCAATAGCTTATTCTTGGCTATAATGCAAGTTCTTTTGCCTTTTGGAATATCAGATGCCAGGCCTTTTATTCCTTTAAAGTGAAAACTGCTAGGTCCTGGGTATTTGTAATTGTAGCTCCTCAGTATTACATCATTTCTTTCTGACTGTTTGCAATATCTTTTCCTTGGTGACAGTTCTGAAATTTAGCCATGGTATTCCTTAGGGATATAGTTTTGGGGTCTCTTTCAGGAGGTGATCTGTGAATTCTTTCAATGGCTATTTTATCTTCTGATTCTAAGATATCGGGGCAGTTTTTCTTTATGATTTCCTGTAAGTGTCTTAAGTTCTTTTTTTCTTAAGAAGTCCAATAATCCTTAGATTGTCTCTCGCTGGATCTATTTTCCTGTCAGTTCTTTTTCCTAGGAGGTATTTCATATTTTCTTGTATTTTTTCATTTTTGTGTGTGTTTGTTTGACTGATTCTTGAAGTCTTATTGAATCATTTACTTCCATTTGTCCAATTTTTAGTGTATTATTTTCTTCAGTTCCTTTTTTTAGCTCCTTTTGTAATGGCCAATTGAATTGTTTTGTTCACTGGATTTTTTTTTTTTTCCATTTTACAAATTTTGTTTTTCAGTGAATTGGTGTCTTTTTCATATATATTTTGTAGGGCATTATATGCTTTTTCCATTCCTTCTTGCAATGATCTCAATTTCCTTTCCCCATTTTTCTTCTGTCTTTGAAGATCCTTTATGGAATCCTTAAGATTCCATGAAAGCCTTGTAAAATAGGGACCAGCTCATATCTCTCTTTGGGCCTTCATTTGGAGTTACTTTGCCTTTAGGAACCTCAGGATTTGAGGTCTTTTCTTCTCTTTTCCATAAAAGCTGCTTTTGGCGAGAGTTCTTTTTGGTCTTTTGCTCATTTTTTTAAGGTCTGCTCAATGCAAGGGAGCGACAGCTGCTTTAATTTGCTCTGGGGGCAGTTCTGCTGATTGAATTCCAGTACTGTGTAATTGTGGCTAGTTCCTGTGTTCTGCTGGGGCTCAGTGGTTTACAATTTGCCTTTTATAGCAAATCTGCCAAACCACATGCTTGCCACCAGGACAGAGTGGCCTAAGAGGCTCACAGAAGATTCCCAGGTGTGTGGAAGCTGCAACACTCTGACTCCCAGCCCCACCTCCTTGCCCTGTCTCCCTGTGTTGCTCTGGGCTTGGCAGACTGTCCCCCTGCCCATTTGAAATAGACCTATTCTGAAGTTCTTCCAAGGTATCTTCTTCTGGGAATGTGTTGTACTCCAAATATTTGTGGATTCTTTGACTCCCCCAGTTTAGAGGCTTAATCTGCTGTTGATTTGAGAGAAGGCCAACAGAAGGTGTGTCTGCTCTCTACCATCTTGGCTCCCAAAGGTAACTAATTCTGAGAGAAATGAAAGGCAATAAGATAATAACAATGAAGAGGATAAGCAAAATTATAGACTTTCTATAATGGTGGCTTATTTTTATTTATTTTTTGAAGAAGAGTCAACTAAACATATTCTATAGCCAGAGAAAGAAAAAAATTCTATTCTAGGTTTTAGGTGTAGAGATCCCTAGTTCTATGGTTTCCACAATTATTGACTATCTATTTCATGATCTAGAGTTCTAACTTGTGACCTTTCAAGACTTCCTTGACTCTACCTGTGATGATGTCTGTTTTTCACTTAATCAAAACTTTCTTTGAATGTCCCTTAGTCCAACTGAAAACAAATTTTGCTTTGTAAAATTACGGTAACTAGATTTGATATTTTGCTTATTGTAATGATTTTTCTTTCTAGATCCATCTGAAAGATACATTAAAATGAAGACCTTTGAAGGTGTTTGTGCATTACATCTTTCAGCAAGTAGAGGATTTTTGATAATAACCAAAATCCTTTTAGAAGCTGGAGCAGATGCTAATGAAACTACTTTAGAAGAAACCACTCCACTATTTTTAGGTATGTAACCTAACAGAAGTGTGGAAAAAAGAAATATCTTTTTAGCTTGATCTAAGCTTAATTGCTTCTATGATGTCACGTTCTGCTTATAGGCTGCTTTACTGACAAATGTTTTGATAGCTAATTTTCGTTATGATACTATTAATATTTTCTAATTCTTGTTTGAAAATAGCTGCTTTAAATGCCATCTTTAAAGTGTTTCAAATTGGAATGCCTAGTGTGAGTTATAGACACAATCATTTTTTCTTCTAGCATAGTTTAGTGAAACTAAAGTGCTTAATAAATTATTACTCATTCATTCATTGGTTTAGATTTAACTTTATATTGAAGTCTGTGATCATTTCATGAACTAAACCTTGGAGAGTTTTGAAGATAGACAAACTTAATATCTTTAGCATATATTAATGAAGTTGTGGTTTAACATTGTTAATGTTAATGTGATTTAACATGGTTACCCTTACTACTGAAATGTGTACAGTTGTCTTATCTGTGCAGTGCAATATTCTGGTTCCTAAACATTTGGAAAATATTTTCTATTAATGGTGAAATGTACATGTAGAGGCCAGAATGACTTAGTATTTGAAGTGATTCTAAATTTTTTACACTTATGAAAGGAATCAGTGCCATAAACATTTCCAAATGCAGATGATTCTAAGTTTTTACTTATTGTGATATAGTTTCATTGGCTGCAATGTTTTGTGTTGGTTAGTAAAAATAATAATAATTTGTATCTTTTGAACATATTCTACATGCTGACCAGAGAGAGGCAGTACTCTATATCCACAGTTCACAGTACCAAAAAACATAGGTCTTGGTGTCAGAAGACCTGAAATTAAATTTTAATTTCACTGTTTACTAGCTGTGTGGCCTTGGGCAAGCTATATAACTTTATCTTTATATTATTTACTTTACAGGGTTTACCCTTCACAGGGTAGTGAGGAAAGAATTTTCTAAAACTTAAGCTCTTTATAATTATGAGTGGTACTTGAGGGGTGCAGACTAAATATTTTGTTTATCTAGTGATGTATTTCTTTAATAGTTTGAGAATCCATGATTTCATAGATGTGGGTCTTCCCTCTCCTGCAGAGATCACAATTCTTTAATGCCTTAATAGACAGTTTCTTTGTGATAACTTGTGGTTGAAAAATTAGTTGCCTTGGAGTAACACTTGTGATGAATCTTCTGAACTAAACTAAGCTAGTTCTCTGTCAGGACTGTTTTAAAAACTTTTCCAGTTTAGTTGGGCTGGAGATTATGCTTTGCTGACAGCCTTTGGGAGCTCAAGACCTTTGAGGATGCCATGATAAGGCATCAAAGGACTTCAGTACTGAAGTGGAGGATTATTATTATACTAGATGGATTATCAAGACGTGGTTATAATGTGTAGATTAGCGGTACCTTGGCTCTGGGTATACTTTTGACTTTTAGCTTTGCAAGATGTTGAATGAAGGACTAAGGTAAAAGTTAAAAGACCCAGATTCTTCTTCTTGTGCTTCCACAGAGGCAGTGTGACAATTTTTAGCAATTCATTTAGCTTCTTTTGTATCTATTTTGATATATGTAATGGGGGATAATCTTTCCCTCTTCCATCATGTGGTTAAGTCTAAGGAAATAGATGATGTGTAAAAATTCTTTGCAAACAAAGATGTCCTGAAGTGTACTAGTACGCTTTGTTTTATTAAAGAAAAAAAAATATTTAAGGAATTGATTCTCACCCTTAAGTTAGATGCAAAACAACATTGATAAATAGGTGATGCACACTGAACCCTTTGTGATTTCATGGAAAAATTCCATGGGAACTGCTAACTTTACAACTTTGTTTTTTGATGAATTATTCTGTTCACTTTTTGTTTATTCTTAATCTTCTTAAATTTGTAAGGTATGACTTTCAGTTTTAAGAGTAGCAGTTTTTATTTAGAGTATTTTGCAAATAGGTATGCATAGTTTACTTTTTTCAATATTTAATAAATATAAATTGGTCAGTCATATTTTACCCCACAAAGGTATAGCTTTGAATGTAGCCTTTAAATAACCTTAGAAAATCCAAAATAGCTTTGTTCCTTCTTCTACTTAGCTATTATAATTATAATATTTCCACAATTGGTTTTCTGTGGAACAATAGTAAATCACTGAAAATATTTCAAATAGCTAAGTTTATATTTAACACTTTTATTTTATTGTTCAATTAACTCTGAACATTTTTTCATATTGAAATATTAATTTCTCTCATTTTAGGTACTACTAACCAAATTCAATGAAACCTTATAATAATAATGATGATGATGATGACGACAACTATAATAATCTCATTTTGCTTTAAGATTTGCAAATTGCTTTATGTAGATGATTTAGTTTAACATTTGTTAACAACCTTTTGAGATAGGTATTATGTATATTTTACAGATTAGGAAACTGAAGTGCTGCATTGAAATGATTTATACTTGGACACATAGTGAAAGAAGTAGGATTTAAACTTGAGGGTTTTTTTGACTTTTAAGTTCAACCATTGCTTTTTCCAGTACATATCGCATTTCTTTCTTTTCAGTATTTTTCTGTTTTTCTGCCATATGTACCAGTATTTTTATAATACATTGTTTTTACCACCAATTAAATAGTCAGTACATCTTGACTTTAATATCAGAATCTTAAATGTGCTGGATGAGGAAATGTCAATGAAGAAAACAAAATGTGAAGAGTCACTGAACTAGAATAAATATAAAAAAAGTAGATCGATTCAGGTTTCACAATTTTTAGGACATTTCAGGATTAACTAAAAGAAGGGACCCTAAATTAAGCATAGAAAACAGTCTTTTATCATTACTTAACAAAGGAGTCAGAAAATATTCATAAATACTTTTACATATGTATATATGCATATATATATATATATATATATATATATATATATATATACACACACACACACACACACACACACATACACACACATGCCTGGTTTCTCATCTCTTCAAAATTTTAAAAAGTCTATATACGTCATTGAAAGCATCCTTAATGAAAATGTAAGAAAGGAGATATACAGGCTTTTTCAAACATTATATAGGAGATCACAGATCTTTACAGTTGAAAAAAATATTTGGGGACTATAAGGAAGTATTTGATTGTCTACAGCCAAATGTAATGTAAGAGCTCTGTTCCAGTAATGGATCCTCCCATACTTATGTCAAATTTATATAGATTATGTTTTAAGATTCCTTGAAATATGTAACAACATTAATAATTTGGTTGAAATGATCTAACCTTCTGATAGCATAAAGAATGGTACAAAATGGGAAGATATTTGGTTACTAAACATCTGTTATAGAGAATATTAAATTCATAATTCAGATGAAAGAAGGAATCTTTATAGGAAATGAGATCCTCCAGATTTTCTGGTTTGCTAGTGAAGCAATTGCTGATTGTATTAAGCCATGAAATATTACATATCTTCCTAAATGAGGTCCATAATTGCTCAAAAGAGTTTAATTTAACTATATAGAAAAAAATTAAGACTATCGTTCAAATTATGCTATTATAATTAGGTTGACTACCTGTAAAACTGATTCATTAACACATACATTAGATAGACACAGAAAATTGCTAGGCCTAGTGAACTAGGCCTAGAATTAAATTGGAGAAGAAGTGGTTAAATTTTTGGGAAAATTGTGCAGTGCTTTTAATGATTCCAAATAAAATGAAACAATCCCAAATGAAATAAATATCTTTTTAATAATAATCATTTTTCTTGTGATTTAGATGTTGTGAGTGGCATAATTGACAGTCTATATCTCTTGGTATTTACACAGTCAAAAGAGATAGAAGAAAACTCTAGCATCTTAGGTGAACCCTGTTTGGAGAATTTATGGGAAAGTGTGCACAAGAGTTATCTAAGATTGGCAAATATGGATGACTTGTGATTTGAATTGCTGGGGGAAGTGCCTACATTGATAACGCACACAGGTTTATTGAAATATTGAGGAAATGGTCACCTAATTAGATTATTACATGGCTGGAAAGGGCCTCTGGTACAGGAGTCAGAAAATCTAGTTTCTAAGACTAATTAACATTAACTAGCTGTGTCCTGAATGAAGGACTCTGGGATTCAAACTTTAGTTTTTTCTGACTCTTAAGTTCAGCCATTCCTCCTTACACTATCTCCTTTCTCTGTGGTGTTCTGCTTTTCTGGAATATTGAGTCTTAATATTTTTATAATAAATTATTGTTTTACTACCAATTTAAAATAATTCATCTTTACTAATATCAGGGTCAATTAGGTGAAGTGAGGCAAATACCCTTCTGAGTGTTCATCTTTATATCACCTCTTTCTTGGGTTTTATGACAACTCTTCAAGGACAGTTCTTAGCTAGTAAGAAGACAGTTTTTAGCTGTTCCTACATTTATCATTAGGAATATGTGTGACATATAGGGATAGCTACTAGACTTGTAATTTTACCTATATAGGGAATTGAAAAAAATAAGGAAACTCTTTATCCTTCCCCTGATCTAGCTAGCCTACTGTTTATGTACTCTGTTCTAGTTTTGGACTTTCCAGGGAGTATTAATTTTCTGAGATTCAGCACTGGTCTTCCTTTTCTCTGGGACTTCTGAGGGAACCAGTATTCGGCTTGCCCTCAGGCTTTGTTCCTGCGTCATCCTGATCCAAGCCTCTTGGCTTCTTTGTCTTTCCAGGGTGACCTGAGTAAACCCCAAATCCAGACCTTTGGCTTCTGTCTTCACCCCAGGCCTTCTTCAGTACTCTAGAGGCTGTTTCCAGACCAGATCCACATTGAACTGTCAAGTCCTGCTTCTGTCTGGACTCTTCCAGGGTGGTACTTTGCCTTCTGTCTTTTGTGAGTTGGGCCTTCTGAGTCTCATAGGTCTGAACATTATCATCTGTCATAAGGTTGGCCATCAAGGGAGGGTGCACAGCAGTCTAATTATCTCCTTCTCCTTCCCTCATTGGATTTTTTTACAGTTTCTGATAATTAGCCTAAACTCATTCTTTCGTGGTTTGCATTCTCCCACCTTGTCATACTCTCCCCTTATCAGTGAAACCAAAAGCCCTGGCTGATATAAAATTCTGTTCCCCATCTCCTTTTTATTTTTCCTCCTATCAGTACTTTTATTATTTATTGTTAAATAATAGCATTTTATTTTCAAAATATCTGTAAAGATAGTTTTTAACATTCACCCTTGCAAAACCTTGTATTTCTCCTTCCCTTCCTAGATGGCAAGAAATCCAATATATGTTAAACATGTGGAATCTTCTATACATATTTCCACAGTTATCATGCTGCACAAGAAAAATCAGATCAAAAAGGGAAAAAAATGAGAGAAAAAAAAGCAAGCACACAATAAAAAAGGTGAAATTACTATTTTGTGATTCACACTCAGTCCCCATAAGTACTCTCTCTGGATGTAGATGTCTCTCTCCATCACAAGTCTATTGGAACAGGCTGAATCATCTCATTGTTGAAAACAATCTCATCCATCAGAATTGATCATCACATAATCTTGGTGTTGCTGTGTAGTGTTCTCCTAGTTCTACTCATTTCATTTAGCATCAGTTTGTGTAAGTCTCTCCAGGCCTTTCTGAATCATCCTGCTGTTTGGTTTTTTATAGAACAATAATATCCCATAACATTCATATACCATGACTTATTCATCCATTCTCTAACTCATGGTTATCACTCAAGTTTCCAGTTCCTTGCAACTAAAAAAAAGGGCTGCCACAAACATTTTTGTCAGGTGGGTCTTTTTCATTCCCTGTCTCCTACTGCCCACTCCCTTACTCTCCCATTCTTTCTTGCTGGATGCTCCCAGCATTTTTTTCTTCTCCCAATTTTCTATTCACTTCTTCCACTGTGTTCTCTGCAAAACCTACTCCACAGTTAAGAAACCTGCTTTTTCTTTTCCTTTCTTACTCCTCCCAGCTAATAGCACTTACTGAAATATGACCCTCTCCTGATGATATGGCATTCCTGGTTATCCTTTTTAGTACTGATTGGATGATGCCAGTCTTTGATTGGGGAATTGGAATTTGCTTTCTCCCTTGCCACTTTCATATTCGGCTACCATATTCAGTAAAACTTTTCTTCCTTGGAGGTTTATTAATTTCGTATTTATCAGCCAAAAGATTCTTGTGGTTATGATCTATTGACTCCAAAACATTCTCCTTCCTTTTTTAATGAGATCAGGGCTTGACTCACAATCTTTTTCTCTTTACCCAATTTCTGTTTTCATATTGAGAGTCTTCAATATACATTTTGATACTTATCCAAACACCATAACTTACTATTTATTTGATCTAATTATTTCCCATAACTTATTCTCCCACCCCATCTCACCTGTTATCATGCTTTTGATCTTGCCATTATTTTCAAGTGTACCACTTGTGTTTTAATGACTTTTGAAATATCTCTTACCTGGTCATAATCTATATTTCTTATCATGACCAAATTGATTATATATAATCTTTACTAATCACTTAATTTAGCTGTAACAATCAGATTATACCTATTAATGGCCTATTTCTTTTTGCTATAGATTGAATTCTTGACTTTTCTCATATAGGAGTAATATTTAGATCTGAGGATTTGTAGAATTTTCTTTAGGCTAAGAGCAAGAAAACTCCCCAAAATAATAGATTTTAGCCTTTTTTCCCCCTGATCCTTTACATAGACATCTGCAGATCAATGAGATTATCCCTGCTCTGTAGAGGCCTGTTTTTACAAAATATTGAATTTAATAGTTGCAGGGAATGATTGAAGTTTTAAAACATTTTTTTGTTGTGTTCAGTTGTTTCAGTCATGTCTGACTCTTCATGATCCCATTTGGAGTTTTCTTGGTAGAGATATTGAAGTGGAGTCCTTCTCCAGTTTACAGATTAAGATCAATAAGCAAATAGGGTTATCATTTGCCTAGCATCATATAGCTAGTCGTGTATGAGGCCATATTTGAACTCAGTTCCTCCTGACTTCTCATTGTGTTGCATGTGAGCAGCAAGAAGAGACCGAGATCTTTGCTATATTCTTGATTGTAATTTTTATTAGTCAGCATAATTTTTTTTCATGAAAGCATCTCTTAAATTATAATCTAAGTCAGTGTGAAGACATGGTTCGTCTTAACAAATCCTAAATCTCATATTTTCAGTGAGAGCCTAGTTCCATGGCTGAGTACTGTGTTCTCCATTTTAATTCATCATAAAAAATTTTAAGTGAACTTATTTTTATTTTATCATTCATGGAAAAGCCATTATAGAAACATTCTGATCAAAACTATGATTTGATCAGCTTAGGTCTATTTCTACAGTGGCAGGAATGGCAAGATAGATGCTTCTGATTCACTGCAAAATGTCCTATCATATAAAACAATTGACTAACCAGTTCAACCAAATATTGTGATAGGAAGAATATTTTAAGAGTTTTGCTGTTCCTAATCGGTGAGGTCCATTTGAGGAAATAGCCATGCTAGCTAATCTCTCCTCAAAACCCAACTCCTCTCGTTCTGCCTTAGTGGGTTTCTTAAGACTGAGTTAATTCTTTCCTTCTGCCCTCATTTCTCAATTTTCTTTTATTTGTTGTCTTCCTCTTCTAATAGGTAAGGTCATTGAGGGCAGGGACTGCTTTTTTGCTTAAATTTGTATTCCCAGCAGTTAGCATAGGGTCTAACACCTAGGGAGCCCTTAATAAATTCTTTAGCTTATAAATATATTTATACATGGAATGTACATGGAAATGTGACCATACCCTTCCCCTCCCCCCCAAAAAAAAAGCATAAAAGCATTGGTCATAGAATTAATTAGCAAAAATATGGAAAAATTTTCACTAGTCAAAACCTGACCAGTACACTCTTATTGTAATAGAATTTCATTTCTAGTTCCACCAGATGTCAGTATGACACCAGATACTGCAGGAAATTAAAACGGGCTGTACTCATTCAGGTATGCTTGCTATATAATTTTTTCAAAATGCATTTTTAGCAGGGATGAATTGTTGAGGAAAGAAATATTTTTTTTTTTTATTTTATTTATTTATTTTTTTAATTTTTTATTTTATTTTATAATTATAACATTTTTTGACAGTACATATGCATGGGTAATTTTTTACAACATTATCTCTTGCACTTACTTCTATTCAGATTTTTTCCCTTCCTCCCCCAACCCCCTCCCCCTGATGGCAAGCAGTCTTATATATGTTAAATATATTACAGTATAATTTAGATACAATATATGTGTGTAGAACCGAATTTTTTGTTGCACAGGAAGAATTGGATTCAGAAGGTAAAAATAACAGTTTACATTCATTTCCCAGTGTTCCTTTTCTGGATGTAGCTGGTTCTGTCCATCATTAATCAATTGGAATTGGATTAGCTCTTCTCTATGTTGAAGAAATCCACTGAGGAAAGAAATATTTTTCCTTTTAAAGTGTTTTATATTATATAAAAAGGAAATACACAGAAATTATACATACAGTTTAAAAACCACAGATATGTATAATAATAGACCCATGTATAGTTTAATATTATACATAAATGGACTCTGTGATCTCTATATATTTCAGAAATTATAGTCCTACTTTTAATATCTACGAGATGTACATCCTGTGGTTATTTTCATACAGTCTCAATGACCATGGTATTTCTCAATATAATTACTGTCAAAACATGGGCATCAAAAGAAGGAATATATCTAGTGAATAGATTATGATGCTTGACTTATTGTGATTTATGTTTGGTTCTCAAAATAGCTAAAATATTACACTTTGAGTATTTGAATATTTTAGACATTTTCATAAATGAATGCTGTGTTAAAGATTCCCTTTTCTTATTGTATAAAAGAATTAGCAAATTTGTTTTCTCTTAATCATTTGTTTTTTCTTTATGAGTAGGTATTTAATGATTAATCAGTAATGAATTTTATTTAGTATTATTGATTGGAATAAAAATTCATGTCAAGAGTTGATGGAATTTTTCCCTTATGTGAACCCAGTTTTGGGTTCTTAATTTTGTGCAATCTTCACATCATATTTTTCGATGATATGACATTTACAATTTGATAAATATTAAGTCCCTCTTTTGTCCTTGGTAGTGTGCTGAGTGCTGGACATAGAAATAAGCAAAAGACAATCCATGTTCTCAAGAAGCTTAAAATCTAATGGGAGAATATAGTACACAAAAAGAAACTGCAAAGGAGGGGCAGGGCATGTGAGGAATATTGACGATGGTGTCAGAACCAAGGAAGAAATGAAGAGATGGCTGGGATTTTCAATCCTTTATAAAGGGAGATTTAGAAGAGTTCTTTGCTCTCCCTCCAGCCCTCCAACCAGAGGGGCAGAATGCATTGAAGAGGTGTAAGTACCCAAATTGGAGCAATCTCCATGATGGTGGTGAGTTTTCTCTTTGAAACCACAGCACACAGCCTTGATTGAATTTGTTTTGGTTAAAAGTTAAATTTACTCAGTCTTTAAGATGTAGATTTTTTTCTTTTTCACAGATACCTTTGTTATTTTGGATCTAGTTACCTTAATTTACTTCTTTTCTTGTCTCTTCTTTTGGAAAATGTTTCATTCCCAACCCCTTAGTCTCTCTTATTCTCCATCTTCAGTTTGTGGTTGTCATGTGCCTTCCACCTTCCTAACATTCCTTCTACATCCCTTTTGTCTCCTTTAACATAGCAACTACTTTGAGGCAAGCCCTTCTCACCTTAGATCTGAACTATCTCAGTAGCTTTCTGCTTGGTTTTTCTGTTTCAAATCTTGCACCACTCCAGTTAATTTTCTATTCAGCTGTCAAATTGATCTTCAAAGTCTTATCATATCATCCCTCCCTATTAAGTAAACTCCTTTGACTCTCATCTTAACATCTCAATCTTAACCCCAGGGTTAAGATTGCCTCTTTATAACCTTGCCCCTTTTTGTCTTTCCATCTTACTTCCTCTGCTTACTCTTTGATCCAGTGATGCCGGTCTTCTTACAGTTCCTCAAACCAGACTCTCATCTTTCAACATCTGCTTTTCCTCATAGATTGCCCCCAATTTATTCCATATACATGTTCTTTATATGTTCTTTTTTCCTTTTTTGCAAGTTGTTTTCTCCAATCAACTGTGAGCTCCTTAAGAGCAGAAAATATGTTTTGCCTTTCTTTGTATCCCTAGACTTTGTTCTTGACAACCTCATTTCTTACCTAGCCATAATTACTGAATAGGAATTGTTTCAGTCAAACTGAGACTGGGGAACAGACTTCAACTTTAAAAAGACCAAGGTCTCTCACTGTATTCAAGGCTATCTCCATTCATCCTGATCTATATTTTGCCAGTAGACCCAGATGACTCCAGAGGAGAGAGCGAGGATGTTAACCTTGCACAACTCTCCTACACTGAAATCCAATTCTCTTGCAAGTCATGGCATCACCCCCCTGGACGTTCATGGTCAAGAACAAGGGGAAAAACAATTGTTCTTGGCATAGTAGGTTCTTAATAAATGCTAGTTGACTAACTCACATAACCTAGTCGGAAGATTCTACACTGTGATTAAACCATTGCAATTACCTTTGATTTGGTCCCCTGACTCTCTTTTTCCTGTCCAGTTCATTCTTTATATAGCTGCCAAAGTAAATTTCATTTAGGGCAGGTATTACCCTGCTATTCACTCCTCAACCCAATAACTCTAGTACCTCCAGGATTAAATACAGAATGCTCATTTTGACTTTTAAAACCTGTTGCAGCCTAACCTTAGCTTAGCACTTCCTGGATAAACTGATCTTATTGTTCTTAATATATGATGTGCCATCTCCTATCTTCTTTGCCTTGTATTGGCTGTCTCCACATGTGGAACCCACTCCCTCTCTTACGTCAGAAGTGTACCTTCTTCCATGAGATCTTTTTTGATCTATATCAGCTGTTAATTCTCCTTGTCCCCTCTTTATTTTGTACCTATTTCATATCTGTTTTGTCTGTACTTATATTTGTATAGGCTGGTATGTACTTGCCTGGACTGTGAATTTCTCAACTGCATGTACATGCCATTGCCTTTTTTCTTAGCACATTAGCATATTTAACAAATAATAGACACAATAAATGCTAATTGATTGATACTGAAGAATTTGTAATTCTGAAAAAATTACCTTCAAAATACCATAGGATGATATTTTGAAGTGGCTTCCTAACATGAATTATAAATAAAGCCAAAATAAAGAGGAATAAGTATAAATTAACTAGGATGTGCCTATGTGTACTTTATTTGTGATGTAGAAGAAATGTATAGTATTTAAATGGTGCTAATATAGAGATCATGAATTGGAAGGAGAGGTGATTGCTGCATCACTTTTTGGGAGAAGGCAACTTTTAGCCTTTGATTCAAGCAATTATTTATGCTGAAAAGCAGCTGTGTTACCCTGCCTGGGAGGGTCATGCACCTTTATTCCTTCTCTCTGATGAATTAAATAACTAAAAAGCTAGCTGTCATCAGAGACTTTTTCAAGAAAAAAATTCTAGGACTTCTGAAATCGGTATCCATTCATCTCTATTCAGCTACTTGTAAATATACAGTCAGACTATCACAGTAATTTTTGTTTAGAATAATGACCTTGTCATTCAAGACAAAGTCAGTTTATAATCTTTATTATGCATTAGGAGCATAGGATGATTTTTTTTTATTGGAAAATTTTCTAGAAATGTAGTTAATTTTTTTTAAATTTTAAACCATGTATAAAAGTTTATCCCATGAAAAATGTTGCTAGTTAGAACTCCGAATTATTGTATTGTTCTGCTCTCTTTTAATACACAGGAATTGTAATAAATTGATACTATAGATGTTTTACATGAAAACTAATAATGTTTTACTTTTTCCAAATACAAGACTTCCAAATTCTTTTTGGAAGAGCAAAGGTTTGATGGCATTATGAACATCTCAAATTAAGCTTTTTATCATTTTGAAAAAATGTGTAACTTCAGATTTATCATATTTTAGAGGAAAATGAGAGAGAAATTTTTCTTGCCCTGATATTTTGTGAGTCTTTCACGATTTGAATGTTCTTTAAGTTACTAACATTTGTATTTAGTTGATTAGCAAATACCCAGAAACTTTGAGAAAGCAAGTGACTCTGTCAACATGCCTTTTTTTCATAGGATTGTAAGAATCAATCCTAGAAGGTACTTGAGTGATTTATCTATCCTTATTTATTAATTTTGCATTAAGAAACTAAAGCTCAGAGACAGCTAGATGGCGAGTAGATAGAGCACCAGCCCTGAAATCAGGAGAACCTGAGCTTAAATATAACTTCAAACACTTACTACTTTCTATTTGTATGACCCTGAGCAAGTTTTTACAAGGCTTATGGAATCTATTATTTTTTCCTTTCCATAATTTTTTAAATGGAATAATAATATCCTCTTATTTCTGTATTCCATAGTTTCTTCAGCCATTTCCCAATTTGACCTCTGATTGGAGAGCAGAGCTCTTCCCGAACCCTCCAGTTAAGGAAGATGCTCAAGCCTTTCATCCGCTACATTACTTTGGATCTCTCACTCATATCACTATGTCAGTACCTTCTCCTTCTTTCCCTCTTTTTAACTTCCTTTTGTATGTTGTTTTCCTACATTAAGCTCTTTGAAGGAAGGTACTCTTTTTTTCTTTTCTTTTTTTTTTTTTTTGTATCCTTATTTCTTAGGATAGTATCTGAAATATGGAATGCACTTAATAAATATTTATTGACTGATTGGCTGATTCATGTGTTATTCTGTAAGTGATATTAGGTCATACCTTCAATTTATATTTAGTATCTCTAAGTTCCTTGAGGAATGTAATTTTCTATTTTATTCTGCATTATTCTACATCATATATTCTGCTTGTAGTCTCCAGACTAGCTCCCAGCTACTCTAGCCACAAATCCAGTTTTAAAAAATCTGATTTCTACCTGAGGTAGAGTAGAGACAGAGATTTTAGGAGTTAAGTAGGTTGATAAAATAAAACTGCAGAAATTTGAGTCATTGTAGCAAATATAGAAGTCACTAATAACTATGGCAAAGATTGAGATGGAGAGGAAGACTATTGGCCAGTTGCTGAAATAAGTGTCAACAAGTATTTATTAAACACTGCACCAACTACTCTACTGAGTACTGGGACTACAAAAAGGTAAAAGCATTTTCTTCTATTGGGGAGCTTACAAAAGGGTTCATATAACACATAAATATCTACAAAATATATATGTATGTGCATGTTTTTCTATATACATAATGTCTACTTGGGCATATAAATATTTATTTACATATATATTTATATGATTATTTGTGTATATCTAGATAGATGTAGTTATCTTGAAAGCAGTCACAGAGAATAAGGAACTAACAATAAGAGAATGACATCCTGCAGAAAATGGTATTTGAGTTGAATTTTGACAGAAATCAAAGAAGTTCAGAGGCAATGGTAAGGAGACAACATTTCATAGGTGATGGAATCTAAATTTGAGGAACAACAATTAGATTAGTGTTGGATTATAGCAAAAGAAGACTGGAAATGTAGGAAGGGGACAGATTAATGTAGAACTTTCAATGTCAAAAAGAGAATATTTGCTCCTGGTGGTAATAGGAAACTATTGGAGTTTATTGCATATTAGGATAATTAAAAAAATTATTTTGACAGCTGAGAGCAGCATGCCCCAATTGGGCAGCATCCATCATGTAGAAAAGATGTAAAATTCAAAGTTATAATCTTTAAAGGAAGTGAAGCTGTTAAGTGATGATAGCAGTCTTGAAGTGACAATGGAAAGCTAGATTTGGGTAAATTCCTGCTCTTAGTTCTGTGATTCTGGTAGAATGGGAAAATGAATAGCTAGAAAACGAAGAAAGTATTAAAAAGATGTATTGTCTTGTAGGGTGAGTGGTTTCAGTTTTGTCATTATTGTTAATTCAAGTAATTGCATGTTTGGTGATGATCAAAACCATTTTATAAACATTTTGTAACTTAGCTAAGGTTTATCTACTTAAATTCAAATTGGAGAAGTTTTTACTGTATTTTCATTTGTGCTTAAGTTGCTGCTGTATAATGAATGTTTCTTGTAAATGTGATTAATTTTAAAATAGCTTTTGTGGAATTATTTATTTTTATTTTGTATACACTGTACTTTTGATAAAATGATTATATTATCAGAACTTTAGTCTTCATGATATTTCATCACTAGCTTTTTCTTCATTAACTAATGACTTGTGTTAAAATATAATTATTAATATAAAAACCTCTCATCAGTAAGGCATAAATCATTAATTAAACCCAGTAATTGGAAATGAATAGAAAATTAAAGAAAATTAGGTTTCAGGGAAAGGAACAAGTTTATAAAGGCCCTATGTTCTCTTTGATTTTTAAAAGTATTGAGAATTTTAACTGAGAGATGCACACAGGAGAGGAGCTTCACATAAAGAGCTTATTGGTAGGAGAAGGAAAAGGAAGTCAGCTTATTGGCACAGCCCTTTTACCTAACTCTGACCTGGATATGGCAGCTGTTTGAAGAGACCATGAAGGAATCCTTCAGCAAGAAGCTACTCAATGGAAGACTTCAAAACCAAATTTTCCTAGAGAGGAGTTCCTAGCTCTGAATTCTTGAACCAAGTAGGAATTGGAGTTGAGGAGCATCATTATATAGAACATCAATGTAGAGGAACAAAATTGAATTAAGTCTTTATTAATACTAAACCTATACTCAAGCCATTTCTTAATGTTCCCAGGAGGAACTTTGAAGTTTGAGCACAAGGAGAAGAGAATGGTTTTTGGGACATTCTCAAGTTGTATTTGTAACTGTGTAAGCCCTGAATTGGAAGAGAAATGTTTCTTGGTCATGAGTTATAACTATAAAAGTACATTTCATTTAAGCTTTATACTTCCCAAAGTGCTTTCAAACAGGCACAGAAACTACTAGCTATGTGACCCTGGGCAAAGCTGTTTGCCTCAGTTTCCTCTTTTATAAATGACTAGAGAATGAAATGGTGAAAGTAGTATTTTTGCTAAGAATACTCCATGTATTGTCATGACGAGTTAAACACACCTGAAAATTAACTGAACAAAAATTTTCCAAAATAGTAATCTATGATTCTCCTAAATCACTGATATTAACTCTTTCTTCATATTATCTTGTGTTTATGTTTTACATAGTTCAGTTAGAAGAATGTAATCTCCTTGAGGGTAGGAACCATTTTTCATTTTGTGTCTTTCAGTGCCTAGCATAATACCTTGAATATAGTAAGTGTTTATTAGTTATTGTTTAAATGTTGATTTAATTTGAATGTGTATTGAGACTAAAAGTATTTGTCAAATGAATTTGCATTTAGACCACTGAACTATTCAGTGTAATTTAGTCACATGATAATGTATTTGAATTTGGTATGTACAAAAACAACATTGAAGTGAAAAAAAAAACAAGCCAAAAACCCCAAAATCCACCTCAAGTTATTTAAACATATCTTTTTTAATAATGGTGATGTCTTTGTTCTATTTCAGCTGTTGAGAATGGGCATGTAGATGTGGTAAAGCTGTTGCTTAGGCATGGAGCAGATGTTAATGGATCCCATTCTATGTGTGGATGGAATGCCCTACATCAGGCAGCTTTTCAGGTAACCTCTGAAGTTATTATTTCATTTCAATGTGTATATTGTATGTTTTACCCTTTTAAGATGACAATTCTACTCAGTTTTTGTTTTTCATTTGCCTCTGATTTATGATGGGTTAGATTAGTACAAAAAAGGCAGTCTAAATGCTAATGATTATTCTGAATAAACAAACTGATAACATGAGGTTTGGCTTATAAGGATTATTTCAGCACTTAAAGTATTGATGGCATATTTAAGATGTCATTCTATAAAATATTTTAAGTGTAATTCAATTGCAGTCAGTCATTTTTGTTTGTGAAACTTTTTAGTAGTGGATAGAAAATGAATATTCTTAAATCAGCAAGAGATTTTTTCATTTGCTTCATTTTTAAGATATTAAATTGTTTTTATTGATATTTACTTACTGTACTAAGTTAAGGTAAAAGATAAAATTAATCCATTTGATCACTTAGCCCTATAAATCCCATTCATTATGCCAGTACATAATTTTGTAGTCTACATCTAAGTTTTTGTTATATTAAAATGTTTAATTAGAAAACCTATCTTTCCCCACTGTTTTACTCATTTTAATTGTGAATCTATGCTTCAGGAATACACTCAGTTAATAAAATTGCTTCTTAAAAAAGGAGCAAACAAGGAATGCCAGGATGACTTTGGGATCACACCTTTATTTGTTGCAGCTCAATATGGAAAGATGGAAAGTTTGAATGTACTTATTTCATCTGGTAAGATTTAGCTATTCAGCTTCTGCATGGTTAAACTCAAATAATTTAACTTTTACTTCCTAGAACAATATGACTAAATAAATATAAAGTAGACCATAAAGTTTTTTGATTGTACATATGATACATAAAAGTAATAGCTTTAAAAAAAGAATAATGGCTATTTGAATTATGGGCCTATTTATTAAAAAATTATTGCTAACATTCTGCAATACCAACTTTCTAATTTATCAGAGTCTGAGCATCACAGATTCTTTCTAAAGCAAGATTGTTGGTCTGTTGAGTTGTGGGCTATCCTTCCTTGAGGAACATATATGCTCCTAATCGACTGGGTGATTGTTTTTATATTTTGTTAAATTTTTAGAAACAATTTTGTATTTTGTGCTGTGATTTGTCTATTTTGTGTAATTGTGTAATTATCTAAAACTGGTGTGGGACCTTTTTTTCTGCCAAGGGCCTTTTGGATATTTATAATATCATTTGTGGGCTATACAAAATTATCAACTTATAGAACTCAAGCAGTGAGAGGTTGTACCTTTCAGCTTATCATTGCCTGCAGTTGATTTAGCAAATGACTTTGCAGGCTTTATATGACCATTGGCTGGATGTTCCCCACACTGATCTAAAATAATCTTGTTATTCTTTTCTCTAGAACTGTCATCAGTTGAAACCAATAGATCTTATCTGTTCTCATTCTGTTTTGCTTTTTCTTGTATATTTTCTTAATTCAAAAACCATAAAAAAACCATGACTTTAATGTGAATGATGTTTTCCCACTATGGGATTTTTTCCTTTACTCACTGCCTGAAATCTTCTCATTGAAATAAACAAGCAAATAACAACATAATTTTCCCTTAGATCTTATTCCTGACTCTTCTAGAATTCAGGCAGTCTTACAGGCAGTTTTTATTTCCCATGTGATAGTGTCAAGCCCCATTTATCCTACCTAATTTTATTACCCTTATTATCACTATTTTATTTTCTTGTTCCTTGTCCACAAGGTTGTTGTCTTCTCTCTCATAATGAAATTTATGATTTGTTGCTCAGACTTCCATTTACCTTCATTTTTTTCTTGCTGGCATGATGTTTGTATCTTGGTGTTTAGCATCTCATAGGCAAGTATAAGAAAATTACTTTCTTACTTTATTAGAGAAGAAAGGGCTATACAACAGGATAGTACATTTATGCAATATATGTAGTATTAGATAAGAAATTAATTGATTATTTCTGCTCAGGAAAGCTGAAAATATTCCAGAAACAACCCTGATTAAAAGAAACAGCAACTCTTAAGTACTAATACTTTGTCACTGAGAGATTTTGGTTTAGGTTCAAAATATTTACTTATTGTGTGATTGAGCAAGTCACTTAAGCTTTGACAGTTTTCTAGGGCTCATCTACTAAGGCACTCAAAGACAGTTTGGAGAATTGGTTTTTCATGGTAGTATTAATTGTATTTTAGTAAAATCTGGAAGAGGTGAGGGTAGTATCAACAAAAAGAGAAGTTTGGGTTAGATGATTTTAAGCCACGGAGCACTCAATCCTATGGTTGTATTAATGACATGATTAGGCCTGTAGCAGAGGAAGAAGGAAAAGAATAAATTGGTTATGAGCATTAAAAAGTGGGGGAAATAGAGAGGTAGGGGGAGAAAGAGTAAGTAAATGTTGGGAGGAGGAAGGAACTGTAATGGGGAAGTATTAATGAGAATGAAGAGAGAGAATAAAACATTATCTTAGTAAGGATAATAAAGATATGGTAGGCAAGTGGGGAGGAAGGGGATGATATGAGATTTCCCAGTATATTGCATTAATAAGATAACTTTTGTAATAAAAAGATGGACATTTATATAGGAAGCAGCTTGTGATAATTAAAAAATACTACAAAGTTTCCCAGATGCCATTTAGCCTTTTTTCTTTCCATTGAATTTTTGAACGGTTATAATCCATTGTCCTCTTTCAGTGTATATTCCACAAATAAAAAGGTATTAACTTGTGGGCTGTTTCTAATTACATATCATAGTGTGGACAATAAGCATTTTTCATTCATTTAGTTTTTCCTGGTTTGGGATAATATCAATCTCCTCAGGGTGATCCCGTGATATTTAAGGATATGATGAAATCAGCACAGTTTCTTCTGCTCATTAGAATTCTAGAAGACCTTATTATCCCCCAGTAAATTCTTCTTTCTCTTAGACCTTCCACAGTACATCCTCTTTGAAAAATCCAATATAGGTTAAACACCTGCAGTTCTTTTAAACAAATTTCCACATTTATCATGCTGCACAAGAAAAATCAAATCAAAATGGAAAAAAAACCCCCAAAAAACTGGAAGCAAACAGCAGCAACAACAAAGGTGAAAATACTATGTTGTGATCCACACTCAGTCCCCACAGTCCTCCCTGGAAGCAGATAACTCTATCACAAGACTATTGGAATTGTGCTGAATCACATCATTGTTGAAAAGAGTCAAGTCCATTGCAGTTGATCATCACATAATCTCATTGCTACTATGTAAAATGTTCTCTTGGTTCTACTCATTTCACATAGCATCAGTTCATATAAGTCTCTCCAGGCCTTTCTGAAATCATCCTACTGATCATTTCTTATATAACATATTTTATAACATTCATATTTAGCCATCCCCCAACTGATGGCCATTCCCCTTAGTTTTCTGTTTCTTGCCACTACAAAAAGTGCTGCTACAAACATTTTTGCACATGTGGGTCCTTTTTCTTTCTTTTTAATGACCTCTTTGAATTGCAGACTCAGTATAGACACTGCTGGATCAAAGGGCATGCAGTTAATTCCAATTTGCCCTCGAGAATGGCTGGATAAATTCACAGCTCCACCAACAATGTATCAGTATTCCAGTTTTCCCTCCAACATTATCATTATCCTTTCCTGTCATTTTAGCCAATCTGAGAGATGTGAAGTGGTACCTCAGATCAATAAATATTTATTAAGTACCTATTATTTTCCAGGCACTGGATATAGAGAGACAAAATTAAATCTTTTCATTCAAAGAGATAATCCAGACAGAAACATCCCCTTTCACTCAAATGTAGTCTAACCACAGTGATCTTCCTGTTGTTCCTTACCCATGATCTTGAATCTTCATCTCTGATTTTGCAGTGTTTTTTTTCTCTTGCTTGGAGTGTATTTCTTCCTGATACCCCCAAAGTGCAAAGTTCAAGAAGTGTCCTTCTTCCCAAAATTTAGAATGTGTTATTTGTACTTATTAAATAGAATAGAATAAAAACTCGTTGAAATCAAGCATTGTCTTAAATTCTTCACATTTTCAGTAGGAAAAACAGTGCTTCCCACATAATCGTTTGGCATTGATGACAATAATAGTTGAAGAAATATTGATATATTGTGCTATTTTATGTTTATTTGTTGTACTCTTGCTACTATCATCTATAAATTCACCGGAATGATACAGCTCAATTGGAATTTATACCAAACTTTCTTTGGATTATTTTTCATAATCTTCTGTCCTCCTCTTCCACAGTTTTATAAAGTTTTAAAATTTTAAATCATTGTTGGCCCCTGGTTTTATTCAGTCTTCTTGGCAAGGAAATCAAATGTTTGCCAGCTAAGGGATTTTTGGTCTCTTCTTTGTGATGATTGTTTTACTTATTAGGAAATCTAATGTTACTAGAAAATGCTACTAATCATGGTCAGTTTCTTTGCTTTTTACCACTTTCCCACCTTTTAAAATTGAATTTGAATAGGTCAGACTGAAAGTGTCATACTTTTCATTGTCATCCTTCAATTTTTTTATATAATTGAAATTATACAATATGAATGCCTTTTGTGAAATACAATGAAAAAACACTTTTAAGAATTTATTATGTGCCAGGATTTTTTCTAAACAGTGGATATGCAGGTAGAAATTTCTCCAATCAGAGCCTTAGTTCCAAATTGAACCTTATTTTGACCTTTTATTCTCTCTGGCTTCTGCCCCTCCTTGAAACTTTCCTTTTGATAAAGAAAAATAGCTAAGCCAAAAAACATCCTATCCAGTGGTTATGTGCTGATAATCTCACAGCTCTTTGTCATGAACTAGTAGTATGTCTGACCTGTTGCATTTATTCTTTTTCATTTCTTAAATTCTCAAATGTTTTATATTTTTTGATATATTGTCATCTACCCCTTTGTTCATCTTCATTATATGTTGATTTCTTTTGAAGGAGGTTATTTTTCTGTAGTCTTTTTTTCTGTAGTCAATTGGTAAAGCTTCAATGAATGATCTTTATAGTTCCACTTATAATATGAAAGGTAGTGTATAAAGAAAAGGTTGGTTTTAGGAATAGGAAAACTTAGGTTCAAGTGTCTATGTATGGTGTCTATGTATGTGTGTGTGTGTGTGTGTGTGTGTGTGTGTGTGTGTGTGTGTGTGTGTATTTGCATATGTGTCTATATATGTATATGTTTATACATACACATGCCCTACGTAGTTCTCTAAGACATAAAGAGTTGCCAGTTTTTGTTAGAGAAGGGAATTTGCATCCAAGGAGTTACCCATACTGACAAAATCACAGCTATGAAACAACAATAATAATAAAATTTTGCTGTGTCCTGACATTATTTACCACTTTTTAAAAGTATAGAATTCTTAATATTGGTAAAGAAATCAGAATCATTTCAGATTTTCAATTTTTTTTTTTTTTTTTTTTTTTTTTTTTTTTGTGTGTGTGTGTGTGTGTTTTGGTATCCAGGAGATTGTTTTTTTCAAGTTTACCCTTTTATATTCAGAAGCCACTTTGTATAGATCTTTCATTTTTCTTTACTTACTTATATCATTGTGTGGGGAAAAGAAAAAAGTGAATAAAGAATATGGTGAACTTGAATTTGAGCCATTCTATAGATATAATCCACTTTTAATTCCAATTGATATGTTCTCAAATTTTATTTTCATGATTTTTAACTATAATAATTCATTGCATTTTCAGTGATATGCCTAAAAATTCTTTTAACCATTTGAATCTGTCAGTAGCATTGTTATTAATATTAGAAGATAAACTCTTTCCCTCAAAATTGGTTATCATTTTCTCAGCTTATACTTTTTTGATGAAATAATTAAATTAGGATGAATTCTGAATGAAGTTTCTGTTTTAGTGTACATTTGAAATTTTCAGTAAAAGCATGAGCAATTTAAATATCAACAAGTTAGAAAAATAAATATGATTATACAATAATAACCATGGACAAAACCAGCTGTGCCACATGTTGAAACTTATGCTTACCACATGAGTATTAATTTAATTTATGTTGTAATTTTTTGTTGTTTGTATAATGATTGCTTATAAAGTGTATTTTTTTTTTTTTTTAAATATCAGGTGCTAATGTCAATTGTCAAGCCATGGACAAAGCTACCCCATTGTTCATTGCTGCACAAGAGGGCCATAAAAACTGTGTGGAGCTTTTACTTTCTAAAGGGGCAGATCCCAATCTTTATTGTAATGAGGAGAAATGGCAGTTACCTATTCATGCAGCTGCACAAATGGGCCATGTAAGGTAGGTGCTTAAAAAAAAAAAAACTGGTGAAAGTCTCATCATTAGACAATAGAGTGAAAATTTTTTGCAGTAGTAAAAAGGAGACAAAAAGCATATTGTTTGACTAATATCATGATTTGTTTCCTTTTAACATGATATAACTCATCTTGGGTGACCAGCTTATTAGCAATAATTGTTTAGCGTTACAGTTAGAAAAGATTTTGGTAGAATGTTGTACCATCTGATCATAGTCAAAAGTAGGAAACCTTCTAAGAGTATGCCAATATGGATATTACCATGTTCATGTTAGTGAGTATTGGAGGAGGGTAGTGTTTAGCTTTAAATGAAAGACTTTGATTTTCTGCAAAATCACATATATTCCAACACTGAATAATTTTGAATTACACATCTAAAATACCCTTTGATTTATCATTGCAAGAATGAAAGTCTTTGGTAAATAATGTTAGTAATAATTTAAATCCAGTTATACAAAAGCTTTAACTTCACAGTCAGTTTGCAGATTCATCTCTTGGGAATTTCCACATATTCCTTTTCCTTGCTTAAAATTTGGTTTTATTGGTACTATTTGTATAATAACTATTACAAGCAGGAAGACATGTTTAACTGAGAAAAAGAGATTAATAAGGTTTTCTTAAAAAAATTAGAAAACCAAGCATGATATTTAAAGATAATACTCAACACACATTTTAAAAAAAAATAATTTTAATTTTTGATTCCAGTTTCTTTACTTCTATCCCTTACCCTTTGAGGAGGCAAGAAAAACAGCACCCATTACAAGTAGATGTAGTCATGCAAAACAGATTTCTATGTTAGCTTTGTCCAAAAGAAGAAGAAAAGAAAATATACTTTGGTCTGTATTCTGAATCCCATCTATCTTTCTATCATGTTTCTTCATGATTTTTTTGCAATTGTGATTGGTCATTTATGTTGATCAGAATTATGATATATTTCAAAATTGGTTATCATTACAGAATTAGTGTCATTGTGTAAATAGTTCTCCAGGTTTTGTTCACTTCACGTGAGTTCATACAAGATTTCCCAGGTTTTTTCTGTGACCATTCCCTTCATCATTTCTTACAACACAATAGAATTCCATTATATTCATATGTTCATTTATTCCCTAATTTATAAATATCTATAAATTAGATCCTATCTAATTTATAGCTTTGAATTTTTTCCCGTCACAAAGAGTTGCTACAATTATTTTATATTTATATGGGTCATTTTCTTTTCCTCTTTGGGATGTAGACCCACTAATATATATAGTATAGATCACTTTTTAGGATTTAAACCTAGCAGCAGTATTTCTGGGACAAAGAATTTTAATAACTTTTTAATAACTCTTTGGGTATATTCTAAATTGATTTCTAGATTTATTAATTGGACCAGTTCATAATGCTAAGAAGAATTCATTAAAATCCTGTTTTTTTCCTAGCTGCCCAGCCTCTTTTATCTTTTATCAACTTAGCCAGTGTCATATTTCAAAGGTAGTATGTCAGAATTGTTTTAATTTGCATTTCTCTAATTATTAGTGATTCAGAACCTTTTTTTCTTATGACTATTGGTAGCTTGAATTTCTTCTTCTGAAAACTGCTTGTATATATCTTCTGATCATTTATCAAGTGGGGAATGGCTCTTATATAAATTTAACTGAGTTCCCTCTACATTTGCTCATTACTCTTAATTTTTACTTATTAGCTTATTTTAACAGGTCTTAAATTAGAAAAAAAAAACCTTTGTATATAATTTGAATTTTAGAGTGGTAGTTATACTCTCTTGGCTTTTGTCCTCAACTCTAATGATTCATTTTGGCCTTAGGAAGTAATTTTTCTCTGAAATTTTATTTTATATGTCTTTCCCATTCAGTTTGAATTAGTTTTCCCATTCAGTTTGAGGTTCTGCTAAGTATCTCCGTCCATTTTTCTTTTATATGGAAGAACAAAGAAAAAAACATATTCATCTTTTGCTATCTTTACCTTTATTGAATCTCTGTTGGTTTTTGTTTTTTGTTTTTGCTTCCTTCTGTTTAGTGAAATTTTTAAAGTTTCATAAACTGTAGGGTGTTTTTGAAAATGCATTGAACAAGGAAACTAAAAACTGCATTTTAATACCAGCTTTATCTCCTTGGTCCCATCCTTAAACTTTTCTTAGACCATTTTTTCCAGTCCTGAGCCCTTACTTATCAGTCAGCTTTTACTCATTCTCATTAATAATGACCTCAGGCATTACTTGCTAAACTGTCCCAGAACTTAAAGTGAAGATATCCCCTTGTATAGGATGGAACATTTTGAATAATAAAAGTGGACCGAAATTTTGAACTGAGAATAAATTGATTTCCTTTCATCAATAATTATTTTTCTCTACTGAAAATAAAAACTGTCTCTTACTAATTGCCAATAATCTAAAAACATTTATTCAAAAATACTTTATTTGATATTTGTAAGGAGTAAAAAGGAATTTTAAATTTAATTACATGTTATTGCTTAGTTATTGTAGTGATATTTTGAATTATTTCCTAGAACTTTAGATGAAAGATTTGAAATATTTAATATAACTTGACTGAAATTTAACTCAAACTTTGTTTTTATTTTTTGGGAGGAGATACTAATGAAAAAGACAATATATTCTGCCTTTAAAAGTAAACTGTAATTAATTAGATTTAACTTGATACATATTTAAACCTTTGTGTAAAATATTTTTTTAAGTAAATGGATATATTTCTTCTTCAAGTAGAATCTTAGTCATTGGAGCAGGAAAGGAATCTAAGAAATTATTTGGTAATTTTACAGTTAAGGAAATTGAGATAACCAGAGTTTTAAGTGATTTATCCAATATTACATGATTACTAAATAACAGATTTAGTATGTACAGCAAAGGATAAAGGATGATGCTACTGTTAATGTGTTAGAAGAATACCCATTTACCTCATTTGCATTAAAATGTTCTTGAATTCATATATTTGCAGAATCTTGGACTTGCTAATACCAATTACTGATAGAATTTGTGACACTGGTCCGGACAAAGTGAGTCCTGTATACTCAGCAGTATTTGAAGGTCGTGAAGATTGCCTAGAAATGTTACTTAAAAATGGCTATAGCCCAGATGCTCAACCAGGTCTAGTCTTTGAATGCAGTTCTCCCATGTGCATGGTCTTCCAAAGGGAGTATGTATATTTAATAATTTTTTCCTTATTTTTCTATACTGATTTGTGTTCCAAAGTTATTTTCTTGCTTTCATGATAAAGTTTAATTTTATTGTTAATAGCTAAATTGTAAAGTGATTTTTCATAAAGCATTTCTCTCTTTAAGGGTATAAATGTGATAATAGTAAGGTAACATTTTCAATTTCTACTTTAGATTTGGTTATATTTTTAATATATCTTCAGTATTAAACTTTAAAAAAGACTTTTATTATATTAAAGTAGCTTTGGGTGCTTTTTGTTTAATTTCCTTGTTCTTTAAAACACTACAAAAACTTAAATAGGATTTTTACCAAGTATATTCAGAAGCAGTGTTAGGGATCTTTTCTCATGTAAGAGTTATTTTTACAATGTAAGTTCATAAATTTGAAAGAAAGCTTTATAATAAGAATTTTTTTCAACAGTAAAAAAGGATTTTATTAAAACTTCAATAACATGTTCTTATTGTAGCCATTGCAGTCAAGTTGTTTTTAAAGTATTTTTTTTTTTTTACAAAATTTGTTTTGACAATCTCCCTTAAGCTGAAGCATACAAATAAATGAAAAATTTGACTAAATAATAAATGTTGTTAAAGATTTAAATATTAACATTATTTAAACTAAAGTTTTGATTGGCCTTTGGCAAGTATTTATCCTTGAAACCAGCTAATGTTAAATGATAGCATTAAAACAAAGGACTAATGAGAACATAAAAAATGTTATTTTTGTTCTGACCTGTTTCTTCTCTAGTCTTTGAAAGTGGCTCTAAAGGATGGCTCATTACTGAAATCTTTGGGGGGTAGATGGGGTGGAGGAAGACTGACAACATCGTAAGAAGATAACTAAAACAGCAGTTCCCAAACTTTTTAGACTTAAAAACCCTTTATATTTTTATGGCCCCAAATAGCTCTTGTTTATGTGGGTTCTACCTATCAATATTTGCTGTATTAGAAATTAGAAATAATTTTTTTACCCATTTAAAAGTAACAGTAATAATAAACCTATTACGTTAGCTAGTCAACTATCATTTATTAAGTGCCTGCTTTGGGGTAGGCACTGTGCTAAGTGCCAGGAATACAAGAAAAACTAAATTTCTTTCCCATCTTGCCCCTCCCTCCCCTATCCCCTTCCCAATTAAAAAAAAAAAAAAAACAACAACAAAACCCAAGCAATAACCTCAAAGCAGGCTTTGCTTTCAAGGAGCTCACAGTCTAATAAGGGAAGGCAACATACAAATTATTATGTAAAAACAAATTGTATACAAGGCAATTTGAGGGTTATTTCAGAGGGAGGGCACTAAGTTTAAAGAGGACTGAGAAAAGCTTCTTTCAGAAGATGAGATTTTAGCTGAGATTTGCAGGAAACCTGGGAAGCCAGTTGATGAGGAAGGAGAAAGTTCCAGATATATAGAGCAGGTACAGAGTGAAAAATGCCTTAAAAGTTGCAAGATTGGGTGTCGTGTGAGGGACTTCAAGGAGGCCAGTGTCACTCAGTCACAGTATGTCAGTAGTTGTAATGTACAATAAGAAGACTAGAAAAACAGGAAGAGACCCAGTTTATAAAGGGTTTTAAAGACCAAAAAGAGGATTTATATTTGATTTTAGAGGTAACAGGGAGCCACTGAAGTATATTGAATGGTGAGAATAATATAGTTAGATTAGCTTTTAAGAAGAGATTAACAAGGAACAGCTAGGTGGTGCAGTGAATAGAGCACTAGTCTTGAAGTCAGGAGGACCTGAGTTTAAATCTGCTCTTAGACATTTAATACTTCCTAGCTATGTGACCCTGGGCAAGTCACTTAACCCCAATTGCCTAACCCCCCTCCCCAAAAAAAATTAACCAAAATAGCTCCCCCCCCCCAGGCTGGGGTTAAGTGACTTGCCCAGGGTCACACAGCTAGGAAGTGTTAAGTGTCTGAGATCACATTTGAACTCGGGTCCTCCTGAATGAATTCAGGGCTGGTGCTCTATCCACTGAGCCACCTAGCTGCCTCTGAAACAGCTTTTTAAATGAAGAATAACTTATATCCAAAACATAACAAAATTGGTGAGGAAAATAAAAATTTTATACATTTTTACCTATTTCTTTAATGTCTAATCTAAAGGAAGATAATTATATCTGCTTCTACATCCAATATGTTTTGAGTTTTTTGAATGAAGTATATAAACAAAATCATGATCTCTCATAGACATGTAGTTGGAAAAGGGAAGATTATTTTAATCTCCTTTTCATGTAATTGTGCATATTCTTTTTGATACAGTACCCAAAACTGAACAAACACTACTTTCCTATAGGTTAGTTGGAATGTGGACTCTGAAAACAATTCATTGAGCTTTTTGTGCTGTTACTTTAAAATAGACCAATGGGTCTATTTTGCCCTTTGAATGGATCTTTTTACTTCTCTGGATTTTGTAAACATTGTGCATTGTTATTTGGAAAATAGTAGTTCACTGAGTTATGTAGATATTCCAAATATTGGAATTTTCATTTTATAATTTCAATAAATTAAATTCATTAATATCATCACTGATCTTAAAAGAAAAGTTTTTAATCATTGGCTCATAGTGGCAAACACAAGTTTTCCCAAACTTGTTCAGGATTGTGCCATTCTTTTATTATTCATCTTCTTTCATCCTTCTGTTTTCTAAATTTTGGGTAGAACTTGAATTTGTGATTTCATGGCATTGGGGAGAGATCAGGCAGACTATGGTCCTTATGTATTTTTGGCCCCTGAGCTAAAAATGGTTTTTACATTTAAAAATAAAGGTTTATTTAAAAATGTAAAGACAAAATTCACTTGTGGACCATACACAAATAGGGATGGACTCAACATAAGTGTAGTTTTCTGACTCTTGGTAGAAAGTGCCCAAATGAGAAACTTTTTCTATATCCCTTGCCATCTTCCTTGCAACTTACAGTCTTAAAAGATTTAATATAAAATAGTAAGAAATTGTGACTGCTTAAGATCACATGGTTTATATATATTTAAAATAATAATTTTTATGAGTTTTCTTTACAACCTTATCCTGTCTTTAGGCAGCTTCCTTTTTTCGATTTCCCCTATTGCAACTGATTCTCTTTGTTGTCTTCAGAATTTCATTTTTTGAGAGCTTTCTCTTCAGGTGAAAAGTGAAAGGCTAATTTCTTCTGTAAGAATCCTTGGGATCCTACCATCATTGCTCTGAATTTTCTAAAACATATTCTCTCAAATATAGGTTATGTAACTATTCCCAGAGTTGTATTTTCTATGTCACAGACTTGAATATGGAGTGGTTAGTATTTCTCTATGTTCCCATAATTTCCACTGTAAAATCATTTTGTTGATGACAGATCCCAAATATTTTCTCTTTGTTGATTTGACAACTTTTGAAAGATGGAGTTATCATTAAGGCAACTAAATTATTGGCTGCTATCTGCTTTTGGCAGAAAAAAAGCTTCAGAATATGTTTGGATGATTTCGAGTCCCTTATCAGTACTATCTCATGCGTTTGTGCCAACTTTGTGATATATTTCCAAAATTCTTTATTTCTGCCTCCACTGATATACCTTCATACTTCTCTGTTACACTTATGCCCTACAGTTTCTGGATTTTCTCATGAGAGTGATTCCTTAATATACAATCATTACCTCTTTTCCTAATCTCCACTTTTTCTCACTCTACCTATCCTGTTTCTTTTGAATAATTTCTTTGTGTTTACAAATTAACCTATGTGATGTTCTCTGGACATATATGCTTTTCTACAAATGCTGTCCCTTCTCATTTTTGCTTTTTTGTAACCTTTCTCACTGCAAGACTAAACCCAATTTCTATGTCCTCTGAGAAACCTTTCCTGATTCCCCTAGTTGTTAGTTCCTCCCTCCCCAATTTAGGTTTGTGTATATCGTATCCACCCACTAGAATATAAACTCTTTGAGCAGAGGTTATTTTATTTTGTCTTTGTACTCCCAGTGCTTATTGCATCTCTAATAAGGACATATTTAATAGATGCTTGTTGAATTAATATCTTAAATATTCTAAGCATGAATCTTAGTGATTTGTATGAAGTTAGATTTGCCTCCTTGAATTAGAATCTTTTAAAAAATAATGATAATAATAATTGCTAGCATTTCTATTGTGCCTTCTATGTGTCAGGCACTATGCTAAACTCTTTACAGATATTTCATTTTATCCTCTAGTTTTCTTCCCTTATTAAACTTATCCATCTAACTAATTTAATTTTCCTAGGATTAATGTTTTAAAAGATCTCTCTTGAGTATCCCTATGAAATAAGGAACATCTGAAGCAATGACCTTAACCCCCCCCCCCTTTTTTTTAAAATACTTTGAAATACAAAGTGAAATAGTATCCTTCCCACTAATTTACAGATCTGTAGTTCATGATTAACGTTGCTGCAGTCAGATGTTCAAATGTTAACAGGTGCAATGACATGAAGGCAATTTCTTAAGTGAACAGATGAGCAAACTTAATTGGAAGGTGGTTTTTTTTTTTGTTTTTTTTTTTTTAAATGAGTCTTACAATTGGAATTAGTAGAGAAGGTAAAGACCATGGCTGAATGTGGACATGGAAATTAACTCTGGCAGAACTTGTCAAATTATTTGTCTACTTTTTTCAATCAATTGATCACAATCCCCCTTCCCTTAATTCTTCCTGCAACCTTTCCCTTTCCAGAAAAGATTGGTTTTATTTTACCATAGTCTTGTATGATAGATATAGCCAGTTAACATTTCATTTTTTATTTTGGTTCAGTTAAACTTTTATTAAGTAGCTGCTATTTGTAAGACAATATGCTAAGTACTAGTGATATAAAGACAAAAATGAAATAATCTCTGACTTTAGGGTGCTTTTTCCTTTTCTTATTTTCTAATATATATACAAGTAAGTAATTCAAAAGCAATTGCTGCTTTTAAGATTTTAAAAAATATTCTACTAATTTTTTTGCCTTCTTTTTTTTTACTTTCTAACATACATGCAAGTAATTTTAAAAAATTCTACTTTTAAAATGTTTTGTTTTTTAAAATTTTCTACTTTCTTAAAATAATTCTTTAAATTCTTTAAAATTATTTTTTAAAAATTTAACTTTTAATTAAAAGAAGTACTTTCCTTACTTTCTTACATATATACTGACAAAGTTACTAAAAAGCGATTTCAAGAAGTTTGATGGTGCAAGAACAGATGTCATATATGGGGAGTAGCTGATCAAGTAACTTCTAATTTAATATAGCTCAATGAATGACCTGCATTTCAACGTCATTTTGGTAATTTTGTATTTTATTTAGTCTTTATTTTATTTCACAAAACTTTTATTAAGTGCTTACTATGTGCCAAGCACTTGCACTAGGCCATGGGAATTCAGTTAAAACCACCTTTTTAACATAAAATACTAAAGATCATGGAATGGAAAAATCTCACTGCAGAAAATCCTAGAACCTAGGTCTCTACATTAGCTCTTACAAAGATGATAGTGTCCTTTTTCTTGCTAAATTTAAGTTTCCACATCTTTCAAAGTGGACTAGGTAAGGGAATAAGCATTTATATATAATCTATTAAATGCCAGGCACTGTATTCAATCCTTTATAATTATCTCTTGATCTTCACAATAATGCTGGGAAGTAATTTTTTCTTATCCCATTTTGAAGTTGGGGAAATTGAGGCAAACAGATTAAGTGACTTTCTCAGTCATATTAGTACAACTAGTAACTTTCTGAAGCCAATTTTGAGGTCAGGTCTTCCTGACTTCAGGAAGTGCCACCTAGCTGATTAGATGATTCTAAGGTCCCTTCTAGCTCTATATTTTATGATCCATCTAAAATGACCAATTTGTCCTTTTTCTATTTCTCATTTAAAAAAAAACCCTTTTTAATATTGATTTTTTTTTTTTTTGTTGTTAAATAACATTAAATGGTTCTCTCAAAATTCACTGTGTTCTCTCTCTTTGTACACTGTATCTTGAAATGGAAAATATAGACATACAAGTCAGCATATAGGGCTCTCTTGCCCCCATTAGCCACATTTTAATTTTATTATCTGATCCTAAGTGTTCTCTAAATAACTTATATTATTTTAGTCTCTTTTAGTGAGTTAATTTCATTCTCTGTAAATATAACTGAAATATTCTTTTAGATGAGTCTCTAGACTTTTACCTACTTCATTTAGGTTAATTGGAAAAGTTAATTCTGTAACTTATAGGCTATCATGAAAGATCTAGATAATAACACTAATGTTTCATAGGCCTTCAGTGGTATCATTTTACTAACCATAATGAAAGACAATATGAATATTATAATGTATAGTCTGTATAAGAAGCAATGTGTCAAAGTGAATAGAGAGCTTGTTTCAAAGTTTGGAAGGTCTGGGTCCAAGTCTTGCTTCTGACCCATACTAGCGCTGTAACCCTAATCATTCCCCTTAACTTATGAGTGTCTCAGACAACTCTCTAAGACCATAAATTGCAAAGAAGGTGCCAGTCTGCATTGGTAGAAGATGTTTCTGAGCAGGCATTCTTGATCAAAACTGATTAAATTTCAAGTCCAGTTAGGGAAAAAAAAATTGTCTAATGTTTCTGTTATTATTGATTTTTACCAATATGAGTATTTCATGAAGCAAGCAGTTTTCATAATACTTAAATGAAGGAAATTTATAGAAGTTTATAGAGTTAGGTAGTCACAGCTACATTTACAGTAAGTTGAGCATGAATATATATGTTACTATCACAGCTTTTAGAAAGGATTTATTAGTCTATTTAACCTTGCTACCAGAATCTCAGTCCTAGGTAGGTACTGTCCTGGATTTTGAAATAGGCTGCTGATTTTGCTTTGCTAAAGTAAATATGCTACTAGATGCTTATTTAGATTGAATGTATTTCACTTCAGATAAAGGCATATTTTAGGAAGATCAAAAAGCAAAGATACCTCAATCTATATCCTCCTGCAACCCAACCCTATTCCTGTCAAGATATTCCTCTGACTTAATTGCTATATAGCTCTTGTTTCTGTGATCAGAGTATATAGATAGTTGTAAATTATATGAGTCCAAAACTGATTTTTTTGTGTATGTGTCAATTGCACATGTGCATAAATGCATCTAATTAACAGTCAAAATATGCCATATCAGGTCTCAGATAACATATATAGGGGGTCTAGTGAATAACTGACTTGGATTTATTATATAGTTTTGTTTCATAACTATTAGAAAATTTCATTATGATCTGATTGACTTGACATATTTTGATTGACATATATTGCTTTAACTTTGGGAAAGATAGAAACCTCATTAATTGTCTTCAGAATGGTTAATCTAGATAGGACAGTTAGCATAGGTATATGATGACAACTATTTAGGAGCCACATGCTATTCCAGAATTATACAACTGGAAAACTATATGTAATTAAGAAATGGCCACATTATCATTAATTTATAGTAAGCATTTAATCGTAAAATATTTCCCTTTAATAATTTCTTTGAGAATGATCAATAGCTAGTGGTTTGGACAGTGCAATTTAATATTTTAAATGAAGAAGAGCACAAATTAGAATTTTAGTGAAGTAGATATAAAAAATTTACATGGATTAGGTGATTTTTTGAATATAACCATGGGGACCTAGCTGCTAAAAACACTGATTTAAATGCTATATAAATAATTCTTAGAAGTATAATATTTTATGTGACAGAAGTTCAGTATTTTATATTTACCCATTCCAAGATTTTATGTATAAGAATTAAATTTTATCCAACAGCTCTGTTTCCTTTTTAAAAATATTTGAATAATAAAATTGATTTAAAAATTAAAACTATGAATTTGTCCTTGGTTCCTGGATTGAAAGTTTTGTCTACTTAGTTTTCTATTTTGAAAACTTCAAAAGTAAGGGAGAGAAATTGACTCAGGATGTTGGTAAAAAAAAAACCCAAAAAACTGGAGTCTTTCAATTTCCTAGTACAAGCCAATTGACCTTTAGAGTTTAGGAATGGAATACTATTATTCAATAATTAATGAGAGGATTAAAAAAGAGTACTCTTGTTAAGAAAATACTTTATATTAAAGCAGGAAAAGCATTATCTTTTTGCAAAATCTCATAGAAGATTTTATTTGTTTTTGTCAATGGTAGGTTTTTTCTTCATGTCATTATTATTCTAACTAGATTATCTTCTTTTGTTATGGCGAAGTTCTGGGCACTTCAGAATGGTGGATATTTTTCTGAAATATGGAGTCCAGCTAAATGAAATGCATTTGGCATACTGTCTGAAGTATGAGAAGTTTTCAGTATTTCGGTATTTCTTGAAAAAAGGCTGCCCATTGGGAACATGGAACCATTTGTCTGAATTTATAAAGCATGCAGTTAAAGCACAAGAAAAGTACAAGGAATGGCTGCCATCTCTCCTCTTAGCAGGATTTGACCCTGTCAATCTACTCTGCAGTTATTGGTAAGAAATTCTGTATCATGGACCTCCTAACCTTTGGGGAGGAACTGCATTTATTTCCCCAAAGCCTCAAGGTCATTTAATGTTGGAATTTCATGAAATTAAAAAAGGAGTGGGGTGTGTGTGTGTGTGAATGACCAAGACTCTCCGTGAAATGCCCATGAAATTTGGGCAGAGTAGTCTGTGCTGGTAGCTTTAAGCCATGGACTCCTTCCTTGGAAAGGACTTCAAGAGAGGCTTTGTTCTACCATTATTGACCATTTGGAAATCCTTGTCTTATAGTATCTTACATTTTTGGTACTTAAAGAGGACAAATGCCAATCTCTGAAGTAGTTGATTAGAGACAGAGTATTGTTATGAGCATTCATTATACTATGTAGTAATTCAGGGACCACTAAAGTATTTAAGACTTTTTGCACCTATCCTAAATGACTTTTTGTACTTTTGTGGTTATGATTCTTTTCTGTCAGTAGTTACTTGTTAAAGGGAGTGCTTTTGGCAACATATCCTGATTCTTGTTTATCCAATTCAAGAATAGTATCATAAACATCTCTGAGGGCCTTGGTCTCCAGAATATATTCCTTGGTCCAGATAGGGGATTAGTCATTTGGAGAAGGCAAGCAAATGGGTCTAACTTACTTATAACAGTAAGAAAAGGGAAAGGTAATCTTTTGGGGGAGGCAAGCAACCAACCATTCAATCAATAATCATTTATTTTGTACCTTCTATGTGCCTTGTACTGTTAAGAATTAGGGACAAAATTAAAAATTTCATTGTCTTCAAGGAAGTTAATATTTTTCTGGAGTGATATAACATATACATAAATAAATATGAATTTTTTGATCTTTTTTGTTTTGGAAGGAGTACTGTCAGCTGACAGAATCAGGAAAAGCTTCATGTCGATATTGATTGAGCGGGGTTTTGAAATAAATAAGAATCTAAATGTGGAGGTGAGATGGAAGAGTGTTCTAAATATGAAGGATAGCCAGTAAAAATATTTCAAGGAAATGCATTCTATCAAAAAGATGAAATATATATGAAGAACAACAAAAAGTCCAGTTTGATCAGATCTGAAAGTGAGGAGAGGGGAGCAGGATAATGCGTAATAAGGTTGGAAAGGTAGGTTGGAGCCAGGTGGTAAAAGGCTACCAAATTTAAAGGAGTGTTTATATTTGATCCTATAGGCAGTAAACAGTTTATTTAGGCAAGTAGCATGGTTAGACTCTCAATTTAGGAAAATTACTTTAGCATCTTTGTGGAGGATGAATTAGAGATGGGAAAAACTTCAAATTGTAGAAGGAAGGATAGCCATATATTTTCTTTTCTTTTTTTTCTTCTTTTTTTTTTCCCCCTCTGAGGCAATTGGGGTTAAGTGACTTACCCAGGGTCACACAGCTAGGAATCCTTAGGTATCTGAGACCAGATTTGAATTCAGGTCCTCCTGACTTCAGGGTTGGTGCTCTATCCACTGCACCACCTAGCTGCCCCAGCCATATATTCACCTCAAAGCTAAATGAAAATATTCTTTTCATATTTTTGTTTTATTTATTGCTAAAATTTGATTTTTTTTTTGGCTACCATTTTTCATTACAAAAGTCCAGAAAATCTTTTAATTATACTTCATCATGATATAAAAGAGAAACTAGGACAGTGATACAGTGATTTATTAAAAACAAAAACAAAAACATGGGTTTTAGTAGATTACAAACTCAATTTAAGTTTGATGTGGCAATCCATAAAGTTAATGTAATTTGGCTTTATTAAAGAAAGTCTTACGATTCTAGGAATAAGAAAGTGATAGTTTGGCCATACTCTGCCCTAGTTGGACTGCATCTGGAATATAGTATTCAGTTCTGAAAATAAAGCTTGAAAGTGACTTTGATAAACTGGAGAGCATTTTGAGGAAGACAATCAGGATGATGAAGGGCCTTGAGTACATAATATATGAGAATCAATTGAAAGAATAGCGGATGTTGAACCAGGAGAAGAGAAAACATGGAGGATGTGACTGCCGTCTTCAGTTATTTAAAAGTCTGGATGGTGGGAATTAAATTGAAGAAGATAGTGGAGGGAAACTGCAAATAGGCTGGACATTAGGAGAAACTATTAGAGCTATCTAAAAGAAGAATAAGCTGCCCCAGGGGGTGATTGTTCTTCCTTTTTGGAGATTTTATAAAAGATACTGGATGACTATTTGTTAAGGATGTTATAACTGAAATGAATTCCTTTTAGGTATGGTTTGGCCTCTGAACTCCTTTCCAAGTCTTAACATTCTTTACTTTTGTGATTCTCTGAATAGATAGAGAAATTACAAAGACTTCAATAAAAGTCTTTAAATTAAACTAACACATATGTTACTTAGATTTAGATAGAAGTGTCATCTCCAGAATCCAACTTAACATATGTGCCATAGGTTGCCAGACTCCTTACACTAAACAGGCCTTTATCTTGTGAATTTTTTCAGGAATAAGAGTCAGATATCCATTTTATTTTCTCCTTTGTATTTCCAGTGCTTAACATGATACATGGCATATATTAGCCATTTAATGAAGTTCTTAAGATCATATAACTCAGGTTGCAAGATACTTTGGTAGTCATGCTTATTGTTTGATTTAATGAAAAGGTGGGAATCAATTAGGATGTGAAAAATATGTTGGAAATTACAATTATCAGTAAGGAATGTCTACTTATTTTATTATTATATTATTATATAATTATATATAACTATATGTATATATATATTATATATAAATAATATATTATATAATTTTATTATTTTATTATATAAGTCTGACTACTTATTTTTCATGAATATTTTCTTTCAGAAAAGATTCCAAAGATTCTGGGCATTGTAAACATCTAATGATGTTACTAAAGAAATAAAACTGATATTTTGACAGGAAGTGACTCATTACTATTTTTAAGTCTTTCCTAAATCTGCTGTTCATGCATAGTTAGTACATGCTTTAGTACAATGAATAGAATTTATGCAAAGTTTGAAGAAAGGATACAATGAGAATAAAACATGATTTTCAAGTAAAACAACTTCAGTCTGACACACTTTTCCTGGTGAAAAATATGATAATGGTGCATAAAAGTACATCACCTTGAATTACTAAATTTTATAAAGTTTAACCAATGTAAATTAAATTTAGTTTACTCAAATGAGTAGACTAAAAGAATATATGAAGAGCCAAGTCATTAAATTCTTGACTTTCTAGCCAAACTGGGAAGTATGGAGGTAAAGGGCAGTATCAGTTTAAAATATGCTTCTTTAAAATCTTATGATCAGTCGATAAGCATATAGTGAGTTCTTTCCAAATGCTAGGCACTGTAATATAAATTCAAAAAGTAATACAAATTCCAAGCAGCTTACATTATCTAATGGGATGCAATAGATACTCATTTTGAGCAGCAATTTTTTCCAATAGTATTTTATTTTTCCAAATAAATGTAAAGATAATTTTCAACATTCATTTTTTAAAAACTCGGTGTTACAAATTTTTCTCCTTCCTTTCTTTATCTCTTCCTTTCCTAAGATGGCAAGCAATCCAATATAGGTTAAATATAAACAGTGCTTTTGAACATATATCCATATTTGTCATGTGCAAGAAAAATTGAATTAAAAGGGCAAAAACCACAAGAAAGAAAGAAAGAAACAACAGTAACAAAAGATTGAAAATATCATGCTTCAATTCACATTCAGTCTCCATAGCTATCTCTCGGGATTTGGATGGCATTTTCCATCCTAAATTTCTTGGAGTTGCGTTGAATCACCACATAGTTGAAAAGAGCTGAGTTCATCATAGTGGATCATCACATAATCTTGCTACTGTATACATTGTTGGTTTTACTCACTTCGCTCAGCATCAATTAGTTAAGTCTTTCTAGGCTTTTCTGAAATCTGCCTTGAGTAGCAATTTTTCATTTCAAAAGAAAGACAGAAGGAAAAAGCAGTAAATGGTAAAATTAGCTTAAAGAAAGCTTGTCTAGGAACTCAACTAAGTTGTCATTCCAAGCACATTTATCTTCATGAATTTTAAAAATAAATTATTCTTCCCATCAAGAATAGTAGAGCCACTGTAATTGAACTCTACTGTCATAGTCATGACTGGACTTATCAAGAAGCTAGAAATGGCATTGACAATAACAAAAGATGGGAAAAAGAAGACAACTGATTGAGACCAAGTATACACAGAAGAGAACCGTGCTGGAAATAACACATTTATGAATTCATTGAAGGATTGTATTTTGAACAAAAAAGTTTGAAAAAGTAGAAAAAAATCTCTTAACTTGAATCTCCCCCTTCCCTCTGCAAAAGCTATTGAAGTAACATTGGTAACTATCAGCTAACATATGCCTATTCATCTATAACAAAATTTTTACTAAGAATGATCTACACATATATAAAGGGAATCCTTAATGAGAGTATTAGCATACTTTTGTTTGCTAATAGTCCACAGTAGCCATATACAGTTGACGGAAAAGTATAGAAAATACATAATTCTACTGTGTTGTTTTATTGGTTATTGACTATTAAGGAAATTTAGTAAATTTAGTAAAACAAAATGCCACTTTAAAGGCTCCTTTTAAAAAATGTTTCCCATGTATGAATTGAAAATATACAAGATTTTGGGGCAGTTAGGTGGTGTAGTGGATAAAGCATCAGCCCTGAAGTCAGGAAGACCTGACTTCAAATCTGGTCTCAGACATTTGGCACTTCCTAGCTATGTGACTCTGGGTAAGTCACTTAACCCTAATTTCCTCAGCCAAAAAAAAAAAAAAAAAAATACAGGATTCCTTGAAGGTTATAACAATAGGAAAAACTCTTATTGATGACTTTGGTCATTAACATCAGGAAAAGTATATAGGAGACCTTCATATTTGCCTACAGTATTCACTACTGGCATTTAAGATATGCATTGTAGATTTAAAATAGAATAGGTATTTCCTTTAAATGGTGAGATCCTCTACATGTTATCTGGTTGTATATAATTTGCCAATTGTACCAAGCTCTGGAACATTGCAGTCTAGTAAATGAGATTTGTAAATCAGGAAAGTTTGACTTACATATTTATGTAAGAAAAAACAAATAAGTGTAGAATGCCTACTGTCCAGACTGTGGTTCTAAAAACATGTCCGTGTCTCTCCCATCCTCAAAAACTCCTTTCTTAATTTTTTTCCATCTTGATTAATTATCAATACTCCTCTTATCTTTTTTTTTTTTTTTTTTTTTGATTAAACTCTCTAAGAAAGCTGAAAGCTGTTTACATTGAGTACTTCCTATTTCTCTCCTCTCTTAGCTCCTTACAATTTAACTTCTGACCTTGTTATCCCACTAAAACTGCACTCTCCAAAGTTACCAGTGGTCTTTTAGTTGCCAGGGACAGTGGCCTTTCCTCGGTCCTCATCCTCCTTTATGTCTGCAGCCTTTGAAATTGTTGATTGCCCTCTCTCTCCCTTGATAGGTTCTTCTTTATAGGTTTCTGGGACATCAGTTGCTTCAGGGTCTCCTCCTATTTATCTGATTGCTCCTTCTCAGTCTTCTTGTCTGAATCCTTCTTCAGATTAACTTAGGGATCCCCTAGGGGTCTTCTTTGAGCTGCTTTTCTCTCAGTTTTCATTTGGTGATGATGTCCTCAGCTCCCATTGATTTAATTGTCATCTCTATAATGACGTTTCCCGAATCTATTGAAGAGGGAACCCCAAAACTGAAAATCCTTAAAGGAGAAAACCTCCTTCAACTCTGCCTCATTGAGGGGACTCCACCCCAAGCACAAACAGTTTCATCTTTGTTATCTGGGTGGGGTGAGCTCAGTCCCAAAACTATTGAATTCAATTTAAATTCTAGCCCTAGCTGAAATTCATGAGGAGCCAACCTGGGGCTCCATGCACAAGTCCCCTTCAGATTGTAGCCAAAGCCCCCTATTATAAAAAAGCCAAACTAAACCTTCTCTTTGCAGAGGCTCCAAACATGTTAAATGTTTGGTACCCTAAGGAGCTTCTGCTCACTGGAATACTGTTTCTAGTGCCCTTTTCTATCTTCACCTATTTCCTTAACTAGACTTTAACCTTACTTCCAATCTCCATGATAAACCTCTTTTATCAATCTAGGTTTTTGGGTTTGTAAATTCCTTTATAGAGAATTGCACTGCCAGAAAGGGAATCCTCAGAACTCCCTATCCTTACACCGCCACTAGATCTTATTTAACAACCCTGACCACCAGAAACCCTAATTTCATTTGGGTACCCCCAAATCTAAAGCTCATCATTATCCTAACATTTCTGTGGCTTCCAGTCTCACATTTTCAGCTACATTTTAGATATCTCCAAACAGATGCTCAGTAATCATCTTAAGTCAGCATGAATAAAACAGTTCTCTCTCCTCACCTTCCAGCTTCTTATTATCAAGGACAACACCTTCCTCCCAGTCTCCTGGGCTCACTACCTAGTGTCATCTTCAACCTCTCAATATCTCTTACCCTCTATATTCAGTGTCACCAAAGTCCCTCCTCCAATTCTGTCACTATTCTGATTCTGGCCTTTGCCACCTCATGCTTGCACTATCAAAATAACGGCTGGGGTCTTCGCCTGTGTCAAGTATATCTTCCTTCCTTCCCCCCAATCCATCCTCCATTCAGTCACAAAGTAAATTTTCTTAAAGTGCAGGTGTGATCATGTTACCTGCCTAATCAGTTAACTCCATTGGTTCCCTGTTGCTTCCAACATCAAATATAAAATCTTCTACTTGGCATTCAAAACTCTTTATGGCCCAGCCTCTTTCTACTTTTTAAGTTTCTTACACTTTACTCCTTGCCACATATTCTTCGATTCAGTGATGCCATCTTCCTTGTTCCTCAAAGACAACACTTTATCTCCTGGTTTGGGGAATTTTCTGTGTCTCTTACATGGCTAACATGGCCTCTTCTTCTTGTCTAACTTCCCTGACTTTTTTAAAGTCCCAACTAAAATTCCACTTCCTATGAGAAGCCTTTTCCAACCTCTCTTAATTCTAGTGCCTTCCCTCTATTGATTATTTCCTCTTTGTTTTTGCTTGCATGGTTTTTTTCTCCAGTAAATTGTGAGCTCCTTGAGAGCAGGGGTTTTCTTATGCATCTTTTTGTATTTCTAGCACTTAGCACAATGCCAGCCACTTGGCAGGTGCTTAATAAATGTTTATTGAGATTAACACCTTTATTATTATGGCACTGTTTTATGTCTATAAGACATGGAATGCTCCAGTCTCTGAGGAATTAAAATTCAAGTAACACTCAGAGGACAAGTGAAAATACATAATAAATGTGAGTAGGCTGTAACAAATTATAAACAGGGAATCAAAAAGGAGAAGTAGAATAAAGAATGTCATCAAAGAAATCAAGTGAAAAAGATGATCTATTCTTACGGAGAGAGCAGGGAATATCCAATAGGTTATGGACTCTACTTTCCTTGTGATATCAAGGAAAATGAGGACTCCTAGTGGTTTTTATGGATTCCCTTGGCAAACTCATGAAAGGATACAGACAAGGCAGAGCAGGCATGGATAGATTTCAATTTTTATTTATGGAGGGAATCTTTGCAATGACTAGATTTTTGATCTGTTTGGATATTTGAATATTTTATCTAAGTACAGAGGTATATTGTGAGGGAAGTATGTTTTTCCAGGTTAATCTGGGGATGAAACCATTGTGAAATTGAGTTTCAAAGGTTGGCTTAAAAATGATCTTTTGAATGTCACTGTTCATAAATTAAAGACTTCCACCATATCTTACCTGGAAAGACTCACTAAGAGTCTGTTACTAAGAAAGGAGTATTGTTATTTATAAATATGGGAATTTAAAAATCTCAATGAATGACAAATGAAAATATGATCCTAATTGTGTCCATTGTAGAGCACTTACTAAATACTTTTTCCTTTGAAGGCATATTCTGGTTATTCTTTTTTTTGCATTATAATGCTATTGCTGTTGCTTCTAGCTAACATTTATTTAGTGCTTTAAGATTTTCAAAGTTTATTACAAATACTATCTCATTTTATGCTCATAACAACCCTGGGAGTTAGATGTTATTATCATTATCATCACTTTACAGATGAGGCAAACAGACTGAGAGTTTGTTACTTGCCCAGTCACAGAGCTAATGAATATCTGAGCTTGGATTTGAACTCAGGTATTTCTGATTCTAGCTTCCATATTCTCTCACTGTGCCAGCTTGAATTTTGCAAATTTTTATACTGTTTGTAATTTTTGCATTAGCATTGAAAATACTAAATATTCAATGAAAATTTAGTTTATTGTGGTTTATAATTTAATTGTGGGTAAGCCTGATCATACTTTTGTTATGATTTACTATATTTTTTTTTACCAGTTTTCCATTCAAAGATCAGAGTATAACTAAAACCAAGACCATTCTATAAAAATCCCCAATATATTCATTGAAAAATATTTATCCTATAAATTTTCTTTTTGCCTTTACATAATTTGTTTTATACAGTTTTTAAATATATGACTGGGAAAATAATTACCTGCCAAAATATAAGCTACAACTTGATACATTTTTTCAAACTTGATATAATTTTTGCAATTTTTAGTGCAATACTCATTCTTCTCCCCTTGCCCCATGCAATGGGAGAATAATAGAAAGTGAATATGCATTTTGTTGACTGACTGACACTTTTATGAGTATAGAACTCCTTTTGTATAATGTAATGGTCAGTGTTATTTGGTGGTAATAAAATTTTTAGTGGCATTATAACAATAATAAATATTCTAGCAATTCAAAGTTATGCAAATGAGTTTGCCCCTCTTGTGTGTTATTCAGATAACTGCATAAAAATGTTCAATCACAGTCAGCTGTGAACTACATAAAGGAAAAAATGTGAAACTAAATAAGTACTACTGCTAAATAACCTTTGATTCAATCAAGGAGTTTTGTTTGTTTTTATTTATATTTCATCATTGTGTTTTCTGATCAGATATAATTTAAATGAGATAGCAGAAAGCTTTAGGAAATTGAAATGTTTTCCAAGATATAAATGCAACACTTTCTTATTTAGATTTTCTCTGTAGTTCTTTTCTCTGTATATTTTGTTCTGTAGTTCTTTTCTCTGTATATTTTGTTTTGGGGAATTATCATTTATGAGGAATAAATTTAATAATATTTTACTTAATGATTTTAAGGCAATTTATTTTTAAATTGTAGAAATAAATTGTCTTTAAAATGACAAGTTTTGTTAGATTTTTAAATTTGTCTTTATTGCCTTAATTCTATTTGCCTTAGCTTTTTGTGGTAAGTTTTCAAAGCAAAATGAAGATTGAATTATCCAGATTATTCAAAGTTTTTTTTTTTTTTTTTTTAAATCCCTAAGCGCGAAAAGTTAGTTCATATGTTTTTTCGAATATTTTGGTAGCAAAAAAGAATTTAATTTTGTCAAAAGTGAGAAATCTTATTTAAATTTGAGCTTTCTCCTCTCCCCCCCAAGACTTTATTGTGTTTAGAACCATTTTGAATAGCCATTTTCTATCCATAAGCATAATAATAAAGTAATGAGTACATGGGTTCTAGAAGGCTCAGCAGAAACAGGTCCTTTCCCTCTTCTGATTGGACATTCACCTTCCATTCCCATGAAAGAAGAAATAGAGGATCCTTGATTGACTCTCTCCCTAGAACCCCTTCCCCATTCCCCCAGTCTTAGTTTTCCAACATGGTAGCTCATACCTTTTGGGTAAACAGGGAGTCACCACTATAATCCGTTTAGTAAGATGGATCCACCCTCTTGTTACCTCCCTCAGGATTCTTGAGTATCTCTATTTAAACTATAGATGCAACTTAAGGAATTCAAGACCTTAACTAGAAGTTTTCTTATATTCAGCACTGTTTTGGTAGGGCATAAACTGAATTTATACAAATAACCTTCCTATATATAACCAACCATTACTTTCCACTCAGCAATTTTTCATTGACCTGTTAGCTACTTTCTTACCATAATATATACGTGTGTGTGTGTGTGTGTGTGCGCGTGTGTGTGCGCATGCATGTGCATGCTGGAGAACATGCTGATGTGAAGCGGAACTAGCTTTTCTCCTTAGTGTTCTCTTAACCAGAAATTACTGAGGCTGTTGGGCTACTGTATAACAAAGTAATCCTTGGATTCAAGATAGTTTATTTTATTTTATGGTGGAATTATTAATTGGAAAATCCATTCATTTGGAAGATACTCTCCTTTATTTCCATTTGTTCCTCAGAGCTGATTTGGGCTGATTTCATGATCAATCAATATGTACCAGGCATAAAGACAACAAAGAAATGGTCCTTCCTATGAAGGAAATTATATTTTTTTGGGGGGTGGAGGGAACTGTGCATACATACAGATGCATAAATAAATACAAACTATTTACAAAGTAAAAACAAGGCAATGTTTGATAGAAGAGGCATTGACTGCAGGGGGAATCCAGAAGGACCTCTAGTAGAAAGTAGCACTTGAGTTGGGCTTTGAAGAACAGTGAAACAAGAAATGCGATGAATGCATGTGAGCAAGATCAGGAAAACCAGTTTAGTTGGGTCAGAGTGTATGAAGGGGGGAATAGGAAAATGCTTGAAAAGAAGGCTGGAACCAGATTGTAAAAGCCTTTAAATGGCAAAAAGAGGAGATAATGGCAAACCAACAGAGTTTGTAGTTTTACAGGAGAGGGAAGGGAGCCAGAGTCAATAAATAGTTCTGGGTTCTCTCCTTTCTGGGATTGGGATGGAAGTTGAATGTACAGTCAGAAAGTGGATCAATTGGAGAAAGCAAAGATTTGAGAGGTAGGGACACTGAGTAAGAGACTATTGCAATAGTTCAAATGAGAGGTAATGAAAGTTTGAACTAGGTTGGTGGCTGCGAGAATGTGGAATAGGGGATAAATGTGAGATATTGTGGAGTTAGAAATTATAAAATTTGGCATGTTATTAGATTTGTGGAATGTGTGGGAGAGTAACAAATTAAGATCATTCTGAAGTTGTAAATCTGAGTAACAAAAGCTGGAAGTTCCCTTCAAAGAAATATGGAAGTTTGGAGATTGTTACTATTTTTGGATATAAAGGAGTTTCCAAGGTATGTCACTGATGGAAAACTTACAGAATGCTTCCAAAACATACGTCTGATAGTTTTAAGTCAGTGACTGTGCTAATTTCTTGTTATTTAGGATTCACTCAGTCAGAGATGACATCCTCAACTTTAGCCTGGAGTTCACTAACTGGAAGCGGCTTCCTCTTGCTATTGAGAAGATCCTCTCTGCTCATGCAGAAAGCTCTTCTTGGGTCCCATTGAATCATTTTGGTAAGCCATTTGGTTTTTATATTCCCTTTTTTCTAGGCCCTGCTCTCTAGGCCATGATTTTAAGTTGGAAACATCTCTGCAAGCTGTTGTTGTATGAAGACTAAAAAAACAAAAAATATATCGGATAGAAAATTTTTTTTCACCTGGGAAAAAACATAGTTTGCCTTAAGCTAAAATCAGAGTTAGCTTTTCCAAGTTAAAATAACTAACCTTTGAAGTAAAGCAGGTGATCAATTCTGATACGTCAGAACTGATACTTCTATTTAGTAATGTCCTATTTTTGGTAGTTTACTCTAATTAAAATATATCCTTAAAAATGTCTGTTAGCAAATTAATTTAAGTGGTGATTTAGTGAACAATGCATTTAACTTTAATGTTCTAACTTGAGAATGGAGAGAGTTTTATTTATTCTGTAAAATAAAATGATGACATATATGTAAAATGCTTTATAATTGTAAAGTGTTAAATTAATGTGAGTTACTATCAATCCATCAACAGACATTTATTAACTATTTCCTATATGTTAGACACTATAAGTATAATAAAGCACCTAGGATACAATGACAAAAGTGAATTAGGCCCCAACCTTGAGGACTTGTGTTCTAGCTAGACCACAGTGGAAAAACTAGAAAGGTAGAAAGATGCTATAGCAAATAGCAATTTATATAGAGTGCAAAGTCTTAGTGAAGCTCTAAACGACTAAAATTTGAAACTGTACTGGATTATTTGGGGTAACACCCTTATATATAGATATTAAAATTTAAAAGTACACTAAAATTTTTAGGACTCCTTGTATTTGGTTCCAGAAGTAATAGGAAACAAGTCTTAAATAGTGAGCATAAAACATCATGCAAATTGGCAAAAATGACAACAGTCAGTGTTGATAAGATTATAGAAAAATAGAGTAATCCATTGTTGGTAGGGCTAAGAGATGGTATATATATTTTAGAATTATGCAAAGTGATCTTTTGAACCAGAGGCTCCATTATTGGGTTTATAACTTAAGGAAGCCATTGATAGGACTTTGGCTCTAATATAATTGCACTTTTTGTTAGAGCTAAAAAAGTAGATGCCTATCAATTAGAGAATGATTAAAAAACTTGCTACTTGAATGTAATGAAGCATTACTATGCTGTATGATGGATGTGATGAATACAAAGAATCATGGAAAGTTCAATATGAACTGATGTAGACTAAAATAAACTGAGTCAAGAAAACAGTATACACAGTAACTACAACAATGTAAAACGAAAATACAGTGATTCCTCTGAAAAAAAATCAAAAGTTAAAATGATGAAATCAGACTTGGAATGAAGAAATATGAAAATACATCCTCAATTCATCCCTTTGCGGAGATGTGAGGTGTTACACATCACATATAGTTACAAATCACATATATTTTCTCTTTTTTCCAGTGTATTGATTAATTGTGATGGCTTATTTTTTTCCTTTCTAAAAAAATACTATTTGTATGTAGTATAGGATGATTTTCTGAAAAGGGTAGAGGAAAGGATACATGGGATACTGTGGTAATGTAAAACAAAAATATCAGTAGGGAATATGTGTATCTGTGTCATATCCTTGCTCCCCCTCCCCAAAAAGAGGAGCAAAGTTTATATAATCACAATGATTTGTATAAAATTATTATACTGCATTAAGTCTATGTTGGTTTGCTAGTACAACAGGATGTCCTAAATATTTCTTCTGGAGGTGGGTTGGAACTAATTTAGATTTTGTCTGTTAGTTGGTATTTTACAAAACAAATTAGCAAAACTTATTTTGCTCTCGATTTGACCCATTTGTTGAAGCTAGTTGAAGAATCTAAAGAGGATTCAATAGGAAAAACCTTAGTGTAAGAAAAATTAATCTAAGATATAATGTCTCAAAAGATCTTGAAGCTATTCAGTTTCAGCTCTGAAGTTTAAGCAAGGGACATGGTAGAAGTTGTGTCCCTTTAATTTTTTGTTGCTGTTTTCTTTCTTCTTTTTTTTGGTATGTGAAGTATTTTGTCTTTACATAACATACATTTCTCACTTCACTTACTGATAAAATTAAATAAAATTATCAAATATAGATTTATATTTTTAAAAATGTATACAATATTTTTCCTAATAGTTCTTTTTCCTTTCTCTCAAGAGTAAGGAAATAAGTGTTTCCTTATGTCTTTGTGGAAACTCTACTGCTTTTTCCATCTCTCAGAATTTAACTTTTTTTTTTATTTTTTATTCATTTTTCCAAATTATCCCCTCCCTCCCTCCACTCCCTCCCCCCGATGGCAGGTAATCCCATACATTTTACATGTGTTATAATATAACCTAGATACAATATATGTGTGTAAATACCATTTTCTTGTTGCACATTAATTATTAGCTTCCGAAGGTATAAGTAACCTGGGTAGATAGACAGTAGTGCTAACAATTTACATTCGCTTCCCAGTGTTCCTTCTCTGGGTATAGTTATTTCTGTCCATCATTGATCAACTGCAAGTGAGTTGGATCTTCTTTATGTTGAAGATTTCCACCTCCATCAGAATACATCCTCATACAGTATTGTTGTTGAAGTGTATAGTGATCTTCTGGTTCTGCTCATTTCACTCAGCAACAGTTGATTTAAGTCTCTCCAAGCCTCTCTGTATTCCTCCTGCTGGTCATTTCTTACAGAGCAATAATATTCCATAACCTTCATATACCACAATTTACCCAACCATTCTCCAACTGATGGACATCCATTCAACTTCCAGTTTCTAGCTACAACAAAAAGAGCTGCCACAAACATTTTGGCACATACAGGTCCCTTTCTGCTCTTTAGTATTTCTTTGGGATATAATCCCAATAACAGCATTGCTGGGTCAAAGGGTATGCACAGTTTGACAACTTTTTGGGCAGAATTCCAAATTACTCTCCAGAATGGCTGGAGAATTTAACTTTTTTTTAGTAATCTCTTTTCATTTATATTAAAAATCAACATAGTGTAGTAGAGAGAGAGCCTGACATTAGCTGTCTCCTGACAAGGACCTTTTCTTCTCTGTCCCTTAGTTTCATCCTTTTAAAATTAAAAATAATAATATTTCTAATGTTTACCTCATTTGTAAAGAGATTTCTTTTTAAAAAAATCTTAAGTTGCACCATAAATAAAATTATTACTATCAGATTAAATGGAGTGGCTAGATATCCAGTAAAGAAAGATAGTTTTCAAGTACAGTAGTTCATAATATTGTAGTTCTGACTTGTACTTATTCTTAACATTGACTATTTCATCTGATAATATCAGATAATATTAAGAAAAAAATTTATTCAGTACAGGTAAATGAGGGACAATGGTTTTGGTAACGGGGTCAAAAGAAAGGACAGATGTCAAATGGAAGAAATGCAATGTATAAATTAGGAAAGAAATGGAAAAGTTTACTCTTGTGACCTTAACTTATGGCAAGTATTTCCTGATGAAGGCAAAAAATGGTACATGAGTGCCTTATCATTGAAATGGAATAAGTCCATTAATTCTTTCTTATTTAATTAGGCACTTGGTAGAGCTTGGCAGGGTTCTAATCATTTTATTTTTAAAAAGATTTTGTTTTGACTGAGGATTCAAAAGAACTTTTTCTCACAGGCATTTATTGTCTTTTAAAAATAAAAATATAATTTTAAACTTAAATATAAGCTTAAAATTTAAATATAATATATTTAAAAAGAAATGTAGCACTCAAATCTTAAGACATTCCATGAGGCATGTATGTATGTGCTTTGCCCAAAGGAATGCAAATTTTGATCCCCCAAACCTCACAAGATATCCCAGGCTCCAAGGGCTACACCTCTTCATTTTTTGATTTACATATTTTATTATTGTTGTTTTTTTATTTTTTTATTTTTCAACATTTACTTTTATAAGATTTTGATTTCTTTTTTTCCCCTCTTCCCCTCCCCATAAAATGGCAAGTAGTGATCTGATGTAAGGTTATATATGTACAATCATATTAAATATATTTCCCATTAGTCATGTTGGGAAAGAATCAGAACAAAAAAGAAAAACCATGAGAAAGAAAAGGAAAAAAAGTGAAAACAATGTGTTTTCATCTGCATTCAAACTCCATAGTTCTTTCTCTGGCTGCTGTTGTTAACTTTTTCCATCATGGAATCTTTTGGAATTATCTTAGATCATTGTATTACTGAGAAGGACAAAATCTATCAAAGTTGATCTTCTACACAATGTTGCTATTACTGTATATACTTTGTATGCTGTGGGTGTTCACTTCATTCAGTATTAGTTCACTTAAATCTTTTGAGGTTTTTCTGAAATCAATCTGTTCATCATTTCTTATAGAATAATAGTACTCCTTTACATTCCTATACCATAGTTTATTCAGCCATTCCCCAATTGACGAGCATCCCATTGATTTCCAGTTATTTGCTAGCACAAAGAGAGCTGCTATGAATATTTCCACAAACATTATCTTGATCCTATATTTTTTTGTTACAATCATTGAATGTATGATGTAGCAGATCTTTCTCAGATTCCAGTTTTTTCTGAATTATTTTCCAATTCAAGAGTATTAATGTAAGAAAATTATTATCTTGTTATTTAGTTATTTTGTTATCTTGTTATTTAGATCTTTTGTCTTAGATATTTGTCATACATAAATTCAAGTGCAGTTGACTTTTAAATGTGTAGCTCAAAATGACTGGCAATGTCAAGCTCTTCCTTTTCTTTATCTGTTAATCTTTACTGTATTTTATAGGGATTTATGTAAAACTTAATGGATTAACAGGCTATATTCTTGATTCACATGAAAGTATGATTGTTTTTCATTTTTAGTAGTGTTTATAGACATTAACTTTCTTGGTAAATACTTTTTCATCTTTATATTAGGAATTCAGTTGCCACCATTAAAAGAAATCATTTCTATTGAAGTCATTGAGGACTCTTAATTTTGATTGAAATTATCACACACACACCCATTAAAAGCAGTTTAAACTATTGTGCTTAAAATTAAGAGGGTATTATTAGGAAAGTGGTTCATTTTTATGTGCTTAGTTTGCCAGGTTGCCATTTGCTGTAGATAAAAAAAAGATGAGGCATTTTTTGGAGGTTGTTGTTTGCTTTGTCCATTATTAGAGTTAGTAAAATCATTTCTTTAATTTGCATTGGTATGCCTAAATTTAGAATTTGAGTTCTTAATTAGTGTAATGGTATTGCATTCTTTAATTTTAATTTTTTTTCTCATCTTGATTTTGCTTATTTCTACAGGTTCTATTCCTTGTCTGACTCACCTCTGCCGTTTGAAAATTCGATCCATTCTAAAACCTGAACGTCTACGATCTGATAATTTTATCCATCAGTTACCACTTCCCACTAGCCTACATCATTATCTACTCTATGCCGAAGTCTTGAGAATGAATGATGTTCCAGAACTAATACTTACTCAGAATGGAGAGACCATTGAAACCAGTTAATGGTTCATTTATTACTTTGAAGATCAAGAGGAGAGTTATGAATTTGCTTCCTGTGATTGGACTTTAAAGCCAGGAGACTTGAGCTGACGTCTGGGGCTTTTCCTTAAGAAACCACCTATTGTGAAGCACTGTTTTGCTACATTGCTGGTTTATATTATAAACCTTAGTATTTGCTATGATTTCATTTTGTTGAACTGTTTCCTCCCTCTTTATTGAAATTCTCAACTTTTTCATCCTGTTAGTGAATTTTGGATCTGGACTATGCTGCTTAACACTAGTGATTCAAAAAGTATGTTTTCATCAACTATTCTGAATTTGCCCAGAACTGGAAACATTTAGTGGAATGTTTGTAGCCTCAGTGGAGCTATTCACAGGAGATGTTGAGTATTTTGTATAGGTTTGCCATAATGTTGATAAAGGAATGAGTTCTTTGTTCTTGTTGTATCCTTTTCTCATTTCTTAACCTATTGACTTTATGAACAATTGATTTTTCATATGTAACCTCAGGGAAGAATTCTTTTCAAAATTATGGAAATTTGTTCATTTCCCCAGTTTCTTTCTTCTTTTTATGTCTCTTTTTGTCAAATAGTTCAGTTTTTAAGTTTAAAAGGGCAGAGACAGATTTGGATGCAAGCATACTCAGTTGAAAAGATAATCAGGTCTGTATTGACACAAGCCTTTAATTTGATTCTGAATAGTAATCAAAATACCGAGGAATCATTTTCCACTATTTTTAAAAAAATAGTGTCTCTCCTGGAATTTCTCACTTCAGTATTCATGACATATAAAGTTCCTTCTAATTCTGATATTCTGCGATTTATGATTTAGAATTCAAGCTTAATTCTGGTCCTGTATCAAAGATTTCTGTTTTGAACCTTGGTAACTAAATGGCAATTCCTTTAACATGTAGGTATACTAATAAGATGATCAGATTACTAAAAATGAACACACACAGTACATATAAAAACCATTCTAGGTTAGTGAGTCACATAAAAAGTCATTTTCTGGATGTACTAGGTAAGAAGCTGATCACTAGTCAGTGGTCACTAAATAGTGGTTCTGTGGGTTAGGTGACTTGCAGTTAGTCAATATAGAATATTTGTACTTTGACAGAAGTATTTTGACCCTAGACTTTCCAGCAAAGAAATTATAGATGTTCTTTAGTGAATTCTGTTCTCATTTACCAGAAATAAGTCAAGTCCTTCTTCATTGAGATGACTTAGAACAAGACAGATAGGTGTAAGTCAGCAACATCCATCTTTGCTGGGGCTTGACTTTTGTTCAGCTGAGATAATGTGGAGGCTTGAGCAAATAATACAGTACTTTTTTTTATGGCCCAAAGAAATAGCCAAAACTTCATATTTAAAAGTATTTGCTAACACAACTGCTTGGAGGGAAGTTGGAACTAAAAGAGACATCTGATCATTGGTTTCATTTGTGGACATGTAAGAAAAATCTGATTTGTGGTGAGGAAAGTGAAAATTGTAGCAAGCAATTGAATTTTTAAAAATAGTTCCTAAAGCTGGATCAGACCATCTTCATTGTGTGACAGTGATAATAATTTTTCAAATCTTCTTTCTATATTCTTGAATATTTCTATTTTTACTAAATGATCAGGATAGAGGCAACTATATAAGTGGAATTTTTTTTTTTTTTTTGCTGTGGCTAAATCTGTCTTTGGTTCTTATTATTCAGATGTATAATAAACAAATCTTTCTATGATTAATCAAATTTGGCTCTTAATGGTTGAATATCAACATATTGGAAGATCTTGCCTAAATAACTCTGTATGGTTCTTTTATACTTCCTTCCATAAAGCATTAGACCTCTCACTCAGCATTCTAGTTTCCATTCTGGGGCTCTGCACTCCTGATGGGGTGAGAATTCCCTATATCTAGTATCTAGACCCATCACTATACTCTGGCCAATTTCCCTGCCATGCTGCCCTGCTGCCCTGCCCTGTGTCCTCTTTCTACCTCTAGCTCTAAGATCAGTAATTAAATCAGTAGTGTAATTCCGGAAAGAATGTGTCAGTCAGTTTCAATATAACTCCATTCCTTATCCCTTTCAAAAAAAATTCCCTCCCTGGCCACCAAATCCATAATATCTATTGTCTTTTTCTTTTAGATTGTAAAGCCCTTAAGATCAAGAAGTATCTTGCTTTTTTTATTTGTACCCATGTCACTTAGCACAGTGCTTGACAGATAGTAGTAAGCCTTTAACAAATTATTTTTTCATTTATTTATTTATCCACTTAACCTTTGGAATAGATAAATGACATAACATTTTACTCACTTGAATAAAAATATCCTTTCTTGTTCAGGTATTTAATATATTTTTATTGTTTTTAAAAACTGAACTTAGTTGGACCTAAGTAGTAGATGAGCACATTCAGTCAGCCTCAAAAGAAACTATAGTCTTATATATTTCCTTCTTCACAGAAATCATGGTGAGTACAAAGAAAATTGGGAAGGGAGTCTAATTAGAAATTCAACATATTTTGGTTTTCTAGTATTTCTTTTTTAAATATAATTTTATGGGAATCTATATTTGGGGAAAAATCCTGAGCAGACATTTGAAGATTAGGGCCTGAAGCTTAGGGAAAATGGTAGAAGATAATGGCAGTGGCTAGGTAAGGCTAAAATTGTTTCTGTTGTCTACTATAAAGGTTTTAAACCTAATGTTTTTTAAAAACTGCAGAACTCCATCCATTATAGTATTTTCATAAAATCTCATGAAGCCAATTTCAGTGTAAGTAATTGGTTATAAAAATCTTTAATAGAGAAAGCCTTGGGTATTTCAAGAGTATACTTTTTCCTAGTATCTTTCCCCTGAGTTTGTAGCATTGGATCATGGTTGCTACAGTTGCTTTTCTTCCCTAAAAATTAACATGAAGATACAAGTCAGTAAATAAGAGGCTTGGTTGATGTTTCTAAATGATCTAAGAATAGATTTTTTTCTGAGTTCTACTGGAAGGGATAGAACTGAAGCCCAGGAAAGGAATGCCATATTCTATGTAAATATGAGCTGTGGTTTGATTTTTTTGAGCTTACACTCAACTATCAAAGGAAATGTAATGTGAATGATCTAAATATAGTTTGAATTGAAAGTATCAAGAAATATAACAATATTTCTTCATATACTTAATTTTTCAAAATTGATTAGCTTTTCTTTCTTGAATAAACTTTTAAGTTTGGTTCTAGCAGGAATATTCCCCTTATTTCATATTGTATCAATTTTTATGTTAGTTTGCTTTGAGACTACATTATTTGTAAGTTTATACAATAGTTTATTCATATAACTGAACAACTATTAAACATGAAATAGGCCATCTTACTCAACGTGCCAGAATATAATGCTTATTTTCTTTTCAACTCTATAAAAATCCTAGTAAATTTTAGTAAAGCATGTTCTTAATTTGTTTTTGTGTTTTTGGAGCTACAGAGAAATTTACTATTTCCACTTATAATGAAAACTTATTACTCCAAACAAGTCAGAACAAAGTCAATCGGATTTAATAAAATATTGAATTATAAAGTATTTTTAAAGGAATGTATTTCTAATTTCAAGTTTTGAAATGGTCAACAGTGCCACATGATGTAGAAGGTCAAGAAGGATGAATCATCACTCACTTAATTCTCTCTGGTTGTAAGAGGAATTTTAGCTGAACCTTCTGTTAAATTCTGAGTAAGCAGAATAGAAACAATCAATATTTGTCTCTATTGGTTCTGTAAAGAGTGCAATTCCTATTTTTTAGAGAAAGAAAAGAAAATATCTGGTGCTTTTGGGTCTTTTTGAGTGTAAATGTATCAGTGTGCTATCAAATTTCTGAATATCCAGCTTGTTACTTTTCCACTGAGTTATTCTGATTTGCCATGTGTGGTCTATATTGTTAATGAAAAAATTTAAAACCCATTTGTGGCAGTGAAGATTGGTGTCCGCAGAATTTTTCAGTCTCTTAGCTTATATTTCATGCATGGCACATTTGAAGTAGAGCAGGTGGTAATTGCCATTGGAGCATTGAGACTTGTGAACAGCATCTGTTTATGTCTCCTTTACCATCTAATGGTTATCATAACCTCCTACTCTCTAGTTTCCTATATGAATGATAGAAGTCCATCATGAGTCATTAAAAGGTGCTAATTTATACCCTGCATCTGACTTGATGGAATAAGCTGAGAAAAAAGTCCATCTAGTGATTGGTTATGACTACATTTGAAATGAGTGGTTAAAAATAAAAGGAAGAAAAAAATCAATTCTAAGGTTAATATGCATATTTGCATCAAATAATAGGAGCTAAAGGGATTAATCCCAAGTCAGAGTATTGTTTTAATGGAAGAGTTAATTAACAAAGGACATGCATTGGCCTTTGTTTTTCAATACTTTTCCAAAACTGGAATTTTATTTTTTCATTTTATTATTTTTTTATTTCAGAATGTAAAGGATTTAAACCTAAATCCTTAGATTACCTATGTAGCCTAATTAAACAAATTCTGGATATGTGCATACTCACATGTGTTTGTGAATATTGTGAATTGTGTGAATATATAATAACATATTCACATTTAATTATGTGAGATATATATAGCAACTAGGAAGTAGGCAATTAATGTTCGTTGCCTTTTGACAATGGGTAGCACAGTGGATAGAACACTGAACATGGTCAGGAAGACCTAAATTCAAATTTGGCCTTCAAATACTCATTAACTGTGTGATCATAGGCAAGTCAGTTAACTTCTGTCTACCTTAGTTTTCTCAGCTACAAAGAAGGGATCATAATAGTATCTTTTGTTGTTGACTTGTTTTAGTCTTTTCCAACTCTTCATAATCCCATTTTTGTATTTTCTTGACAAAGGCAGTTTGTATGTGAGGCTAGAGTTAAACTCGGGATGATATCTTTCATAGGCCAGCCTGGTATTCTAGCAAATATGCCACTTAGCTGCCCATAATAGCACCTGCCTCCCAGGTTGTTTTGAGGATCAAATGAGATAATATTTATAAAGGACTTATCACAATGTCAAGGACATAGTGTGTAGTACTTCCTTCCTTCCATTCTTATATTTATTTTTAAACACAAAACTCATGTACCAACTCTTAATATAAAATTAATTATGAAATTTAGATATTTCACAATGTTGCACAAAATAGGTAAAATATAATCTCAGGTTCCAGGGGGCCTGATATCATCAAAAAAAGAATACCTGCCAACTGAGCCAACTGTATGTGTGTGTTGGAACATTTTTTTTAATCTCTCCTAGAACAGGGTTTTTATAGATTTTAGATCTATGAACTTGTATAAGAGAAAAATTACATAATTTTTGCTGACTTTGATTTTCTTTGTAGGTCTATAAATTTTTCTGAATTTAAAAATATTATTATGAGAAGAGGTCCAAAAAAGTCAGTGTTTAAAAGTTAATCTGTTCTAGATGATCTCTTGAAATTATTGATTCTTATAACTATTTTGAGCTTTCATTCTTACCATCTTCAGTTCTCTAGGCATAAAAGACCTAAATGTATGAATTATATCATACACTATTAAAATTATTTAAAAATGAGATTTTGCTCTGGGGTAAAGTAATATAAGCAAAGTTTTAGTTTAACAAGTGTAACTATGAATATTTTATATGTGATTTATACAAGGTGGGGAAGAAACCTTTGAAGAAAATATTTTCTTTTCCAATATTGGCTTGTAGCAATTTCATTGGGCTGTTTGGAGACAGAATCAATTCTTCATTTCATTGTTTGCAAAAAATGCAAATTATATTGGTTCCAAAAATCCTTTGAAAACATAAATAGAATATTTATGGGTGATTAATATCCCTGACCCATTGATAGGTAAGTTTGTACATTTCTTATACTTAACTTAAAAAGAATCATTGGAGGTAATGATGCAGTTAGTGGCAACTGGTACAGCAGATTAAATATGTATGCTAAAGAGTCAAAGATGACAATTGGGTTCCTGACCAAGTTTTGTAACCTGGGTTACAGTGACATACAGTGAGATTTTAAGTTCTTGAAAAAGAACTTATTTATCTCTTCTCTTGCAACACCTTGTAAGGATCTAGGATGGGATTTTATATATATATATTAGACAATGTTTTTGAATAAAGATGGGAATCATATATATGATTTGATAAATTTTTTTAATTTAATTTTTAAGCTTAGTACATATAATAAACTATCTGACTCAGGGAAAATGCAGTATTGTTCCACATATTTCATTTGGGAGTTAACTTCTTGAACTGTTTGTTTTGACTTGATAAATGCTTCAGCTTGCGGATATGCCTTTTCTATTGTACTCCATGGGAAAATATAACTCAACAATAATTAGGTGCATAAAGGACTGAGACATACTGACAACTGTTATTGACTTTTAATGGAATGGAAGACTCATTGGAAAATCACTAGGAATTAATGGCCTAAATAATTAGATGAAATTATCACTCCCAGCACAAAGGAATGTCACGTTATCTCACTCCCCCACCCCAGAAATTTATTATTTTCTGTATCTTGGAATCATTTCAGAGGTTATGTTTTGTTTTATTTTTTCCCCCACCTATAAGTATACTATATATTAGCCTCTGCATTGCTTTACTAAGTTCTGGGTTACTACCAACTCTCACAATACTAAATAATAGTGCACCTACTATGTGCAAGTCACTGTACTAAATGCTTTACAAATAATAATCTCATTTGAGCTTCACAAAAACCTTAGAAGTTAAGTGCTATATTTTATCCACATTTTACAATTTAGAAAATTGAGGCAAACAGGTTATATGACTTGCTAAACAGAGGTGTTTTGGGCTAGCTTTGATTTCTGGTCTTTCTGACCCCAGACCCAATATTCCATCCACTGTTCTACCTTACTGCCTTTAAGTGAGCTAAGTGCGAGCATAACACAACAAAGAAAACAATGTCAAGTGTAATATCTTTGCATCTAAAAAGCCCATTCAATTAGAATAAAAGTTAGGACAGAACCCATTCAACAAGTAGATTAAGATTCTTCCCTGGTTTGAAGAGAGAATCTATTCAATGTATGTATAAAATGGGCAAATCAATGCATCCAATCAAATTCCTCACCTTTAATCATTGCTTTAAAAAGTTTTCATGGAAATGCATTTCCACTGAGTTAGAAAAGGTCTTACGAAGGCAATATAATAGTGACCCAAGACATCCTAAATATCAGAAATTCTGTGATATAATGGTGACTTCCTCAAGTTAGCATCATTTCCACTCATCCTTCCACTATACCTTCATCTCATCTGCTAAGTAACCATCACCTTTATGTTACTGAGAATCATATCCAGAACTGAGTCTTCTTCATTTATGTGTGTTTTTTGGAATGAAATCACTAAGGACAATCAAATTATTAACTATGTTATCTTTGGTAGAGAAAGTTCTAGCAGATGTTGGGAAAATTGAAACTTTTCATCACTACTGTACTTCTTTGCTGACTTTGTAATCCATTTCTCCCAGTTAATCAGCTACTTGCAGGGGATTCAGATATGTAGTAGTGAGTGAAGAATGGACCATGTTCTCTGGAACTCTGGATTCACTACCAAGTAATTAATTCATTTATCCCTTCAGGCTACATATGTAAGTGCCTTATAGTTGGTAGAAACTGTGATATAGGTTGAGAGAAGAGAGAATACTCTTGACTGGATTTGTTATTCATTAAGTATTTATTTCATCTCCCCAGAAAGTAGGTTGCAGTTGAGAGGAAGGAATCAATCAACTATTAAGTATTGACTTGGTCCTAACACTGTGCTAGGTGTTAGAGATAAGAGCTGACTTTGGAGTTCAGATTTGTTTTCCACTCTAGCTATTTGTGTGATCATGAGCAAAACATTTGGCTTCAATCTAATTGCTCATTTTTGATTCATGTGAATTCAAGTTTCATGTGAAACTCCCCCCACCCCCAACAAACATTAATTTCTTCTTTAATGGTAAATTAGCAGATATGCTTGGGGAATGTATTCTGGTTAATTTTAGCAATTTGGTAATTTTTAGAGAATTAGCATACAATAAATTCTAGTTATTAAAACCACATGGATGTTGAAATATTTTTTCTAAAGCAAAAGTTTGTGTAACTTCTTTGCCCAAAAATATTCAGTAACTCCCTATTGTCACTGGGATAAAATGAAAACTTTTCAACCTTTTATTTAAAGCCCTTTACAGGTTAAATCCAGCCTATCTATGTCCCAGTCAAAGTGGCCTATTAATTCTCCCTGACTTCAATATTTTAACTCCCTTCAGACTGTAACCCATTCCTGGAATATGTGTCTCTTAAAATCCTTTGAGGTTCAGTTTACGGTCTGGGTCTGTTTCTTCCAGAAAGCCTTTCCTGTCAATGTTCTTCCCCTAAGTGAAACAATTCAGATAAGACTCACTTATCTGCATACCTGCTAAGGTCTTCTAACCCTTAAAAATATATCCTGACTCCAAACTCTTTAGGTTCTTGATAATGTTATTTGATGTACTGGGGTAAACTGAGGATTCTTTGACCTTGCCATTCACACACTGAAACCTTAGGACTTCTGGATCTTTATTTGCTATGCACTGAGCTTTCTGGCATGGTTATTTTCCCTAATTAGATGGAATATGAGTTCAATGAGAGTAAGACCTTTTTCAATTTTTTTCTATTTGTTTCTCCACAACTTATCCCAGGGCTTGGGACATAGTAAGTGCTTGATTATTAATTCTTTGGGATCCGTTTTCCTTTCCCTCAAAATTTCTATAGGGCAATTTCTTCTTTGTTCTCTGTCTTCTGGGGCTTCACCTGCTTCCTAAATTGCTATGAGTTCCTTTTTGTCAGTGCTAATGAAGGGAGTCGTAGGTGTGAGCTGCTAATTTCTCTGCTAATTAAAAATTATCCCTTGCCAGTACTGTCCATTGACTTAGATAATAAAGAATTGAATGCAAGAGCAAAATAAAACAAATGTGAAAATTTTTAGGATATTTTCCCTACTTGCATCTTGGTGTACTTTGCATAACACTGCTTGAGCCCCTATGAAGAGTGCCATCCTAAGGTCCTCTAGACCTTATCATCTGTCTAAACTTTTAAGTCGCAACAGCAGGTGCCCAGAATGGGAGTTAAGTGCTAGAACTGAAAAGGTTAAGTCCTCTTGCATATGATCTCTGGTCCAGTAGGGAAAGTGGTCGTTTGAAAATTTAAGTATTGTTTAAATCTTTGAGGTACTTTATGTAGACTGCACTAGGAGAATTGAAATATCATGCTTACTTAAAGATGGTATGAAGAACTTTTTAAAAACTTCAACTATATGTCATTTTAAGGGAGCTGCTAAATGGCACAGTAAATAAGAGCATTGGGTCAGCAGTCAGAACAGAGTTCAAATTTGACTTCAGATACTATGTGACCTGGATAGGTCACTTAACCCCTATATAAAACTAGAGAAGGAAATGGCAAACCACCCTAGAAATCCCAACCCATCCCAAGAAATCCCTATGGACATGTTGGTCCACAAAGAGTCGGATGTGAGTGAATAACAAAAATATCTCATTTCAATTTGTTTTCCATGAATGGCATATATATCATATAATCTCTTTCCTTATAAAGAATTGCTATGTAGTATTGTAAATTCAAGAAAGTACTTATACAGGATGGTTTGTGGCTTAGAATTAGTTCTAACTAATCTAACTATGGCTTTTGTACAACATACATGGAAATACTTTTATTGGACAGATCTTTTTGTGATATTACTAGTTTTTATTTGATTCTGTGAGTCTATGTGTATATGAGCATGGGTTTGGAAAGTTTATTTGGAATGTCAAAGGGCAATATACATTGTAAGGAGCTGTTTTATTAGTGACTAAGGGAGTTTATAGAAATTCATAAATAACTGGCTCTTGATTGTCTATCTTGTGATTTTGACCTTGAACATGTCACATAATTCACCATCTTCATTTAAAAAATTGGGGCCATGCTGACCTACTTCAGAAGGATGTTGTGAAAGCTAATTAATTGCAAATCACACTGAAATATGAAGTGCTAGGTAAATGATGAAGAATAACATTGACATTTGTTAGGGAGCTTAATCACATATGGTCCTTTCACAATTTTATTTCATGGTTTGCTCTGACCCACTTTTTCCCACGAATCTTTCCTTTTTCTTCCCAAATATTCATGTAATGTTTTTAAAAATCTTCATTTTAGATATTGAAGAATTGTTGAAGAGGCATAAGGATTTCAATTTTGTTGCAAAAGCAGATAAGAACATTTATATAGCATCATTTACAGATGTTATATGATGAAATGAGAACTGCCCAAGCTTCCATAGTGCCTAGTTTATACCAGTTGGATTAGGAGACTTTCCAAAATCAACTATGACAGTATTTGTTAAGGGCCTACTATGTGCATTCCCAGGGCTAAAAGAAAGCTAAACAGGAAGGGAAGAGTTGCACCCCCTTCCCTCCACCAAGGTACATGATGGAGAAGTCCAGAGGACTGTGTAAGGTTACTTACCTGGACATCAAATAGAGATTCTGGGAAGAGTTCTCTATGCTACAATCTGTGGGTTGGAGGTGCCCCAGGAGCAAAAGTACTAATGGGTTTGATTTCTCAGGAAAAAGTGATTTTATTGAAAGAGGTTATTGGGACATGATAGAAAAATCCAGAGGAGGAAAGGTAGGTAGAAAAAAAAAACAATTCTTTAATATTTTGGAGTTGAAATACAGTATATTGTCATGAGATTTTGTACTTTTGTGAAAAGAATCACTTCTTAATTACTATTTGTAAAGCACTGGGAATACAAATAGAAAAATAAGAGAGCTCCTCCTCTTAAGGAGATCATATTATAATGGAGGAGAAAACATATATGGAAAGTTTTAGTTTACAAGTCAGATGGAAAAATCTTATGGTCCTTAAGGTACAGTAGCAAAGCAGATGACAGTGCCCTTTCATCAATGTTATTTCTACTGGTAAAATCATGTCAGTTCCTGGCATTTGACAACGTCAAAGCCTTTGATAGCAAGAACTTTATTTTCTAGGTCTTCAAGAAATGTGACTGTAATACTTGTGGGAACAATTGTTCCCTCCTCAGGAGTTGTTTCCTAAGGTAAAGTCTGAGGACTCTGCCAGTAGAAGCATTGCTATTCTAAAGGCTCTTGGATCCAGGATCCTTTTGGGGTTTGAGGAGAAGATGATGGCTAAAGTTGTGTTGATGATTTGATTTGTCTGGAATATGTTGTCCTTGTGTTTTCCCCAGCACACCTTGCTGCTTCAGTTAAGTTGGCTTGAATGCTATGTTGATGGTAGTTGTTTGATAGCTGGTAGGGATGACTAGACTCGGTGTTGCTTCCCTGGATGATAGTCATGAGGATAGTCTGGAAGCAGGACTGCTGGTCTGAGATAGGGCTCTTGTGCTTCTCTACCTTTTGGCAGCAGTTAGTCACCATCAAAGAGCCATCTATTTGGTAAGAGTACTTCTTTAACCAATGGAAATCACAGCCTTTTTGTTATTACCATCTTATGAAAATTTTCACTTATTTCAAGAACCAATTTACAAAAGAATCCTCCAAAGCACTGAACTTCCTTTTAATATCTTAGAAATATCAGTATAGCGCTTAGACTAACCATCTGTAGTTTTTCTTTCTAACTACATGACCAGGACATTCTTCTTCCTAATACTTGTAATAATAACAATAAAAACAGTATTTGGACCATTTAAATAAAATTATATGGAGAGGAGAAATGAGTGCTTCATGCCTCCCTCTTGCCACAACATTCTCTCCTTTTGTACTTTGAACATGGTAATCAAATATTTCTATTACTTCTGTAAACATATATATCAGCTGACATTTCTATGTATCAGCTTACCACCACTACAATGATGTGATGAAATAACTAAAGCATTTAATATGTGCTTAGGATTTTTACAATTATTATCTTATATATTTTGATCTTTACAACAACATTGTAAGGTAGGTATTATTATCCCCATTTTGCAGATGAGGAAATTGAGGAAAACAAAATTTAAGTGGTTTATCCAGGCTCTCACACATACTAGACTTGAAGTCAGATCTTCCTGTCTCCAGGTCTGGCACTCTATCCTGTGTACCAGCTAAATGACTCTTCTGAACAAAATTCTATTTTTTAGACACCACTGTCCTATATGTTTTGTTCCCCACATAATCTTCTTAAGGGCAAGTACTATTTTTATATATTTGAATCTTAATGTCCAGCACACTGCCTCAAATATAGTAAATGCTTAATAAATCCTTTTTCATTCATTCATTAATGAATCAATAATTCTGATTATATTTTCTTGATCACATTTAATGAAGAAAGGAATTATCTGTACTCTGGTTATTTTCTTCATAGCCTTCACAATAACAATAACTCAGCCTTTGATACCTTTTTCTCATCAGTCTTTGTAGTTCTGGAACACTGAATCATGATCAAATAAACTCTGCTGGGTTGTTCCTGGGTAGGATATGTCAATCTTTTGCCCAGGTATCACTCATGATGGTAACCTCTCTAGATCAAAAAGTCTACCTTGGCCACCATTCCCCATTTGTATTGTTTGCCCCCATTAGAATGTAAGATTTTTGAGGGTGGAGGATTATTTTAGATTTTGCTTTTGTTTTCCTAATGAGCCTCTAATTGGAATTATCTTAAGAACTAATTTTTGGGAACCTTTTAAAATTTTGTGGCCTTTAGCACAAATTTCTCCTTCATTTATTTGGCTAGGTTCAGGGACTCCTAATAACTTTGCTTTCTTGGTTGATGAGGTAATATATTCATAATGTGTTGGTCCCATTGTTATTACTAATAGAAATGGATTATTTAAAAAATGATATATCCTTATGTATCAATTTGTCCTTCTAGTTTCATCTACAGATATTCTTAGGACTATTGGGATTAACTGGATCTCATGTCAAGTTCTCTATAGTCTTATTTTCTCTGAACTTTTCCAGTGTTTTATGTGGTAGTATTTGTAATCTTGTGTTATCTTCCCCTTAAAATTTTGCAAATAAATTTATATTCTAAACTAGTGTCACCCTTTGGCAATAAATTTAGGTATCTATTGACCAAGGTGGTTCCTAATCTTTTATTTCCTTTTGAGAAGAGGTTTTTTTATTTGTTTGTTTTTGAGGCAATCCTGGTTAAATGACTTAACCATGGTCATAGTTAGAAAGTGACCTAAGTTGGATTTGAACTCAAGGCCTTGTGACTCCAGATTTTGTGCTCTATATTCATAGCCTGGAAGTGTTTTGCATAAGCTAAAATTTTCTGAGGGATAGTGAATGTATTTCTTTATTTCATACTTGATAACTTGTTTAATCAGGTCCATTTGGAGCTATTTTAATTACATGCAGTCTTCTCATCTTTATCCTTTCTTCAGATTTATTATATACACTTTGATCTTTGCTGTAATTCTTTGATCTCACAGCATACAGACCACTTGACTTTGAAATGATTGCTATGTTTATAAGCAATTGTTTCCTGTTTGTCAAGATATAGCAATGTTCAGTTCTCGCTACCGTGTTTCTTGCTGACTGAATTGGCACTTGCTCCTCTTCTTGAAGGAAGGTTTCATGATATCCCAATGGGAGGTCCATAAGTTCTCATTAATTGTTGGACAAAATTACAAATGAAGAAGACTAACAGTTAAATTAGTGCTTATGGATTATCTAAGAACTGTTATTATTTTTAGTACCTTCTGACATCCTTCTATTACTCTGTCACTATAGAAGTAGAAAGAAGCCACACAGAACCAAGGACTAATTTTGCATTTTTTTTCCTCTATTTCACTGGTCATTTACCATAGATGCTGATCAGACAAATATTCCTAAGATACCTTATATCTTGTCTCTTCTGCTAAAAATCCTTCAGCTTGCTTTCTAACCTGCTTTTCTTAGTATTCCCCTACTTGACCCTGAACATGCCTTATAAAATTGCTCCCATTATTTCTATATCTTATCACTTATTCCTCTTTGCCTTTATTAAATACTGTCAGTCCTTCAAAGTTCATTTTGGGTCTGATGATTCCTCTGAAGCCTACTCTGATATCTGAGTCTCATATCTTTTCCTTCTGAATTCTCACATTATTTATTATACATATCCCTCATGTGGCACATAACTATTACTTTGCAACTTTATATTTATATATATATGTATACATATACATATATATATCCCATTTTCCTAAATAAGTTTTAAAATCCTTGAAGTTATAAATTATATTTTCAGTTTATCTGTATTCCCAAAGCACCTGTACATAGTAGACATGGATTTGTAGAATGACTAAAATAATTTCATTTTAAAAGATTTATTTAACACAATTCTGAAAGACTGATACTAGGTATTGATGGAAATTAGATGTTTAAACATCTGGAGTGGAGTCTATGTCCTATTGGGTCTTAAAAACTAGCACTGAAGAGGGATGTGGTTAATGGGTAATCATGTGAACAGATTTCTTTTTCCTCCATAGAATAACCTTTAAAAATTTTCTTATGCTATATTATGTGATATTAAGTGCCAAGAAGTTATAAATATTACTATTTTTCCAATGAGTAACTCAAATGAAATTAAAATGCAAATTTTGAAATATTCATTGTGAAAATAGTCAAAATTTCATATCTTTAAGGATATTTATTGCATTTTTTATTAGTATAAACCATTTATTCATTCAATGAGTATTTATTAAATGCCTGTTATGTGGCCATCACTGTTGTAGGTTTAGGGAACACAAAGTCAAAAACAAAACAATTCAGGATCTCAAGGAATTTACATATTGTGTTGAGAAAAAAAGTATAGGCAGTATACAAAAACACACAGATACATATTTATACCATGTATATAGATAAGTACTTGATAGGTATGTGGATAAAAACAAAGTTATTTCTAAATGATGAAAATGAAGATGGAGAATATTATTGTTTGTCTTTTGTTTTCAAAGAGGATCAATAACACCACAAAGATGATGTCTTGATTTGTGGGTGAATTGGATTTAAGTGAGGCAGAGTGGCTCAAAGTGGTCAGTTGTATTCTCTCTTCCTAAGTCATTGAAGTCCAGTGACAGGACAAAAGTCAAGACAACTAGCAATGACCCTAGATGCAGTACAAGATCTAAACACTCCTCAGTACCTGCTTCAGCCACTTTAAAGACTTTTGAAGCAAATTGTTCTCATGTGCCCATTCCACCAGGAAAAGTCTTTACATGCTTGGAGTAGACATCCCCATAACTCACCTACAGGCTTGAGGTTTGTCAGTTACTCTTAGGTCTTATTGACTGATTGGATGAAAGAATGAAAGAAAATGTAAATATATCAATCCATTTATCATTTAAATGAAAAGTGATGGTATTACTAACATTATAAAATTAAATTTTAATAGCAATAAGTTCACTTTAATTCACTTAGGAAAATGAGTTGCCAAAGCAAATTAGATAATCAAATTTCTTGAAATTTCAGTTCAATTCAACAATTCAATTCTAATCAATTCAAAAGCGAATTTTAAAAACAGTATGCTAGGCATTAAAACTAAGATATATATTATATGTAAGATATTACTATATATTACATATAATTATCAAAACTAAACTATATATAATATATGACTAAGACATATAAGATTACATTATATATATATATATATACACATATATATAATCAAGTCCTTACAATCTAGCAAGGGCATAAGACATGCATACAAATAACTACAAATTGAAATGGAGAGAGTGCATAGGAGGGTCAAACAGACATTTATGAACATTTTGGGGAGAGAGTGACATAAATCAAAAGAAAGGAATATAAGAAAAAAGCCTTGATTTCAAGGAGCAAAGTTATCAACCTCTCAAATCCTCAAGTGGATTTGAATTCCTCCTGGAGACATCCTGAACTGAATGAGAGGATATCAGTATTTTTTTTCCTTCATCTCTCTGGCTTCCTTATGTCCATAGTCAAGAATTCTGTATAGAATTGATATGACTACTATTTATAAAGAGAATATAAAGACCACATAGATAATTTTTTAAAAAGCCCACTACACACACACACACACACACACACACACACACACACACTAGTCCTGGTTGAATTAATATTATAATCACTATAATTCAGTACATGATTTTTTCTGAAGAATGTTCATTTAAAAAAAAATATGAGTGCAAATCCAAGTTGTTCCTGCTGTCCATACTTTATATGTATGGACATGGTTTTCCTCCAAACAGATATTTTCCTTTGCATGTTTTTTAAACTCATACTGAAAATGTGTTTGAAACTTGAAGGAAAGAAATATACTGGAAGCATAGGATAAAAATACAGGCTTTAAAAATATGATTATAGAATAAAATATTTAAATTCTGAAAATTTGGTCTTGTAATGACTTTTCATAGAATCTTAGAATCTCAGAGTTTAGAAGGGTCTTCAGAGGTTTTTAGTTTAGACCAATTTTGTTGCTCTGGGCTAAAAGCAAGAACATTCTGGCCCATATATTTGGCAACTAGTTGTCCAATTTGTAGAATCATTAGAAAAAATGTATATCGAAAGGTCATTCTGCCTAGAACTGCTATTGATTAGAATACCAGGTTTGTCAGCCTAGCCAATTTGATATGCACTAACAGTAAGACAGCTCTCAAATAAAATATATATTTTTTCATTAGCTAATAGCCTATAACTGTTTTATGTGTGACTATACATTTTTAATGTAAGATCAATTTTCTAAAATCTTTTTTTTAAACCAGAGGCCACTTTTAAAAAAATCAGGTGCTGCTAATTTATATGAATTTATATGCCATCTATGCCTCAGTCTTCAGAAGTCAGTTTTAAGAAGACCCTAGCTGGAAAGGAATATAGCTAGTGTATTTACTCTCCTTCACAATCACATATACACTTGCTTCTTAGCATATAGATGTAGTTCTGAAGAAAGCCCACAATAACCTGTTCTTAAAACAGCTTGGTAGACAAGTATATTTACTAATTTTAGGGAAGATGCCCTCTCAGAACATAATTAAATTTGATCTTTCTCACTTCATGTAGAATGAATAATTCACGAAACTTTGGCATAATCAGGTTTCTTGCTTTGTGAAAATCTAAGTTGTACTGTAGAGGTTAACTTAAAAAAATTTTTTTAAAGGAAAAGCACATATGGGACTGGCATCAGGATATGGGTTGCCTTGGATACCACTATAAAGGAACACAAGGGTTCAAATGTCACTATATTCCTTTACAGGGAAGTAATTGTGCTCTTTAAGTACTTAATTAACTATGCTTATTTGGCCAAGATTCTTGCTTTCCTTTATTTTATTTATTTTTTTTTTTTGAGGGGAAGGGAAGGAAGAGATTGACATTTTTGATTTTGATTTAAATATGTGAAAGGGGGATTTGATTGCTTTTGGTAGTGTAGAATCCACTAAAATGATACTTACAATCTTTTGGGCTCTCCTTTTAAGTGGACTGTGGTATTTGTCAGTGATATGTTAATCCCTAAATCCAATGAACTTTTCTCAGTCCTCTTCCTTTACCTTTCTGCACATAGCATCTGACACTCTTAATCAATCACCCTCTCCTGGAAGCTTTTTTTTTTTTTTTTTTTTTTTTTTTTACATTCCTGACCCCTCCTTTTCCATAATTTTTTCTAATTCATCTCCAACTTCTACCCTTAAACTGGTGATATGTGTGACAGCACTGACCTCCTCCTTCTTTATGCTCTCTATCCTCTCTATACTCTCTTGGTAAATTTAGCAATTCCTGTGGCTTCAATTAGTTCTATGCAAATGACTCCCAAACCTCCCGGATTCTAAGAATGATATGGTGTAATGTTTGGACTAGCTTTCTGGAGATCCTCCAGAAGGGCCTTGGTCTCGGCAGGTTAGTCACCATGAGGATGGACAAGAATAGAGTCCAAAGTCTTTATTGTCTCCTTCACAGTTTGTGTCTTGTCATAGTCTGATCCAGTCTCCTCAGGCAGATTGCCAGTCTGCCAGTCTGAACCAGTCTGTCTGAGTCTGACTTTGTCACCAGTTCTTAAATACTCTGTTACAATTACATCATTACAGTATACTGAGTATAAGCCAATCTAGAGTGATTATATCATTATATCAAATTAGAGTAGTGATTATATCATTATATCATTCTAGATATATGTGAACTAGAGAACCATTATCTCATCAATTCTACTAAGTTAACACCTCCAGAGTTCCGGCCCTCTACAATAGGATTTATGAAAGAATGGAGGACAGAGTAAGAAATAGAGCTGGAAAGGTAGATTGGGGTCAGATTATGGAAGTTCATTAATGATAGACTAAAGAGTTGTATAATTCAAGGTGGTTCCTTGTAGAAAAGGGGCTGTAGATATGGCTTCAAAAGGACGTGAGATCATCCTGGAGGCATCTTGTACAGAATGAGAGAGTATCAGGATTTTTGTTTCTTGTCTTTCTGGCTCTCTATGTACCTACTCAAGAATTCTGAAGAAAATTCTTCCTGAAACAAAGCTTAGGTATGGCTTATATCCATGATCCCTTCCAGGAGAGATACTTAATATACACAGTTGATACCAGAAATAGAACAACTCATTATTTCCTCCACCTGCAAATAAATGCTTAAAACACAACATGATTATAAACATTAACAAAACCTAAAACAAAAAAACAACTTATAACAATGATTATATTGAACTTTAGAAAATAGAAAATTTACTTTCACTTTAGGTCTGCCTGCCTAAACTATTCACCAAGTCTAGATGCTAAGCCAGTCAAGTACAAGATTTGAGCTTTCTTAGTCATTTTGGTTTTAGTATCTTTTTGGATTGTCATCCAAAGTTGTCATCTCCCCCAAGAAATAGTTTAGTTACAGGGAATATATCCCTGTGAAGATGTGGTACTTGTTCAAAGGCCCAGGGACTCTCAATTCACAAGATAGTCACTGAGAATGGAAAAATATCTCAAGATCATTATATATTGCAGCTGGATGGGGAGGCAAAAACTATTCCTCCTGTCTCCTTTGCTGCCTGTGAAAGAGTTAATAGAATTCTAAAACAATAGGTTTAAGAATGGTGGGTTTGGGGCAGTTAGGGGAGGTGGGATGAAGACAAGTAAAAATATAAAAATGGCATTTTGGAAAGATTTGGTATTTAGTAGAATGTAGTAGAAATAGTAGTAGTAGTAGCAGTAGTAATAGTAGCAGTAATAGTTGTAGTAATAGTAGTAGTATAGCTGTAGTAGTAGTAGAAATAGTAGTGGTAATAGCAGTAGTAGTAATAGTACTACTAGTAGTAATAGTAGTAGTAGTAGTAATCATAGTAGTAGCAGTAGTAATAATAGTAATAGTAATAGTAGCAGTAGTAGTAGTAGTAATAGTAGTAGCAGCAGTAGTAATAGTACTAGTAGTAACAGCAATAATAGTAGTAGTAGTAGTAGCAATCGTAACTGTAGTAGTAGCAGTAGTAGTAATAGTATTGGTAGTAGTAGCAGTATTAGTAGTAATAGTAGTAGTAGTAGCAGTAATAGTAGTAAATTGTAATTGTAGTAACAGTAGTAATAGTAATCGTAATCATAGTAGTAGCAGTAGTTGTAGTAATAGTAGTAGCAGCTATAGTAGTAGTAGTAGCAATAACAGTAGTAGTAATAGTAGAAGTAGTAGTAACAGTTGTATTAGCAGTAGTAATAATAGCAGTAGTAGTAGTAGTAGAAGTTGTAGTAGTAATAGTAGCAGCAGCAGTAGTAGTAGTAGTAACAGTAGTAGCAGTAGTAGTACTAGTAGCAGCTATAGTAGTGGCTGTAGTAATAGTCGTAATAGTAATAGTAGTAGTATAGTAGTAGCAGCTATAGCAATAGCTGTAGTAATAGTAATAGTCATAGTAGTAATACTACTAGTAGTAGTAACAATAGTAGTAGTAATAATAGTAGCAGTAGCAGTAGTAATAGTAGATAGAATGAATTGGAGAAATGCAAGAAAGCAAGGATTTTTTTTAAGGAGACCATTTCAGTTCAGATTTGAAGTGATAAAGGCAAGGAATGTGTGGTGGCAACAGGAATGAAAAGGAAAGAATTTAAGCAGGAGATAACACAAAGAAAAAACTGACAGGATTTTTGAATGACTGGATTTGGGGTATAAAAAAGAAGCAACATTTATCTTTGACCATGTCTATTCTCTTTCTCTTTTAAAAATTATTCCTTTTTCCTTTTTTTTCATTGCCTAACGTCTCTTGTACTTTTTTGTTAGGGAGAAAAGAGATTCATTACAACTAATACAAACTAAGGTTTTGGAGGTCTGATTTTCTTTTTTTCCTCACAGAATTATTTTAATTTTTTTAAAAGGTCTGAGGAGGAAAGTCAGTGTTTAGGACAAACATATTAGCACAAACAAATTATGCAATTTTAGGGATTAGCAGTGGGCAACAAGAAATGTTTCGAGGCAGAGCTTTCAAATGAAAATATATAGTCACTTTATGCCTTAAAATGAAGCTACACTGGAGTGTCAGAACACACATTTTTATTTTATATTTAGGTTTTCATCATTTATCTGTTGGAAACATGCACCTTATTTACAAAATTATGTCAGCTCCTTATAAATTTCAGCTATCATTTTCTCTCAAAAATATCACATTTTTTCCTGATCTGTTTCTTTTTCAAAATAGATGCAATGTTTTTATCATGTAAATATTCTTTAAAAATCTAATCAACATAGTTTTCTTCCTTAATTCCTTTTATTTGTTGAATAGCTAAGAATTTTTTCTTATCACTATATATTTTTTCAATATTCATTCCATTTTGATAGGTTTAAAAATATTTAGATAATCCTACTGACACTTATTATAATATGTGGTAAGATTGTTGTTTGAATTTTTTTGGCCATACTGCTATCCAGTTTTCATAAATACATAAGTAATTGTGTCTTTTCTCATATTTTATATTTAATTTATCAGACCAATATTGATCTGTTGCATATTTTGGATTCTAATTCAATGTCATATATTCTGTTTTATTAGTTTATTTTTCTATAGTTTTACCCAGTGTTAGATCATTTTGATATTTGTTGCATTATATTATAATGAGTATAAAAAAACCCTTCCATAATTCCTTTTGATATTTTTGTGAATTTGATATTCCATATAAATTTTGTGGTCACCTTTTGTAATGCTGTGATGTAGGGCACTGCTATTGTGTTTGGTATTGCACTAAATCTACAAACTCATTTGGGTAATAGTGCCATCTTTATTGTATTGATTCAGTTTGAACATTGTCTTGCTTTGGGGCCATGGCTTTTGCTAAATATCAGGGTTAAGCTTGGCTTGAGAAGCTCAGAAAAAAAATGTGGGAAAGAAGAGGTATCAACTAAAAGTTTATAGAGCTAGTGAACTGACTTCACTGTTTGTGAAACCTGAATGGTCTATCAGTGCCATGTCAGAAAACTGAGCTGCTTCCACTTGAATTGTCTTAGGAAGATTCTGAAGATTACTAGCATGATCAGGTACCAGACATCTTTCTTAAATTGACTGCTAATTCTTTAAATTCTCCTACAAAGAATCCAACTCTGATGAGTTGGTTATGTAGCCTGAATGCCATATAAAAGCATATCTAAGAGACTATTTTATGGAGAACTCGCATAAGGTAAATGTTCATACTAGAGATCAGAAGAAACAGTACTCTCAAGTTTTCTCTGAAGAATTTTAGTATCAGTTGTGAGACATAGGAGACATTGGTTCAAGACTGCTCAGCATGGTGAGCCTATATCACAGAAGACTCTATATATTGTATGAAGAAAGCAGAATTGTAGTAGTACAAAAGAAATGTGAGGTGCACAAATTCAGAGATATCTTCATCCCAAATGTTCTAAAAGACTATTTAGGCCCAATATATGGGAGAGCCATCTGAATTTATATTGGATTGATCAACTGAACACATTGTATCTTAATGTCATTGGTGGTCTTAGAAAATGAAGGACAAATTGGTTCAATATTGGTTCAATTTAATCTTGTGCTCTTTTAATTAAATACTTTTACTTCATTTTACTTAATTCATATATTTTTTTTAGATACCCTTTCTAAAGTTGTTTTTATATAGTTCCTTTGTGCATCTAAGCAAGTTAATGTCTAACAATTTTATACATTATAATTTTTATAAATAATTTTTGAAAGAAAGTTTCTTTAAATATTTTCTTTAGATTTTTGGTAGTATATATAGAAATAATAATGAGTTTGGGGATTTACATTCTCTCCTACTATCTTTCAAAATTATATAGATTAACTTTTTTGTTCAGATTTTTATATTTTACCAAATCATGTGCAGGTTGAGCTATTTGATCTCTCTTTTGCTAATGCTTAGTCTCTTTCTCTCTCTCTTTTTTTTAACTTTCCTTATTTCTATAATTAAAATTATAAAATTACATCAAATAGCAATGGCCAGAGTGAAAAATACTGCTTTGCTCTCATAGTCAGAAAATCATGGATTTTTTTTAATCTATTGATTTGAAATAATAAATACTTTTTACTGACAGGTATCATAGTGAAACAGGCAAAAACTGTCCTTGCAGAAAGGAAGACATGGTTTTAAATCCTGCCTTTGACATATACTGTCTGTATGAACATGGCCAAATCATTTCACTTCTTTGCCCTGACTGTTTTAAATGTTTACAGATTTCTTGCTCTCTCTCTCTGTCTCTGCCTGTCTCTGCTTTTCTGTCTTTGTCTCTCTATCTCTCTGTCTGTGTCTTGCTCTGTTACTCTCTCTTTCTTTTATAAAACTTTATTAGTACACTAGTGAGTATAGGAATAAATGGAGTTTTCCATAAAAATGATCAGTAGCATCTATTTAAAACCATCAGCAAGCATCATATATAATAGGTACAAACTAGAACCATTACCAATAAGATAAAGGGTGAAACAAGGCTGCCCACTATCATCATTTCAATTTTGCATTAGAAATGTTAGCTTTGGCAATAAGAGAAGAAAAAGAGATTAAAAGAATTAAAATAGGTAATTGTGAAGACTGAGTTAGCACCCTGGATACCTTAGAATCAGCTGGAGTCAGGATAAGCAAAAGTCCTTGGTCTTTATTCTTGGTCTTTTGGGGGAGCAGTCAGGGGAATGGACACAGAAATCTCCACACCTTCTTTCTCTCTCTCCACTGCCAAAAAGTAATTCTCACTTGTCTTAATCCACCCTCTGTTCCCTCTTACAATTCTCTGTCTACATCCAAAGATTGAGCCAGCACAGAATAGTTGGGCAGGGCCATTCTCCAAGCATATGCTAATAGAATATTGTCCAATTGGTAATTAGCCTTAAGTTCTCGGACCTCAGTGCATCAATTCAGTTTCAGCCCTTTACATGTAATGAGGAAACCAAATTATCACTCTTTGCAGATAATAATGATGGTATACTAGAGAATCACCTAAAAAACTACTAGAAACAATTCACAACTTTAGGAAAGTTTCAGGATACAAAATAAATCTACATAAATCATCAGCATTTTTACATATTACCAACAAGATCCAACAGCAAGAGATACAAAGAGAAATTCCATTTAAAATAACTGTCAATAATATAAACTATTTGAGAGTCTATCTGCCAAGGCAAAGTCAGGAACTATATGAACACAAGTACAAAATACTTTCCATACAAATAAAGTCAGATCTAATCAATTGGAAAAATATCAAGTACTCAAAAAATAAAATATAATAAAATGACAATACTACTTAAATTAATCTACTTATTTAGTGCCATACCAATCAAACTCCCAAGAAATTATTTTACAGATCTAGAAAAAATATAACAAAGTTCATCTGGAAGAACAAAAGATCAATAATTTCAAGGGAATTGCAAATGAAGGTGGCCTAGCTGTGCCAGACCTAAAATTATATTATAAAGCAATAGTCACCAAAACCATTTGGTCTTGATTAAGAAACAGCGTAGTTGATCAGTGGAATAGGTTAGGTTCACAGGACAAAATAGTCAATGACTATAGTATTGTTTGTATTTGACAAACTCCAAGACCCCAGATTTTGGGATAAGAACTCACTATTTGACAAAAACTTCTGGGATAGTTGAAAACGAGTGTGGCAGAAACTAGGCATTGACCCACACCTAACATTGTATACCACTATAAGGTCAAAATGGGTTCATGATTTAGACATAAAGAATGATATTATAAACAAAGTAGAAGAACATAGGATAGTTTACCTCTCAGACCTGTGGAGAAGGAAGGAATTTGTGTCCAAAGAACTGGAACTCATAATTGAACACCAGATAGAAAATTTTGATTATATTAAGTTAAAAAGTTTATGTACAAACAAAATGAATGCAAATAAGATTAGAAAGGAAGCAATAAACTGGGAAAACATTTTTTACATTCAAGGTTTCTGATAAAGGGCTCATTCCTAAAATATATAGAGAATGGACTAAAATTTACAAGAATTCAAGCCATTCTCCAATTGATAAATGGTCAAAGGATATGACAATTTTCAGATGAAGAAATTGAAACCAATTCTTGTTATATGCTCTAAATCACTATAGATCAAAGAAATGCAAATTAAGACAATTGTGAAATACTGCCACACACCTCTCAGATGGCCAAGATGACAGTAAATAATAATGATGAATGTTGGAGGAGATGTAAGAAAACTGGGTCACTGATATATTGTTGGTGGAACTGTGAAGGGATCCAACCATTCTGGAGAGAAATTTGGAACTATGCTCAGAAAGTTATCAAACTGTGCCCTTTAATCTAGCAGTATTTCTCCTGGGCTTTATATTCCAAAGAGATCTTAAGGGTGAGAAAGGGACCCACATGTGCAAAAATATTTGTATCAGCCCTTTTTGTAGTGGCAAGAAAATGGAAACTGAGTGGATCCCCATAAGTTAGAGAATGGCTGAATAAGTTGTGGTATATGAATGTTATAGAATATTATTGTTCTATAAGAAATGATCAGCAGGATGATTGCAGATATGCCTGGAGAGACTTTCTGATGCTAAGTGAAATGAGCAGAACCAGGAGATCATTTGTATATGGCAACAAGATTATATGATGATCAATTCTGATGGATGTAACTCTTTCCAATAATGAGATGATTTAAGCCATTTCTACTGATCTTGTGATGATGAGAGCCATCTACAACCAGAAAGAGGACTGTGGGAACTGAAAGTGGATTAGAACATAGCATTTTCACTCTTTTTTGATTTGCTTGAATTTTATTTTCTTTCTCATTTAAAAATTTTTTTTTAATCTGATTTTTCTTGTGCAGCAAAATAAATGTATAAATATATATGTCTATATTGGATTTGACATATATTTTTACAATGTTTAATATATATTGTATTATATGCCATCTAGGGGAGGGGACGAGGGAAAAGGGAGGAAATTGGAATATAAGGTTTTTCAAGAGTCAGTGTTGAGAAATTATCTCTACATATGCTTTGAAAATTAAAAACAATGAAAAAAGACAAAAAATAAAGATGGTTTGCTAAGATATAATTTTAAAAACCCAAAACTTTATTAGTAAGACAAGTTTCCATATTCTGAATCCAGAAAATAATACATATACACAAAACTCCAACAATTTTTTAAAAATCATGGTGATAAGAAAAGGGACCAGATCAATGATATAAAAATCTCATTTAGGAAAAATATTTTATCTCCTAAAATTTTAGGTCTTTTAAAACATAAATGGATGTTTTACTTTTCTAAACCATTTTTCCTGAACTTAATAACATAATAAAATTAAAAATAATTTTCCTTTCTTATATGCTTCATTACATTGTTTTTTTAATGTTAAGCCATAAGAAGAAAGTATTGAATTTCTTTATAGCCCAAATGAAATAGATGATATATATATATATATTAAAGGAATTAAAAGAGGAAAATAAATGAAAATATACCACATACAAATAGGGAATGGACAAGAAAGTCCTAAATTCAAAGTTAGCCTCAGATACTAACAGTATATGAATGCTTATTTCCTTCTTTTCCTTATTCTTCTTCCCACAAGGTTCTGAAAAGCCATGCCAGTAAAGGGTACACATTTGCAGGCTCTCCCGTGCTCTAAAGGCTTAAAGTATGGTCTTTGTAACAAATGAATCTATTTCCTTGGGACCATTTAATTCATGTGCCCCAGAACTATATCCCACAATGTCTCACTCCTGATATACTTAATCTTACCATTGTATCCTAACAATAGCAACAGCCACAACAAGAGCAATTTCTGCTTAATTAACAAACTTCCTTATATCTTAACTCTTTTCTTTTATTTTCCTTTTTGCTTTTTCCATTTTCCAGTACTTCCTGAGAACTTACTCCCTTCCAATAACCCTGCTTCCTTGGCTATCCTTTCCAACGTTGGCTATATTTTCTCTTGTATCTCTTGTAAGCTACTTTTGATAAGGGAGTTTGAGTAATCTTTGCTCCCACTGACATTTCTAGTCCTCCCCTCTACTATCATCACTTCTCCTTCTAGGTTCCTACTAGAACCTAGCTTTATTTATTACCCCAAATCCTTAGGTCTTCCATTCACAGATTGTATTTTTTTTTTTTTTTTTTTTTAGTAAATAAAAGGTAATATATTCCCTGCCTTATTTCTCACCATCCTTAATGACTGAATGGGCATTGCCTCAGTCAAACTGAGACCTGGAAAAAAATATTAGCTTAAAAAAGTTGATCCAGATCCATCTCCAGCCATTCTGATTTATATCTTGCTACTAGATCCTAGATGGATGTCTCTGGAGGAGAATGTGAGGTTAGTAACTTTGTATGATATTCCCTCACTTAAATCCAATTCAGTTGCATATCATGGCACCATCTCTCTATTGTCATGATCCTCTTCAAGAAGAACAAAGAACAATAACTGTTCAAATTTATCACCTGATCTTATGTTGGCTGTTATCTATCAACGCTGAAGACACTATTTTTCTTTTCTTAATAAATGTAATGCCTAGTTTAGTTGGGTTTGTTTGTTTTTTTTCCCCATCCCAACTACTGCGTTTATTCCTATACATATGCTCCTGGACAAAGCTGAAGGAAATCAAGAAAAATCATATCAACTCAAGCCATGACATATTTATCATCTCATATCACTACATCAAATGAATTGTTCTTATTCCTCCCTAATTGTTTCTCTATCCCACTCACAACAATTATTCTAAACCTTTTCACGTCTCCTCAAGCTTTCCATGGTACCCACTTCACTTACCCTCTTAGCTCAGAATTCCCCTCAAACTTCACTGAAATAACTATAACTGAAAATGTCTTCCATTCTCCTAGTCTCATATCCCTTTGACATCATCTCCTACTACTTCTTTATTTCTACTTGCTGATGAAGAATTTTAATCAAGCCATCTATACGAACCATGTACTATCCTGCCTTTCCCAGCAAATTATATTCCTACTAATTTCTTTCTTTCATATCCTCAATATTTACTATTAGCTCTTTCAAAATTGCCAACAAATACACCTGTCTTTTCTATGCTTGACATTTTTACTTTTTTTTTTTTTTTTTTACCATTCTTGTTAATAATTACCCTGTATCTTTGCTGTTCATCCAACTAATTTCTTTTAAGAACTAATCTGTACTTGTTTCTTCCACTTCATTGTCTCTTGCCAATTTTATTATGTTTTCAATAACAAATTCCCTCCACTTCTACTCACTTTATTGAGAAGCAAAGTCCATTATAAACACACATGCATATAGTCAAGCAAAATAAATACAATATCCGTAAACAAAAGGAAAAGGAAAAGAAAATATATTTCAGTCTGCATTCTGAGTCCATTCCACTTCTCGATCTGAAAGTTGATAGCACCTTATATTATCAGCCTTTTGGAACAGTGATTAGTCAAAAGTTTTTTAGAACTATGTATTTTTTACAACATTGTATAAATTGTTTTACTGGTTCTGCTCATTTAATACTGCATCACTCCAAGTCTTCCCAGATTTTTTTTTAAGCCATCCCCATCATTACTTCTTATAGCACACTAATATTCTATTGCATTCATTATCAGGCATTTCCCAATTGATTGGCATTTATTTTTTCCTTCAAAGGTCCTTTATTAAATGTAATTTTTATGGTTGGAAAAAGATGAATTTAATGTTTTAGATTTTCTGCATTTCTTTGTGAGATTTTATTTTATAATACATGTTTTGTTGTTATGTGAAAATGCCATCTGCAGTTGAGAAATGGATATTCAATATTCTCCAGAGGTTTATCATATTTAACTTTTCTAAAATTATGTTTATTTGATTATCTTCTTTTTTTCTTACTTTACATTAAGATTTATGTTGGGTCAAGAAGGGTAAATTGAGATCCCCCACTATCATAATTTGATTCTCTATTTCTCTTTATAGATCATTTAACTTTACTTTCAAGAATTTAGATGCTATTCTTTGGTGCCTCTATATCTATCTGTATATCTATCTATCTATCTATCTATCTATCTATCTATCTATCTATCTATCTATCTAGTGTTATTATTAATTCATTGTCTATGATATCTTTTAGCAGAATACAGTTTTCCTGTTTATTTTAATTAGATCTATTTTTATTTTTACTTATCTAATTTCATGATTACTACCCTTGTCTTTTTTATTGCAACTTAAACACAATAAATTCTGCTCCAACTTTTTACCTCAACTTATAAACTACACGAATTTTACTCTAGTAGTTTCTTTGTTGGTCCTTCATAATCTTTTTTTACTACTGTCACATTTATGCCAGAAAAGTGTAAAATTGAGACAGTATTCTTTTCAAAAAGATTTTTGGCTTTTATTTTATAAGCTTAAGGATTTAGAAAGACAGTTGCCTTCTTCACTTCTAAATACCTGGGCTACTTGACCGGCTGCTCTCCTTAGGAGATTATCACAGTGTTTTCTATACAGCTAATGTCTACATCAGGTCAACACATAGGCACTAAATATAACTTACTTTGGGTTTGACAAAGTTTTGACAACTTAGTTTTCATTTCTAATCAAACCTCTTCTATTTTATAGGTGAATCCATTCCATTTATATTCACAATTATGGTTACTATTTATGTTTCCATCCATTCTCTTATCTTTCTACTCCCATCCCCAACTTTTTCTTATTTAACATCTGTTTTTTTTTCTTACTGCTGCCTTTCTTAATGTACCATTTCTCTTATTTCCTTTCCCTTTCTCTAAGTTCCTTTCTCTATTACTTTTCTGCTAGTTAAGATAAATTTCCGAAGCCAATTATTTGTGTATACTTATTCTTTCCTATTTTAACCAGTTCATGAAAATGAGGTTTAAACATCAGATACTTTTCCCCTTCACTATCCTCTTCATTATATAAATTATTCCTGTGAGGTCCATATATGTGAGATAATTTCTGTAATTCTTTCTCTTCCTTTCATCTCTCTCAATGTGCTCCTCTTTCCTACCTTTTGATCTTATTTTGAATCACTCAAATATAATAGAATCATATCTAGACCATCTGTTTAATTAGACTTCCTCTAAGACCTTGTTAATGATAATATTCTCAGGAGTTACATATATGTGTAATGCAATAATGTAAACAGTTTAACCTTGTTTAATCCTCCCTTATTTTTCCTCACTTATGTTTACCTTTTTATACTTCCTATGTTTGAATGTTCAGTTTTCTATTCAGCTCTCATTTTTTTTATGAAGGATACTTAAATGTCCTTTATTTTATTAAAAATCTATTCTCCCTTGTTTTCCAGGTAGTATATTTTTTATTGTAAATTTAGATCTTTTTGGCTACTCTCTTATTTCTTTATAGTTTTGGCTGCTAAATTGTTGCTCTGGGGTATTTAAATTCTTTTTTTTCTGACTGCTTTCAGTATTTTCTCCTTGATCTTAGAGGTCTGGATTTTGACTATACATTCCTAAGGAATTTTCTTTTGGGGGTTTCTTTTGGGTGTGACTAATGGATTCTTTCAATTTTTACTTTGCCTTCTGGTTTGAAGATATCTGGGCAGTTTTCTTTTATGATTTCTTGAAAAATTGTATCTAGGTTATTTTTCTATTCATGACTTTTAGGTAGTTCAATGCTCTTATCCTTTCTTTAATTCTTCTAGGAATTTTTATTGGGTTTGTATCCAAACTGCATTTTTCTTGGATGTTCCTTTCATGTTTTCCTTACTCTAGCCAGCACCTTATATACTGCTTCACCTTGTTGCTTCTAGAGTATATCTGTATATCTAGCTCTATTCTCTCTCCTAAGCTCCAGTATTTTGAAAGTATTATTCTTCTTCTAGTCACCAAGATATACAATCTTGTCTTTTTTGAATCCTCTAACTCACTCTACATATCCTGCATACTTTTCAATATTATCATTTCTATTTTCACAACACGTCTCATAGTCTCTCTAGTCACACAACAATTACTATGATTCAGATTTTCATTACTTTTTGCCTGGACTATTGTATCAGCTTTATAATGGATCTCCCTGCCTCAATTCTTATATCTCCATGTTGCTTCTAAAATGATTTTAAAAAATAAAGCATAGATCTGACAGATAAATAAGTATATATAAGGTACATACAAATTAGTTTGAAGATATTCTCAGAGGGAAGGCTCGAGCAACTAAGGAGGCTTCTGTTTGCAGTTGATATTTGGGTGGATTTTTGAAGGAAGCCAAGGATTCAAAGAGAAGAGGAGAAAAAGCATACCGGATATGAAGTATAACCAGTAGAAAGTCAGAGTTGGGAAGCAGAGTATCATTGCAAAGATAGGTTAATATAGTTGGATGATAGAGTCCTTGGAGGAGCCTAAAATGCAAGATGACTGGAAAAGTAGAAATGGGTGAAGTTCTAAATTAATTGAGAGCAGGGACTATTTTTGTTTTTTTGCCCTTCCATAGCTTAGCATAATGCTTATCAGAGAGTAAAAGTTTAATGTATGCTTATTCATTGAATGGTATATTGGCCTAATTATCCTTAAATTGAAGTGGGGGGGAACTGTTTCCTTTAAAATTAAATTGTTTCCTCCTTTTGGTCTGAAAGATTAAGATCTCCCAGGCTCCAAGGAGTCTAGAGAGAGGGCCCATCCTCCCAGGATGAGAGAAGCAACACTATTCAAGGGCAAATCAACTCCCATTGATCTTTTTGAAATTCTAAATTCTCATTCAATTGAGAAATCCTGGTCTGATCAGCTCAGGTTGTCCCAGCCCCCCACCAAGAGCTACCCATATAACAAATTTCCTTAAACTCACTCCTTGCAGAAGCCCAAGCAGTTTGCTAGGATCCTGCTCACTGAGAAGGTATTCTCTTCTCAGTGTCAGACTCCATTTCCCTAATAGGACTTTGCCACTATAGAAGTCAGTCTCTTAGCAAATTGGTTTCTATCCATCAATAAACTTTAATTTTTGCCATTTATATTTTGGCATAAGTTCACTTTGAACCTGCAGGCCGACCAAAAGAGGATTTAACAAGTCTCTTATTGCCACTAGCCTCATCACCACTGGGAATTGAGGGCATATAAACTTCATCATTTTGGTTCCTTGACCACCAGGAAAACCCAGAAATCTGGACAAGGTAAAAAAACTTTTTTTCTATTCTATAGTTAAGACACTCAAACACCCAGATAGGTTTGAGTGGTCAGGAGCCCCAGGCTTGAGCAGAATTCTTTTGGGGATTCTTCATGGAATTCCTGTGTTCTGACAAAAGTAGCATTTTGTTATTAGCTTCCTTTCTAGAGATGTCTAGAGATGGATGAGGAGCTATAGAATTGGGGAAACTAAGGTTTTTTCCTGGCAAAAATGAGACAACCCCCCCCTGCTTCTAAAAATCCTTCCTTAAGCAGAGACCAATTTGGCTTGAAAAAAAAAATCCCCAAACTGGAAAGCTTTAGATGCTTAGATTTGCTGGAAGGGAATCACACTGCCTCCATCCAGCCCCTCTAGAGACTAAGGAGCCTTCCTTTGCATCTCAATGCACTCCTAAATCCCTTTTTCTGCCACCTGAGCTGAATCCTGGAACTTCTAGCTTTTTGCAGGATTCTGATTTTAAGCTCTGCCCTCAGTCAGAAACAAGGAGACACTCCAAGAGGAAGTGCCTCTTTCAAAGCTGAGTCCCCCATCTCCAGACGGAGGAGAAACCTGGCCATTACTCTGGGGACCCCACCCAACTTTTTCAGGGGTTCAAGGCCAACACTCTCCTTGCTCTGTCCTGGGGAGATACACAGAGGAACCTGGAGAAGCCCTCAAGCTTCTCCCACTCTGCAATTACATACAGCTATTGGAGGCTTTAATGACAGGAATCAGGCTTTAGCTGAGGAGAAAGGTCACAGAATGAAAGTGAGATTTGGAGGTATTTCTCTCCTCTTGGCTGCTATCCCACTGGGAACTATGGAGGTCCATGCTTTTCTGAATTTGAGCAGGAAGAGCACTGGAGAGATTGCCCACAGGGGTTGAGCCATCTCCCTCAATGTCCTGCCCTCTGGCAGGAGATTGGGCCTTAGTTGAGCTCCCACTCCCTCCAGTTACAACTCGGCATCGTAATGCCTAACCCTTGTTATTCCCGGAAGTGGGCAAGAACATTGCATTTCTTTCTCCTTCACTCTCTGTAACTCTGATCTCTTCTTCCCCACCCCCACCCTCCCCATAGAGTGGGGATTACAGAGGAACCCAAGACCTGTCTCAGACTTCTCCTCGGCCTTTGCCGGCTTGGTAACCTGTCATTTAAATTCTCTTATTCTGCTCCCTTCTTGGGGTACTATTTAGTGGTGAGATTTGGCACTCAATCTTATCTTTTCAGACCTCCAGAAAAATTTTTTCAGCAACAAACTTTTAGTAGGCCTTGAGAAGTTTACAGCAATCTGGACAAGCAGGGCCACATCCATCCCAGACCCCTTGTCCATCTCTTAAAGGAGCCACAGCTTCCAGCCCTCTCAGAAAGCATGCTTACCCCGTACATTTTAAAACTGGACTTGGTTTCCCCAGTTAGAGCAGTGACTGTCACAGCCCTTTTAATTGAAGAAGCCTCAAAACTAACTTTGGGACAGCCATTAGAGGTTTTAACTCCCAAGCACTTTAGAAGTCAAAAGACAGCAGTGGCTTGGTGGGAGAACTAATAGATATCAAGGTCTCCTACCTGACCTGACTTCCTGGGTGCTTCACACTCTTGACCCTGCTACTGCTCCCTGAAAATGGGGATATAAAGGCAGGCTATTCTGTGGTGACTCTCACTGGCAGCCTAGAGGCCTAAACCATTGCCTCCTGGGACCTCTGTCTTAACTAGAGCTTTGGAATGTGAAAGGAAATGAGAGTAGACACTTATACTGACTCCACTCCTATTAAACATGCAGGAGAAGTCCTGCAGCTGTTGCAAACTGTCCATGAAATCCCTCAACTTACTGAAAAAACCCTTGTAGAAGAAAAGGAGTTCATCCCTTCTCCTTCTGGTTTCACCAGGCCTGCCCAATTTGTGCCTAAGTGAATCCTGAGGGAGCTGTTATAACCCCCTCCCTCCTGAAGCCAGTTCCCACATATCCAGATGGAGAGTGCAGGGGATTCCAAACTGCTTTCAGTTTTTTGCTAACACTTCTGAGAGCCTCAGGGCACTTGCTAAGCTCTTTGCAGCGAGACAAACAGTCCTGCTTTTACTTCACAGTTATTTCAGAATTTTCCTGTGAATACTCTGGAGAAAGAAGGGTAGAATGGACCTGCTCCTTCTTTCCCTCACTTTCACTCTAATACCTAACTTTCTCACTCAAAGATGGGAACTTTTTGCTCCTAGCATTTTGTCTCCTATTTTTCTTGATTGGCATTCTATGCCCCTGCCAGTAATTACTTTCCTCCTTAATTATTTTCATTTAGGAAGCTTTGTGGACAGTGGGGGCATTCGGTACTGTTAGGCGGGCTATCAGTATTCTTAAGGCAGCCCACAGATGGGACCTAATGCATTTTTTTGCAAAAGACCCCATTCCCAAAGTCACCATCTCAACTCTGGATGACACCCCATTACTAATCTATTCCTGAGATCTGGTTCTTCTAGGCTTCAAGCTGTGAATTTTCAATTGCCCTCCAGCCTGCAGACTGGGATAGACTGGGGCAGCACTCCTTAGATGCCCTGCTGCTGTCTTCAGGTCTCACACCTTCCCTCCTGGCTTGAACCCCCCAGTGTCTCTATGACCCTTGTCAGCTTGAAGTAGTTACATGAAGTTTGAGATCTTTGCCCTTTTCCCCAAATGAATTTTGGTGATAACTGCTTGTGGCAGGGGTCCTTTTAAAATTAAATTGTGTTCCCTTTTTGATCTGAGAGATCAGGATCTCCTAGGCTGCAAGGAGTCTGGAGAGAGGACCCATCCTCCTGGGATGAGAGAAATAATGCTATTCAAGGGTAAATCAACTTCTAATAATCTTTTTGAAATTCTAAATTCTCATTCAGTTGAGAAATCCTGGTCTGATCAGCTCAGGCTGTCCCAGCCCCCACCAAGAGCTATTCATATAACAGGTTTCCTTAAACTCACTTCTTGCAGAAGGTCCAGAGCAGCTTGCTAGGACCCTGCCCGCTGAAAAGGTATTCTCTTCTCAGTACAAACTCCATTTCCCTAATAGGACTTTACCACTATAGAAGTCAATCTCTCAGCAAACTGGTTTCTATCCAACAATAAACTTTCATTTTAATATTTCGGGATAAGTGAATTCTTTCACTTTGAACCTGTGGGCTGACCAAAAGGGGATTTTTAACAACTCTCTTATTGCCACTAACCTCATCACCACTGGGAATTGAGGGGATACAAACTTCATCAAAACGACCCTGAATAATATGCATGGAGAAAATACTTAGGTTTTATAATATAGATCATAGATATAGAGCTGGAAGGGAATATTTAATTTAGTACCTTCATTTTACAGGTGAGGAAATTGAAAAAATTGTTCAAGCTTACACAAATAGTAAATAGTACAGCTGGGTTTTGAACCCTCCTCTTACCACAAATGGTGCTTGCTCAGTGAATAGAGAGCTGGGCCTGGAATCAGGAAGACCTGAGTTCAAATTTGACCTCAGACACTAGCTGTGTGACTCTGGACAAGTTATTTTATTTTTTAGAATGTCACTGAAGATTTTTTAAGATTTATTTTATTTATTTACTGTTTTCCCCCCGTTACATTCAAAACAAAAAATTTTTACATTTGTTTTTAAAATTTTTGAGTTCTAGATTCTCTCACTAGATTATCCCCACTCACAATTAAGAAACCACTTGTGAAGTTATGCAGAACATTTCTATAAAAGTCAAGTTGTGAAAAACCATAAATCTCCCACCTTAATGGAGATAAAAACCCTCAAGAAACTATTTTCTTTTAAAAAGAGACATAGAGAGAGAAAGAAAGAATGCTTCAATCTGTATTCAGACACAATCAGTCTCTTTGCAGAGTTTTTTTTGATAAGTCCTTCAGAGAAGTCATGGATGATTGTACTACTGAGAATAGAAGTCATTCTTATCTGGTCATCCCAGAACATTGCTATTACTTTGTATACAGTACATTTCACTTAAATTCATAGAGGACTTTCCAGGTTTTTTTTTTTTCCTGAGAGCATCCTGCTCATTATTTCCCATAGAACAATGATATTCTATCGTAAACACACACCATAGTTTATTGATCCATTCCCTAATTGGTGGGCATACTCTCAATTTCCAATTTTTCTGGGTAAGTTATTTTAACAGTGCTGTAATGTGCTTAAAACAGTGCTTAAAACATTAGGTGGCAATTTCTGTGTTATCCACTTCAGGTTATTTGTCTGCTGAACTTCTTCTACTGTTTATGAATACTTTATTTTGTTTTGAATTGTCTTAAACATAAGTTTTCTGGAAGCAGGTGAAATTTAGAAAAAAGTAAATTTGAGTACTCTAGACCTTTGTTCATTGATGTACAGGCTAATTTGCTGGATGATATTTGGATATTGTTTAGTTACTAGCCAGTGAAGGAAAGGTTGAGTTACCAATGAGAGTTCTAAAGAATTGGGTGACCTATGAACTTTGAGGAAGTCTCATAAGCTAACTAATCAATTAAATACTTATTAAATGCCTATTGTATGCCAGATATTAGTAGGTGCTTGGGGATACAAATACAAAAGTGAGACAATTCCTGTCTTCAAGGAATTTACCATCAGCTAATGGAAAGGTTTTACAATAGTTTTTGAAGGGAAATTGGATACAACAAGATTAAATATTTGAACTCATTCAATAAAATTAATTCCTTCAAATCTTAGATTTTGTATTAACATTTCAGAAACAGAACATTTTTCTTACATCTTTAAACATTACATTAGTCTGTCATTATTTTTTTTGGGGGGGTAATTAATCTCACGATGGCAAATCTTGTTCAAGATAATTCAAATGCAGCAGCAAACTTATACAAGATTCATGTATCTGTGGATGTATTTTGGGAGAGTAGATAATAGGATAATAGGGTATCTGGTAATGGCCAAATTGTTTATATGGAAAATTTTGTTATATTTTGTGTTGTCTGAAAACAAAATATAATGTTCGTACTTTAATACAAATATTATCATATAAGAGGAATTCAGACACATGATTTGTGTAACATATTGACATAAAAAAGTAGAAGAATAGAAAGGAAATAAATTGTATTAAGGACAAGAAAGCTGACCTCTTGTTGTTTATATTGTTTGAATTGGGAAAATTTACAAAATTTCAATAAAACACATGCTAGAGAACTTAGTGAACTTAACATAATATAGATTTCCCAGACATTAAAAACAAAACAAAACAAAACAAAAATGAACTTTGTAGTTTTCATTCTCTACTTAAATCTCTTTGAGTCTCTTGGATCTGTAATCCACTTTATATTTTCATATCCCCTTTCAGGGCTGTCCTTTATGACCTCAAATAAAGTCCTACCATTTGTTATACCCTTGACATGTTATAGAAGAGCAGGAAGGAGACTTAAGGCTAAAGACTTAAAAGCTGTTCACAGTGTCTCACAAGTGCTTTATAAAACAAAGGTGTTCAAATGTTTGCTGTACAATTTAATAACATAACCTTCTATTATAAAACACCAGATCTGAACCTTGGGATTCAATCAATCAATAAACAATCATTAATTGTCTATTATGTATCAGGCATTGTTATAAGTGCTGGAAAATAAAAATGACAAAAGAGTTCCTAATTTCAAGAAATTTATAGTTCAATAAGGGAGACAACATGCAAAAAATCTATCTATCTATCTATCTATCTATCTATCTATCTATCTATCTATCTATCTATCTATCCAAATTGGCGACACTAGAATTAGAGATAATTGGAAAAGGCTTTCATAGAACAGGGGTAGGGAACCCTTTTTTTTCTGCCAAGTGACATTTGGATATTTATAATATCATTTGCAGGCCATACAAAATTATCAATTTATAAAATTCAAGCAGAGGGAAATTGTTGCACCTAGCTTTCAACTCATCTGTTGTTGCCAATGAAGGAGACAACATGCAAAAACCCCAAGATATGGGGGTAGGTAGGTGGCACAGTGGATAGAGTATCATCCCTGAAGTCGGGACAGACCTGAGCTCAAATCTGGCTTCAGACACTTAACACTTCCTAGCTGTGTGATCCTGGGCAAGTCAGTTAACCCCAATTGTCTCAGCAAAAAACAAAAACAAAAAACCAAAAAACACCACAACCCAAGATATATCTATATGCTTATCTCTCTATCATCTATCCATCTACCTATCTATCTATCCATCCATCCTTTAGGTAAATAGGAGATAACCAAATTGGAGACAATAGAATTGCGGAAAATTGGGAAAGGTTTTCTGTAGAACAGGGGTAGGGAATCTTTTTTTCTGCCAAGGGACATTTGGATAGTTATAGTATCATTTGCAGGCCATACAAAATTATCAACTTATAAAATTCAAGCAGAGGGAGGTTGTTGTATCTAGCTTTCAACTCATCATTATCTGTTGTTGCCAATGATGGAGACAACATGCAAAAAAACCCCAAAATATGGGGGTATCTAGGTGGTGCAGTGGGTAGAGCACCAGCCCTGAAGTCAGAACCCCAATTGTCTCAGCAAAAAAAAAAAACAAAAACAAAAAACCAAAAAACACCAAAACCTAAGATATATCTATATGTTTATCTATCATCTATCTACCTATCTATCTATCCATCCATCTATTAGGTAAATAGGAGATAACCAAATTGGAGCACTAGAATTGGGAAAAATTGGGAAAGGCTTTCTTTAGAACAGGGGTAGGGAACCTTTTTTACTGCCAAAGACCATTTGGATATTTATAATATAATTTGCAAACCATACAAAATTATCAATTTATAAAATTCAAGCAGAAGAAGGTTGTTGTACCTAACTTTCAACTCATTATTATTTGCTGTTGGTTTGAGGGAAATCAGAAAAGCCAGGAGGCAGAGATGGAGGAGAGAATTCCAAATATAAGCGAAAGCCAATGGAAATGCCTGGAATGATAGATGGAGTGTCTCATGTGAGGAATAGTAAAGAGGCTAGTGTCGCCTCATGGAAGAGTACATGATGTAAGAAGACTAGAAAAGTAGAAAGGATATATGTGAACTTTGAGTGCCAGAAGGAAGATTTTATATTTGATTCTAGAGCAATATCAGAGTGAGGAAGTATTAGGATCTCTTGAGAAGGGAGAGCCATGATTAGACCCAAATTTTAGGCAACTGAATGGAGAATGGACTGGAATAGAAAGAGACTAGTGTCAGGGAGATCAAGCAGCAGGCTATTGCATCAGTCCAGGGATGAAGCAATGGGAAGAAATTAGCTATAAAAAGAAGAAATATGGGACCATAGCTAGTGAAAATGGAGCAAGGGAGGTTTTTTTTTTTTTTTTTTTGAGATTGGGAGAGATCCAGGCATGTTTGCAGGCAATTGGTTGGTTGGTTGTTGTCCTTCATTTTCAAATAGAACCAAAAAGACATCACTATGTTAGAATTGAGTTATAGTGTGTCCAACTGTGGCTGATCAGATGAATACAAGCTCGGAATGCTCTGTCCCAGGTTGGACATAAATAGTCCTTCTGAACATTGGGGTAGATTCTCTAACTTTGTGCATCTCTTATTTCTTTTGATCTATGTTGTCAGTCTTGTGCCAGTGTCTACCATGTCATACAACTGATTCTAAAGTTCTTACAAGAGACCTTAAGAGTGTCCTTGTATTGCTTTTTTCTGGCCACCTTGTGGGCACTTGTCCTATATGAGTTCTCCATAAAATAATTTTTTTTGGCAAGTCTAATTTGGCATTCAAAAAGTGTGGCCACCCGCAACGAAGGTGTACACTGCAGCAGAGTTGGAATGCCGGCAGTTTAGTTTGAGAAAGGACCTCAGTATCTGAAATCTTTTTACTGACAGGTAATCTTCAGAATCTTCCTGGGACAATTCAAATGGAAGTTTCAGTTTCCTGGCATGGGGGTGGTACACTGTCCAGCGAGACATCAGCAATGAGGTCAGAACAGCTTTGTAGACCTTGTTTGGTAGTCAGTCTAATACCTCACCTCTCCCATAATTTCCTCTGTCTTTGAAGATAGTAGGAAAGCTGCTTAACAGGCAGAGGGAGATTAATGATAAATGAAAGAGTGGGGATGATAGAGAAAGCAACCTGCTGGATGGGGATGGAATTGAATAGGATCACTTGTGAACGCAAAGGAGTTTGTCTTGGCAAAGAAAAGGACCATTTCTTTGTGTGGGACAACAGTGAAGACTGTTGTGTGTAGTGGCTGTAGATATATGAGTAAAGTTGTAGTGGCTGAAGATATATGAGTAAAGTTAAATAAGGAGGAATGAAGAAGTTCTAAGTGAACAGCTCCAGTTTTTCCAGTAAAATATAATGTAATATTTTCAGTAGAGAAGGTAGGTAAAAAGGGAGAAAAGAAAAATTTGAGGAGGGATGAAAGAGTATGAAAAAAACTATTATGATGAGTAGGACAGTAAGCTAATTAGAGAGGGATTAAAAAGATTGCCCTGATTCAGTGAGGGCCCAGTTGAGATAGACTACATTTCATAAATTTATGTTAGATGCTGTCAGCTTGGCTTCCAGATTTCCTCTAGATTTTGATTTTCATAAAATTCATAGAAACTTGTTTATGAATCTACTAAGACTTCCTACACACAGTTTCTAAAATATATATATATATATTTTTTTTTTTTAAATCAGATATTCAGATGGCATGTAAACCTGAATGGAGATTAGAGTAGATTTCATATTATCTTTATGTAATCATTGTATAAATAATTTAAAAAAGGGAAGGCAAGGGAATTTTTTTGTCAACTTGAGCTATAATTAACCAGAATCCTTACATGGAGAGGTTCAGTACATTATAAGCATTGATTATAAACTCAGATGGAGGTAAGCAGTTACTATATGTCACATTGTATGGTACTCTATGGTTTACGAAGTACTTTTCTCATAATAACATTATGATACTTAAAAAATTATGAATATAAGATGTGAATGAACTAAATAAGATCTTTGCTATTTTGAAAATACATGCCTGAGGTTCCACTGATACTTTCTTTCTCTGTGTATTTGTTTTTTCCTGTCATATCTCCTGTCCTGGAAAGGCAGGTAGCAGAATGCTAATAGACTGGGCATTGGACTTAGAATCAGGAAAATCTGGGTTCAAACATTTGGCAAGTAATTTAATTCCTCTGTGCTTCAGTTCCCTTATTTGTAAAATGAGGGAATTGGACTCAGTGTCCTCTTAAGATCCCTTCAGGATCCAAAGCTAAGATTCTCTCTTCTTTGCACTGTGCTTCTTTGTACTGTTTTAAGTGTTCCTCAATATTGAGTTTTAGAACTATGACAGACTTTAAATATAATTTGTCATAATTCATTTTACAGATGAGAAAGCTAAGTCCCCAAGGGTTAAATGACTTTAACAAGTTCATTCAGTTAATAAATGGCAGAGTCAGAATTCAAATTCAGGTCATCTATTCCTTAAAATTAGTTATTGCTGAATGCCTTCTGAGACTACCTCTTCCCACTCAAAAACTGATCATGGCAGTAGTCACAAACCTTGCTAAAGTATTACAAATGCAGATCACAAAAATTTTAAATATAATCCTTTACTTTATTATAACTAGGACAAATCCTGGGCCTGGAAAATCTTGTTACAGGCCTTCTGACCAATTTTCCTCATTAGGATGATGTTCATCTGAAAGGATGGATGAATGAGCCACCTTTGGAAGTTATGATTTGTTTAGAGGTTATGGTGTGACTATTATTTCTACTTTGAGCATGGAAATGTTTTCTTCCTTTCACATAATTGGTCATACAATGATAACATAAATTTTTTTCACTTGGATTATATGTAAATATAAACATCATTCTATTAATTGGTGCTTTTTTCATCCTGACTGGGATATGGGAATGGGGCCTGCCTTACTTTTGTATTTGTATCCCCAGTAGCTAGCATTTACACAACATCCATTATGTGCCAGGTACTGTACTTAGAATTGTATAATTATTATTTCATTTATCTTCATGATAATAGTGGGACATGGGAAACGAAGATAGAGGCTAAGTGACCCATCCAAGGCCATTGGCAAAGAGTCTGATTCTAAATTTGAACTCAGATCTTTCTGACTTTGGGCCTAATGCTATATTTATCATACCTCCCAGCCACTTTGTAATAGGAAGTTAATAAAGACTTTTTGGTTAATTAATTGACTAACCCTTTGCTCAATTTCCTATTGGAATAAGGAGTTAAAAAGTTGAGTGGGTAGATATGTTGTTCATTTTTGTCCAACTCTTTGTGACTCTGTTGACCATACTATCTGTGGAATTTTTTTTTTGGCATTTCTTTCTCCCTTGGATTAAGGCAGACAGAAGTTAATTGATTTTTGCTCAGGGTCACATGACTAGGTTTTCCTGATTATAGGCCCATTGTTCTATCCACTGATCCATTTAGCTGCCTCTATTAGGTGTCTGATTTCTTGTAAATTTAATGGAAGTTAAGGAAAAAGTCAGTGGCTTAAAGCACTTTGCAAGTGATAGGGAGATTTGGGTGAGTTGGAAGACCTGTAATAAGGACTGGCATGTAATTTATGTGACTTTTGAGTTGATAAATTCAGATTTTTGGCTTTTTTCTTCTGCTTATTATATGTTTGAACTTTCGTAGTCTGAAACTTAGAATTTGCTTCTTCCTAGCTATCCTGTCTTGGACTTTGTTAATTCCTGGTGTTGCATCTTCTTTCCATAGATCTTTTCCAGTTGTTAACCTGTCTACAATTTTTTTTAGAATTATATTGTGTTACCACATTCCTGACCACTGTTTGAGCTTACACTCTCTTTCTCCATATCTCCATATCCCCTTTTCAGGCAGTAGGGAGGGTTCATTCAGCACCATGGATATTTCCTAGTTACAGTCAGGCTGTAACTCAGGCCTAGATGGGCCAATTTAATCCCATTGCTATGCCAGAAAATATATTAACTCTAAACTTGGGAAAACTGAGAAGTCTCCCAATAGCAGCTGTCAGAACTCCAGTAGAAATGAGACTGTTCTGGGAGTGAATTAAAGTGGCCACCTGACATGAAAAATATGTCTACCTGTGCTTCTTGAATGAGTCAAGGGGTATAAGCAACCCCTCAGAAGTTCACCAGATGAATAACTGATATTTCTGAAATCAATGCCCATTGAAACTAATTTTTTTTACATTCAGCCTTGGGAATTTCCCTTTGAGCATTTTCAGAGTAGCCTTTTTAATGATCTGATGGGTTAGGCTGCCTCTTGGCCCACATTATAAATCAATCATTCAACAAACATTTATCAAATTCTTACTGTGTTCTAGGCATTTGATTAGATAGAGAGGATGCAAATATAAGAAAAATCACGTTAAAGATTTTATGCTTTACATCACAGGGAACATGCCAGCACTTTCTTGGTGCTGATGGATTGAATGAATGAGACCCAATATATCAATTTATAGAAAGTTTAGCTGAAATGGTCCTAGATATACCTTTGCTTTCCATGTTTCCAGTAAACAATTCTTCCATCCACCCAGGAACTATCTTCCATATTTCACTCTCATATACCTTCTTTGTTGTTGTTATTCAGTAGTTTCAAATCATGTCTGACTTCTTGACCCCATTTTGTGATTTTCTTGGTAAAATCACTGGAGTGTTTTGACATTTATTTCTTCAGCTCATTTTACACATGAAGAACCTGAGCCAAACTGGGTTAAGACTTGCCCATGGTTACATAGGTAGTATGTGTCTAAAGTCAACTTTAAGCTCAGGTCTTCCTGACTCCAGGCCCAGTACACTGCATATGCACTATTTACATAACGACTTGAGTGTAAACCTGCATCTTTAGTACACAAAAATCTGGATGACAATTTGTTGTATCATTTAGAAGGGTCTACTGTAGATAGAAATAATGAAATTAGAAGAAAAATCATGTTTAAGTGTAAAGATAACCCAGTCTGGGGCATGTTGAAATTATGAACATGTTGGGACATTTATGTATAGTTGTCCTGTTGGCAGTGAGAGCTATAGTCTAGATCAAAGAAGATATCTGAATTGAAGATTTGGATTTGGGAATTATCTTCATTTAGATAGTAGTTGAATCCATGAGAATGAATGAATTGTCAAGAGAGAGAGAGAGCACATAGGAAGAAAAGGACCAAAGATAGCCTGGGAGGAAGACTTACAAGGACAAAAAGGGAGCAAATAGAGGTATAAAGTAGGGCAACTAGGTGACACGGTAGATAGAGTACCAATCTAAGAATCAGAAAAGAGAAGGGACAATAAGATCATAAATTTAGAACTGGGAAAAAACCTAGAGTTCATTTAGTCCAACATTCTTATTATATACATTAGTAAATTCATGTCCACAGAGTTTAAATGACTTGCCTAAATTCATCCAGGTAGTAAGCAGTAGAGATGAATTGAAATTCAGGTCCACTGCCTCAAAATCCAACTCCTCATTCTAGTACACTGTTCAATGAGTTCTGGGCACAAATGGTCTGAGGAATAGATAGAAGAGGTTTAGGAAACTTATATTGGATCATATGTCTTAGATTCTGTGCCTTTGATTGTAAGTATGAAGATGACTAGCACAGTACACAAATGTAGTTAATTCTACTGTTAGAGGTAGCCTAGCATAATAGACAGAAAAACCCAGAAAGTTTACTTTTCTAATCTGGCACTTAATACGTGTAACCATGGCAAAGTCACTTCATCCTTTGAAGTTCAGCTTTCTCATAAAACGAGTATAATAATCCTGGAAATTCCCATCCACAGGGCTATGGAGAGATTCAAATAGTTTAAAGTAAACCATTTTGTGAATTTTGCCACCCTATATAAATGTTATTAGTATGATTGTCTCTAGGTTGCTTGTCCATTGCAGAGTTCTGCTTTGATGACTCAAACCCTCCTTTCTCATTGGACTTCACTCTGATTTTCATCCTTAGTTCTTTTCTGTATCTGGTATTTGCTACAAATGTTGATTTTATAGTAACACAAAATGCAATGAGATATCATTTGCTGAAAAAACACTAAATGCTCCCTTAGTGGTTTCAGAGTCGATTCATCTCCCAAAGTACCTAATGTACTCCCAAGAAGGAAATTATACTCTGGTGGAATTTGGCTCACCATAATAAAGTACACTAAACATCCTGGGGTGGTGTATTGTGCTCAAAATGTAAAAGAATTTAGCTGTTTTGGCCTCTTGAAGAGAGAGAGATGACTTTTTCCTCTTTCAGATTTATTTTACATAATCATGTAGCTTGGGATTGTGGCTGCATAGCTGGAGCTTAAATCAGGACTCTGTAGGTTGGGAGTGAGTATTTTTCTTAAACTCAGATTTAGTAGTGACTTTTTTGAATGGGTGTAGAGAAAAGAGCTTTAGAACCACGAGTCCAAGAGAGTAGTGGAGAGAAAACTGGCCCTGGAATCAGAAAGTATGAATGTTGAATCCTGGCTTCTCTATTTACTAGCTATGTGAACTTGGGAAAATAATTTAATTATGACCCATTTCTTCTATAAAATGAAACTAATAATACTGGAATTACCTATATCTCTGGGATTGTAAGGAAAACACTTTTAAAAAAGCCTCAAGAACTATTGGTATGTCAGTGTGCTTTTCTTAATTGTCAATCCTCATCATCATAGTATCCACTGGCTCCTTGGGTACATAAGCAAGAAAGCCCATATATTTTTGAATGTGGCTTAGTTACCACAAATGACAGTCTAGCAATTTATAGATTAATCTGTCTATATTTCTCAGTCACTGGGATGGATTTGAGCAGAGAATGCTCAATTTTGGCATAAACATCATTAGAAAATTGAAGCTCTTAATTGTGGGATCAGATAATTGGACTATTATTATAGTAGCATATGCCATCAATGTGATAACTCTCCTTTAGAATGTGTTCCAGGTCACAACTAATATTAAAGAAGGAACTGTGGTCTTAGATTGTTTTATTAAAATTTAATCATTTTCTCATCACTCTCATCTCTAGGTGCATTTCCATGCATATGAAAAGGCTACGAAAGCAATAAGTTGCTTTAAATGCATACCCTCTCTTCTCTGTCCTGGCCCCCTGTTCCCTTGAAACATGTTTTATTTAAAGACTAAATGCCAAGTTGAGATTAATAAAAGAAGTATTAAAGTTCATTGTGGGTAGTACTAATAAATATCATACTAGTCATGAGTCAGTAGTTGACCCTGTAAAAACAGACACATTTCAAATGCATATGTGAGGGAATTTTATTTCTTACTCTTTTTTGTGCACTAACTTATTTTATTTCTCCTATCCACCTAATATTGTTCAGATTTCTCTTTGTGTGTTGGTTTGAAAGGGTTTTCTGACCTCCTAGGTATTATTTAAAGCTATTCTCGGTTGACTGTAACTAAATGAGGCAGAATCCCTTTTCCCTTATTGGTGGTCTTTAGATCTCCATCCTCCTCATTGATGGTCTTCTTTTAAGGCTTCTCTGGGCCTCATGCTAATTATTGGAGTCTAGATCCTATAGTAAGGGCAATCAGAAGTGCAAAGGTAAATAAAAAAAGGCTGGTAGTATTTCCCTCTCTCCACAAAGGACTCAGTAGAAAGTGCTGACTAAGTATGTGGGGGCACACTATATGAGCACATTTGGAAGAAATGAATGAAATTAAGCTGTTAGAAATCAGATGGACACCTGGTATAAAGAAGAAGAATGATGGATGTGGAGTCAGAATACCTTCCTCTTTCACTTACTACCTAATTGATATTGGCCAAGGGCCTAAGACCATTTCCTGGAGAGACGGGGAGATGTAGGTGAGATTAGTATACCAAGAAGAAATTTAGAAAAATATTACAAGGATTATTAAATGTTGGCAAGAAACTGAATTTTAAAAAGTCATTGCTATTGATGGAAGGTAAGAGGTTCAGAAGAGAAAGATGCATTTAGAAAGTCAACAATTGATTAAGAAAATTGTAAATACAGGAATGATTAACTGTAGACCAAGGATGGAATCATTCTAATGAGATATGGTAAAATTTTATTTGTCTAGAGTCTTAGAAATGCAATTAATAGGGATTTAAATTGAAAAGCTGAGTGTCAGAAGAGAATTGCTAATTAGATCTACCAAACCTATTACCATAGAATATAACAGCTACAATAGGAAGATGAATAGAAAAATAGAGGATCAGTAATTCAGAGGAGATAACATCCAAGAGAAAGTCACCTGCAGTCTCAGATATCTATATAGAAATACAGAAAGCATGGACAAAAATGCAAAGAGAAAATTTTGATTTTGAATCATTTCTGTATTAGGGATGATGTGATTATACAAACTTGAAGCACTAACATGTCTTTCCTGTCTCTTGAGACATAGAGAGGTCATTCCATGTGGAATTGCTATTCCTGAGGATTGGCAAAACTCTCATTGCCTTCCATGATGCTTTTTTTGATACAGAGTTGCTACTTGGCAAATGCAGAAGCAGAGGGGAGCAGGATCCACTTTTAGCTAATTTTATCTTTATAATTTTATTATAAATAAAATAGTTTTTATTTAGCTGTATAATTTACAAGTATTTCATTGTGAGTGAATATGTATGTGACTTTATTGGTGTAGAAAGCTACCCGTAAAATATTCCCTTTGTAAATGCTGATTGGTCCATATCTTGCTGCTTAGAGGCTTAGACTATTGTCTGGGGTATGAAAAGTTCTCAAAAATGATATTCTGAAGATACAAGAAGAAAGTATTTCAAAGAGGTGGAAAGGAAAAGACCTGTATAAAGAGTCCAGTGGGACTGCACAGGGAATTTTTGACCAGTTTAGATTTTCTAAAATTGTATACAGAATATGGAAGTATTCCTTCATTTTGTATAGTCTGGTATATATTCTTCTCCCAGTGTACCTCTTTTTCTCATTAATTAATTACAAATAGATCATCCTGTTATAATCATTCCTCTTTCTCACTCCCTCTTTCAAAAAGATGCCATCCCATCATAGTCAACTCACATTTGCATCCTTTCTTTGTATATATACTTCTTCTAACTGCCCTAATAATTATAAAGTTCTTAGGTGTCACAAATACATCTTCCTATCTATGTATGTAAATAATTTTAACTTTATTGAATCATTTATGATTTCTTTTTTCTGTTTACCTTTTTATTCTTCTCTTGAGTCTCATATTTGAAAATCAAATTTTCTACTCAACTTTGATTAGGACTTGCATTAGGAATGGTTGAAAATCTTCTATTTCATCAAATATCCATCTTTTCCCCTGAAATTTTGCTATGTAGGTAATTCTTGATTGCAATCCCGGCTTTTTTGCTCTCCAGAATATCACCTTCTAAGCCTTCTAATCCTTTAATATAGAAGCTGTTAAAACTTGTGTCCCCATTGTGTTTGAATTATTTGTTCCTAGCTGCTTGCAATATTTTCTCCTTGATTTAGGAATTTTGGAATTTGGTTATAATATTCCTGGGAGTTTCCATTTTAGGATCTCTTTCAAAAGATGATGAGTGGGTATTTCAATTTTTATTTTACTCACTGTTTCTAGGATATCACGGCAATTTTCCTTGATAAATTTCTTGAAATATGATGTCTTGGCTCTTTTTTTTTTTAAATCATGGTTTTCAGGTAGTCCAATAATTCTTAAATTATCTCTCCTGAATCTAATTTCCAACGAGATATTTCACATTTTCTTCTATATTTTATTCTTCTAATTTTGATTGTTTCTTGATGTCTTAAGGAGTCATCAGTTTCCTATTCTAATTTTGAAGGAATTATTTTCTTTTTTTTTTTTATTATATATATATATATTTTATAATATTATCCCTTGTATTCATTTTTCCAAATTACCCCCCCTCCCTCTATTCCCTCCCCCCGACGATAGGCAATACCATACATTTTACATGTGTTACAATATAGTCTAGGTACAATACATGTGTGTGAATATCATTTTCTTGTTGCACAATAAACATTAGAATCCGAAGGTACATGCAACCTGGGCAGACAGATATTAGTGCTAACAATTTTCATTCCCCTCCCAGTGTTTCTTCTCTGGGTGTAGCTACCTCTGTCCATCATTGATCAACTGGAAGTGAGTTGGATCTTCTTTATGTTGAAGATTTCCACTTCCATCAGAATACATCCTCATACAGTATTGTTGTTGAAGTGTACAGTGATCTTCTGGTTCTGCTCATTTCATTCAGCATCAGTTGATTTAAGTCTCTCCAGGCCTCTCTGTATTCCTCCTGCTGGTCATTTCTTACAGAGCAATAATATTCCATAACCTTCATATACCATAATTTACCCAACCATTCTCCAACTGATGGACATCCATTCATCTTCCAGTTTCTAGCTACAACAAAAAGAGCTGCCACAAACATTTTGGCACATATATGTCTCTTTCCCGCTCTTTAGTATTTCTTTGGGATATAATCCCAGTAGTAGCGCTGCTGGGTCAAAGGGTATGCACAGTTTGATAACTTTTTGGGCATAAAGGAATTATTTTCTTAAGTGGATTGTTATGCCTCTTTTCTCATTTGGCCTTTTCTATTTTTTAGATATTTTCCTCAATATTTTTTGTGTTGTTGATTCTTTTGTCATGACTTTTGTGTTTCACTTTCATTTCTACCTATCTTATTTGATTTTTAAAATCCTTTTTGAATTCTTCAGGGAATTCTTTTTGGTCCTGAGAACAATTCATATTTTTCCAGGTTTTTCATATTGCTTTTAAGAGCTAGGTCTGGGGATCTGGAAGTTTTCAGTTCTTCAAAAGTGGTATCACCCCTGATGCGAGGTGTAGTCAGTGTAGTCACTGATCTTCTGGCATAGGCAATGGTCTGTGAATGATGACAAGTATTCTTTTTTGTCCTGGAACTGAGACCATGGTGCCAGTCTCCCCTGAAGCTCAATTGTACTAGTATTCCTCTTTGTCCTGGGACAGTGACTTGGAAATATATATGAATAATGCAAGAGTTCTATCCCCATTGCTAGCAAAAGATCTTCTGTAATCTTCTTCTGACCAATTATCCTTCTAGCCTGTGGACTGAGACCTTGGGAAGTTGCTACTACTCCCAAGACCTGCTCTTGGCTTGCTGAATTGGCCTGCCTTGGGCTTTACTTTATTCTTACCCCAGTGAGACAGACCTTTTCTTCACACCTCTTAAGTTGTCTTGGGATAGAAATTTTTTTGCTCCAATTTCTTTGTCTTTTTGTTGGGTTCTGCTAGTCCAAAATTAATCTTGAGGTGTGATTTTCAGATTGTTGGGAGAGGGATTTTAGAGATTTGGTGGAGCCTTTACGCCACCATCTTCGCTCTTCCAGCACAATGTAAAGGTGCTTACATTATATAATAGGGGAAGATAATACATAAAGAGGAGCTACAGTTGGAAGAAGAGAGGAGAATTCTGGTGGGAGGAGGAGGAAAAGGAAGCCCCAAGAAAAGGCAACATGGTTTTGAAATGGTTAAGATGTCTTCAGTCTACATCATTATTCTTTAACTGAGATAGCTAAGTGGAAGAGTGAATAGAGGACTAGACCTGGAGTTTGACAAATATGAGTTGAATTCTATCTTTAGACTTAGTAGTTGTGTGACTCTGATCAAGTGACTTAACCTCTGTTTGTTTCAGTTTCCTGAATTGTAAAATTGTAAAAAAATTCATAGGTTGTTTTAAGGATCAAATGTGATAGTATCTGCAAAGTGCTTAGTCCTATTCTTGGTACATAACTGGTCCTTGTAAGGCATGTTATTGAGGTTCTTTATTACTCTTTTTCATAGTAACTATTGTCTAGCTATTCAATCTAATTCTGTACTTATAAACTTGATTTTTTGAACCCAAGTGTAAATTTTTTCCCTCTTCTAATGCAATCTTTTTTCAAATTAGCCCATAGTCTTCTGAGATTACTATGTAATATATTTGAATTTAAAGAACTATGCAATGTGATATCAGTCTAGAAGGACTATATCATATGACATCTGTCTGAGAAAAATGATATTAGCTTCAAAGCATCTGTAAATTTGGAAAATTATATATTCTTCAGGTCCATCAGCTTGTTGCCCAGGGTCAAAGTCTGATCTCTGGAATATTGTGTTGGAGCTTTCCCACCAAATTGACAGAAATCCTTTAATAACTATTCATTGGATCTTCTTATTTAATCAATTTAAAATGCACTTAAATGTATTATGATCTAGCCTACATCTATCTTGTCTACAAAGATAGCATGACAAACTTGATAAAAATGCTTTGCTGAGGTCTAAATATACTTTGTCTTTAGTGTCTTCTATAACCATCAGGCTATAAAAAAGAAAAAAAAGAAATAAGATTATTTTGGAATAAGTTATTCTTTATGAAACCATACCAGATCTTAGTGATGCTGTTTTTGATATGCAGCATCTTCCCAATGCATCCAAAATTTTCTTCCTAAGCATGTGTTTCACTCTCTCCTAGAAACATATTTAATTATTATTAGTAGTTAGGTCATGGAGTTTGGTTAGCCCCTCCTTGTATTAAATAATCATAAATGGTTCCTTAATAGCCCTCTATAATTTGTCTAGGAGTGAAATTCAAGCTTGTAGGCCAATCATTTGAATATTCTATCTGCTTCTTTTTGTTTTTTTCAAAACCAAAACATTTTTCCTTTTCTGCTCATTTGACATATCTCATTCTTCATAATTTTGAAATATACTTGACATCAAATCAGCTATCCTACTTTTTTTTTTAATATGCCTTTAGTATAGTTCTGCTGGCCCTAGTAACTTGGACTCATTGATGACAAGTAGGTGCTTTCTATTTTCTCTTCATGTAAGTTATCTTGTATTTCAACTGCCTTTTAACCATTTGTTCTATCCTTTTCCATCTAAGGATAATGTTCATTGTAGACAAAAACATAAGGAAAATGAGAATTGGATAATTCTGCCTTCTCACTGTTACTTATTATCAGAGTCTCATCCACCTGGAACAGCAATCGTTTCTTTTAAAAAAAATTTCTTTTTGCTCCCAACAAATCTCAAAAATCCCATTTTGTTGTCTTTAGAATTCATCACTAGCCTCAGCTCATTTAAGAGTTAGTGCTGCTCTAACTATTTTTACAGCTCTGCATCTATATTCAGCTTCAGTTCCCTGCCCTTGTTTTCCATGTTACAAGCATGTCTTAAAATCTAAGTTGGGCAATGGCTGCAATAGTACAAAACAAAAAAGGCAGTTTGACTCTGATGATTTGTAATGAACCATCTCAGTCATAGAGAATTGATAGGAAAATATACATGTCTCCTCTCTGTAGATGGTTAGAGAATATGGATTTGAAATCTGATGAATATGCTGTCAGTCAGTCATGGATGCTGTGACTGATTGGCTCTCCTTAATTGTTTTCCTTTGTTACTTGAAAGGGTTCAATTAGTAGAGTAGTTAAGGGGGAAAGTGACTGGTATAAAAACAAAAGACAAGAACAAAAAACAAATCTAAGCTCAGTGAGTTTCTTATGCATTCCTGTTCCTCTATTTCAATGCTGCCCTCTTTCCTTCCTCACTGGGATCATTTGTGTGGATGTCAGAGTTGGACTAAGCCAAAGGATATTTGAGCAGTGACCCATAGTATAAATTGGGTTTCTCAGAATGAAGGCAGGGCAAAGGAAGCATCATTGGCTGATTTTGTTGTTCTCTTACCCCTAAATCAACCCTATCTTGGCAATGTCATGCAGAATTCCACTGATTCCTGGCAGGCCTACTATTCGATTCAGTGGGAATTTGCCCATATTACTGGGCAGAAGTAATCTGCCTCTAGCTGTACCATTTTATTATTTGGAATTACAGGGGAGGGAAAAGATGCTGCTTTTATATCCTGCAGCTTCTTAGCACTTCCAAATCTTTTCTCTCAGCATGGCATCCTCACTCCCCACTTTGAATATATTTGGTCATTAGTGTCAGGAGAGAGGCACTGAGGATTTATTTAACTTTTAGCAGTCAGAATGAGGAAAGATCTGTCCTGTTGGCCAAATCTAAGGTACTTGGGGGTTTCCAAGTATAAGCTACATTTGAATGGTGGTAGAATCTTATTCCAAATCCGATCTCTGATTCAAAATTAGGCCTTAGAAATCCCTTCGGGGAAACCATAGGAACTGTTAAGGAAACACTTGGAATATTACAGGGGCCAGCATGTGCTTTTATTGTTTTAACCTCATGCATAGTGCCATGTTGGTAGGCTATGAATGGTATTGACAATTAACCCCATGTTCCACATAATGTATTTGTATGAATAATTATTCCTTTCCCCCTAGTGATGGTCCTTCCAGCTCATTTACTCAATAGTAGTGCTTCTGATTCTGCCTTGTTTCCTTTTTCAGTCTCTGGGATTTTGCTATTACGTTACTTGATCCTATTAGTTTCACTGCTTCTGCTGTTCACGCTTCTATAACTGCATCTACATTTTTGTCTCCAATCCCAGGCTGATTTCAAGCAATATCATCAAGTATTATGACTTTAGGAAGAAAAAACAAAACAAAACAGGAGAAGTCTCAAATAAACTGAGTGTCAAAAGGAGAATGATACAGCATCTGAGCTATCAGAAAATCCCATAACTTAGACCTTGTCTGCTACAAAATTTATATAATACTGTATTCATACATGGATTTCTTTTTTAAACTGCCTTCCTGCCATTTGTAAGTAGAAGGGCAAATGATGTTCTAGTCTTCAATGCTGCAATAATTCTCCATTTTTAGAGAAATGTTATCTGATAATTGTTGCTCTATATCTGTTTTAGGGATACAATTCTTGAAAAAAATAATTCAATATATATATATATAGTATCAAACCAATTCTATGAATGAATTAGTCTACATCAATGAACAGAAGTCATTTTCTTTTGGTTAAATGCAGCACAATTTATCACTTTGTTGGGATCAATAAACATTGATGTGTTAATATATTCTGAAGACAGCAGCCATTAATTAAATAAACAATTAGTTTTAGGATAGACATATTATCATATACATAATTTATATTACATATATACAGAGAAAGGAATTCCACGCTGAAGTCTAGTATTTTAAGCTTTAATAAAAAATATTGAGAGCAAAAACTTTCATGATTAGAGCTGGTGCTTTTTTTCCCTTTTAAACGTTTTGTTAAGAAGGGAAAAGGCTGACCAATGAGGGTTGTGCAGGATTCTGTCTGTTGCATATTCATGTGCAGTCTTGGTAAACCTTTATCCAGGCTGGTAATGAAAAGCCCTGTTTTTTGCTTCAGATCATGCACAGGCATCTATCTGATGACTCTTTCCTATTGGCTTACTGTGTGGTGATGAAAAGCATTTTAAGTAGATGATGAGCTAAATGTGCATGCAGAAGGCTTGAATAGATAAAATCTCTTTTTCTCCTACCTATTCTTCTCTCCTTCCTCTCTCCCTTCTTCCCTCTAACTCTCCCTTTTTTCTCTACTTCCCTTCTTCTCTCCCTCTTCTTTCTCTCTTTCTTCTTCTCTTTCTCCCTTCCCTGTCTTCCTCTCTTTATGCTGTTCTGTTTGTCTCCCTCCCTACTTCTCTCTGTCACTGTCTCTTTCCCTCTCTGTCTCTCTCCTCCCCATCTCCTACATATTTAGAGGGAGTAAGGAAGAGTAAGTCTCTGGGTGAGGAGTTGGACTAGCTCCTTCAGCTGCCTTTTTTTCCCTTACCTGGCCACATTGTCATGAATGCATAGCATTAATGCTTCTTTTATGTTTTTTTCTGACCTAAAGTGGACTGAATATTGAAGATGGACCAGACCAAGTCTTAGTTTTGTGACAAAATTTTGAAAGATTTGAAAAACCACCAGGAAAGCTCCAGGAATTGTAGTCCACAGTAGTACCAACAATTCTAAAAGTGAAATCTAGAGAAGAGCCTGTTCTTTAAAATTTTTAAAGTAGTATTTTAATTTTATTTTTATTTTTTACAGAAGAACCTATTCTGAAGGAGAAACTTTCAGGACCCAACCCAGCATCTGGATCAGCCTCATCACTGAATCACCAAATCCTACAAATTACAGATTAGCTAGCCCACTCAGAAATGACCTTATTAGAAAAAATGTTTGCAATGACCACTTTGAGTTTGAGCCCCAGGACCTGAGATTAAGAAGAGTTTGCTCCCAGTTTGGGTGTTTTTGTTCTTGGGGTATTGTTTCTCAGTAAATATCCTTTCATAAAAGTGAATTAATATTGATTAGGGTTTCATTGATATCAAGGAAATGTTAGCTAGTTAATTGATATTGGAGGAGTAAGCACTGGGTTAATTGAAAAATCAACTGACAATTGTTATTGGCAAGATGGTAACTGGTCAAATTGATATTGTTGAGATGATAAGTGGAAGAATGACATGAGGGGATATATCAGATGAGGGAATCATGAATAATAACTTTAGAAATAATAGACTTTTGGAGGTTATACCTAGATCTCTGAGGGAGACTTTTTTTTTTTTGCTGAGGCAATTGGGGTTAAGTGACTTTCTCAGGGTTACACAGCTAGGCAGTGTTAAAGGGAGACATGCTTTGAGGACTATACTTGATAGTTATAGTGGGGTGTTTAGGAAAGTGAGCTCTTGAGCATGGGAGAAAGAACTTTCTTCAATATTATATGTTTATCTGAGAACATTGAGGACAAGCTAAAAAATTAGAACAAGCTGAACCAGAGATAGGGAGTATCTTTTCCTTTTTATAATCAGAGACTTGCTGCTAAGGCTTTGTTTTAGCATATGTAATAGGGATATGTAATATCCCTCTTATTGCTGGTTACTTCTTGTTTGTGCTATGGTAATCACTGAATAGATAAAACTATTAATTTATATAGTTTCACTTCTTTTGTACCAAAATATTTATTTTTTTTTAGTTCTATGAATGTCTATTTTAAAAATAATAATAGCCTTTTATTTTTCAAAAGAAAGATAAGTTTCAACATTCACCCTTGCCATTGGTTTCACATATAAACTACTGCTTAGACATCTTGAACTGGATGTCCAATAGACATTTTGAATTCATCCTGTCCAATTCTAAACTCATTCTCTTTTATCTAAAACTCTCCCCTTCCCCACTAAATTCCATTTAATTGTCACCCCCCATCTCTCATGCTTTTAATCTACACTATCATCTGTCATCTTTGACTCTCTACTATTTCTCATTCGTCATATCTAAGTTTCTGTGAAAATCTGTTGATTTCACCTTTGCAGCATCTCTTGAATATGTTCCCTTCTCCCCTGACAATTGCCAAACATAGAAAGATGACTACCAAATGTGATAAAAGGTTAGAACATAAAGTCATCTGCAAAATTTTATGAAGAAGAATCATGGACATTTATGAATATTATCCACTCATAAAACAGAGAGCCAGTTTAAAGAAAGCTTAGAGAGCTAGCCAACTAAGCAAAATCTTCCCAAGGGCATTCAAGAATGAAAAAGGAAAAAAGGAATATGAAGAGAGGAAAAATGGAAAACGTGTACAAAACTTAATAATATACTGGGATACCAAGGTTGAGATGGAGATTCTTATATTTTCTGCCAAAGCCCCCTTCTTAGTGGTTTGGTTCCCTTTCCTCTTTGCTGTCAGACAATCAAATCTCTCAATTTTGAAATAACTTAAATTTTATAGATAACCTAAAAGATATGATAAAATTCCCTCAATCTGAATATACTTCCTCAGCAATGTGACCAGTTCATCCAATGGTTTTCAAATTTATCTAACTTCATCAAATGTCTTTTTTAAAAAATAATAATAGCTTTTAATTTTTCAAAATACATGTAAAGATAGTTTTCAACATTCATTCTTTTTCTGAGGCTGGGGTTAAGTGACTTGCCCAGGGTCACACAGCTAGGAAGTGTTAAGTGTCTGAGATCAGATTTGAATTCAGGTCCTCCTGACTTCAGGGCTGGTGCTTTATCCACCGTGCCCCCAGCTGACCGTCAACATTCACTCTTGCAAAACCTTGTGTTCCAAATTTTTTTTCCTTTTTTCTCCTTTCCTTGTCCCCTAGACAGCAAGTAATCCAATATAGTTAAACACACGCAATATTTCTAACCATATTTCCACATTTATTATGCTGCAAAAGAAAAATTAGATCAAAAGGGGGAAAATGAGAAAAAAACCAAGGAAGTAGACAACACCAACAAAAACAATAACAAGGTGAAAATACTATATTGTGATCCATATACAGTCCCCACATCCTCTCTCTGGATGCAGATGTTACCATCACTAGACTTTTGGAATTAACCTCAATCACCTCATTATTGTAAAGAGTCATGCCATCACATAATCTTGTGGTAGTGTTGTACAATGATCTCTTGTTTCTACTCATTTCATTTAACATTAGTTTTATGTAAGTCTCTCCAGGTCTCTCTGAAATCATCTTGCTGGATCATTTCTTATAGAACAATAATATTCCATAACATTCATATACCATAGCATCCATTCTCCAACTGATAGATATCTATTCAGTTTCTAATTCCTTGCCCTTACAAAAAAAGGCTACTACAAACATTTTTGCACATGTGCATTTTGCATATTTTCCCCTTTTTAATGATCTCTTTGGGATACAGATCCAGTAGAAACATTGCTGGATCAAAGGATATTCACAGCTTGATATTTCTATGGGCATAATTACAAAATGCTCTCCAGAATGATCAGTTTACAACTCCACTAACAATGTATTAGTGTCCTAGTTTTGTTATATCCTCTTTAATATTTATCATTATCTTTTTCTGTCATCTTAGCCAATCTGAAAGGTATAAAGTGATACCTCAGAGTTGTCTTAATTAGAATTTCTCTAATTGATAGTGATTTAGAGCATTTTTTATATGGCTAGAAATGTCTTTAATTTCTTTGTCTGAAAATTGTTCATATCTTTTGACTATTATCAGTTGGGGAATGGCTTTATTCTTATAAATTTGAGTCAATTCTGTATATATTTTAGAAATGAGGCCTTTATCAGAAACTCTGGATATAAATTCCCTTCCCCCAAGTTTTCTGCTTCTTAATGATCTTCTCATATTTATTCTAAAACATATACTTACAGATTCAAGAGGGGAAGTGTTTTTACCTAGATTAGGTGTTAGAGCATAGCCTCTTGACAAGTATTTTAAATTGGGATGGTGATTGTAGAGTTGAACTCATCCTATACTTGTGTAAAATCTGAATAATAAAAGGGAAAGGTATATGAAAAGGAGGTTGGTCTGGTAAGCTTAGTGGGTGATAACTTTGGTAAGTGAAAAGGTATAGCTTTTTTAGGAAACTAATGATCTTGGGAAAATCACCTAATCTGTCTTGGCCACAGTTTTTTTTTTGTCTATAAAATGAGGGTGCTGCACTAGAAGATTGATGTTCCAGCTCCAAGTCTATGAACTTTTGAATATTTTCATCAGTGACTTAGATGAAATCACAGACCGTACACTTGTCACATTTTCAGAGGAGACAAAACTTGGAGAAGTATCAAACTGAATGACAAAATCAGATTCTAAAAAGGTTGGAGCCATGGGCTAAAAATAACAAAATAAAACTGAATAAAGATAGATTTAAACTTTTACACTTGGATTAACAAAATCAGCTCTATGATCATGGGATGGGAGAGATGTAGTTAGAAAGCAGTTAATATAAACAAAAACCTAAGGGAACCAGTGAACAGGAAGCTTGATATGAATCAGCTGCTTGATATGATAGCCAAAAAGCTAAAGTGATTTTCACCTGCACTAAAAGAAGTATAGTATCCAGAAATAGGCAGGTGATGGACCCATTATAATCTCCCTGCTTAGATGATATCTGAATTCTCATATCCAATACTGGGAACCATATTTTAGAAGAAACACTGATAAATGGGTAATATTTATAGAGGGAGATAACCATTATGGTGAAGGGACTAGAAACTGGCATTTGGATATTCCTTAAACTATTTAGGGATATTTAGCCAGAATAAATGAAAACTTGAACTAAATATGATAAATATTTAAAGATTTTTTTTCCCATGTGGAACATGGGTTAGGATTATTCTGCTTAGTCTCAAGGAACAGTACTCACCCCACTGGGTGGAAGTCTTAAAAGGATTCAGATTTTAGGCTCATAATTTATAGAACAGCTTCCTAACAATTAGCGCTCTGGGCTGCCTTGAGGGGAACAAAGGCCTGGTGATCTTTTGTTAGGGATTTTGTAGGCAGGAATCCTGATTTTGGTAAGCATGAAACTAGATGTCATCTGAAAACAATTTCTTTCTTTTAGTCAATGATTCTCTTGTTCCTATCGTTAGAAAGGTATGACTCCTATATGCTTAAAGTAGAGAGATCTGAAGTATGTAGGGAATCTTTTGACTCCAAAGTGAAACCCCATTGGAACTCACTTTCTCACAATAGATTGATTTTCTCACAGCTAATTTTCCAGGGTCCAGTTAAGGAAAAGAGGGATCTTTGTTCTAGCAGGTGCTGCCATTGGCTACATGCTAGTAAGCAAAAACTTGAATTTAAATACAATGGTTCTCTTAGCAATCCTTTAGCAGTCTGCACCTTTTTACAAGATGTCATTGAAATACCTGCTTTCTGAAAGAGCTCCTATCCTTTATTGTAGAAAATTAACTTTGTGACACTAGGTGTCACTGTTGATTATGAGGATTTGGGCTCTGCTGGTTTCCCTTCAAATAGGAATAGGGTTTAAATCACCACATCATTCCTATCTCTTGCTACTTTACTAGCTTGAGGGAAGACTTTCCCTTCTAGTCACTCTTCTACCTTTTTCTTGGTTAAGAGCAGAAAAGGAAACTTACCCTTAGCCCCATTCTCTCAGCTAAATGGAAGTTCAATTCACTTCATTCATCTATGGAAAATCGAAGTGCCTAAATTTAGGTTCAAGTTTCCATTTGTAAGAGTTATAGAAGCTTTCATAAAACTAGCTTGGTAAATCTACAGGAAATGTATAAATTTCCTACCTAGTAGAAGTGAGAATTCCTGCTAATATATTTAGTGACTGACTTACTTGTCCCTTTGAACTCTCATAATGTATAACATAAAAGTTATACATACACATAAATGTACATCATTTTTGAAAAAAAAGTGTGTGTGTACACATATATACATATAAACATACACACACTCACAGAGTTAAGCCAGTGTACAGGAATATTTTAGCTCATAAACAGACTTAAGAAATCAAAAACAAATGCTTGTTGATGAATAAGCAAGCAGAAAGGGAAGAGGATCAGCAGTTAGCAGAAAGCAAAAATTCAGTTCCTCCCCATTGTCCATCAGGCATTACAATCTGACTCATCTGTGATCTTATACTGGCACACTGGAGGACATTTTCTATAGCTTTCCAATAAATGTTGTTAATTTTCCCACCACTATTGGGTTTGAAGAGTGATGTTGAAGGGGATATTTGCAGGCACTATTGTCGGTTCTCCACCGGTGAGATGGACAGACACATCTACCATCCCTTCAAGCTTTCTCATAGCTTTTGCTTCCCTTTATCAACCTCCATTTTTAAGTTTCCTGTCTTTACATCTAAGGCATATAGGATGAATCCCCCAGGCTGTATAGATCACAAAGACCAAGATGTTTAGTGACTCCTTGATGGTCCTTTTGTGTATGTGTATGTGTGCAAAAGAATAAGCTTTTTACGGACTTGTTAAATCTTTGAAGAATTCTTAATCAGAAAATTTGACAAGATCTTTCTGAAATGAAAAGAGATGTCAACAAATGCTCAGTTCGACATATTAGAGCCAGAAGGGACATTAAAAGGTCTTTGCAGCTCTGAGATTCATGGTCATCTATCTGATGTCCTCATCCAAATTTAGAAAATGGAGATCCAGCAAAGTGAAAGGCCTTGCTCAGAGTCAATAGAAAATTAGTTAGTTATATATTCTTTAAAGCTATAAGTTACAGAGAAAATTATTTCCCTTCTTCAGTCCTTTCCTATATAGCTATCTCAATAATTTTCCTAGAGCATAGATATGACTGGGTCATTCACCTCTTAAATCAGCTCCAGAAATTACCATTTGTTCCTACAATCAAGTATAAACTTCTTTTTTTGACTTTTACAATTATTTATGGTCTAGTTCCAACTTATTTTTTTTAGCCCCTTTATATTTTCTGCATTTACAAACTAGCTTTCTCTCTGTTTTTCATCCTTGACCGTCACATTCCTGTGTCTGTGACATTGTCATCATTCCTAGAATATACTCTTTCCTTATTTCTGCTTCTTAGAGTTCCTAATTTTCACCAAGCTTAGCTTCTGTATAAAGCCTTTTCTGATTCCCCTCAATGGGATCCCCCAGATGCTAGTGTCTCCCCCATAATAATATATTTATTTGATTTGCTTTTTATACACACACACACACACATATACACACCTACAAACACACATGCACTCTTCCCCATTAGAATGTAAGCTCCTTGAAGAAAATGAAGTACAAAAGCATTTTTATCTTTGTTATCTCCTAGCAGAGTACCTAAAACACTAGTACTTGCTAAATATTTGTTGATGGATTGATACAGCAGTGACATGTCAAAAATATAACTGGCATAACTGTGACTAAGTGCCAAACATGTATTTGTAGGTTGAAATATATGTGAACCAGGAAACTCTATTTGGCTCTGAAACAACTTCTACCCCACAAAAATAAAACATAAAACTTCTTAAAATCTCCCACACTAGTGAGGAAATAGGAACTCCTAGGAAAATTCAAATAACTTTGGGTAAATACTTATTTAAATGCCTTAAGATTTCTTGCAGCCCTTTGGATAAAGGTATTCTTTCTGGCTCTGACATAAGGCTGACATTTTCCTTCGTGTGGGATCTGTCTCCTGGTTCTGGAGTTTGAATTCAAGTAATGGAAACTGCCTAACAGATGGTGCTGCTGGATTTGCCCTGGCCAAAGGGCACTGCCATTCATTTTTCCTCCCCATAGAGAAGGAACCTTCAACTGGACCTCCTCCTCCTGACATAATCTCTGCATACAGGCTGGGTACACTTGGTAGGAGTCCAACATAGTTCTAGGAGTTGAAATCCACTGGACCAACATTGGGAAATGGAGATGGGCAGCAGGGGAAGGGACATCCCTTGACCTTTCTTGGGTCCTTGCTACATGAACTCAGAGAACCTTGTACTTCATTGACTATGAAATATCAAAGAGACCCTTATTCTATTATATGGAACCAAAGATCTTGAGCTCTAAGGGCTCTTTAGTGCTTGAGGGATGAAGGAATTATCTGAGGAAGAAATTTTAGCTTAAGACCTGGTATTATTGCATTGCTTAGGCAGGGGTATCTAATTGCACAGTTCACCTCAATTATTTTTTTTTGTTTTTAAGAATAAATTCAGAAATCTTATCTTTAGAAAATGAGGAGCTTTAGAGCTCAGAAAAGAGCTATTGATGAGTGATATTGTCATGGAATCCTACAAAGATGGCTGGGTTGCATAGTGTGTAAATTTGGGGTCAGAAAGAACAGAACTTGACTACTATCCCAGATAATTAACTATGAGGTTTTGGGCAAATGAATTTTGGAGACCTCAAGGGAGCCAAGGACACTTATCTAGCCTAATTTAACAGGGGCTAGAGAAAGTGGTGTACAAACTGGGCAATATTTTGACCTAGAATTGGGAGCATAAGTAATTGAAGGTGCACAAGTAGGCTATTACAAAAGATTAGTCTATCTAATCTAGGCTAACATATGGGTAATGAATGAACCTGTATTACTAGATAGTGCTCACCAGTAGAGAATCTGTAATAGAGTCTTTATATATAACTTGAAGAAGGGAAGCTAGGTTATATAGTACATAGAATATCAGCCTTGGAATCAAGAGGACTTGAGTTCAAATCTAGCCTCAGATACTTACTAGTTGTATGACCCTGAACAAATTGTTTAACTCTGGTTGCCTCAGTTTCTCATCTGTAAAAATGAACTGGAGAACACATTATACACCAAGATAAGATCAAAATGGGTTCATAATCTAGGCATAAAAAATGAGATTATAAATAAATTAAAAGAACATAGGATAGTTTATCTCTCAGACCTGTGGAGGAGGAAGGAATTTGTGACCAAAGAAGAACTAGAGATCATGATTGATCACAAAATAGACAATTTTGATTATATCAAGTTAAAAAGCTTTTGTACAAAAAAAAATTAACTGAAGAGGGGGCAGCTAAGTGGCGCAGTGGATAGAGCACCTGAAATCAGGAGGACCTGAGTTCAAATCTGGCCTCAGACACTTAACACTTCCTGGCTGTGTGACCCTGGGCAAGTCACTTAACCCCAATTGCCTCAGGGAAAAAAATTCTAAAAATGAACTGGAGAAGGAAATGGTGACCCCCTCCAGTATTACTGCCAAGAAAACCCTAAGAGGATCACAAAGAGTTTGATATAACTGAAACAACAACATATAACTTTAATTCATGATGTTATACATTACAATTAACATATTTATCCTTAACATGCACCCTGAATATGTTATTTAGTTACATATTTGTATGATGTCCACATCTTTGGCTGGCTGTGTGCCACCCTAACAATGTGATCCTATGATTTGCATATAATAACATGTAAATAGATAATACATATCTATTCTACTACATGCAACTTTAATGTGAATGTACATAATATACCCTTTTAAGATTTATATTTTGAATACTTCCTGAAACCAACCACAGATGTGCTCAGTGGATACAGTTTTCAAAATCACTTTGCCTTCTGGTCCCAAACCCCTTTTTCTTCTAAGAGGAATGATTTCATTCACTGGGCTGTCTTTCAAGAGTTGATCTGAAAATGCATTTTTTTTTTTTTTTTTTTTTTTTTTTTTTGGTGTCTGTGGCTTATCCTGAAGAGATATCTTGGGGATATATAAAGATATATTTAATCATTCTACTCCTATTTTGTTTCTATCATAGACACTCTTATTTTCTGACCAATTATATCAATATTAAAAGACCAAGGAACTATCTTGGCATTGTTGTAACACTGATGGCATCCGTTTTAATATGTCTCATGATCATTAGGACCAGCCCAGTCTGTTACAAGAGTTCCACAGATGTTATATTTTGGTTAATACTTTCTACAACTGGATCTCCAAATGTCACTCAATATTAGAGGCTTCTTTCTCCTCCTATTGGAGGTAGTAAGTAAATTCACCTTGGTTCCATATACATCTTCAGTCACCAAATTGGCCACTTACCATATGATCTGCTAATACTGAAATGCCTTTAGAAATTAGACTTAAGGTGAATGTTGAAAGCTATTTTTGCATATATTTTGAAAACAAAAAGCTATTATATATAAAAAAAGAAATCAGCCTTTATATACTTAAGGAGTCCATGAATTTAAAGGTAGATCCTGTGAATTTTTGTCAATTTTCTACATTTCTTAATATCGGTCTTCTGCTGCTCCTTTATCATTTTCTTGACATGGTCTATTCAACTGAAAGGAATCAATTCAATATGCATAAGAAGGCCTCCCTGAAAAACACAGTACTTTTCCACATGTAGTTCCTAGATACTAACTGAAAAGTTTATTCCTCATCTCACTCCTGCCTATCCAATTCCAGTTAAGTTCTTGCCATTTTTAGTCTCCGAGGAGGTGTGGCCGTGTATTATCAACTGCTGAGAAGGACGTTGATACTAGTAAATTAATGTCTGAGAAGGGAGTATTCTTCACCTCAGTAGACCTTTTGCATCATATTTGGTTCATTGCATTCTCTCCAGCAGGGTTTTACAATTATCCACTAATTTCCATTTAGTATAGGAATTAGTAATTAATTTTAAGTATGTCTTTCACCTCTTATCTCCCTGTGTAATCTTCATCTACCCTGGAGGAGGGCCTAGGCTCAGACCCTGCATGTGTCCTCAATGAACTGAGGATGGGCATGGTAATAACAGAGAGGAATAGAAAGGATTGTGGATACCACAGGCACAGATATTTGTAAATAATAAATTGTCTGGTGAAAAAAAATTATAGATCTCTGTATATCTAGAAATGCCCCTCAATTTATGGAAGTTCATCTAGTGCTATGACTACCTGGTCTTCTTTCCTGTTTGATTTCCTTAATAGTTTATATTTCCTCTGAAGAACCACAATAAAATCCCTATAATATTTTCACTTTTTTATATTCAGTTGTTATGTATTAACAGTCCCTGATAAGAGTTGATCAAGTCCTACCCTTAAGCACTAGTTCTCCAATATCTGAGCAGACATTGTGACCAATCTCTCTAGTGTATGAGTATACCATATAAAATAATAGTTCAACAATGTCACAGCCACAAGTGATGAAATAACACTTAAACTTACAATGGCACAGAGGTTGCTTGAATCAACTTGTCTGGCCTGGAAATAGAATTTACAATGGAAAATTGCTGTCAAATTATAGCCTTGAGGGAGAAAAAAATTATTTGGTTCTTGCAATGCTAACACTCTGTTTTAGCTTGATTCAAAAATCCTTCATAATTTATCCATAAATATCCATGGATAACCTCAAAAATACTCTTTTCTCTACTATTTAGGGATTAGATCTGTAATTTCATGGATACACGAGGAAGCCCATATGAGGAAACTCCCTGTACTAATGCAAACTGGTTACTTTTTCTACAAATTAAAATTCTGTGATGCTTTTTGAAAGTTGCTTAGTACTTTCACAGTCACATAGTCAGTACATTTTAAAGATAGGTCTGGCTTGGAGGCTAGCTTTTTATTAATCATCATTTGACTACTAGCTCTTTGAGAACAGAGTACTATCTTTTACTTTTGAATTTTTCAGAATTTCAGTATCTGCCTCTTAATAGATAATTAATGTTGGTTGACTGAAATGTAACCCAGGCTCCAGAGTTTCCACTGAATCTGAGGTGGTTAGATCTTCCAGGTTACCTGTACAAGTTTTAAATTGAAATCATAGGTCATAAGCTTTAGGCCAGAGAAGCACCTTGGAGAATTTCTGGGCCAAAGTATTCATTTATAGATAATAAAGAGACTAAATTTTTTTTGTAGCTAAGTACTGAAATAAAAGCTTCTGATGAATTGAAGTGCTTTTCATTCTACAACACTCTCTCAAAGAGGGAAATGATGTTATCAGGTGTATTTTGGCAATTGTGGGAATGATAGCCTAGGATTAGGGAGTCCAGTAAAGAGGCAAAGCCATTAATTCTGGTGAGAGATGAAGAGGCATTGAACTATTGTGATGACAGTGAATAGAAAGAGAAAAGGGACAAAAAAGTGGGATGAAGATAGAATTCACATGAATTTAAAATTGATTAGATGTTGTGGGTAATAGAAAAGGAAGAGAAGTCGATTGCAATTCTAAGGTTTTGATTAAGAGGTGATTGGGAGAATAGTGATGTCATCAGGAGTAGAATCAAGGTTTAGGAGTGCAGGTACTAAGTCCTGCTTTGGACGAATTGTATTTGAAGTGCTGATGGAACATCCTAGTGGAATTAGTACCAGGCAGTTGGAAATGTAGGACTACAGTTCAGAGGAAGAATTAGGCTGTGGGGATAGATTTTTGGAGTCATCTGCATAATGAATGAATCACATAGCTTTAAGATTTCCCAGTCTTAATCTGAATGCCCAAACCCATGAGATCTTCTGGAGCATTGGAGCATACTCTTATGTATTTGTCTTTTTTACATATTGTTCCCTGCTGCAGGCCACCCTCTTATTTGCTTGGAGGAAAGGAACTATTTTATTTTTGACCTTATGCTTCCAGAGCCTAATTCCATGCTTTATACAATTTTGGGAGGAATTTGATCTGGATCTATGATTTCATTTTTATAAAGAATTCTTGAGGAAGAAACTACCTCTATTGTAGATTGTCAGCTATTATATAGCTTATGTTTTTAGAGAGTTTCTTGTATGCACTAAGAAGTTCACGTAGTTCAATGTCACATAGCCAATATATGTCAAAATCAAGTCTTGAATCTATGTCTTCCAGATTTTGACGATGGCTTTCTATCCAATATCCCAAACTGCATTGTATATACTATATACTTAATAAATGCTTTTTGAATTGAATGTTTGATTTAATGTCACCTCTATTGTGTATATTGGGAAAGACTGAGGGAACAAGCATTTATTAAATGCCTACTATGCACCGAGCTAAGTACTTTACAAATGTTATCTCATTCAGTCCTCACCACAACGCTGTGAGATCTGTACTTTGTGATTTTACATTTGAGGAAACTGAGGCAGATAACGGTTAATGACTTCCTTATGGTCAAATAGCTTTTAAGTGTGGCTGGATTTGAACTCTAGTCCTTCTGATTCCAGGCCTAGTGTTCTATCTACTGTACCAATGAGCTGCTCTGGTTATTTACATTTTAATTAAGCCAAAGAAGCACATTTCAAGTAATGTTCATGCATCATGGAACAGGTGAAAGAAACATTTTTGGGAGTTCTGGACCTTTCCCAGCATCCCTCAGATCATATCAATCAGCTTCTAGGGGGCAGACACTTAATAAATTGCATTCTTTCAAGAATATCATTCTGTTCTTTTTTTTAAGGTAGATTTTTGGGATGCTTTAGGAAGCCTTGTAATAGCCAACATTCATTGGATTGGGAGGATACTTCTAGGGGTTGTACTAATATTCTTGAATGGGCAGCTTCTATTGCCTTTGAGAAAGAACTGGTAGGTTCAGTGGTCTACACTTGACTGTTAGGACTTGAAAAAACATAAAAATCATCCCTAGGACTGAGCTGCCCTGATGAGTGAGAGAGTGAGTGAATACTGGCCCCAAAACTATCTGTCTTAGACTTATTGACATCTGCTCTGCTGTTGCTTCCTTCTCCCCATTTGAAAAGGTTAGAGTTAAGGTTAGGATTAGGGTTTGGAGTTAGGTTTAGGGTTAATAGATAATGTCCTTCTACCTGGGATAAATTAATCCAGTCATCACTGGTAGCTGAGCTGATATGAGTGAATAAAAACTTATTTTTCTCACTATAGGTTTGTTGTTATTATTGTTAATTAATTTCAGTCATGTCTGACTCTTTATGACCCCATAAAATGTTTTCTTGGCAAAGATACTGGAGTGGAGTTGTCATTTCCTTCTTCAGCTCATTTTTACAGATGAAGAACAGAGGCAGAGTTAAATGATTTATTCAGGGTCACATAGATAGTAAGTGTTTAAGGTTGAATTTGAACTTATAAATATGAATCTTCTTGATTCTAAGCCCAGTGCTCTTAGCTACTACACCACCTGGCTGCCTCTCCCTACAGTTAGTGTTCTCTAAATCAGGTTGATCATCTATTTACCAAACATTTTGCTGTGGTCCTTCTCCTCTTCTGCTTTCTGTTTTTCTACTTCTTACACTACAAACTGTAATCAAATCAATACCAACATTATTCTTGGAAAAGGGTATGATGATAAACTGTCTTATGACTACTTACCACTTCTGTAACTCCCCAGACAAAATTCTCTTCTCTGGATCAATACTCAGCTCAAATCTTAATTTTCTGCAAAAAGGCCTTCCCTTGTCTCCCTATTTGCTAGCACCTTTCCCCTGGGATCACCTTTTGTGATCTCTATATATCTTGTATATACTTTACATGTTGCCTCCATCATTAGAATGTATGTTCCTTGAGGACAGAAACCATTTTTACCTTTCTTCATATGTTCAACCCCAGGAAGAGTGCTTAGCATATAGTAAGCATTTAAAAATTTTTATTGGAAAAAAAAACACAGCAAAAAACCAAGATATTAAAAAAAATGTTTGTTGATGGACTGAACCTCTCCTATAAGTATTACCTCTGCCTCCCAATCTAGAATATGCTCTTTTAAAGTAGGGCTCTGTCTTCCATGTATTTATAGCTTCAGGGCCTAGGACAGTTCTTAATAAATACCTCTTTCATTCATTTATTCACATCTGGCATATATTTGAATATGGAGAGGACATGGGGGCCATGAAGCTTGGCCTTCCTTTAATGGCATAAACTGTGTCTCTTCAGAATGGTAGCTCTCATCTTGTAAGAGCTTATTTTAGGATTTTAAAAGCATGAATTTCAGGATACTCCTGCTCAAAAGTTTCTTTAATTTGTTATGCTTCCTTTTATGCCTAGAACTGCATTTTTAATATCATGGCAGATGGTGTTTAAACACTCAGGAATTTTACACCCACAGTTCTCTTGGTGTACTGGTGGGGCATGTCTTCAGATCAGAGCTTTTCTTCTTTCTGATTATAGCATATTGCAGGGTTTTCATCGACTCGTTTGGTGGATTTCAATGCATTACTTCTCTCCTTTTCTCTCTTCTCTCATCTCTAACCACATACCCTACAGTAAAATTTTTAGAGCTCTCATTTTTCCTAACTGATAGGTGTTTCTTTTCTTTTCTCCCAGGGAACATTTTCTGCATTTTTGAATGGCGACTTACTGAGAGGCACATAAATTTAAATTGTATGGTACAATGGAAAAAAATGTGGGATTTAGCATTAGAGGCCATGGACTCATATCTTAGGTGTACCTGATTTGCCACAGAGAATAGTAACCTATGTGTTTTGGGAAAAACAAATCTCTTAACTTCCCTGGCCTCAGTTTTTTCATCTGTAAAATAGGTAGTTTGGATTAGATCAGGGATTCTTTACATTTTTGTGTGTGTGTCTTAGGTACTATTAGTAGGCTGATAAAGACTTATGAACCATGTCTCAGAATAATATTTTTAAATGGAAAAATAAAATTTATAGGATTACAAAGCCAATTTTATTGAAATAGTTATAAAATATTAAAAATCATAGTTCAAAAGTCTTTGAATCAGATAAATGTACTTTGAAGCTCCTCCTGGCTCTAAATTTGTGACACTATGTATAATTTAATATTGTGCATGTTTATGTGAGGGGGGATCAACTTGCATGAATCTATAGTTATTTTGGAGGAAGATGTCGAGCATTTCTGAGACTTTTTTTTTTTTTTTTAATTTTTGCCTCTCTATCTTTCTTTCTCTTGGTTTCCAGATGCAAGGGTTAATTACAGGCCTAATCCCACTACTGATCAGCACAAGTGTTTGCACTTGCTGTATTTCTGACCTCTATTTCTGCTTCTTCCTGTAATTAGGAACTTTGGTTATGCTCTGTCTCTGGAGGCTCACCTTGTTAATGCTGAACTTAGTGTCAACACTCTCTCAGCTTTGTCCAATGTGACTAAAAACTTCTAACCTCAAGAGATCTGCTAACTTCATCCTCCCTGTTCCCTAGAGGAGTATGGAATGTCCACCTCCACCATTCCCGGATATTTTGTGTATACATATTTTAATCATTAAACTGTACATATGGTATCAATCAAGGAATTACTCAATATTCATTGAGATTCTATGTGCTCAGTCATGTGATGGATTCAGAAGTGGCACAAGGTATGTTTCTTGCCTTTTGGGAGTTTATGATACATGCTAGAAAAACAAACAAGTAAGAAATAAAAAAGTACCAAAATATATGATACAGACTTTAAATTCAATCAATCATTCTTTCAAGAAACATTTATTGAAATATCTTGTGTGAAAGATATTATACTGGTCCATAGAAAATAGAAGGTAGGAAAATGAATTAGTCATTAATCTTGGCTTCAAGTATCTTATATAGTCTAGGATGGGAGATTAGACAAGGACATGACTAAATAGAATTCAAAGGAGAATGTGAAATACACTTAGCTAGCTCCAACCCAAGTGCTAAGAGAGTTTGGGGGAAGGAGAAATCACTTCCAATTAGGAGAAGAAGTACACTCTTAGTGATGGAGGTGACATTTGAGTTGAACTTGTTGAATTTCAGCAGGCAGATATACAGCTGCAGAGGCAAGCATTCTAATGCTTGTATATAACTTGTGTATACAAAATGGTGTAAAGAAGGGCTAGAAGGTTGGAAAACACAGGATATGTCAGAAGATCGGTAAGTAGTCCAAATTTCTTGGTGTATAGGATGCACGAAGGGAAGTAGAACAGACAAGATTGGAAATTGCAGTAAAAGACAGATGATGGAGAATGATCTTTAGAAACTTCAAGAAAGAGAAAATGAGATGGATGATATGAATCCAAAAAGACTTCAGGAAGGACACCCTGCTTGAGATTGTTTCCCTGCAGGGCAAATAGGGTTTAGATAACTGATAGGAAGGAGTGAATACATTCTGGAACCATTCATTTCTTCTGTCTTCTAACTACCCATATACAGCTTCTTTTCTTTTAGCCTAATGATGTGGCAACAACTACACCATTTGTTTCCTTCTTGTTGCAATTGCACATGACTCTCTCCTTTCGAATCACATACCCTGAAAACTCAACAAAGAGGAAATTGAAAAGATGTCTCTTCTTTTAGGTGTTAGCTCCCATTTAACATTTGATCTTACTGAAAAACTATCTTCTGAGAAGGGTGACCTGCCCACCCTATTAACAATCTCTAATAGAGACAACTGGACTCTGTTAGAGCTGCTTTTAAGACCTGGAGGAAGTAGTCCTTTGGTTAAAATCCACTGGGCACTTAAAATCATGCCAGCTCAAAATCCCTGCCAGTAGGGAGGGAGCATCCATAGTTTTCCCAAGTGCCCTGAATTATGAGGATAGGTCATTAGACTAGTACTGAAGACAGCCAGCTGGTGCACTGAGGTTGGGAAGCTGCCACATTTTTCAACCTTGAAATTCTCCTTTCTCTTTAACACAGGCAGGAAATGAAAGCCCAAGCCTGAGATGTGTTTTTGTCAGAATTTGTATTGATGAACAAGTTCCCAATGGCAATATAAAATCTACATTTGATAGATTTGAACAAAAAGAAAATGGAAAAGGTCTATTCTTTTTCTGACAGTGTTTTCAAATGAATCTGAGAACCCTATTTCTAGCTTCAGTGGTTTAAACAAACAAAACACAACCAAAAAAGTTAGCTTAAATCAGATGTAATTGCAATAGCTTTCTTTGCAGTTAGTTGGCAAAAAACATGACACTATGCCTTGTATGTAGTAGGCACTCAATGAATCTTGGCTGATTTGAAGATTGACATAGAAACATACCATAATTAACGAACCTGTACCTGTAGCTTGCTCTCCCATCTTCCTTTCTTCCATTCCCTAGCCCCTTTTTCCTAAATCTGTAGCCAAACAACTTACTGCATATTGGAAGAGAAAAATAAGAGCCCTGCTGTGTTTATTTTGTTTTATTTGTTCTGGATTAAGAGTTAAAACATTTCAATAGATGAGCTGTATCAAGGGCTTTTAGTCTCATATTGTGAACTGGGTCGGTATGCACAGTTCATTCTATTAAAAAATGAAACTTGTAAATGTAAATTAAAATGCATTGTCTGGATCACTCAGAGGGGACCTTTGAAAGGCCCAGGAATAAAATGCTGCATAGATTTCTTGTTAGCTAGAGAAATGTTTTAGCTGCTACTTTTCTTAAATCTTCAAGAAAAAACTGGGATGTTTCATCCCCAGAGTGGCAAGGTGGGTGCTTGGTATCAGGGACATTTATTGCTTATGGACAGGAATGCCTTTCTGCAATCTGTCTCAGGTTCCAGTGGGAGCTACCTATGGCTTAAAAGATTGGGAAAGTAAGGTCTAGATGACAAGGGGGCTTAGGGAAATAATGTGGAAATGAAGTATTTTCAGTTCTTTCCCTCTCATCTTGACACACCACAGGAAATGTGAAAAATGAGAGATGCAAACATCTTTCTCAAATTTCATGCTGCTTGGATTGTTTGTGATTAAAAAACAAAACCAAAAAAAAAAATTCCCGTGTAGAACTGTTCTAATTATGGTGGGAAGAATGCCATCAGTGATGTGGCTATTTTCTGATAAGTCAAAGGAGGAAATAAGAGCTAGTTCACACTTATATAACACTTATTATGGGCCAGGTATTGTGCTAAGTGCTTTATTACTATTATCTTCTTTGATTCTTACAACAACTTTGAGAGATAAGTGCTGTCATTATTCTGGTTTTATAGATGAAGAAATTGAGAGAAATGGACATTAAAGGACTTTTCCACAGCTAATCAGTGCTTAAGGCTAGATTTGAATTGAGGACTTCCTGACTCTAGGCCCAACACTCTAGCCAGTATGCCTCCCAGCTATCAGATTTTCAGAAGAGAAGTAAGAAGTTATTTATTAAAGCTATTTCCATAGCCAAAGGATAATAAAGATATAAATAATTCAAGAAGTAATCAATGTAATTTAAGATAAATCTTCATTAAAATGTTATCCAGATAATTGCTTTGATTCAGTGGTAGCATGTTCCAAATTTTGCCCCTTTGTCCATCCATTCTTAAAACAATCTAATTCTAATTGTAGCCTTTCAATATCAGGGATGCTGATGGGAAATATTTTTTCCTAGCCAGAAGAAAGGACTGAAGGATGACGGGAAGCAAAAGCTTGTCAAAAGGAGAAATCCAAGGCACTTTGGAACTCTGTAAAGAGGAGAGGGTCAGGAAGATATGAACATGCAGTGGGTCAGTGATCAGATGTTTGCAAGGGGAGGATGCTGTAGCACAAAAACTGAATATAATCATCAGCACTTGGAGCCTTGTCTGGCTTTAACTGACCTGCTGACTAAATTATCTTCTAGGACAGAATTTTCTGCCTCACTGAGACCTGATGTATAGATCTTTTCTCTTCTTCCTGTGCATCCACTGGTGTTTAGTGAACTGAATCACTTACCCTTGCAGAATTTTAGCTCTCTTTAAATCTTGCTTATTTGTTCTTACAGTTTTATTTTCAAATGAAGTTATTTGATTTTTATTGCATCTGAGTATCTTCTATAAATGAGTAGATCGTATTATGTAGAAGAACAAAGGGTATTCCCTGGACCAACAGCTCTAGGCCTTACTGTGAAACTGTTTTTCTTTCCCCTTCTCACTCCTTTGACAAATATTAATAAATGTTAAGTATCAGATGGGTACAAAGCACTAAGATAGGCATTGGGAACAAGGAAAAAAAAGCCTCCAAACCAGAAATGTTACTCTGTCCTTGAGGAATTTTAATAATTTCAATAATCATTTATTAACTACCAATAATGTTACAGACACTGTGCTAGGTTATGAAGATGCAAAGATAAAATGAAGCAATATCAGCTCTCAAGGAGGCTTAAATTCTATTATGGGGAAGCCACTTATTTACATTAAAATAAATGATCAAGGGGGTAGCTAGATGGTGCAATGGTTAGAGCATCAGCCCTGAAGTCAGGAGGATATGAGTTCAAATTGGATCTCAGGTACTTAACACTTCCTGGCTGTGTGACCCTGGACAAGTCACTTAACTCCAATTGCCTCAGCCAAAAAAAAAAAAAAAAAAGAAATAATAATAATAATGATCAAATGCATACAAAATATTTTCTGGGTGCAGGGTCCAGGTCTATAAATATATGTATTCTTTATTAAGGGTTTTTATTTTTCAAAATATACATGTGGACAATTCTTCAATATTAGCATTTGCAAAACCATGTGTTCCAATTTCCTCCTTCCTTCCATGCCCTCCCCTAGATGGAAAGTAGTCTAATATATATTAAACGTGGTGGAAATATATGCTAAATCTAATATATGCATACATACAATTATCTTGCCACACAAGAAAAATCCAATCAAACTGGAAAAAAAGAAAAGCAAAATAAAGTGCAAGCAAACAACAACAAAAAGAGTGAAAATGCTATGTTGTGAACCACACTCATTTCCCACAGTCTTCTCTCTGGGTGTAGATGGCTTTCTTCATCACTAAACAATTGAAACTGGTTTGAATTATCTCATTGTTGAAGAGTCAGTCCATCAGAATTGATCATCGTATAATATTGTTGTTGCCGTGTACAATGATCTCCTAGTTGTGTTCATTTCACTCAGCATCAATTCATGCAAGTCTCTTCTGGCCTCTCTGAAATCATCCTGCTGGTCGTTTCTTACAGAACAATAATACTCCATAACATTCATATACCAGATTTAATATTAAGACTAATTTGTTCACAGTAATAGGGATTCCAAAAGGCACAATAGAAAAAAGTGAGCTACAGGGACACAGGAGAAATGGATGCTGATTTAGATGGGTATTAGGAAGCAGAGACTAGTGGTCTAGGAATAGAGCTTTGACTTAAGTGGCCTACAGTTCAGAATCATAAGATTTCATAGTGGAGCCACTAAATAATGGATTGGAATGTTGATTTGATTATAAGTCCCTGAGAAACGTAAAAGAGAGAAGAAAGGAACTCAATTTTATACTCTTTATATGCTCAATTCTTGGTTCTATCTGATCATTAAGGACAGAGTTTTTGGATCAAAGGGAGAAGAATATTTGATCTATTTATCCTTTACCAGGTTGAGTAGGTCTATCCTAAAATTCACGTCAGTAGAAAATAGATCATCTCCTCCAGAATGGGAGGTGTAGTGTGAATGGGGTTGGGATAGACTTGGAAATGGAAAGGACCATGGGGAACATCTAGCCCAATTCTAGTCTTTTTACATATTAGGAAATGGGGCTCAGATATGTTAAGTGACTTCTCTAGAGTCACACAGATAGTAAGTAGCAGAGATGAAATTTGAATTCAGGTCCTTTTTCAGCCCTCTCCCTATACCTTCCCCAATAGATTAGAGTTTTGCCTTCATCATTATTAAATTCTTGTAGGGAAACTACTTGGTTCATAGTAAAGACAGCAAATTGTTGTGGGAAAGTACTTCCCCTATCTTGAATATACAATCAGAAAAACCATGTTGTATCTACTTTCCCCCACTAACTAGCAGGAAAACCATTAAAACAAAACAAAACAAAACAAAAACAAACAAACTATTTAAACTCCCAGACTCTTCCCTACCTTATCTGTGAAATGAAAAAAGATAATACCTAACATCCAACTTATAGAGTTGTTATGTGGCTTGAATGAGGAAATAGTTGTGAAGGCTCTTTGTAAAACACAAAAATATTCAATAAACATGTCCCATAAGGAGTACTATTTTTAATAGAGGCTACATGATAATTATAGAAGAAGATGTAAGCCCTGTCCTTTAAAGTGCTTGTTGTTTACGTGCTTACAAAGGGAATTTCTTAGGCTATGATTGATAAGTTTTTAATATTTTTACTCTACTATTTCCATCACTCAGTAACTGAGCCTAGGAAATCAAAAAGATTGCAGGTACCAAATTTAGCCAATGTTAATAAATGCATTTACTTGGTGACTCCATTTAGGGGATACTTCCAAAATCTTAAGTTTGGGCTTTGGTATTGGTTATGTGCATTGTAGTTATTTCAATTTTATAAGGTTCTGTCTCATCAGAATTTTCCTTCCCATGAAAATCAGCAGAATTTTAACTGCTTAAATTTCTACTAGTCAGCAATGAGTGCTGATGTGATCGCTAGTCACACCTTAGGTTTATTTTGCAATTCAAAATTTCCTTTTCCTGCTGTGGTTGGTATACTTGGCTTCAGTTATAGTGCAATAAATTCAAATAAACATTAATGAGGGTAAGTAATCATATTTTATGCAAACAAATTATTCTTCCTTAAAAGTCACTTTTTAAAAATGTGTGTTATTTCTTTCCCCAGTCAGCACATCAAGCTAATAAAAGTTATTGTATCATCAAAATTTCCTTCATGACTGTTTATTGTTCCATTTATGTTAAATTTAGAAGGCTGGTCTCAGTTTCATTTTTTTTCTCCTCGATTAAAATTTTATATGGTTGCTACCAGTACAAGAAATCATCGTTGTCCCAAGTATCTGTCTTCCGTTCTGTCATAAAGCTAGAAATAGCTACTACTGTGGGGTGACTTATGTCCATTAAGCAGATATATGTGAGTTCCAAAGGCAAGAGAAAACTGGGCTTACTAGCTCATTAAATGCAGGGCTAGATACCACAAAGAAGAGCTTTTTTATGCAGAGTCTTGTTGATAGGAATTCATTAGAACTTTCTGGCACATCTTATGTGTTCATTCAGCTTCCTCATGAAAGCATACTTATCTTATCAGGGCATTTCCTCTGGTGATATTCAGGGTTTGGGGTGGAGACTGATGTCCCAGAGAAGAGTCTTTTTTTTTATTTTATTTTATTTTTTTAAATTCCTGGCAAAGCCCTTAGGCAAGTAAACTTAGTAGTTTAATCAATTTGAATAAAAATTCCAGACTCTTTTAAGGCTGTTTTTGAATAATAAGAACACCTAATATTTATATAGCGTTTACTCTGCAAGACACACATATTAAGCAACTTTTCAAATATCTTCTCATGTGATTCTTCCACCAACCCTGAGAGTTAGATGTTTGTTATTATCTGCATTTTGCAGATGGGGGAACTGTGGCAAATATAGGGTAAAAGACTTGTGCAGGGTCACATAACTAATAAAGAAATGAAGTTGGATTTGAACTTGGGTCTTCTTGATTCTAGGCCCATCACGACATTCCTGATGAGGTCCCTCCCAACTTTTTATGATTCTAGGACTGCCAGAATAAATGAAAGGTTATCTGTATAAGCTTGTAAACTTGTCCCAAGTTGAACAAGATTTTAAATGGTAAAATAATTGAAATAATCACACATAAAGCAGTGAGTTCAAAGTAATTTTTTTTCTTTAGTTTACTTGTTCCTTCCACTGAGGAGAGTAATAGGTAGAGGTTACTGGAGACTGCAATCTTCCTCTTTTCTAATTTCACACATACATAACATATAAAAATAATGTTGCATGTGAGTTCTTGTTCATTCTGTTAAGGTACTGTAGACTTAAATCTCCTTTCTGGATTCCAGGATACCTAAAGAGTAATTTTTCCTCTGCTGCCATTAACTTGAATCCTCACTGACTGTTCCTCTCATCTCTTGCCATTTTTATAGGGCTAGAGACTAGTATTCTGTTTTATGTAACCACCTAATATCTGATAGCTTTTATTGTTGTGCCACAGTTCTCTTTTAATGTCCTGACTCAGTTTCCCCTATTCAGTTACTCTGCCTCAGGTTATAACCATTCCCTCTTAATGTTAGGATAATGGTCTTATATCTTACACCTTAGGCTATAGTTATTCCCTCTGAATGTTTGATGGGATAAAGGTCTTTATCCATTTTAGACATTATTAGAATATTAGGAGCCTCTCCAGTACCTCCCTCCATCATGTCATCCAAGGTGTCTCCTGCCATTAGGTCATCCCCATCCAGGTACTACCCTTCTGGGTAGAGGCCTTCTGTCATTGTTCTTGTTACCCTATACTTTTATAGTCTTGCATTTTGACATTCAGGGTTCGATTCTTTGAGACGATAGTCTCCTTCAGCCCTGGGACTAACCATAGATCCATTTGGTCCCAGTAAATCTCTCCATTTAATAAATTGTTAAATTGTTCTCTAATCTATCTTGCTCAGTTTCTCCGGCATTACATTATGAAATAAAATTCAGTTCAAAGATATGCAAGATCAAGTGTATAAACATTTCTTGACCCTTTTCACTTGTGCCTATTGTCCCAACTTCTGTACTCTGTGGATAAATAGAATGAATCTGTTCTCTCTTCCATATAACAGTCTTTCAAATATTTAAAGATGGTTATCATATGCTTCCCAGTATTTACTTCTCAAGATTAAATATCCTTAGTTCCTTTAATTAAGTCTCAGAATCTTGGGGACAACAGTTCTTGCTTCCCTCATACACTATCTTGGTCTCTGAAGTGGAGGGAGAGGTTAGATGCATAACTTTGCTCAATTTCTTTATAGTGTTAGTCCTGTCAGATTCACATCCAAATGCTGCTTTGCTGATAAGTCTTTTCACTAGTCTCAAAGGTTACTCCTAAAGATTTTTCCTTGTTCCTTTAGTATTGATGCTACCTTGGCTACAAAAGCTAACCTAGAATCTGACTTCTGGATTCCTATAACTTTTGTTTTCAACAGAGATCAGAGATTCTACTTTTTGAACCTGATGCCATGAGCAAAGGACTTGCCTTCCATACAATGCAGCCAAGAGATGTCTGGAACTTACTCAAGATCTTTTGAAGAAACCAACAGTTCTGGTTGTGTGAAATCTTTTTACTACACAGAAGGCCATCTGGAATTAGTTACAGAATATCCCTGGATACTCTAATTTTTCCAAGGTTCTCACCCATCATTACAATTTACCCCAAAGAAGTTCATCATATAGATAATTTGCAAGGCCTACATATGCTCCAGATCTGCACATGATATAATAACGGCTATCATTTATATGGCACTTTAAAGTTTACAAAAGGCTTTATTTATATTATTTTAATTGGGCTTCACAACAATTCTATGAGACAGTTATTATCATCCCCATTTTACAGATGAGAGAACTGAGGCTTAGAGAGATTAACTGATTTGCTCAAGCTGATAGAGCTAGTAAATATCTGAGGTGAAATTTGAACTCAGATATTTCTGACTCCAAGTCCAGCATTCTTTTCATTGCAAAACCAAGCTGCCTTAATACCTCACATGTTTCATTAGTTGACATTGTCTTTTTCTAATTTAATTTCACTGGTTCTCTTGTATAGTTATATTTGCAATTCCCAAATTCCTTTTGCTCAGCTTTTTGCTTTGCTTTTTACAGTTTCATTTATACCAATGCATTTAATACATTATATTCTGTTTTTCCTCTGTTTGCTTTATTATTGCTTCCTTCCCTTCCTGACTTTAAACTCACTAGCTTATTGCTTTTCTTAGGAAAACTATCATAGAATGTCAGAAAGGGAAGAATCTGCAAATTCACTTAGTCCCACTTGGATATGAATAGAATCTTTCCTATAACACCTGCATTAGTGGTCAAATCCTAAATTTTATATAGAGCTTAAATACAAGGTTGAGAATTTTGCTTTTTATATGAGAAGTCATATGAAGGCCCTGAAGATTTCATTCTGGGAGTTACATGGTTAAACCAGAGGGAGGTATTGGTACAGTATGTTGGGCTTAGAGTCATGAACTCTTGAATTCAAATTTTACTCCAGGTATTATCTAGCTATGAGATTATTGACAAGTCACTTAACTTCTCCAATATTCAGTTTCCTCATGTAAAATCAGGGAATTGACATCAGTGCCCTTCAAAGTTCCTTCTAACTTTAAATCCATGATCTTATAATCCTATGATCTATGATTTAGGAAGATTTATTACTCCATTGTTCAGAAAGTTGATCTTTGATGCTAAGTAAAGCATGAACTTTTCTAAGCCCTCTGCATGAATTTAATCTTGTATTATTCTTTTACATGTACTCTATGCTCCAACCAAAATATACAGCTCTCTGATCCAGAACCATGTATCCAGACCCTCATGCCTTTGATTGGCTTTTCCCTATTTGTTCCTCATCCTTATTTTTACTTTTGGAACTCTTCCCCATATATGTTATTTTAAACATTCTTTCTTTATAAGTTTTGAGTTTCATATTTTATAATTCCTTCCCTCCTATTCTCTCATCCCTTAGATGGTAAGCAATATGATATAGGTTATATATGTCCTTTCCTGTGTTTTAAAGGGCATTTCAAATGTTGCCTCTTCCAGGCAGCTAGTTTTTAACTCTGCACTTGGTAAATAATTTTCACCTTCAGAATTTTACTATATAACATTTTGTTTTATAAGTGATCCCATAGAGCTAATTTTTCCTATCATTATTAGGTACTTGTAGGACTCTGTGGATTGATCCACTTATCATGGAATGTTTAATGCTTGGATACAGAGCATCAGCTGAGTGATAAGGACTCTTGGCAAGAGCACATGAGAATGACAATGTATTAGGAAGAAATAGAAGTAGGAAGGGAAAATGGATTTTGAGGAAAGGGCTCGTCTTGAGCCAAGAAACACTCCTATGGCTAGCAAAAAGAATTTTCCCCTTTTAGACCAGTGTTCATCTTGATCTGTACTTAGCTTTTGTCCTTGTTTATATGCATTTTCCCTAGCTAATTTGTTTCTGGAGATATTGATAGATATTTTGATGTTTTGTAGACCTTGAGACTTGACTCCCTTTCATAGCATGAAATTCCACCATTCCAGTACTGAGACATAGCCATTGGCAATCTCTTCAGCATCTTTCTATTAGACAAGTCTTCGGTTTCTTTCTGATCCTATTATTGTTACACATAGCCAAGAAGTGACTAGAAAATTAATGCCTTCATACTCCTGGAAACTTTGCTATAGAGTTTGTACTTTAAGAAATGGGTAGTAAGAAGATATCTTACTTCATTTTTATTTCCTTTTAATTTATCTCATTTATGTTTTAAGTAAATCATTTTAAAATCCCATTTCAACACTACAATATGATGTCATGTGATTAATTCCCAATTAAATCCTAATAATAGGAAAGAAGTTAAAAGAGCTTGAGGCCTAAGAAGTATTAATTTCAGAGCAAGGAATAGTCTACCTCCATTCTCTAATTGATAAATAGTCAAAAAATATGAACAGATGAAGAAATAAAAAATATCAATAGGTATTTGAAGTGCTTTATATCACTTCTTTTCTTTCCTTCTTTCCTTCCATTTTTTTTCCCTCTTTCACTTTTTGGGGGAGTTAGGGTTAAATGATTTTCTCAGGGTCACATAAGTAACTAGTAAATATTTAAAGCTAGATTTGAAGTCAAGTTCTCTTTACTCCAGGGCTGGTGTTGTCTCCACTATGCTACTAAATTTCCCTTAATAGCCTTTTCTTAATTTCTCATCTTTCATGATTTTTCTGTAGTCTTTGACACTGCCAATAACATGTTTTTCCCTTCATATTCTCTTCTCTTTGGGTTTTCTTGACACTGATTTCTCCTGATTCACTCTCTGATCACTCCCTTCTCAGTTTCATGTGTTGGATATTAATCCTGGTAATGCTCTCTAAAGGTGACTATCCTCTAGAGGTTTTGCTTTGGGTAGAAATCTATTTTCCTGATATAATATTTCACTTGGTGATCTCATCAGCTTCCATAAATTTAATTGTAATCTCTAAGATGATGATTTCCAGATCTCTTTATCCATCCCTAATCTTTTCATCCAATCTCTATCTCTAATCTCTAATTAAACTTTGACATTACTCTGTAAAAAGTAACGCAGGTGAGCTAGAGCTCAGAATGAACTGAATTGGGTGAGGGAGAACTAAGGACAACAAAAATGGTTTTATCTGTGCTGGAAGGAAAAAAAAAAAAGGATAAATGGAAAGCTGGGGCAAATGGAACAATAATAACTGGCAACAGAGAGACAGCAGAGCTGCTTGTTCTTTTTGTTTGTTTTCTCTGCCAAAAAGAATGGCCTCCTTGTGCCTGATAGCTTCCAAAGATAATTCTAGAGAATTTAATTCCTAAATTAGTGACTATGAACATTTTTTTTAAAAAGAAAGACTATTTTGGTAACTATATTTCAGCATAATTAGTTTCCTTTTTAATGTCAAACATTTTATTGTATGCATTTAAAAACATTATTCTGAGAAGAGTTTCCTAGATTTCAAACTGCCAAAGCAGTCCCATGATACAGGAAAAAATAAGACTCTGGTTCAGTTGTATATTAAGTTAGTTCCTTTGTAAATTAGGCCTGTTGTAAGGGATTATGTTTTATGTCTGGTATAATTATTTTCCAGGGAATGGGCTACAAATGATCTCTGAATGGCACAAATCAGAACTTTTTTTTCCCCTCAAGATGTTATCCCTGTCTTGCAGTTTTCATTTGCATTTTTGGAGATCAAAAACAGTATTCAGAGTATGTTTCTAGACTTGGTATTGACATCAGTATATAGCTTAAAGTTTTCTTTATCATTCCACTCTTGTCATTATCCTTGGGAACTTCATATTGATGACCCCTCAAACAGCATGACCACATGATTGCTTGACCTTCAGATTTTTTTTTTTTATTTTTTTTTTTTGTGAGAGGTTTCTTTCTACTGACAGAGGGAAAAACTTTTCCATGATTTAGTAAGCTGCTCATTAAGATTCTCTTATGGTTAAACAATTCAATACCCAGTAGACAATCTGGTGATGAATGTCTTCAAACTTAACTAGGGTCTGTCTTTGGATGACAACAGGTGTGCTCCATTACCACAATTTGCCACCAAACTAGTGGAGCAAAGCCTTGTTAGTTTGTTACAATCTGTTAATTTTTTTTTACTCTGGTTCAATCACTTCTGTGTCAAAGTGAGGCTTCAGACCAAAATTCTATTTCATTCATTTTTATAAATATTTATTAAGCAGTTTTCACACTCTAGACATTGTTAGGTGTTGAGTATACAAAACCAATGAACTCCCTGCCCTCATGTGAGTTACATTCTATGATTAACTATCCATTAGTACTTGGCTAAAAAAGATTATTTTCCCTTATTTTCTAGACCAACAAATTAACTTCAATATAAGAAGTGGCAAGCTCATAATGCATAATTCCCTTCTTGATTCCCACCCCAGTCATTCTCCGATTTTGAAATGAAATAGTTAAACTAATTTCCATGTACTACTTATGTATGCAGTTCACTATAGCTCTTTATATCCATTTTATTCTGTATTCAGTTTGAAGTATAGCTCATGTCATGAATATTACTTCCAGTCTTTAAGCTAGAAACATTCAGAAAATTATGGCCAACAATGTGCAATAATTATAATCTTTTTGACTTAGCTTTCTAAAAAATAACCAGTCAAGCTTATAAATATCTAACTATAACCTTTCTAGCAAAGGGAAAATATTATTCTGTTATTATGGTTCCAACTCTGAAAATAAATACCACAGCCTAAACACACTAGCAAGGCCATTTGATCTACGCAAAAACCAGGGAGTGTGAATTTAATTTTAGCAAAAGATAACAAATTCACACCTCACACCTCCATTTGAAAAGCCTTCTATGCTAGGGATGAATGACATGAAAAGTGGTCAGCAGAAGCTTTCTTATGCTGGTTTACCACCTGTCTAATAGTTTTAAAAATCAATGTGTGGCGTCATTGCTATCATCTGTTTTTGTGGGATAAACTTTACTGAAGAAATTTTCAAGCTACACTGAGGCTGCAATCTTTGAAAAGGAGGTATTTTAGGAACTGCTCTGGACTTGGAGTCAGGGGATGTGGTTTTAACTCTAAGGATCATGGGATCATAGTTCTAGAGCTTGAAGGGACTTTGGGTAACTGAGGCCAAAAATAATATTAGTGGCTTATATTTACATAGCACTCACTATGTGCCTAGCACTATACTAAACACTTTATAGTTGTTACATTTGATCCTCCTAACAATCTTTGGAGGTAGGAGCTATTATTATCCCATTTTACAGATGAGGAAACTAAATCAAACAGAGGTTAAATGACTTGCCTAGGATCATACAGCTAAAAAAATGTTTAAGGTTGGATTTGAACTCTAGATCTAGCACTCTATCCATGTATACATTATTTCATTGGGGAAGAATTGTGACACTTCAGTTGTATCCACTACATCATAGCAATCTATTTCTGTGACCTCTCAACTGAGTGAGTTGATAACCTGCATTTTGAAGTGGGTAGAACTTGTGGCCCTATTGTAAAAGTCACTTAGAAGAACATACATTTATGGGCCTAAATTTTTCTGACTTCCTTAAGCATGCTCAAACACAAGTTCCTTAACCTTAACAAAAAACTCTCTCCTCTGTCTTCTGGTTTCCTTGTCTTTCTTTAATGCTCAGATCCAATATCATGTTCAATGGGAGGCTTTTCCTAGGAGCAGAATAGTAGAACTACTTTACTTCTAGTTCCTTTTTATTTTCTCTATCAAGCAATGGGCTCAAGGATGGGAAACATATGACAACAAAAGTTAATTGGGAACTGAAACCCAAGATAAATACAATAAAGAGATGATAAGAGAACGTCTGGTCCTGTAATAGTTCAATTCACCTGAGTGAGCTGGGTTCATAGAGTTCTGTGAACTCCAAAAGAACTTGGAGATAAATGTGATGCTTGATCTACTGTTTTTTTTTTTTTTTTTTTTTTTAGCAGATATATGCATGGATAATTTTACAACATTGATAATTGCCAAACCTTTTGTTCTAATTTTTCCCCTCCTTCCCACTCCCCCAGATGGCAGGTTGACCAATACATGTTAAACATGTTAAAGTATAAATTAAATAAAATATATGAATACATGTCCATACAGTTGTTTTGCTGTACAAAAAGAATCGGACTTTGAAATAGTGTACAATTAGCCTGTGAAGGAAATCCAAAATGCACGTGGACAAAAATAGAGGGATTGGGAATTATATGTAGTGGTTCATAGTCATCTTCCAGAGTTCTTTCACTGGGTGTAGCTGGTTCAGTTCATTACTGCTCTATTGGATCTGATTTGGTTCATCTCATTGTTGAAAATGGCCATCCATCAGAATTGATCATCATACAGTATTGTTGTTGAAGTATATAATGACCTCCTGGTCCTGCTCATTTCACTCAGCATCAGTTGATGTAAGTCTCTCCAAGCCTCTCTGTATTCCTCCTGCTGGTCATTTCTTACAGAACAATAATATTCCATAACATTCATATACCACAATTTTGATGGATGTTTTTTGGTTTATTCTATCACTATAGCATTTCATGTATCCCTCTTCCTCACCCCTTCTGAGAACTATCCCATATGACAAATAGTGTTGTTTTTTTTTTTTTAAGAGAAGAAAAAAGTCAGCCCAATTGATCCATAATTATAGGTGCAATGTATAGAAACTGTGATCCTCCAAACTACATGAAGGATAGATTGGGTGCATCTTTATATCTCTTTATTTGAGTAAAATTTGATCTTCATAATATTGTTACATTTACTTTTTATTTCTTTGTGTGTTGTTTTCCCCATTTATATTGTTCTAGTTACTGTATATTGGTGTTTTTTTTTTTTTTGATTCTGCATACATTCTGAATCAACTCATATAGAGCTTTCCTAGCTTCTCATCACCTGTATCATTTGTTATAGTGCAGTTGTATTTCATTACATTCATGTATCAACTTTGTTTAGTCCTCCCCCAAATGATGGGTATTTACTTTGTTTCTAGTTTTTGGCATTTACAGTGTTCTGTTATAAATATTTGAATTATAGGAGCTTTACTCTCTTATTGATGGTTTCTTTGAAGTATAAGCCCAGTTATATTGCTGCTGTTGTTGTAGTTCTTGTTAGTCCTCCATTTTTGAAGAGGATCAATGACATCTTGAGTCTTGAGTATGAATTGGATTTAAATTAGACAGAGATGAGTAATGGAATCTTTGATTCAAAGGGCATGGACATTGTAGTCACTTTATGAACATAATTCCTTCTTTTTGTCCAAAATGGCTGTAAAATTTCATCATTCTACCAACAATGTATTAGTATGTCTAACTTCCCACAGTCCCTCCAACATCGATTTGCCATTTTTTGTTATTTTTTGCAAATTTGCAGGATGTGAGGTAAAACCTCAGAGTTGTTTTGTTTTGATCTGCATTTCTCTTATTTTTAGTTTTTGGGAGCATTTTAAAAATGTGATTATAAATACTTTTTAGGTTTTTTTTTTTTTTGAGAACTATTCATATCTTTTGACCATTTATCAGAGAATGAGTATTTGTCATATATTTGTTAATTATCTATCTTTGAAACCAATCCCTTAAAGAAATTTGATATGAAGATTTTTCCCTCTCTATTTGACCACTTCTCTTCTTATTCTAAATACTTAAATATTATTTGAGCAGAGCTTTTCAGTTTTGAGTAATCTAAGCTATCTGTTTTATGTTTTTTCCTGTCACTCTTATGAAACAATGTCCTCTTAAAACTCATCTTTTTGAATTTGGATGCTAAGGCATTTAGACTGTATAAGATTACTAAAGATATTGCTTTATAGCCTATGGTTCTTTATCTCTTTTAATTTATGTTTATTTTTGTTTTTCTATAGCATGATGACAACTTCTGCTTCTTTAGACTCATTTTATGAATAGTAATTTTCCCCCCATTCTCTCAGGTTTATTTTGTGTGGATCTTTGTTTTTTAAATGTGTTTCTTAGAAGCAACAGATTATAAAGTTTTGTTTTCTTTTCCAATCTGTGATTTTCTTTCTTTTTGATTATTTAATCTATTTACATTTAAAATGATAAGACGTGGGTTTATATTTTTCTCCATCTGTTTCTAAAATTGGGTTTTATTCAAATTATGATCTACCCCCCCATTTTCTCTAAACACAGTATTATGTTCTTTCAGTTAATTTAATTTTCAGTTCTTTAATATTTTATTTATTTATTTTTTTAAGTGGCCTTGTTCCTGGCTTAGTTCCTCTTGCCCTAGATCCCTTCTTTTCACTTGTTATTACTTTTCCTTTAGGGTTTTATTTATTAATTCCTTTCTCCTGCTTTTATCTGGTTATATATTTCTACTCTCTCTTTTTTTCCTTTCAATAAAGTAGATTTTCCCTGCCTCTAATTCAGTTTACTTAATCCTATTCATTAGTTTTTAAATTTTTATTTTTATATCTCTTTTGAAGGATTTTTTTTGCTCTTTTTATTATCTGTCTTCTATTTTTGTTTATTTTAGATCTTTATTTTCTCATTTGTGACTCCTTTAATCATCTAATCTTTCTCTTTTCTCTGTATTCTCTATGCAATCAAAGCTTCCAAGGTATCCATTCCAAGTTTTATACTTTGGATACTTTCTGCTACTGTTTTTTAGGACTTGCCTTCTGGATTTCCCTTTTCCATTGTGTCTGATTCTCAGAATAATGGCAATTTTTGTAGGTGTCAGAGAAGATATTTTCTCATGGTACACAACCAGCTCACCAGATTCCGTATTGATCTATACTCTCTTTTAGAGACCATTTCCCCTTCCCCAAGGTTTGCATAAAAATCTCCCTGCGTCCATGTTCTTCTACTGGTCCAAGTGCCAGTTGCTCTCCCTTCTCCCTTTCTCTGCACTATTCCAGAACAAGTAGACTTTTTGGGCAACAAAGTCCCAGACCTCACCCAGTGTAAATTCTTCTTCTCCCTTCTCCTATAGACACATTCATTATTGAAGCTTACTCTCATCTCCCATGTAAAGCATTTTTCCATTCCTACCTTTTTTAGTCTTCCTTCTCTCTTTCTCACCTACTCCCCTCACTTACTCAGTTTCTGAGAATGCAGATATTTATTTTCCTCTTATTGATAGTTTTTTTTTTTGACCCTGAGTCACTGACTTCTCTCTATTGTCCTGCTTCCATCCCTGTCATTCCATGTATGTTCCCGTGTTGTAACACTGTCCCAAAAAATAAGCATTCTGTAGGCAGGGTGACACCAGATTGTATCCCTCTCTCTACTACTGTCTCTCCTAGATTTCTACTTTCACATTTATGTCCTTGTACATCTTGAAAGAAGTTTCTCATTGATCTTTTTATTGTCACTATGTTATGGTTGCTATCTGCATTTATTTACTTTTCTTGCATTTCTGTTGCCTGAGGTGTTTGAGAAGTAAATAATTTTTTCAGTTCTGTTCCACCTCTACCAAAGATATTTTAAACTCTTCTTTATTACTGAATATTCATCTTTTGTCCTGTTTGGTTAGACTCAAATTTGTAGAATAAGCTTAGCTTGAATTGTATCTTAAGCTCCAGTGCTCTTTGGAATACATTATTCCATTTGCTCCTCTTTTTTGTAATGACTGTGAAATAGTCTTGCATTATTTAAATGTACTTTCCTTTATATTTGAAGTTCTTTCTCTTGATGGCTTGCAGAACTTGTTATTTCTGAATTGAACTATTGAATTTAACCACTATGTGTCTTGGAATTTTCAGCTTTTTTTTTTTTTTTTTTTTTTTTTCTGGAGGTAATCATGATTTCTTTAAGTTAAAATTTCATTTTCTTTGTTCAGAAGGTATGAGTGATTTTATTCTATTATTTCTTTTATTGTAGTGTTTTTTTTTTTTTATGTTCTTCTGGGAAATGTGATCTTTTAGATCCATGTTTTGCTTGTATAGCAAGTCTCTCTCTCTCTCTCTCTCTCTCTCTCTCTCTCTCTCTCTCTCTCTCTCTATATATATATATATATATATATATATATCTATATATATCTATATATCTATATATCTATATATCTATATATCTTTTTTTTTTGTTTCTTTACTTTTGGATTGTCTTTTACTTCTATATATTACATTTCCAGTTATTATTCTCTATTTTGTTTCTTAAGGAAGGCTAGGCATTGAAAATTCAAGTCTTTCTAGTCTTCTCATTATTTTTGCTGTGCAGGACACATATTCTCTCATAATCCTCATTTCTCACTTAAACCACTCAGAAACAGTGTGTTATGGTTCCACGTTCTCCTCAAATTCCACAGGGTCCTCTGTCTCATTGAATTGGATAGTTTTCCTTCATGTTAAAGCATTTATTTATAGCTACTTAGACTTGATTACTAGATCTGGAGAAGAGTTTCTTCTGCTGTTACTGTTTTTCCTATTATTCTATATTATATTTCCTATTATATCCCTACATCTCTTTATATTCAAGTTCTTTGAGATTCCTTTATTTTTGTTGTTGTTGAGGCAATTGGAGTTAAGTGACTTGCCCAGGGTCACACAGCTAGGAAGTGTTAAGTGTCTGAGGCCAGATTTGAACTCTGGTCCTCCTGACTTCAGGGCTGGTGCTCTATCCACTGTGCCACCTAGCTGCCCTGAGATTCCTTCTTCTTTGAATCTTTACTCTTTTTTCCCCATAATTTTTCTTATCATTCCTCTGTGACTCCCTTCTATCTGATAAACATTTCCTAGAGGGCTGGATCTCAAAGTGTCTCAGCTTTCTCCCACGCTGGGTAATTTATGGATCATCAACATAGGGTTGTTGTGTGCTCAGAACTGGCCCTGCTGGACACCTTCTTATCCTGGTATATGGCTCACTACCATAGTTCCTTTGTTCTTTAACATGGCAGTAACAATTCCCCCTGAAACTGGTGGTTCAGAGCTTTGTATTATTATTACTTCCGTTGTAGTTCCTGGCAGACTTTTGCTTTTGACAAGTCTGGCTAATGTGGCTATCAAGGCTGGAAGAAACTTTCACAGATTGGAACTGGGATCTCTGTGGCACTGGAATGAGGGAACAGGGACTGGAATATAGGGATAGGTTTTGATGTTATGGGCCTGTTTCATGTCCCTGGGTCTGCTAATGAAGCCTCTCTGCTGGTCATGTGGGAGATGGGGAAGAGGTGCTGAGTGAATGAACTCAGCCTCAGTGAATATCAGTTTCTTTTTTTTTTTAAACCTTGTTTTGAATTCTTGGTATCTTAGACCATGGAAACAACAGAAGTTGCTTTATCTCTGGTTTCTGTTTGGGGAAGGTTTGGGGAAGGTTTGAGAGGTTGTAAGGGTTTGAAAAATGCCTAATATGTTATCTTATTGCTTGTATTACTGAGAAGTCCTTCTCACTATTGATGATATTTGAATATCTGTAACAAATAGTAGAGGTGCTAAGGAGTTAAAAATAAGAAAAATGCATCAATTTCCAAGAAGAAATAGTGGATTTTCCCAACCAGTTAGATTGATGTTGACTCCTGATAAAATTTTGTTTAAATTAAAGCTTTTTATTTTCAAAATATATGCATAGATAATTTTCAACATTGACCCTTGCAAAACCTTGTGTTCCAAATTTTTTCTCTCCCTTCCCCTTCCCCTCCAGATGGCAAGAAATTCAATAAATGTTAATCATGTACAATTCTATATATATTTCCACAATTATCATGCTGCATAAGAAAAATCAGATCAAAAAGGAAAAAAAAATGAGAAAGAAAATAAAGTACAAACAACAACAAAAAAGTGAAAATACTATGTTGTGATCCACATTCAGTCCCCACAGTCCTCTCTCTGGGTGCAGATGTCTCTCTCCATCACAAGGCTATTGGAACTGACCTGAATCATCTCACTATTGAAAAGAGCCACATCCATCAGAATTGATCGTATACTATTGCTGTTGTAGGGTATAATAATCTCCTGGTTCAACTTGCTTCACTTAGCATCAGTTCTTGTAAGTCTCTCCAGGTATTTCTGAAATCATCCTGCTGATTGTTTCTTATAAAACAATACTGTTCCACAATATTCATATACTATAATTTATTCAGCCATTCTCCAACTGATAGGCATGCACTCAGTTTCCAGTTTCTTGCTGCTATAAAAAAGGGCTGCTAAAGACATCCTTTTCCCTTTTTTATGATCTCTTTGGGATATAGGCCTAGTAGAGACATTGCTAGATCAAAGGGTAAGTACAATTTGAAAGCCCTTTGGAGATAGTTCCAAATTGCTCTCCAGAATAGTTGGATCAGTTTACAACTTCACCAATAATGTCCCAGTTTTCCCACATCCTATTCAATATTCATCAGTGTCTTTTCCTGTTATCTTAGAGGTTTGAACTGATATCTCAGAGTTGTCTTTATTTGTATTTCTCTGATCAATAGTAATTTAGGCCATTTTTTCATATTACTGTAAATGGTTTTAACTTCTTCATTTGAAAATTGTTCATATCCTTTGATCATTTATCAGTTGGAGAATGTCTTGACTTCTTATAAATTTGAGTCAATTCTCTGTATTTTATAGAAATGAAACCTTTTTCCTGAAAAATTCCTGAAAATTCCTAAAAAAATTCCTTATTTGCATGCCCAAGACTTAGAATAGTGAGCATAGTAAGCATTTAATATTTATTGACTATTGTAACAATAGTACATGTGAGTTTCTTGTCACTAATGGAAGGTATCAGATAACCAGTAATAATCATAACTACCCTTTCTTCTTTATTGTCTTGTCTTTGAGATGTAATCAATAATATTCTACTAAATTCTTTAACTCATTTTTAAGCTAGGAGCCTCGAAAGAAGTGGCCATGCTTTAGTTCCTTTAGGTTGATCAATTGAATTAAGAATAACAAAGATAATTATGGATCCCTAACCTTTCATATTACTGAAAGAATAGTTTGTGAGTAATTATCATTAGAGAAAAAAATCATTAAGGGATAATTTGGGTTAGTATGGACAAATCATACCAAACTTATGTTTCCATTTTTTGCCAAATATTTGTTGTTTAGTCATTCTTTTTGATGCTTTTTGGGGTTTCCTTGGCAAAGATACTAGAGTGGCTTGCCATTTCCTTCTCTATTTCATTTTATAGATGAGAAAATTGAGACAAATGGTGTTAAATGGGTTACAAAGCTAGTATCTCAGGCCAGATTTTAACATAGGAAGATGAGTCTTCCTGATTTCAGGCTCTGCACTCAATCTACTGTATCACCTTGTGCCATAGGTATAACACATCTGAACTTCAGCAAAATGGACATGATGCTTTTTTTGGGATAAAAGTTAGGTTCATAATTTAATGTTCAATTTAATGAGTGCTTCTTAAAATCTACTAAATACAAGACACTGGAATATAATCAAATACCCTCCCCCACCCATGCCCTAAGAGTTAATATTCTACTGGGGAGAGATGATTTAATTAAAAAACAATTTTTACTTACAACTTGGGTGTTAGGAGGAAATCAGGAAAGCTAACATTTGATGTGAGTCTTGAAGGATTGTAAGAGGTAGAAGGTGAAGATGTGTGTGTGTGTGTGTGTGTGTGTGTGTGTGTGTGTGCGTGTGTAGAATGCATTCCAGATAAATGGAACAATATGTGCAATGACCAATGTAAGGAACTAGAATGCTGAGGTTAGGGATCAGCAAGTAGGTAATTTTAGCTGGAATGCAGTGTTTAGGAGAGTAATGTGAACTATAGCTTGAAAGGTAGGCTGGAGCCAGCCTGTTGGGGCTTTAAATCCGAAGTGGAAGAATTTGTATTTGATGCTAGAGGCAATAGAGAACTAGTTAAAAATTTTAGCCATAGGATGAATTTGTTAGACCTATATTTGAAGAGGCTGATTTTGGCAACTGTGGAGAATTGAAGGACTTGAGGATAAATAGAATTGTTAAATGAATTTAAATTACTGAAGACAGTGGTATTTAGTGGAGAATGTTAAGATTCTTTCGTTATTCCTATGCAATGGATATAACCGTATGTTTGAACTTATAAGACCTAGTTTTGAATCCTGATTCTGTGGCTTATTGCCTCTGTAACCTCTGTGGACCTCAGTTTCTCCATCTGTGGAAAAATAAGGTAGTACTAAGAACCCTTCCAGATCTAAATTTATTATCCTATAACCATTTTTACTAATGACTTGGGTAATAGCACAGATGGCAAACTGATTACATTTTTAGATAAGAAGAAACTGTGAAATCAAAGTAATTAATGCTCTGCTATCTACAATATATTTCCACATACTGAAGCAATTGAGTGAAATTGATTTTTACTAAATACAATGAAATCTCATATATATAAATGTAAAGTCTGGCCCTTTGGTTCAAAAAACCAATTATTCAAGTATGAGATTGGGGGAAACATAGTGAAAGCAGATCATGTGAAAAGTATTGACAGCTTCTAGTGGATTACAAGCTTAACATGGATCATTACTAGTCAAAGAATAAATACATTGCATTGGTAGGAGAGTTTGCATATCCAGAAAGAGAAAGATAGAAGTTCTGATATTTTTCCATGCTCAGATCTTATCTAGATAACTGAATCAATTTCTAGGTAGCTTGTTCTTTAAAAGACTAAGGATATTGCTTCTTGAAAACTTAAAGAGCAGGGAGAATTTTGCAATGACAGATATAGAACTATCAAGCCTTTTGCTATAACCAAGTAAATAGAACTAGGGTGAGGAAAAAGAAAATGAGCATTTATTAAGTGCCTTCTATGTGCTAAGCACTTTACAAATAACATCTTATCAAATCCTTATAGCAATCCTAGTAGGTAGGTGCTATTATTTTCCTTATGTTACAGTTAGGGAAACAGAGGCAGATAGGTTCAATAATTTGTCCAAGTATATGAGGCTGCATTTAAATTCAGATCACTCTGATTCCAGAATCCGTTTCTCTACTTAGCTGCCTATTATCTATACTCAGTATAAAGGCTGGTCTGTCTTCTAGAAGAGTAACTCAAGTGGCTTTGAAGGATTACTCTCTATTCTCCAGGTTATTAGGAAGAATGAAGAATTCCTTAATGGAAAAAAAGAAGAGCTTCAATATGAAAACAAGAAAAAAAGGTCTACAGAGGCAGAAAAATCTTTATTTGTATTAAAAGATTGAAAGTACAAGAATGTGGCCCAGTGGATAAAGGGATAAAGGATCACTGAATACTTGGAACTAAGTAAAAGAAAGAATACTTTAAAGGACAGAGCATACATTATGAGTTCAGTCAACTAGCAATCATTTAACTAGCATTGATGAAGCATCTCCAGTATGAAGTGCTAGAGATATTTAGAGAGGCAAGAAACAGTTTCTGCTATCAAGGAGCTTGTAGTCTAATGGAGGAAACAATGCATAAACAATTATGTACAAACATAGTATGGACATGATAAATTAGAGATAACCAAAAGAAGGAAGGCACTAGCATTAAGATGGATTGCAAAGGCTTCTTGTAGAAGATGGAACTTGATCTTACAGAAATTTAGGGAATCTAGAAGACAAGACAAGCAAGGAGAGAGTTCCAGGGATGGTGGACTATGAGGTTAGTAAAAATGCTTGGAGTTAGAAGATGGAATATTTTGTTCCAGAAACAACGAAAGAGGTAAGCGTCACTGAATCATGTTTTTTTCTCTCTCCTTCCTGCCTCCCTCTGTCTCTGTCTCTGTGTCTCTGACCGTCTGTTTGTCTCTGCCTCTTTGTCTTTCCCTTGATGTGTGTGTGTGTATGTGTGTGTGTGTGTGTGTGTGTGTGTGTGTGTGTGTGTGTGTGTGTGTAGGGCTTGAAAAGCTAAACAGGATTTCACATTTGATCATGGAGTCAATGAAGTTCATTTAATGAGAGGAGAAGGAAGGTGAGATAATTAGGAAGATCAGTTTGATAGCTGCTTGAAAAATGGAGTGGAGGTGGAGGCAGACTCAAGGCAAGGATATGAACTACCAGTCTATTGCAGTTGCCTAGGCATGAGATGGAAAAGGCATATATTCAAGATGGAAAGTATCAGAGGAGAGTTGATTTATCCAAGAGATACTGAGTCCCAGAGAGATATAATCAACAAGAATTAGTTACTGATTGGATGTGGAAATGTGAGTGAGAGTGAAGATTTGAGGATGAGATTTAAGTTTTGAGCTTGGGTGACTGGGAAGATGTTAGTGCAATTCACAATAATAAGAAAGTTAGGAAGAGGTGTTTTTTGGGAAAAGTATGATGATGAGGTCAGTTTTGGGCATGTTGAGTTTAAGATGTGAAGAGATATTCAGGTTTCTTTAAAAAAAAGACATATGAAATAATACAGGAAACAGAGGGGGAAAATTTCAAAAACATGTGAATGAAGATCAATGGAGGCAAGAAGCACTGATATTATTATTCTAGGATACTAGACAGAGTATCCTGGACAGAGAGAAAATTAATGAGGTGTTGGGAAAAGAGATTACAAGGTTATAATGAAGACATGATATGGTTATAACAGAAGGCTTCAATTATCATGCTACCTGCTGAAATTTTTTCTCTACCTCCAAAATAATATTTTTTCACTAGATTTTTCATCCTAGGGTAGCTAGGTGGCCCAGTGGATAGAGCACCAGCCCTGAATTCAGGAGGACCCAAGTTCAAATCTGGTCTCAGACACTTAACACTTCCTAGCTGTGTGACCCTGGGCAAGTCACTTAACCCCAGCCTCCAAAAAAAAAAAGATTTTCCATCCTTTAAAAAGTTAAGGAATAAAGGAAAGAACTTGCTATTTTTCCTTTGATTTTCACCTAACAAGATAGAATTGGTTATTGAAGTATAAGTGATGATAAGTTTAGGTGGGAGAGAATGGATGACCAATCCATATTAGAATTTAAGATAAAGAGAGGAAAGCAGGGTATGGTTTGAAATGCACTTTTTAATTTTGGAAGAGAAAATTTCAAAGATTAAAAAAAGATAGCTAGTATTCCACAACCTATATTCTTCAAGGGAAAAGTCAATCCAGGGAAAATGGGATGCTCTCAAGAATGAAATTTTGAACTCACAAAGAAAAACAATTACAGTAATGAAGAAAAGGGGAATTTGTCTGTGGAGATGGATTCTGAGGCACAGGTGACTCATCAACTAACTAGGCTTTTAAAAAAACATTATAGAAGATGGAAACAAGTGCAGGTAATGGAGGCATAATACTAAAGCAACTCATGGTCCTGTAAGGATATTGTCAGGGCACTAAATTTCAGAATGAGCTAAGACTAGTCATTAGAAAAGTTAAGCACAACAAAAGGATTTTTTCTCTCCCCCCTGCCTCCTAATCTACTTTGAGAAAAAAAGTATCAAAGTCGAAATAGGATGTTTGCTTGGGGGTAATAGAATGCTACTAAATGATGCATGTATTCAACTTTTTTTATTTTTACTTTTGTTTTCTCTACCAAGAGAAAAATGTCTGTGGACTGGAAATAGCAGACAGTCAATCATTATCAGAGGGTTGATAACCCAGAGAAGTAGGGATTTGTTTAAAGAAATATTACAGAATAGGAGAAGGGCAGATGTGCAGATTTTTTTTTAAAGGAAGAGAATGGTGTATGAAAATATAGTTCTGTGAGGTTGACTTTGAATTTTTAAAGGACTTATTTGTGACCATCTAAAAAAAGGAAGGGTTTTCACAAAGAATCAGTTTAGCTTCATTCAGAACATGTTGTTCTGGATTTACTTCATTTCCTTTTTGAGTAGTTATATCAGACTGGTTGCTTAGAGGTACACCAAGAATACTTTTTACCTGCATTTTATCAAAGTATTTAATAGACTTTCATGCTATTCTTGGGGAAAAGATAGAGAGATGTAAGCTAAAGGAAATTACATTTAACCATATTTGAGACTTGTTATTGTTCATGGCTTAGCCCAGTGTAGAAGAAGACCTCTAATGGAGGTTTATGCTTAACTATTAACATTTTCGTCAGTAATCATCTGTTTCTTAATTGGCATACAATAGAGATCTAGGGGGTATGATTAATGGAGGACAAAATGAAGATATAGAAAGATCTGGACACTCTAAGATTATTGGTTTAAATCTATTAGAATGAAATTGAGAAAGAATAAATGTGAAACATTGCACTTGGATTCAAGAAATATATTTAAAAATACAAGACAAGAGAAGTATTTTTAGAAAATAATGCATCTAAAAAAGTTCTAGAGGGGTTTAGGGGAATGAAAACTGATGTAAACCAGCAATATGATATGTCATCCCCCCAAATCAATTAATCAATAAATCTTGCTAATCACCTCTTATGTACTAGGCATTGTGCTAAGATGGATAAAAGATGATAAAATCTTAGTCTGTGTTATCATATTTTGTATTTGTAGTACTATGATATTTTGCCCTTGTGAAACTGAAAATGGCAAAGTGTTTTCAATTTTTGTGTTACACTTTAGAAATGACATTCACAAGCTTTATAACATCTAGAGTAGGACTATGGGGATGGTGAAACACTAGAGCATAGAATTAGCTGCAATGGATATCAATTATTCAGTCAACAGATATTTATTAATCAGTTACTGAATCAGAATTCTATTAACCATTAGGAATGCAAAAAAGCTAAAACTTGGTTCCTCCCCTAAGGAACTCACAGTAAAATATGGGAGATAACATACAAGGAACTGCCCAAATAAGAAATATACAGCATAAAGGAAAATTAATTTCAAAAGGAAGGCATTCAGAAGAATGCAGGATGAGAAAGATTTCCTACAAGGTGGGATCTGAGCTGTACCTTCAAGGAAGCCAGGAGGGAGAGGTGAGAAGGGAAAGTTTTTTAAGTATGGAGCAGAGTGAAAAAGCAGTGGTAGGAGATGAAGTGTAGCATACTAAAAATATCAAAAAGTACAGCAGCAATTTAGTGCTTTCTGTTTTCAAGTTGGAAAGTTTCCTAATTTAAAAATATAATTGAAACCCAATTCTGTAAGCTTATGGTTTTTGCGGTTCTTTATGAAAATGGAGCAGATTCTCAAGATCTAGTTAGACTCAATCCATCTTAGAACAATAGGATTTAACCTTGAATTCTTCAGAAAAGGCATTTTGCAACTTTCCTAAGTAGTTCATTCCATGGCTTCACAGCTCTTCTACTTAGAGAATGGCTTTACTCACAAATGATCTGTATACTTTATGATGGTGTAGAAGTCAGAATTCAGATGTATACTTGAAATACAGCTTTAATACAATATTTCTTTTTCCTAAATCACTCGAATTCACTTAATCCTAATTTAATCTAGCACTTTTATTGAGTAACACAATGAAAAAGGCAACTGGGCTAGGTGCTATGGGAAGATTCAAAAAGTAATACATGAGGATTTTTTTTCTTTCACTTATTCTACTTTTATTTTATTTAAAAATATTTTATTTTTTCTTATATATATATATATATATATACATTACTTTTTAAAATACACATTTTATTGTTATATCTTTATGTTTACAAAACATATACATGGGTAATTTTTTCAATATTGACCTTATAAAACCTTCTGTTCCAAATTTTTCCCTCCTTCCCCCCACCCCCTCCCCTAGATGGCGGGTAGTCCAATACATGTTAAATATGTTAAATTATATATTAAATCCAATATATGTATATATATTTATACAGTTATCTTGCTGCACAAGAAAAATCAGATCTAGAAAAGAAAAAAAATCTGAGAAGGAAAACAAAAATGCAAGTAAACAATAATAGAAAGATGAAAATGCTAGGTTGTGGTCCACATCTGTTTCCATAGTCCTCTCTCTGGGTGTAGATGGCTCTCTTCATTACTGGACAATTTGAACTGGTTTGAATCAACTCATTGTTGAAGAGAGCTATATCCATTAGAATTAATCATCGTATAGTCTTATTGTTGCCAAATACACATTTCTTTATGAATCATGTTGGGAGAGAAAAATCAGAACAAAAAGGAAAAATCATGAGAGAGAAAAAAAACAGAAGGAAAAGAAAAAAAAAGAGACCAGAGTATGTTCATTAATATGAATACTTCCTCCACTGATACATAATAAACTCTTTATTCCTCAGAAGATCTTTGTGAATTTCCATGGTCAAAAACACTAAACATTGTGGCCAACCTTTTAGTAATAACAAATAATGGTTCCCTCATTTTTATAGATGAAGAGTCTAAGGTTGAGATAGGTTCTGTAGTTTTCCTGAAGTTATTCAGCCATTCAATGGTAAATTCAAGGTCTGAAACCAGATTTTCTGACTACAGATGCAATGCTCTTTCCACTATACCATACTTATACATCCATTTGTGTAACATGTGATATAGATGGTGCTAGGTATACATGTAAATGATTCTGTCAGATTATCTATTAATCTGATATTTGCTTGCCCAAATAGCTTTCTCCTTTCTTCTGAAGTCTTCAGAGTGCAGCAATTTCTCATATGAATTAATCAGCTAGAAAGTACAATATATAATTTGCTACCAAATGACAACAAGTCTGTTGCTACTTCAGAGGGTAGTTGGAGAACATGTAGGGGTCTTTCTCCATTTACCATACACATGAGTAGCTTAGTCTTTCCAACAAATGTCCCCTTTTCCTCCCCCTCAGGTTCTATATAGTTACTATGACATGAGGAATGAGAAAATAGATGTCATCTCACCATAAATCCTCTTCTCCCCTTTTGTGTCCTTCTTTTCTCTTTCATAAATTACCAAGCTAATTCAAAGGGCTTGGATAAGTTACTTTTAATGTCATCTGGCTGCTCAACTGAACTTCATGATTTCTAGAAATATCATTCACAACTCCTCAGGTCATTTCCTACCCTGACTGAGGAGTCATTCTGAGGAGGACTTCATTGTACTTTCATGGCTGGGAACCTTTCCCCCTCTCGCTTCCTCTTCTTTTTGTGTACTGTCTTCTTTTATTAGATTGGAAGTTCCTTAAAGACAAGAACTGTCAGACCTTTTCTTGTATCATCAATTCTTAACACAGTTCCTGGCACATAATAGACTTCTAATAAATGTTTATTTATCTGACTCTAGGTGAATTAAGTGATAGTAGAGCAAAATCAGAATCATAAAGAATCATTGGAATAGCAAACTGAAAGTTGATGTATAATTCTGACTCTCTTTCTTTTCAGACCACTTTCCAAGCAATAAATGAAGGGAATAAAGGGATGGAAATATAGACTTTGGAACTCCTTGAGAACAGCTTGGCAAACACTGAAGGAAAACAGGGAGGAAATTGTAACGTGCTCTCCTGGCAGTTACAATTACTAGTCTGTCCTAGGCCCAACAGAGTACCTTTGACCACTGACCTTTGCAGTGTGAACTCTACCCGGATCACCTCCTCTGAGGCCTTCAAAGGTCTCTGGCCATGATCTCTTGAATCTATAGTTTAATAACCGGTAGTGCACTCAAGAACAGCCACGTGTAATCTTAAAAGCCTTTATTATACCTACTCACATAATGCCCTGACTGATGCCCTCACTTGTTAGTTCCCGAGTGAACACCTGGTCAGAAGACCCACGTGTTCACTACCAAAATCCTTACCTCTTTTGGCTACCCATCTTGGCTTGGCCACCCAGGCTAGGAGCCAGGGTAAAGAGCGCCAGGTTAAAGAGAGCAACTGCTGCCTGCAGTGGGCTTATATAGGGCCTGTGAGGTCACACACACAGCCAATCAGCGAGAGAGTCACCTATTACGAAGCTATCTCAAAATGGACAGGATCCCACCTACAAGGCAGTCCTAATATCCACAGAAATTACTTCCGGGCCTCAATCTCCCATTGCTCTGTGTCTGCCCATTTAAAGGGCCTTTCGTCTAAACATTTTACACACTTTTGTGCACAGTATAAGATTTTACTTACCACGGGCATACCCTTTAATCCTCAAGGGCAGGCAGTAGTAGAGAGAAGAAACAGAGATATTAAGACACTCCTCCAAAAACAAAAGAAAGGAGGAGCCACAGGTAACCCTAGAGAACTTCTAAATTTAGTTCTCTATACCATTAATTTTTAAATTTTTGACAAAGATGCACTGGCTCCGGCAGACAGGTTTTATAACCCATGGGAAGGGCAGTGTCCAGTGCGAGCAGCTCCACTGTCTTTAGATAATCGCCAGGTGATGTGGAGAGACCCAGAAAGTGGTGAATGGAAGGGACCAGATAGGTTAACTGCTTGGAGGAAAGAGTTTGCTTGTATCTCCACAGATGGAGAAGGAATCAGATGGGTGCCAATGAGCCGTATTTGCCTTGTCCATTGGAGAGAGACAGAGCAGACCCTTGAAATGAAGGAGAAGACCCAAGAAACATTGGGTGGTTCTGTTGCTGACTGTGCCCACCACTGAAAGAACCTGGCAGTTATGGCGTTTGACCCATGGACATCAAAAACTGTTGGACTTGAAAGTCCTCAGGAATCATTGGATTCTCTGAGGCATCATAAGACTGTTGCTGGACTTCAAAACCTATTGGGATCATTGGATTCCCTAACATACAAAAAGACTGATGTGGACTTCAAAAACTTGTGGGGATCATTGGATTCCCTAACACGTGAAGCAATGGACAATAGATTGGTTTTGGACTATCTCTTGGTTGCTGAAGAAGGCATGTATGTATGACTGATGTTTACATACCCTCCTTCTAGGACTTCTGGAAATCTCTTACAATACCATGTTGATTTATATTGTTTGTTATATCACTAGTTGCATGTATAATTCCTGTTTGTTACAACACATCGAGTCTGCACTGACTGTGGGGAGAGTCATCACTAATAGCCTCTGCGTTATTGCTATGTGCTTGTGTAATACCTCCCATGCTGATGGGCTTGTGCATACTTGTCTCTAATAAGGCCCTTTAACCCAGAAACCCGCTAGCAAATCCCCACTTCTCTTTGGTGCTTTTCATCTCCCTTCCTGAGATGTCAGGGAGGGCGTGATTATCTCCTTTTTAGTGCTTTCATCTCCCCTCTTGAGAAGTCAGGGGGGGTGTGATCACCTCTTTTTTGGGGTTCTCACCTCCCTGAAAAGTCAGGGATGGCTCGACCACCTGTGGTCTAAAACAAAAGAAAGCGGGAGATGTAAAGGGCTAGAACTGAGCAATGCACTTGGATAATGAAGCACGTGAGACTGATTGCCAATTGGACCGTTCTCTATTAACTTGTTTGAAGGTTGACCCTCCCCAGCTCTTCTGTGCTGACTTGATTGGTGGGACAAAGAGGGGGAAGTGACTTGTGTGGGAGGAGTAGGAGAAACTTGGGTGGTGGAACTCACGCTCTCTCATACTGGTGACCTGGCATTGGAGGGGACGGTAAAGATCAAGAATAAAGACGCTTAGTGATCCTGACTCCGGATGATTTCTGGAAAGATAGAGTTCCAGCAGGAAATAGCAGGCAGGACACTGCTACCTTTTTAGTTTCGCCATGTTTGGGGTGATTCATGGTATGGGGGACAAGTTTACTCCATTCTGATTTGGTCTCAACCCTACTCCATTCATTCTATGTTAGGTCCATATTCATGTGGCTCCTAAGTTGTCTGGGAACAGTCTTAGCTCTCAGTCTGGCCCACACACAACAAGTAGAATCTTGAACTTATGGCTTCAGCAGTAGTGATGCCTAAAAAGTGTCTGAGCATATCATCTGATTGCCTTATGTGGCCAATGAGATTGGTAGGGCAAGTCATTCTGTAGCTTCTTTCTCTTTTGCTTTGAAACTTGTGGTGGAAAGGGTCTTTAAAGGCAAAAGGAAAATTAGACTCAAGTACTATGGGAAATGTATGCTTGTACATTCTTCCCACCTTCAATCAACCAATCAGCCAACAAGCACTTATTAATCATCTCCTATGTGCAGATACTGTGCTAGGTGGTAAGGTTATAAATAATAATTAAAAAAGGAGAATTTCTGTTTACAAGGAACTTACATTACACATGCCTCTTTGATCTATTGCCCCTAGTAGTCTCCAAAATGCTTTAGAAATATACATATACATATATATATATATTTCTTGTAATATATATATATATATATATTCTTGTAAAATAATAATATTTTAACACTGAAACAGAAGATTCTCATAAATCCTTCTTGGGGAAACAAGAAGAACTGCAAGGCTATAAAACGATAAATGGTGCTAATAATAAGCATATTTGTTGGGATAAATTCAGTAGTTTCAACTTAAAAGGCATAGAAGTCACCAGTGTTACTAAGGAAAAGTTGGGATTATCATGAATCATTGCAAATGGTAATGGGTTAATGCCATAATATCGTTGAGAAATCATTTTTAAGGATCATGAATTATACAGCCCTACAATATGCTGGCTTTAATTCTACTACCATATGGTGATAGGTTTGCTTTTATGTCCTTAAAAATCCAGGGGGCTTTTTTGCATATATAAAATCATAAAAGCATGATGCTATTTTATTAGGAGAATGGAAGTCACAATAAAATCTAGATATAGGATGGAGAACAGAGATAATAGAGGAAGAGGCGAATGTTAAGCTAGCTTTTATTATAGTGAAATTAAAGGAGACCTGCAGAATACTCATGTCTTAGGTTTTTCAGGCAATATTACACTCAGGATTCACCACTTGTGAGGCTCAAGCAATAGTGAAATTAAAGGAGACCTGCAGAATACTCATGTCTTAGGTTTTTCAGGCAATATTACACTCAGGATTCACCACTTGTGAGGCTCAAGCAATAGTGAAATTAAAGGAGACCTGCAGAATACTCATGTCTTAGGTTTTTCAGGCAATATTACACTCAGGATTCGCCACTATGCTCAAGCAATACCTACAATTTGCTTTCTGAAAGATAGTTTTGCAGTTTGCATGACATTATTAAGGAGAAATCGATTGTCTAGAACTATGTCTATCTTGAATAGGAGATGAAACACAAGGCCTAAGAAAGCCATGTATGTATAAAAGAAAATCTCTCTCTTTTTCTTTTTTTACTATCTGTCTCTTCTTCTTTCTCTCTCCCTCTCCTTCCTTTCATTGACAGCTAGATTATTAATAGAATAGAGCATTGGACCTGGAGTAATAAAAGACCTGAGTTAAAATCTAGCCTTAGATATTTATGTGACCCTAGACAAATCACATAATCTCTGGCTGCTTAAGGTTCTTCAACTGTAAAATGGGAATAATAAATATGTAATAAGCCTTTCTAGGCTTATTTTGAGAATCAAATTAAATAATATTTGTAAAGTATTTAGCACAGTTTCTGTTACATAATCTCCTAAAAAAACCCTTATTTCATCGATTTCATTATCTATCTCTCTATTCAGATAGCCATGTGTCCTAGTTGAAGTACTTACCACATGGTGCTTTAGAAGGGATAACTTTTGCCTAGGTTTCTTTTTCAAATTAAATCAACAAGTATGTGTTGCATTCCAAGTGCATGCAAAGCAAACTATTAAGCACATGGTTCTTACTTTTCTGTCAAAATGCAAGAAAGAACATGTAGGGTAAAGGTAGTGCTAGGGAGTCAAGCAGGCTATGCTGTCAATCATTCATTGAGTCAGTCAACCTATTCCAGGCTTGTACAACTTTATCTGCCTACCACATGGGCTGAAGTTTCCTAAAAGCACATTCCCATTTAGAAGCATAGCTTGCCTTTTAAAGTAGCAAATGGCCTCTGTCAACAACATAGAAAGTAAAAGGAAAAAAATTCCTAAGTATTATTCTCTTTGTATACTACTATAAGCTTACAATATTATTTATAGACATATTTGAATTCCCAATTCTTGCCAGGTTTATGCCATCCAATCATGGTGTCTCCCCTTTTCCAATTACTTTAAAATAGCTTTCAAGTCCCCAGAATTAGTCCAAATCATACTTTACCTCCTTTAAATCAGGAATATCCTCTCTTTTATTCTCTTTGCAAGCCTTAAATAAAATAAATGCATACCTTATCATTTCTTGCAGCTCAATAAAACTTTATATAGGTAAAATGAAATCGAAATCAAAGGCAATAAAGAATAAACAAGTTATACATGTAGATAACTAGAACAAGGAAAAACAATTTTGCTAGGAGGCAGAAGGGACCAACAAATTCTGGTCCTTTCCTTGGCTGATCCTTGCTACCCCTTGCATTGATGTTTTTGTTATGCATTTTTGCAGTGATTAAAGCACAGAATTAGTCCAGACAATATTCCTGGCTCTTATGGCAAATACAGTAGTTGTTCATTCCATGACTTTGCACTTATTAGTCTTCTTCCTGTCTGCTCTGGCACTCCCATCTCTGACTTTTTTCCTTCTTCTACCCATTCATGCTTTCCCCAAAGGTGTATAGATGTACTTGGAAGTCAAAATCAGCTCATTGCCTTCCCCTAAAACTTTCTGCTTCCTTTATGAGTGTAGCTACTAAACTATGATTGGGCTGGCCTACAAAATAAAGGTATCCCCTAGAAACATAATGTAGGCATTCTACTATGGAAGGAGGATCTGTAGAGACTATTTCAGGTAAAAAATGATGCTTTCTAAAATGCCTTTCAGGGAATGTAGAATCAAATTCTCCTGGAATTTTATTCAAAAGAATAAGTTTCATGAGCTATTCTTCTTTAGTTCTTCATTCTGGAGTCTAAACCTTTGAGTTTTTTTATGGAATCTCCAGATTGACCAGATTTGGGGTTAGCAAGAATTCTCTTGTATTCACAGGAAGCAAACAAAAATTCTTATTATCTCATTTTCTATGAAGCTTTTTCTTATTGCTTCAGATAAAGTGATATTTCTGTCTTTAGAATTATCACAATTTGTTTTGTAACTTTCATGTATTCATCACACTGTTCTTTGAAGTATAATTATATTGAACATGTCTCATTCTTCTTATTAAGTTACTGTTCTTTTGAGAGCCTTGTCTTATTGATGATTTAAATTTAGGTGACAATGAATAAAGATTAGAGATTTTGTTATTGGTTAATAAAGGCAGGGATATAGGAAAAATATTGCTCTGCAATCTCCACCAAAGTCCCTTTGCCCTTGCTTTCATATTTCTTTGCAACCAATTAGAAGCATTATAAAAATTGGGGGGAGTTTAATTGCCTTAGGCCCTAATAGCTCCTATGAATTTTTGTTGAATAGAGTCCCCCAAATGGATTATAAAGACAGACAACAATCAGTGATTTGAGTTTACACTGGTTATCCTCATGCCTGGAAGAACTTTTTCTATACCTCTCATTGTTAAAATTCCTTTTATTCTTTAACTAAAGTAAATACTTTATTACTTTTATGAAGGAGGAAATAGACTTAGAGGAAGAGTTTTCACAGTTCCTAAACAACAGGACTAGAACTTGCTTTGAAATCTGACTACTGATTTAATGCTCTTCATTAAGTTATGCTACTTATGCTTAGTAGCATAAGAGGCAAGAATTAAAGGATCAAGCAAATATCATAAATTAGAGATGATAAAAGAGTCAGAAGTCCAACTAAACAGGAGGCAATTATAAGAATTCAGGAAAATGCAACTAGGCAACAGAGGGTTGGGTATTCAGATAAGAAGCCTAGACAAAAAGTAAAGCATTAAAAGATAAAAACAAAGCTTGAAATTGTACCTTAGCTCAATTGTCATCTTCTACAACAAGGGTCCTTAACCATTTTTGTGACCTGTGTATCTTTGATAATCTGGTAATGTCTATGGTACCTTCTTGGAATAATGTATAAAGTACAGTATTATGAAGCAGACCAATTGTACTGCAAAAAATTTACATATATAAAAAAAAGGAAACTAAGTTCCTTATTCATATTTAAGGATCCCTTTCTGTGTGAACACTTTTTTATTCCCCTCTCCATATTTGCTTTTTTCTTCCAAATTACCCTGCAATAATTTATTTTGCCCATCTTTTGTATGTACATTCACACATGTGTATATAGTCACACATATCTATCTGTCTATCTATCTATCATCTAAATATTTCCACATTCTCTCCTCAGATAGAATATAAACTCTCTTAAGGTAGAGACCCTTTTATTTTTGTTTTCATATGAAAGTGCCTAGCATAGTGCCTTGCACATATAGTAGCTAGATATTTGAAGGCTTATTGCTTGCTTGGTTGGTTGGTTCACAGAAGTTAAAAAGGATTTCCTCATTCTAAATTATAAAGTTGGCAGGGGTCAAGGTGCTCAGCAGAAGAGACACTCTTAGCCTGATGCTTCATGGCTTTTATGGACTTATGGGTTTGGTGTGGCTCCTGTGTCATGGTGTTTGGCTCTGTGGATGAATAAAAGAGCTTTGACTTTTCCTTGCAAGATGCTTCCCAGCAGATGGTATCAGAGAACAGCAAATGGCCTTGAAGGAAGTGCATAATGCTAGCAGTACTAGCAGATAGTAGCAGAATATAGTATATATACAGCAGAAACTAGTGAAGTTGTGCAGTAGAAAGTGGAGATATGACACTGAGCAGAAGACACAATGACATAAAATTTCTATGGCGCTGCACTATTAGAAATGTAAGTTACTCCAGGAATGCTTGTACCCTGGATGTCCTGCTGGTGTGAATCTTGACCACATGCTTTCCCTGTTGGGATGCTTGTTTACAAATATTCCTGGCCACAATATCTCCCTATACATTTGCCTTCTCCACAGATGGTATGGTAATCTGTGACAAAGTGGACCCTGTATGTAGGGTAAGAGGAAGTCTTTTCATTTAATTCACCATGTAGTTTAATTAAATGTCCTGTACTTTTAAATTATCTGTCTTCTGATTGATCATAAAAAGATATATTTATATTTATTAATATATTTATTAGTGGGGACTAGGGTACTATAGTTTTGAATGAGTTATGACCTCCAATTTAAAAGAACTTTCTAGAGGTTTCTGTGTGAGTTAAAGGATGCTACATTTGTATCCTGTATGCTACTACTTGTATCCTGCTAGCATCCAAGACAGATCTTTACACAGAACATGTATGCATTACAAATTGAAGTTACCATTTCAAGCTTTTTGTTATAAAGACTTCTATCTGTTGCTCAGGTTTTTAATCTGAATACCCAAACCCTTGTTGCCTAATAGCCTTTGCCTGGATTCTTGATTGTTGCCTCTTATGTACTTGGATTTCTGACCTATTGACTATCTCTGACCTATGACATTTGCTGATTCTTTAATTCTTGCCTCTTTACTTAGGCTACTAAGTTCCTCAAGTAGCATTGCTTAGTAGAGAGTGCTGAGTCAGTAGTAAGATCTTGGTGTGAGTTCTAATTCCTTTGTTTATGAGCTATATGACTGAAAGTTACTAAATTCCTTTTCTAAGTTTTAGCTTTCTTCTTCAAAAGAAGTAATAATATTTCCATTCTATCAACAAATATCTATTTACCTATCATCTATCCATACACCATCTACTTATCTATCATCTATCTATCTATCTATCTATCTATCTATCTATCTATCTATCTATCTATCTATCTATCTGTCTTAAAGGGTTGTTATAAGGATCAAATAAGCTAATGAATGAATATGTACTATTTAATTATTTAATGACATTAATTTTTTTTTCTAAATCCAAAGTTAACCATTGACTCTCTTTTGTAGGCCCAGCAAAGAATAAGGTGGCTCCTCAGTCTATAATCTAATCTGCAGACCATTCTTTTGAAGTAAATGATTTTATAAATCATTGAAAATTATCTTCTAATAGAAGTCAAGGAATGAGCCTAAGTCAGCTAATACACCATGGTACTACTCTCTGAACAAGAGTTGTTTTTGTCATCTTAATGATGTTGATAATATTGATAATAAAAGTTGGACTTTTAATTTTGCTAAACTTTTAATTTTGATAATGGTCAATATTGTTTTTAGGAAAAAGATGAGGATGGTTTTCTCTCTGAACAAAAGAAAAGTGGAGGACTACTGGTATGAACTATGGCCTGTTCTGTTAAATCTGTTCAGAATGTCAGCTGGTTTTATTTGTTTTTTAAATCAAAAGAGATGGCTTATTTGTTGTGTTTACATGTATATTTGTGGGTATTTCTGGAAATTATTGTGATGATTTAAGATACCACTAAACATTTATTTTAACTAAAGAAAATAAATTACAAGTAAATGGAAAGAAGAGAAATGATCTGTGCTACCCATGAAGGAAGTTTTTACTATATTGGCTTTGTCAAGTGTTATGGAAAGTAATTGTGAACCAAGGTTTCATAAATAATGCATTATTGTTTTGAGAACATTAGAGGTAACAATATGTTTAGAAGTTGTTTGACAGCTATGACACTTTAATGGGTCCTTAAACACAGAAAAATCATTAATTCTGATGAAGTTACTGAATCTCTAAGTTTAGTGATCAATATTCATAGACCAATTGTGCTCATGTGTCTAAAGTTCTATTAGCAATTTATAAGGGCAAGTTCTATGATTAAAATACAATGCTATAAAGATACCCTGGAACCATAACAATGATTTTATATTCTTATATCTATATCTATCTGTTTATCTATCAATCCACATACACATAGACACACACACATATACTACCACCACTATACCATTATCACTACTACTACCACCACTACTACTATCATCATAAACACCACTGTCACTACCACCACCACCACCACCACCACCACTGCCATATCTTTAAAGTTTATTAAACACTTTGCATATGATAGCTATTGTGATCCTCATAACAAACTATAAGGAAGGTAATACAAATATTATTGCCCTTTTACAGATGAAGAAACTGAGATTTATGAATATTAAGTGGCTTGCTCAGAATATGCAATCAGTTTTGAAGCAGGATAGGAAACCATGTCATATGCAAGAATTTGATCTTATAAGTATAAACACAGTAGTGCAGTTAATCTTTCACTGTCATTAAATATTTTGTCTGATTTCACTGGTACAATGAAAAGAATTATAGACTGCATTCTTCTTTTTTGATCCATTCATCTAATTATTCATTTATACAACAAATATTTATTAAATTCTTGCAATGTGCAGAACATTAGGCTATGTGCATTTTGAAATAAAAACAAAAATTATTGACATAGTCCCTATCATTGGTTCATCAAGAAACATTTATTAAACACTTACTATGATCTTGGTACTGTGCTAAACATTAGAAATAAAAAATAAGCAAACAAAAGACCACTTTTGCCCTCAAGGAATTTAAGTAATGGAGATTAACATCTAAAAGAAAGCAGAAAAGGGAGGGGGGGGGAAGAAAACCAGTTCAGGCCATGGGGTACTGACAAAAAATGAAGAGATGACTGGCATGGACACCCTCCTTAAATATAGATTCTTTGAGGAACCATCTAGTCAGAGGGAGAGGCTATGAGGTGAGGGTATGTCTAAAGTGTGAATTCTAAGGCTGAAGTGATCTTCAGGCTTGAAGAAGTTTCTGAGCACATCCAAAGAAGACCAGAGGAGTGAAGCTTAATTCTAGTAAGTGAAAAATGTACAATCATAGGAAATTATAACACATCCAAGTGAAGGAGAAAGCTTTAATACAAAAGGATATGTGATGTCCTATATCCTCTTGAGCACTCTGTCTGTCTCTGTCTCTCTGTCTTTCTCTTTTATTTTCTCCCTCTCCGTCTCTTCCTCTTCTCTCTCTGTCTCTCTCTCTTTTCCTCCTCTCTTCTTTTTCCTCTCTCCCTCCCTCCTTCCATTCTCTTTCATTTCCTTTCTTTTCTTTTTTTGAGCACTTAAATAAAGGAGATCTGTAAGTTCCAAGTCAGCATTGGAGCTAGTTCATTGGGAATGGCTGTGACTATGTTGATATACTATTGAAGTATTAAAATAAAATTTGCAAGTGTTGGCTAATAATTTGCATATTTGCTTTACACAATACCATATGTTGTAATATCTGTAACTATTCAGGTGCTATAAACTAAGCAACTGATCAATTTACCTAGATTTTTAAAAATATTATCCATCTTGATATTAAAAAATTCATGTTAGACATTCAAAATCTAAAGATGATAATATTCAATGGTCATTGAAGTAACTTTTGACTAGAACCCATTGATATTTGATGTCAAAATCATGGGAACATATTATTTATTTTTTTTTGTACTGTTGCTGATGAAGAATTTTTCTAAAGACTCATATTTACAGTGTATAGATATTCTATTTAATATTCCCCCAATTCTTTGAAATCTATAATGATGGGATAATTTAATCTCCCTTATTTTATTTAATTAAAATTTTATTGTTGTCTTTTTTATATCACCTACATTTCTTAAAACTTTATTGCTCCCAAAGGGCCATTCTTTATAACAATGAATAAAAAAGGAAAAATAAAATCTAGTTTAGCAAACTAATCATGTTTAGAGTGCCACAAAAAAAGTAAAGAGGGACATTGGTCATTACAATTTCCTAACATCCAGTTTTGTTTATTTTATTGCTCTTTCCTTTTTTCTTTATATTTCCATTGCATATTTTATTTTCCTGATTATATTTCATTTTGTATCAATTGTTTTTCCTACACATCTTACATATCACAGAATTTGAGAATTAGAAAGGATCTCAGTGGTTATCTAGTCTAACATATATAAGGAAAAAATCTTTGTTATAAAATACCTAACAAGAGGTCACTTAGCCTCAACTGAAAGTCCCCCAAGGAGGGAGAACTCATTATTTCTTGAGGAAATCCATTTCAGTTTTGTCCAACTCTAATAGCTGCTTTTTTCTCTTATACCAAGATTAAATTAGATTCTCTGCAAATTTCACTCATTGCTTCTGATTTTGCAGCCAAATAGAACAAACCTAATTCTCTTCCACAAAATAATTCTTCAAATATTTGAAGACAGATATGTTTTCCTTGGGTCTTCTTTTTCCTAGCCTAAGCACTCATTATTTTTTCAAAATGATTCTCATATTAAATGGACTCATGTCTTTTCAACTTTAAATGTGTTTCTTAAATCATTGGTACTTAGCACTGAAGAATATAATATTCCAGATAAAGTCTGATGAAGGCAGAGTATATTGAGACACTTACCTCCCTTATCCTAGGAGAGATGCCTATCTTGATGTAATCTAGGATTGCATTATATTGCTGACAAATATGAAGCTTATAGTTAACCAATGCCCCTTAATCTTTTTTCAGAACTATACATTAACCATGTCTTCCCCATTTTGTACTTGTGAATTCTTTGTGCTTTTCATTCATCATTTATTATTTATTACAATGCAGTTATATTCCATTACATCCATCTATTGAAACTAGTTTAGCCATTCCTCAATCAATGTAAACGCTTTATTTTAAACTGAAGGACAGAGAAATAAAGTGACATCGAATATGGGAGGAAAACATGTCTGGGGTCTCAAGCCATTTGCTCCGAGATATATAGATTGAAGGTCCTGTTCCTATGTATGATCAGCTCAGACATCCTCTATTGTGACTGCGTTAGTATCCTGGATATCTTAGAATCAACAGTCAGGATAAGCAAAAGTCTTTATTCTTGGTCTTTTGGGGTTGCTGTCAGGGATTAGATATAGGAATCTCTACACCTCCTTTTTCTCTCTCCACTGCCAAAGAATGATCCTGCTTGTCCTACTCCACCCTCTATCACCCTTCCCATTCTCTGTCCACACCCACAGATTGAGCCAGCAGCACAGAGTTGAGTAGGGTCATCCTCCAAGCATATGTTAATAAAGAATTGTCCAATTGTTAATTAGCCTCGAGTGTTAGGTTATCTTGCCTTAAGTGCATCTGCTCAGAGTTTCAGCCCTTTACAATCCTCCTGGATGTTAGTCTTACTTATGTTTGATTTCTTGAAATCCAAAGCCCAGACTTCTTTTGGCTTGGTCTGTATCACAGGTTCTAAACAATTGTCAGAGAAGTGACCATACTTGAGAAAAATCAAGAGGTATCTCTCTTCCTTACAAGACAGTCATAAAATATGATTGTCTTGAAAACTGTCCTGTGTTTGCAATACTTCCAAGATCTCTCAATTTTTCTTTAGGGATGGCGAGAAATCCTTCAACCAAATTAATGTTAATGAACATGTTCTATATAGCACTTTTGGGGACATGTGGGTAGAAGAAGGTGGGTGGCACATTGGGTCACAGAACCCAGCACATGGAGTGTTATAACACTTCCCACACACAGACAAAAGAGAAAAAAATTAGGACTTGATGACGTTAATAATTAATCTAGTGTCTGTGGCCAGAGCAATGTCATACCCCTAACGAGCATTCTAACTGTAGCTCACATAGCACGTGGATGAACAACGCTTCCCTGTTTCAGAAGAACCACCTGTCAGCTGCCATGAAATGTTCTTTCTTATAGTACTCTGGCTAGCTCAAAATCCTGTATGCCTCAACTATTTTTTGCCTCAACTAAAGGTATCCTATCTGATTCCTTGTTCACTTTTGAGGCTTTGGGAGCTGCATGTACATTTCACCTGAATTTCATCTGAGTAATAACATTTGGGTCATCGAGAAATATTCTAAAACTTAAAAAAAGTCACAGAACATTAGCTATAATCTGTAAATATAAAGTCCACAAAGAGCAATGAGGGAAAATGGTGTTTACTTCCATATCTACTATTAAGGCCACACTTGAATTCTGAAATGTTTCCCTTAGTTACACTTAATTATTCAAAGATAGTTGTTCACATTATCCTGGCTCTTTTAATCTCCTACCCACCTTTTGGATATTTTATTCTTTGCTAGCATAGGTAGGAGTAACCAATGATGATTAGTCTTCTTTTCCTAGCTGTTTCGTTTGGATAAAGCATGATACACTACTAATGGGTAATAGATTTTGGGTTATGTCATCCCACTCTAACTCATCACTCTTATTTAGTTCACAAGGATCTCAATCGTTTCAATGCAAGCCTCCATTGGTAAGAACAGTTTAAAACTATTCTACAGCAGAGTTTTATTCCACTGCTAAAACTGTGTAGTGGTTTGGTGGCAGAGAACGCCTTCCCAGGAATAGTGCTTACTCACAAACTATTTTTCTACTGGCCAACCCAGACTAATCTCTATTCCTTGTTCATATCTTGACTTCTCTTGTCTACTTGCCTTTGCTCGGTATCTAGAATAGATTCCTTCTATCCTCAGTTCCATCTTGTTGAAGATTTTACCTTCCTTCAAAACCCAAATCAGTTGTAGCCTCAATTTCATTCTCCCTTGATTTATAGATATTTGTGCACATCCTGATCCCTATCTGCCATTAAATTTTAAGTTCGTCAAGAATAGAATCTATTTCATGTCTTAGTATCTCCCTCAATGTTTTGCACAGTGCCTCGAAAATGTGAAGAGCCTAGTAAATGTTTAATGAATTGAATTCAAAGGAAATACAAAGACAGTAAAGATGATTCACTTTCTGTTTCTTATTTTTTTTTTAATTTGTGGAGATAACACAATATTCTGTTTGACAAAACAATGGAAGATAAGCAAATATCTCAAATTTGTTCATAATTTTTAACATCAGCATCCATAGGAAAGAAGTCATAGCTAAAATAGTCAGAAGTTTACTAGGGACAAAATCCCAAAAAGGCAAAAATAGTAAAACCCAAAAACTTAATTTTTATAGGTATCACATAGATTTGCTAGAAGACATCGCTGGAAGGTGGTTCAAAGAAAGTCCTTATGAAGCTTCCTTTAGATATAATTATCTTCTGGGGTCTACTTCGTAAAGTTCACAGATGATATTTCTCTCTGCCATGGGAAGAGTCACATTTCTTTTTACTGGCACACTAGAGAAGACGACTTATCAAAATCTTTTGCAACCACTGGAAGAAAACTATATTTGGAGTGTGTTTGTTGACCTGGGGAGGACATCTGTTTTCTGGGAATCACTGTGAAAGCAAGGAAAGCAGCCTGTCAAAAAACTTAGGTGTTTGGAGATCAGCAAAGTTCTTCTAATACATAATGAAGAAGGTAACTATCTTTCTTAACCTAACAGTTTGAAAAGGCAAAGCTAAAAATCTTTTTGAAAAGACTATTGCTCCAATTTTTCACTTATCTGGTATGGATGCGAGTATAAAGATAGATTATGAAGTCAAGAAGCTGCTATAATTAATTGAAAGATTGCTTTTGTTTGAATAGACTGTCTTCTACTGGTTTAGTCTTTCTGATGTGTTTCTGATAGTCTTTTTTATTTGTTTTTTAATAATGTTAGGGAAAAGAAAAGGATCAAAAAAAAAGATAAGGAACAATGATAACAGAGGAAAGGCAAAACTGTTCAATTTGTTTTATATTTCTTTTTCTGCTGGGTATAATGACCTTTGAATTGTCACAGAAGAATCCCATATTTCTTGTCTCTGTTAGACCAAAGACTATCATGGACAAACATATCCATTAAACAGCAAACAAATCAAACTGCTTAACTAACCCATAGTTATAGAGTGGGGGAAGCTTTGAATCTCTAAGATATTGGTTATTAATAATTAAGAATCCCACATTTCACAATAAAATTTAAGGGTGAAATTCAGGAAATTTTAAAAATTGATTTTACATGGCAAGGAGAATTTGATGAATATATATATCTTTGTCAGTTAAGTGAGTCTGAGTTTACAAACACTTTCCTGACAGTGTTTATAAAAATAAAAAGCCAGGTAAGAAATTCTGAATCAGAAATTATTGTTAATTACAATTTACTTGGTTTACAATTTTCCTTAGAAGGATAAAGGCTTTAGTATTCAAGTCTCAGATATGAGTTTGTCAGATCTTACAACTTTATTCTTTACTTAGAGAAAGACATTGGTTGATTCTAAAAACCTACTATGAAAGTCAGAGAGCTACTGGAATAAGAATAAAATGGAAACACATGGAAATTAGTATCTTGCTCAATTTACAGTGAAATGGAGGCTAGTTTAAACAGTCTTTTATGACAAGTGAGAGAGAAATAGGGTCTGTCATGTCACTTTTTTTTTCTTTCTTCCTTTTCCCCCTTCTCCCTCCAAAACTGGAAAGGATGGAAGGGAAATGTCTAAGAGGGAATCTATAAACTAAAATAAATAAGGAGATAATAAGAGGACATCTAATTGCCTTTGATGAAATAGAATTTGTTGTTGTTCAGTCATTTTCAGTCATCTTCTAATCTTTGAGATTTCATCTTGTGATTTCATGGAAGAGATACAAGAATGGTTTGCCATTTCCTTTTCTAGTTCATTTTACAGATGTAGAAACTAAGGCAAACAGAGTAAAGTGACTTGCCCAGAGTCACATAGCTAGGAGGTCTGAAGCAAGATTTGAACTCAGGAAGATGAATCTTTTTGACTCTGGATCTGGGACTCTACCCACGATGCTACCTAACTGTCCCAAAATCAAATGATCTGGTCTTATATCCTCAGGTTCTGAAAAAACTGGCAGAGATGATTAGTAGATCTACTGTCAAGTGATATTTGAAAAACTGGAGTATTGGGGAAGCACTGCAGGATTGTTTCTAGGCAAGTATCCTGATTTCCAAGAAAAAAAATTACAGATTAGTGAACTTGACTTTGATTCCTGGCAAAATTTTAGAATAGATTTTTAAAGTAATGGATAGTAAATATCTAGACAGGGAAGAAGGAAGAGGTGTGTACAAGAACATATTGTGCCAGACCAAGTTTGTTTTGCCTGCTATAGAGATGCTTTACCTAGCAATATATTTCATAAATATCTCACTATTTCTGTGAAAAAGATGGTGAGACAAGGATCAGAGTATAACATAATAAGATTCAACATTTGGACTCAAAAAATAATTGATGGCTTGATATCATTTTGAAGGGATTGCTCCTTTGATGTACTTACCTGTTTCCCTTCATCTGCCTTAGAGATCTATTCTATTTAACATTAAAAAAATCAGTGAATATGTGAATAAAGGCAGAGAAGTAATGCTTCTCTAATCTTCCAGTAATACAAAGGTGAGAGGGGTAACTAACCTGTCAAATGTAGGAAGGAGGAACAACAACAACAACAACAAAAAGACATGCTCTCAAAGTGGGGTTCTATCTACCAAGATAAAATGTAACGAAAATTAAAATAAAGTTGTGGTGGTATAGTAGGTGCCACATTGAGTGGCAGATCGGAGCTAGGAACACTTATTTTCCTGAATTCAAATCTGACCTCAGGCACTAATTAGCTATGTGATCTTGGGCAAGTAGCTTTGTTTGCCTCAGTTTTCTCATATATAAAATCAGTAGGAGAAGGAAATGGCAAGCTACTCCAGTATCTTTGTCAAGAAAACTCCAAATGAAATCAGAAAAAGTCAGACTAGACTGAAAAATAAAATGACTTAACAATAGCAGATATGAGTTTAAAAATCATATTTAAAAGTTTAAAATCAGGCATATTACAAGTTCAATATACATCAACAGAGTGCGCATTTTGAGCTGCATATAGAAGCATAACTTCTAAAGGCAAGGTGATAATTCTACTGTATTCCATCCTTACTAGGAAACTTTTGGAGTATTGTTTTCTGCACTGGGTGACACAATTTAGGAAACATTGATAAATGGAATCCCTATCCAGGAGAAAGTAAGCAAAATAGAGCTTGGTCCCAATTGGACCAAATTGGACAATATTTTAATGTTGAAATTGTCTTTTTTTTTTTTTGCATATTCTTCACTTTCTTTTTATTTTTGAAAGCCTTTTTATTTAAAATTTTGAGTTCCAAATTTTATCCCTCCCTCCCTTCCTCCTCTTTTCCTTCTCTGAGGTGACAAATAATTAAATATAGATTATATATATGCAGTTATGCAAAACATTTACATATCAGTTACTTTATATAAGAAGACTTGAATAAAAGAAAAAAAATGAAAGAAAGTAAAAAAAAATAGCATACTTCAGCCTGGATTTAAACAATCTAAGTACTTTTTTTGGAGGCATATAGCATGTTTCATGATTAATTCTTTGGTATTATCTTGTATCATTGAATTACTGAGAACAGTTAAGTTATTCACAAATTCTTCATCAAAAATATTGCTGTTAGTGCATATAGCAATCACCTGGTTCTGTTCTTTATGCATCAATTCATATAAGTCTTTGTAGGTTTTTTTGAAATCATCCTGCTTGTCTTCTTATAGCAGAATAATATTCCATCGCAATCATATTCCATACCTTGTTTAGTCATGCCCCATTGATAGGCATCCTTTTGTTTTCCAATTCTTAGTCACTGTGACAAAGAGATATGCTATAAATATTTTTGTACAAATACGTCCTTATCCTTCTTTTTGGCTTTGGGATATAGACCTTCAGTAGTGTTGTTGGATTACAGGGCATGTTGGATTAGTTCATAGCTCCATCAACAATGTATTAGATCTTTGACCCACTTACTTTTAGAATAAAGACCATTCTAAATATTCAGACTTCAGATAACCATAAAAATATTGATGTGTCTCTTAAAGGTTATTGGGAAGGAACCCAGAAAAACTCTCTGTAGGAATTTCTACAGAAAGAAGAAAAAAGGCTCCAGCTGGACAAGGGATGGAGAAATAGAAAAGAACTTGCAACTTTGAGTACAATCTGCAGTCATTGACATAACATGATCATAGGTCTGGGATTTTGTTACAAAATGAGGTCTCTGTACACTCCCCCATCAATATTGTTATTAAAGCAAATGGTTCATTTATTGAAATTGGAAATTTCTTGGTTGAAAAAAAATATCCAACAAGTATGTAGGAGATGAGGTGTTGCTTATGCTTATTCTCAAGTCCAAAAAGTGAATTAGTTCTTAAAAAGACATGATTTTAAACTTCTATCAGACTTAGCTGCCTTGACCCAACAGGCAATCACAGTCACAAACAAGAATATGAGAAAATTTTTGGATGATATCTATGTTTTTGAGAAAGTCACAATGCAACAAACAGATGAATAAGTTATAAAAGATGACAAAGGCCATGTTCTGAGGAGAAAACACTTATTCTGACATCAAAATAAAAATACTTTTTGTTAAAAAAACCAAAACAAAACAAAACAACAGCAGCAAACAGTTTATTAGTATCTGTTTTTCTATATCCCCTTCACCATCCAAAATTTTCCTTTTTTGTCATATTAGGGAAATGGTTATTTTTAACCTGGATAAGTAAGAGGAGGTAAGAGAAACACTGTGTCTCGGTATTTAAAAAAAAAACCCCATGATTTGGAAATGGGATTATATATTTATTCATCCTTAGGAGGCAGAATGAGCAACATGGGTGGAAGTTATGAAGAATCAAATATAGGGGCAGTAGATTTCTCTACCTTTGAGGTCTTTAAGTAGAGACTGGATGAATGTTTGTTGGTTGTGTTGTAAAAGTGTCTTTTTAGACATGTATTAGATTAGCTAGCTCCGAAGATCCCTTTTGAATCTGAAATTCCTTGATTTTCATGAGAAAATCTTTCCTAGAAACTCTTCACTGGAACGTTGTTTACAATTTTGCTGTTACAGTTGTTATTTAAGGCATATCAGAGACTAGAAATACCCATTTTGTAAATGGGGAATTTTTTTTTTTCATTCTCATGAGCTACATAAAAGCCTAGTTGTCCACGGAAGAAGGTATTATCCTAAGGGAAGCACAACCTCCTTCAAATCTCCTTGTACTGGAAGAGAAAATTTCTTTTTCTCTAGCATCCCACTAGGTGAGGCTTCTCAGAAATCTTTTCATAAAAACAGAACAAGAACTGAGCTGCAGTGTCTATCATAGTCTTGAATCTTTTTGTGCCAAGGAGAGAAACAGACATGGAAAGTAGGAGCTGTTGACAATGGAGGAAAAGAAGCCCATTTCATACAACAGATGCTCCTTAAAAAAAACAAAACAAAAAAACAACAACAACAAAAAAAAAAAACTTAAAAAATCCTACCAAAACAACTTCATACTAAGCTCTAAAGATCTGGAGACAATAGAACCTGATGAGAGAATTAAAGTCAGAGTCACAGCTCCACACAGCAGGGAGGAAAGACGATTTTTATCATTTGTGGCAGATGCAGTAGAGTATCAACACATTGGCTTTTTATTTCTGCTTTATCTTGTGTTAATGTTCTCCGGGCACAGAATGTTCCCTTCCTTGGTAGCACTAAATTTAAATTATAGAGAGTCAGTTTGCATTTCTTTTTAGAGGGGAGTGGGGACTGGAGGTGGTGGGAGGGTTAGGCAGAGGGTAGATTAGAAACATAATTTATAACATACCCTTTGGAGGGAAACCCATCTTTGCCAGTGGTTGTACTCCCATGCAGAAAGGAGCTGCCATCTGCTGTGTGCCTCACATCATTTGCTGTTTGACAGTTATAAAAGCTAAAATTGACTTAGCGTTTCCATTACCTTTGGAGTGCCATGATGAATTCCCTGCATTTATAAAGTGGAGCTACATTACACCTTTCAGCATCAAGAAAAACCTTCATGGGGACAAGAAAGGAGTGTTTATCTTGTCCCAACTTTTTAATTCCTTGTTCTTTCTTTCTTCTTTGAGATGACCATTCCAGACTTAATGGAGGGGAAAAACCCAGTGAAACATGGTCAGTGTTTTTGAACTGCCTCAATTTTAAAGGTAAAAAGAAGCTTTCTTTTGGTGTGAACAGAGATGGCACTTTATTTCAGTTGGCTAAAATGGCCATTTTGTTGACAACTAGTACTTAGAAGGCATTGAGTAGCATGTTTCTTTGAGAATATTTTTGACTTTAAGATGAATATCAACTCTATAACAACTATAAATGAATGAATGGAAAAATATTTATTAAATGTCTGTTATGTATAAAGCACTGTACTAAGTTTTGGAGATACAAATACAAAAATAGAGACAGTTCCATTTCTCAAGAAAATGACATTCTAATGGAAGAAAGCACATGGAAATAATAATAATATTTTATATTTTCACAGTAGAGAGCATTATACATGCTATCTCAGTTTGTTCTTGAAATAGCCCTTTGAAATAGGTGCTATTGTTATCCCATTTGGCAGATGAGTACACTGAAGCTGAGAGAAGTTTTAAATGTATAGGATGACATAGGGGCAGGAGTTGAGCTTAAGTCTTCCTGATTCAAAGTTCAGTGCTCTCTGTACTAATGTACCACCTAGTTCCCCTCTTTTAGGAAGTTTTAGCTACAAGTCACATGGAAAGGTCCCTGTGTCCTAAGTGCTCATGGCAAAGTGGATGATAATGAATCTTCTTTAATATCCTTTTCATTGATAAAGTCATAATTTTTTTTAATGTGGATTATTTAACATTGCCCAAGTCTGGTATAGAAGATCTTCTTTTCTGGGTCTTTAACAGCTGTGATTGTTGAAGTGTGGCTTCAGTGCCTGCAGAAACAATTGCTAAGTGGCATCTCTACAAAATTTGGTCCCCAGATCAATCACTACAGGAGGTGGGAATGGAACAAGGATTTTTATTTTAGGAAGCACTACTATTCCAGGACTCTTGAATTTACCTTTCTATTGGTAGCAGTTGCTCAGTAGTTGGTGTTGGTAGTTTGACTTGCTTGGAATCTCTTCCTGTTTCTTTTAAAGTTCGTTGCTACTTTAGCTATTTGGCTTGATTTCCTCAGGAGTGGCAGTTGATGGGGATAGCTGGTTGCTTATCCATAGTAGTTGCTTTCTAAATAATGACTGTGGGGGGAGGGAACTGGGCTGGAAGCAGAACCTCTTACATGTTGGCCCTGAAACATTCTGACTCTATGATTCTAGGCAAGTCGTTTAACCATGAACTATACTAATTGATTATCTGTAAGTTTTAGAGAAGATGACAATTACATTAGTAGAAGGAATTTCTTCAATGGAGAGTTTTATAAACCAGTGAGATAACAGAGCCAGTTCCTATTCTCAAGAGAATCATAGGATCCATGATGATTATCCAGAGGCAATGCAGGTTGCTGGGGCTGGCCATCTTTTTTTTTTTCCCAATTAAATTAATATCCAATGTTCCTTTTCAATCTTTCCTGTGGCAGATGGTCCAGTCTTTACAGATGCACTCAGGATGAGTGAAGTATTTGAGAGCCTTTTTCAGGTTTTGGCCAAGTGGCTTATCTGTTCATTAAACATGAAGTGTAAATTTTCTTTCCACTCATGCTTTAATTAATACATAAATAAATAGTGACATGAAGTCAGAACTTATGTTCAATGTAGGAACTGATGCAGTAGATGAGTTAAGAAAATTTGTATCTGTCTTATATAAACAAGAAACAGAACTGTGTAGTAGATAGAAGCTATGTTCAAGTCCTTTCTCTGGAACATACTAATTGGGTTACCATGAGCAAGTGGCAATCTTTAGTGGAGGGATTTCCAGACTGGAAATTTTCTTTACTGAAGAAATCAGATTCCACAAATATGAAACACATTGCCTTTGAGGTAAAGGATATTGATTCATGACTTTTATTGGAGATACTTGAAAAAAAATAAGGGGGCAACAAATCAGGGACTGCATCATCAGTTTTATAAGTTCCCCAATCAACCCAAGACAACAATTTCTGGATCTTTTACGGGAAATATTTCTGAGGCATTTCCCCATGGACTCTGTTCATGTCCAGTATATTCTTTCTGATAGGAGACAAGGAACATCTGATTATTGTCTTGTTGGGACTCAGAAAAAGAACTTTTGTCAGAGATATTGCCCCTTCCTTATATTAAAAAGCAGTCTATAAGACTAATATTCTCTCTTTCCTTCCTTTTTCTTGTTTCTCTTCCTCTCTCCTTTCTTGTTCCTGTGGCCTCCCTCCTTTCTCTCCCCCTCTCTTCTCTTTTTGTCTCCTCTTATTGAGTAAAAAAAATTCAGAGAAACAATTGCAATGAAAAAGATAAATGGGATTTGTTTGAAGAATCTAATTTGGAGGTAACTCAATAAGTAATTTAGATTACAAAAAAGAAATGTATAGAAATTGGAAGAAGGGCAGAAATCAGAGGATGAATATGAGTGTGCTATTCTCCTGTAAAATGACTCGGAGATATATTATATCAATTAGATTAATTGGCCACAGAAGTCTCTTCCAACTCTAAAATTCAGTGATATTATAATTCTGTAGATAATAACTTCTTTGTAGAAGGAGAATTTCTAATTCCTTAAATAGCATGATTCAGGAATTCCATCTTGTAATTAGGAAGAGTTGCCTCTTATATGACCCCTGGTTTGAGAGATTGAATACTAGCATTCTAAAAAGGAAAATTTTTCCTCAAAAGTATTCTTCCTGGAGAAAGAAGAAGATTGCCAGCAAGGTTCCTGCAGCTAAAAGCTACATCATGGGTCAAGAAATTTGAACCTTTCAATTCTCATCATCACTATTAAAATGAGTTACTTAGATAGCAAAGGTCAGGTAGGAAGGAGTTGCTTGTTCATCAACCCCTAAAGTATATTTACCTTATGGGTGGGGGATCTAAACCATAGAGTCTTACTATGAATCTTGGGCAAGGATGTAATGTATAGCTCTCTAGGAAAAAATAAATGCTGACCAAAGTGCTGACGGATTATCTTAAAAGCAACTCCACATTTAGAAACTTTCTGGGGTAGCTGATTGCTTATGGGATTAGTGTGTCCTTAATATTTTCTGCATTGCTGTGGGGTGAAAGAAAGGCTCTCCCATATCCAGCATGCACTTCAGTTTTTATTTGAGACCTGAGGACTTTGTTATCTGCTTATGAGGAAACTTAGATGCAAGCTATACAATGATTATTAAAATTGCCAAAATGAGGGTACAATGAGCCAAAGAGAAATAATGATTTCTTTTGTTGGATTAACCAAAATGATTAAACCTGGTCTGTGCAAATCTCTGGCCATGGTGGTGGTCCTAAGGCTATGGGTAATATGAACATTTAAGACACCTGAAAAATGACTATGTTGGCTCTTCTGAAAACCATGTTGTTCTTTAAATAAAGAACTTATTTTCTTGTTGGGGGAATGGGAATGATTTAGTAAGGCTGTTTCAGGTAAGTGGCTGATAGCTAGACCCCAAGACAAAGCTTTGTCTAATTGTCTTTCTTGGTTTAGGATTTAAGCCTCTGCATATGCTCTCTTCAGATCTCAGTGTTGCTCATGCTTTCATGTTACTTTCTCTTTTCTTTCTCTTGTATAGTGGTGTGGTGCATTAAAATCCTGACTTATTATTATTATGATTTTTTTTTACCAACAATATCTTGTGTTTGATATCTTCTAGAGTAGAATGCTGAAAATTTTTGAAAACAAAAAAAATTTCAAAATTTCTAATCTCATACAGAATTAATTGAAGAAAAACACTTTCCTACTTAAAACAGATGATGATTAGTGAGCTTATTTGTAAAAATAATTATATTTCTTCTAAACATAACAACTATCTGGACCTGGAAAAGACTGATTAGAGAACTGACATGGAGACTTAAGCAAATGGGTCTTCCAAACCCTGCTCACTCATCTCAATTAAACTAATATTTGTTAAGATCTTTTATGATATATGCAAGTCACTCTGGGTATACAAAGACTTCAAGGAACCTACATTTTACAAGGGGGATATGACATATATTTGGGGACACAGTGAATAGAGAGCCAGGTCTGGAGTTAGGAAGATTATTCTTCCTAAGTTCAAATATGACCTCAGATACTTATTAGCTTTATAATCCTAGGAAAATTCCTTAACCCTGTTTGTCTCAGTTTTCTCAAAAGAAATGATGACAAACTCCAGTATCCCTTCTAAGAAAATTCCAAATGGACTCACAAAGAGTTGAACGTGACAGAAAAAAAATGACTGACTGAATGATATATATGCCAAAAATTAAATTTGAGGTAATTTGAAGAGAGAGAGAACATTTAAAAATAGGTGCCTGGAAATAGAGAAAGCTTTTGGGGAAGGTAGCATTTGAGCTAAGGCTTAAAGGGAGATAGTAATTATGAGAGGTGGAGATAAGGAGAAAATGCATTCTAGGCAGGAAAGACAGTTTGTGTAAATGTGTAGAGGTGAGAAATGGAATGTCAAATTCAGAGAAAGACAAGTAATCCAGCTTGCTTATCTTATTACATAGAGTGTGTGCAGTGTAGCAATGGGAAATAAGACTAGACAGGTTGTCTGGAGTTAGGTTATTGAAGACTTTAAACTGTAGGCTGAGGATTCTAGATTTGAGAGAGTTTATTTGCTGCAATGGATCAGAAGCTGTATTTGGAGTCAGCAGCTATCTGGGTTCAAATCAAATTTCTGACATTTACTTTCCAGGTGACAATGGTCAAATCACTTAGCTTCACTGATCCTGACCTTGCTCATTTGCTAATAGAGATGTTAGTTTTTACTTCAGTGAAGATCAAATGGGATAAGATATTTGAAGTACTGTGCAACATTTAAAGATCTCATAAATGTCTGCTATTTATCCCAAGGGCAGTAGAGATGTGCAGAAGCTTTTCCCTACAGGGTTGTTATATATTTAGGAAGATTTCCTTGACAGCTATGTGGAGGATGTATAGGAAATGGGAGAGACCTCTTACCATAATCCATCAAGAAGTGATAGAAGCCTGGACTGGGTGTGTATAGAGAGAAGAAGGTGGCTATGAGAGATATGGAGATATAATGATTATTTGGTTTATAAGGAGGTCTCTGAAATATTGGGTGTCATTTTAATTTCTTTTTAGGAATGCTATTTCCTTGATCTCCTTAAGTTTTGCCTACAACAGATAGCTATGTCCACACATCAGCACTACTCTGCAGCAGTAATTTTTTTTTTTCTCCCTTCTTGATGTCATCTTCAAAGTAATACTGTTCCATTAAGGGATGATGGGAATCCAAGGATCTATTAAGAAGTAACTTTAAGAAACAGATTGGTTACTGGACATTTCGGGAATGTCTGTGCACTCCTTTTGTAAACACCAACTGTGCATGTAAAAGCAATAAATTTCATTACAATGGTAGTTTTTAATAAAAATCTTATTTTTCTTTCTTTATCCATTATAAATTCATGCCTTCATAATGGCTCTGGATGAGAGAAAGTCAGAAAGCCTTCCAAAATCCAGAGACCCTTAGCAGTTTTTCTTCCTCATTCATCACCAGTAAAGGAAAGAGCTGTACCTATGGGAAACTTTTGTATGTACACACTAGGTTCTGATAACAGACAATTTAAATATCTTCAATATTTAGTAAGAGGGTAGACAATAGTCACATGCTCTAAAATGGAGAGTAGAATTCTCCATTTATGCATGCATGATAGCATATCAACTTATCACATGTGTATTAGCATCAAGCAGATCCCTGTGCATTTTTAAAGGATAAGACTTGCAATGGTAGTTCCTCTTCAGCCATCACAGCTACCCCTCCCCACCATTGTAAAATATCAAGAACCTTAGCCAATGACATCTGATGGAATTACAATACTTTCCCCAAAGAGAAGCAGGTCAACCCATCAGCAATTTCTCACTTGGTTAGAGCTCTGTAAAAGCCAAGTCATTGGGGGAAACAAAGAGGGAACTGCATGGTCATTATTCATAAAGATCTGTGGTCAACCCAGACATACATATTCCCTTAAGTTCGTTCATTTATAAGTAGGAAAATGTGGTTTAGTAGGCTCTAGTAATTGTAGCCACACAGAAATTTTATAGGAAAATTTTTTTTAACTTAGCACTTGGGCCTCAATCCCAAGGCCATCTCCAACTGGATACACATTTTATAAATCGTTTATCTGGTACATTGTTGTAAATCCCCCAACCCAGAGGTTTAAAAAATAATTTAGGATAGTTTAGTCTCTCTAAGATGAAAGAATTTAACTTTCCCTGGCTGCAGGCTTTGTAAAAAGTAGGAAAGGGGAGTAAAGGGGATGATTCTGACCTTTAGTTTTACTTTTCACCCAAGGTTTTCAAACTTTGCTCTACATTAATTCCTAATGTTTAGTAGTTTCAGTTCCATTTAAGGTTTTCTTGGTAAAGACACTAGCAATTTGTCATTTCCTTTCCTAGCTCATTTTACACATGAGGAACTTAGGCAAGCAGAGTTGTGTGATTTGTCCAGGAGCACATGAATAATAAACATTTGAGGCTAGATTTGAACCTAGAAAGATGTCTTCTGGATTCCAGGTCTGGCATTGTATCCACTCTGGCACCTATCCGCCCCTAGGTTACAGTTACAGACAGGCATTTATTATGTATCAGACACTATACTAAGTATGGATAAATGCAAGTAATTAAAAAGAGACTGTCTTTGCTCTCAAGGAATTTGCTGACTGTGTGTTGAGGTTAAGATGCTTTCCCAAGATTTCACTGGCATCTGAGGTCATGAATTATATAAAGCTTCTGGGATTGCTTATGGTGAGTTTAGAGCTAAAAGATGCCAGAAGTAGGATGAAAAGGAGGAAGAATACAGTTCTTGGGCAAATCTTCCATCTTGAAAATAGAGGAAGATACTAGTTTACAACTTTGCCCTTGTTCTTTCAGAGTCTATGACAGCAGCTGATTAGCATTGCTTAGGGGGCAGTGTGGCTGGTTCTCTGTTCTAAGCTGATGAGGGGATTAAAATTATCCCATCTATAATTTAAAAAAAAACTGAAGCAGAGCTCTGAGCCAATGGCACTTTATTAAAAAGTTTATGGTCTTTCCTGAGGAAGTGAACCTCAGACTTTCTTCTTGATCTGAGATGCCCTGCAATAATGCCTTGCTTATTTTTATAGGGCTTAGATGTACAGTCATTCAAGAACAACTATACCAAATACAGAATAATTCCATTGATTGACATGTGATCCATAAACTTTTAAAATAAGCAAAATAATATATCATCAGGATCATAAGTTGATGAAATGAGGAATATCTCCACACAAGATGGATAAGCTTTTCTTTAAGTTGACCAAGAAGAAACGGTACATAACCTAAGTAGTCATGAGATGGTAACCTGTTCCTATTGGATAAGAGATTTGTCTGGAGATACCAATATAGTTGTCACTTCTATCATGCTGGACTTGGTCCCCATGATAAGGTGGAGGGACTTTAACTTTCTATAAGTTAGTGAATTTAGGATCTGTATCTCATAGCTTTAGGGTCTTATATGCAGAACTTTGATATGATTCTATCAAATTGATTGGTACTGATTGGAATAGAGTGGAGATACAAGTAAATCATCTCTCATAACAGTGAGTTCATCACTTGCAAGGATGAACTCATCTACTTTGGTGAGACTGAACTTTAGAGATATTTTCTCTTCCCATGCAACTTCGAGGCATGGAGGAAGCTGCTATGTTAACTTCTTTCTCCAATATTTGAGCAGGGCAAAAAACAACCCCTTTTCCTGTCCTTGTAGTCAGAAGTTATTACTTTATTTTCAATTGAATCTGCTGGCTAGACTTCACAGTTTGACACATTCCACATTCTGTTTTCACAGGCATCCTCAGACCTTTTCCTTTGTCTATTTTGCTTATCCTAAAGAGAGATAAAAATAAATTAGGGCACTCACATTTTTTTCTCCACTTGCTAGATAGAGGTTGGGAACACAAAAAACCCTGTTTACACCTACTATGTGCCAGGAACTGTGCAAAGTGTCAGAAAACATGATGGGTTCAGTCAGCTTCCACTGTAGTCACAGACACTAGACAAAAAAGCTGAACAATGAACCTCGCAGGAATACACAAACCTTTGTGATAGCTTTCTTGGACAACTTCAGATAATAAGTAGAAGGAATATTGTTATTCATGACTAATTTCCTTCTCTTGTTTTATTGCTCTTTTAAAAACTGTCAAATAGAAATAATATGGTATTATTTAAATTATTAAGCAACATTATTTATTATTATTGATTTATTCTTATATGTATAGGAAAAGAGCTTAGTATGTTTTCATGGCAAATAATACTTGTTTTTGGTAGCATGTATGTATATGTATACGTGTAATTATTCAGGGCATCCCAAAAGTCTTAGTGCAGTTTTGGAACACCCTCAATAATGTCATATTAATGTCATACCCTTTGTATACTTATGTTCTTTAGAGTTTTTAGAATAAAAGAATGCTGTATTTTCCAAGGCTTTCCCTTCCCTTCCAGAATCTATAGCTTATAACCATACTGTTTTTGGTTTTGGTTTTGTGTATGGTTATTTACATTATTTTTACAATTTTAACCAGCCTTGGCATAAATGCAACTTGGCCACAGTGACTAAGTAACCATTTTAATCTCAGGAAAAAAAATGAATTTCCCATGAGTTTTTGGATATATTGACATATTACAAGGGTTTTATTTATATTCTGTCTATTGATTGGTAATAATACATTTTTACTGTTCATTAGTGATATTGGTCTACAATTTTTGTGCTTATCCCTTCCTGTTTTAGATAGTAAGATATTGTTTGCTTCCTAACAGGACTTTACATTATTATAATTATAAAGTATAGTTCTGATTAGATTGTGAGCTCCTCAAGGGCAGAGACTGGATTTTTCTTTTTATCTCCACAATTAGTAGAGTGTCTGACACATTAATAAACACTTATTCACTAATCTCTTAATTATTAAGAATAATTTTGTAGCATAATTGTTTATTAGATGTTTGCTAGAATTCACTTGTAAAAGAGTGCTAGAATTTTTTTCCTTATGGTAGTTAATTTCTAACTGTTTATTTTCTCTTTGAAATATTGAATTGCTTAAGGTTTCCATTTCTTTTATTTTTTGCTAGTTTTTAATTCAATTTCTATTTTATCTTCTGGTTCTAGAATACTAGGACAGTTTTCCTTGATGATTTCTTGAAAGATGATGTCTAAGATCTTTTTTTTTTGAGGCAATTGGGGTTAAGTGACTTCCCTAGGGTCACACAACTAGGAAGTGTTAAGTTTCTGAGGTCAGATTTGAACTCAAGTCTTCCTGATTTCAGGACTGGTGCTCTATCCACTGCACCACCTAGCTGTCCCTCAGCTTTTTTTTTTTTTTTTTTTTTTTTTTTTTTTTTTTTTAACATGACTTTCAAGTTCAACCAGTAATTTAAAATTATCTCTCCTATATCTATTTTCCAAGTCAGTTATTTTTCCAATGAAATATTTTACATTTTTCTTTCTTTTTTTTTTCATTTTTGTAGGCTTTTTCTTTATTGCATCTTGATTTCTGTAAACATTAGCTTCCGTTTGCTCAATTTTTTTTAAGTAATCATTTTTCTCAGTGAGCTTTTGTATCTCCTTTCCCAACTGGTCATTTTTGCTTGTTAAGACATTCTTCTTATTAGCTTTTTAAATTTCTTTTCATACTACTCTCAATTCTTTTCCCAATTTTTCCTCTATCTCTCTTACTTACTTGATTTTAAAAATCCCCTTTGACTTCTTTCATGGCCTAAGTCCAATCTTTATTTTTCTTGGAGACTTTGGATGAAGAAGCATTGACTTTGTTATCATCTTCTGAGTGTGTATTTTGATCTTCCTTGTCACCATAATGACTTTCAATGGTCAGAATTTTTTTTTCTTCTGCTCATTTTCTAGCCTATTACATAGCTTTTAACTCTTTGTTAAAGGAGGACTCTGTTTCCAGGGTGAAAGGTATATTATCCCAAACTTTAGCAGTTTTGTGCAGCTGTTTTCAGAAATCCTTCCAAGGACCTGACCACAAGTACTCTTTTCTGCCCTGGAGCTGTTAGGAATGTCCCCTGCCCCATTGTAGCTAGTGAGGCACACTATTTTCTGAGAATTTTCATTTCCTCTCCATTGTTAACTCACTTTTATAATTTTCAGTTTTCATGATTTGATTTTAATCTTCCTTTTTTTGTCAAGTCTTTTAAAAAATATTGGTTTCTTTAATCTTTAAAAATGAAAAGACTTAGAGTCATGAAAATATAGTTTTTTTGTGCTATAGGCTCATTTGTCTGGGCATAGTATAACTCAAATTATTATTTCTCCATCCCCGATGTGCTGTACAATGTTGTGGGCTCTGGGATCAGGTTGTCATTAAAACAGCCAAATGTTTTGCTGCAAATAAATGATTTGTAATGAATCTTAATTTGGATGATGACTAACAGGAATATGCCTGGAATAACTAAGCAACTTTTATTTCTATTCAGAGTTGTTTCTTAGATTGGTTCAAATAAAAACTCAATGATTTGGATGTTCTGTATTAAAAATGCCAATTATTAGGACCTGTAAAGCTGATATGTGAATCAAATACTTGCTAGATAAATTAATGTTTTAAATGAGTGCAATGGTTAGCTTTTTTAAAAGGCGGGCCAAACTCATTAAGGAATATCAAGGCTAATATGTAAGTGAATGCTGCTGCTAAATCATAGTATCATAGATATAGAATTCAAAGGGACTCTGGAAATGGTCTAGTGAAAACCCCTCACTTTCCTGATAGTTAAACTATCATAATAATGAAATAAATGGTTATTAATAACCAGTGATTTGGAGAGATCTATAGTTCTCCCCTTTTAAAACTCAGCCTCTGATGAATAGGACTGATGATAGCACAATGAACGTTTTCCTCAATTTAGCTATTGCTATCTTACCCATCCCTATAAGAATTTAATCTAATGTAAAACTCTTGGCCTATGTTGTTATGCTCAGGCTTGGGTGGAGGATGTAGACCCTTTGTTTAGATTTCCATAAGGCTGGGGATGATTTGGAAGTAAATGACATGATCCAATTTATATTCTCCAATCCCTCATTAGTGTAGGTACATCTCTCATTATAATACTCATTTTCTTTCATTAATTGTAAACCAGTCAGAGTTGATTGCCACTCTTCAGAGCACCCATTCTTCCAAGGGCATATAAACTGTGAGCTCACCTCCGTGATTCATCATTAGCATTTGAGAGTGTTACTGACTCATTTTATTGGTCATTTGCTAGCATTTTTAATAAAAATTTTAATTGCCCCAAATATGTCTCAAACTTTAAAAAATCATAGTAATTAAATTGCCTAATGCCAAATGGCAGTAAATAGCAGAATTAGGTCTTCTTACTCTAAATCTAGCTTTTCTACAATACCAAAAGTATTGAATGTCTCTTGATTTTCCTGAAAGAGTTGGGCAGTTTCAAATAGACTGCTTGATCTTGATTCAAAAGGAGGAAAAACACAGATTGATCTTTAAATGTTTGGGGAAGCAGAGACTATGATAAGGTAGACCAAAATGGCTTATGGTGACTGGAAAGTAGTGAAATACCAATATGAAAATGAAGTTGGTATTATTGGGAGCTTGGGTGATAGAGAGAGACAGAGACAGAGAGAGACTGAGAGAGACGAGAGAGAGAGAGAGAGAGAGAGAGAGAGAGAGAGAGAGAAAGAGAGAGAGAGAGAGAGAGAGAGAGAGAGAGAGAGAGAGAGAGAGAGAGAGAGAGAGAGAGAGAGAAGGATAGAGAGAAGGAGAGGGAGAAAGAGAGGGAGAGAGAGAGGGAGGAAGGAAGAGAGAGAGAAAGAAATTGAGAAATTTAAAAATTAATGTAGCTGGGAGCTGGCAAAGGAAACATAAGGACTTATACAACTTAGATATAATAAGCAATTAATAAAAGTTGGTTTGATTATTGAATTGTTGAATCAAGTACAGGTTTCTGGTGGAGAGGAAAACTGGACTTTGACAACCATACCAGGGTAATACAGTTAAGACATGTGGATTGTACAAATATTGTATGAGATTTGGCCTATGAGAAAGATGAGGCCTCTTGATTCCTTCATGAACTCTGAAGTCTTAATTCTTGGAGAAGAGGGCAAACTAAGATAATTATGATGCATTTTTATTTGCTTTTATAGATTCTTCATGCAGTAACCAGACTATTCTTTTCTACATATGTTGTACTGTCATAGTTTTGCTTACATTTTTTCCCCTGTTCCCTATTTCCTGTAGTACTATAACTAGAGAAAAGTAGTCCTATATAAAGATAAGGGAAATTCTTGACTGTCTGGGATGAGTGGGATTTTTTTTAAATTTTAAAATAAAATAAATCAAATAAAAGCTTTTCTATATATAATGCCTTGTGCCCTGATAAAGAAGATAATGCTGTCCATTCAGTGATAATGCTAGATATTCCCAGGTTAAGTTAAAAAGAGGCAGATGAGCCTGGGAAAGAAACATAAGTATTCTCAGGTTCTTCATTAGTGGTAGTTTCCAATGCAAAATTATCCTCCAAGATGAAAAAAAATCTAACTTCAATCTTCCCTATCCACAGTTTCAGGGTTATCATATATAGTTTAGAGCAGATAGTTGGGGAAGTGGATGAAGTGCTGGGCCAAGAGTCAAGAAAACCTTCATTCAAATCTAGTCTCAGATACTTCCTAACTGTGGGACACTGGGCAAATCATTTAACCTCTGCTTCAGTTTTCTCATGAGTAAAATGGGGATTATATCATCACATATTTCCCAAGTTTGTTTTGAAGATTAAATGAGAAAATAATTGTGAACTGACTAATACAGTACGTAGCACATGGTAAACATCATGTAAATTTTATTATATTATTACTTAAAATAAAACAAAAAATAGACCATTATTTCTTTAGAAATATTTCATATCCCAACATTTCCATGAGTCTCTCTCCTAGTATGAATTAGTGAATCTATATTGGGATTGGCCAGAGCTAGTAAGTGAACAATGTCTTAATGGCAAAGTTCATCAAGTTTTTTTGTTTTTTGTTTTTAAGCAAATTACAAATTTGTTTGTAGTTGTGGTAGGCCCTTTATAGTTTCTATTGTCTCACCTGAGTCTATGACATGGCTACTATTGATGTTACTGTCTCCATTTAACAGATGAGGAAACATGCTTCCAGGAGGTAAAATGAATTCCTCATGATAATATGGTTGATAATTATTGGAAGTGGAATTTGAATGTAGGTCTTCTTGACTTTACTTCTACTATTACGTTGAGTACAGAAATGCTCTTCCTTGGTATCATGATTTGTCTTGATTGATTGATTGCATTGTGTGTATGTGTGTGTTTGTAAAACTGATAATATTTGCTGCCAAAGGATCTGTGTATTTTTTTGATTTTGCAAAGTGATCTCAAAGGTGTGGGTAACATTGGTAATTATGGGTGGGAGCCCTGGGAAATTTCAACTGGGCTCAAAATTCTTAACCAAAGGACTATGAAACAGTTATTGCCATTGACTTCAACTCAGAAATATTTATCTTTGGAAAGGGGGTGGTGGGGACATGTTGCCAACCTTAAGTAGTGTTATTTCTCTTTTTCAAATAAACATGTAAAGTCTGCCATTGATAGTTTCATTCTTAATATCAGTTTAAAAAAAAAGAAAAGAATGTGAAGGTTTCTTGCCTCTACCAGTACTTCCTTCTCTAGTCAAGCTTGAGGAAACTTTGTTTTCTTCTTTTACTTTCCTGTAGGTTATTCCCCCTACTGTTATACAAATGACAGGATAATTACGGGAACTAAAATGAGGAGAATGTCTATTTTGCTTCCATTGGCAGAACAGTAAAAAACAAACAAACAAACAAACAAAAAAAACTGGATTCAAAATTACATTAATTTTCAAATTTAATGTCCTTTATATATTTCCTGTCCTCTGCCTCACCTGCCCTTCTCCTAACTTTTACCCCCACTCTGGCCATCCATGTCATTTGCCATAGCTTGTCAAGCTTGAAAAATAATGACAGCTCTTTGGAAGTTAATGCTAACTTAAAAGAAAGCTGTATGAAATGTCAGGGTTTAATTAGAAATTAAATAGGAGTATAATTTAAGAAAAACACATGTGAACAACAATCTGAAAGCTTGTCAGAGCTTGTTGGTTTGGGCTTCATTTGACAAGGATTATAATAATGGAAGCAAAGAGCACAGCTTTTTAAGTACTTTTACCCATTAGTCTCATTCTAAGTAACTAGAAGATTGTAGGCATCACTAATAACAGAGAATAAATCCTTGGCAGTGGAAAAACACATTTTGCACGGGCTTGGCCAGAATGAAAAGTGCATTGATGAATTCCCCATATATCTGTGAACATTCTGAGCCCAGGAGGAGGAAGTTGAATGGAGATAGTGATGGAGTGCCTATGATTTGCTTAAACGAACACTCAATTTCATTTCTACTTGGTTCTTGTGGCTCATTGAAAGCAGAATGGGCTCTCAGTGGGTCATGTGACAGGAATCTCAGTACATGTGTTTCTCAGAAAATAGTATTTCTTGAAAATATTAATTAAAAAAATCATGAGAATGGAGAAGAAATAACAAGAAATGTCACTCCAACTAGATTGTTAAAGAAACAGATTTCTGTTCAAAGAAAGGAGGGGAAATGAAGAAATGAGAAAAATGAGAAAGTCCCTTCTGCCACAAAATGAAACCAGGGATATTTTTCAAAAGCTTTTCTTTGTATTTAATGTGAAAAATTCTGCATTCTTAAGTGACATTCATTTTGTAAAAGTCATACTTTCCCCTTGACTGTTCATATTTATTAAGATTTCTTTATTCAAGATAGTAAATCACTTTCAAGCAAATTTTAGGTGAGGTTAAAATAAAACAATTTCTCAAATGTATTTTCATATCAACTTTACATAGAAACATTCTTATTTTAGAGATGAAATTGCTATACTTTTTACCCCTTGTGTGAAAGAAAAACTATTTTAGTTAAAAAAAATTTTTAGTTTATAGTTTAAAACTTACTATGGCAACTGTAAGACTTATGAATTATAGCTTAAAATGATTCAACACTAGATTCAGAAGAATAACTTCCTTTTCTGAGAAATTTTGTATTCATTTTTGCCTTTGGTGAGAAATATAGGAAAGCATGTCAGAAAAAGTGATCAGATGTTATTCCATTTCCAAGGAGTCTAAACCAAAGATAGAATCATGGTGATCAGGCATGAACTTTACCAGGAGGGATGTTGAATGAGACTGTTGTCAGTAGGGGTAGTTAGACAGTGAAAAAAGATTCCTGGAGAGATTTTAGCTTCTTAGTTTCTGATCCTTAAAAAAGGGATATATACCTATGTCACAGGAAATTTTAGAGACTGTTCTGGAAGCTAATAGTAGATTTTACATAATTTTCTTAATTTAAGAAGACTTTATGTGATACCCAAGTTAAAATCAAATGATGTTCAACCCACCCTGATTATGGTTACTTTTATTGGTAGGATTATTAGCTTTATATTCAGTAAGCTAGTTTGGGCTTTTTAATATAAAGAATGAAGAAGTATCATGTCTTTTGACCAAAGGACCTGAAAAGAAGGTCTTTGACTACATGTAACCAAATGTAATTTTCTTCAAGTATAATTTTCTCCAAGCGCTAAATGTGAATGAAGTAGGATAGATAGACTAGAAATATAAGTATATGATATAGAAAGACAGTGCTTTACTTTGAGAAGCAAAAATGACTTGAAACAATCTATCTTATTAGATACATTCAAAGAAAATATGTTTAATAATAAAGTTCTGCTAACCCTTCATAAGAGAAACCCTTCACTCTGGGTGAGGAGTACATCAATTGGTGATGGTAGATGAGAAGGAGAGAGCTCCTCAGAGCCTTAGAAACTATGCCTTCCCTTTTCCTCACAGTATTCTTTCTCCTCCTAGTGTATTCTTTTCTTATTTTTTTCATAGGCTCTCCTTTTGGAACATCACATTCTGAATCCTATGATATTTTCTTGCCTTAAGAAAGGAGAGAAAAACTCCAACTCTCAGAAATCTATGTTAGTCTTTCCCCTTCATGAAAAAACATTATACTACTATCCTATAAATTCTTTGTTTCCAATAGTACATGTATTTATTGTGAAATTGTGTTATCATTTTCCAGTATTCACAAGATACACAACACTCATTTTCCAAAAAATCTTGAAATCTTTGTCTAAAACAGACATTGTTTAGAACATGTCATTGTGAGGTTAGGGGACATTTCATTGCCTCTTATAATTGGCATTATCTATAGTCAAACTGCTGGAGATTGAAGTTGAAATTTTTTGAGTTCTAGTTTTTATCCTGATTTTTTCTTAACTCCTCAGGATATAGCTAATTTTCTACCAGTCTCTCTATATAAATTAAGGCTAATTGCAGTAACCTGTCTTCAGAGAAACATTCTAAATAGTCAATCAACAAGCTTTTTAAAAAATCCTTTCTATGTGCTAGATCCTAAAGATACAAAAAAAGAGTAAATAAAATTCCCTGCTCTCAAGGAACTCACAGTCCAACGGAGGAGATGATGTACAAATAATTATGAACAAATAAGATAGATACTAGATCTTATAAAGTGGAAAAGACTCTGCAGAAATCCTGATTCTGTTGGAGATTGGCTAAAGATGATAGAAATCTTTCCAAATACAAAAAGCTATTTGAATATAGGATAAAAACATTATCCGGCATCGTTCATCTCAAAAGGTACTAAGAAAGCCATAATTACTCCATTAATTGGATGAGAAGGTTTTCATCTTTGAAATTATGGGTATTATGTAGCTGCATTCTGTAGAATGGAATTCTAATTTTGTTTTGTGATTGGTGATGCTAAATTATGGTCATAAGTCTTCCTGTTCCTGCATGATAAATAAATAAATCTGATTTTGTTCTTTCAGGCCAACAATCAAAGTAATTTTGTCTTTAGCTATATTTGACCATATTGAGATGAGTACACTTATTGAAATTCAGAATGAATGAATAAAAAGACACATATGTCAGGTATGTGTGTACATGTGTATATATGTATATTTCTCTTTTAGGTGATGTATGTGCTTATGGGTCAAGCTAGAAGTGGCAAGTGAGCACACATTTCTAGAGTCTCCTATCACTACCCCTCTCCAAAGGAGACTTTGATCCCTGTTAGGAAAGGAGCAGGAGATTGAGGCCACAAGGTTGACCAATTTTCTTTTTTTCAGAAATAAGAATAGAACAATCTAGAATTATATCCATTGCTCCCTAAATATGAATAGTATTTCATTCGAGCCACTTTTTGAGAAGCTATACCTTAATGCTGAAGGAATACTCTAAGCTATATATCCAAAGTCTTGTTTCCCTTACCATCAATTCCAGGTCCCAAAAGGTCATCACATATAATGTGATAGACAATAAACCTATTTTTCCACATCAATACTAAACAGAAATCAGAGAAGTTAGATAGATATAGATAAACTAAACAAGATAATATATAGAATGGTTATGTTCCCCACTGAAAATGAGATATCTCAGTTTAACCAAGAGATATCCTCCATCAAACCCGAAAGGGAAATTCCCCAAAATCTCCAGTGTAGCTAGCTACCAGGAAGGATTTGATTGTGATACTGGCTCTTCTACATTTTGGCTCTTTCTGACATTTTTCCTTGAAGAGAATCCAGAACAACATATGTCCTTTCTTGAAACCAGAAGGTATAGGATCTTTCCTCTCCCATGCTCTAGTTAGCTTCGCATCTCCTATAAGCAAGGGGCATAGAATAATCATTTTCTGTCTACGCAGAAAATTTTGTGCAAATGAAGGTTCTAGTATGTGCCAGGCAGATTGTTCAGTCTTGGAGATACAAATATAAAATCCATACCATTCTTATGGAATTTATTTTACAATAAGAGGAGGCATTATATGTGGGGAGGTAGTGGCCATGGAAGGGAGTTTTTGTCTGGGGAATTTAAGCAGCACTGGTATGCATAATTATTAGACAGTTGATTATTGGCCTTTTCAGAATCACTACTGGTTTTGATTTGAACACTATTGCCAGGGGGGAGAGGGAGGGAAGAAGAGAGGGAGGGAGAGACAGAAAGAGAAAGAGAGAGAGAGTCGAGAGAGAGAGAGAGAGAGAGAGAGAGAGAGAGAGAGAGAGAGAGAGAGAGAGTCAGAGAGAGAGAGAGAGTCAGAGAGAGAGAGTGAGAGAGAGAGAAAGAGTCAAAGAGAGAGAGAGAGAGAGAGAGAGTGAGAGAGAGAGTGAGAGAGAGTCAGAGAGAGAGAGAGTGAGAGAGAGAGTCAGAGAGAGAGAGTCAGAGAGAGAGAGTGAGAGAGAGAGAAAGAGTCAAAGAGAGAGAGAGAGAGAGAGAGTGAGAGAGAGAGTGAGAGAGAGTCAGAGAGAGAGAGAGTGAGAGAGAGAGTCAGAGAGAGAGAGTCAGAGAGAGAGAGTGAGAGAGAGAGTGAGAGAGAGAGAGAGAGAGAGAGAGAAGGAGAGAAGGAGAGGAAAGAAGAGAGGGAAGAAGGGGGAAGGAGGGAGGGATAGAGGGAGAGGGAGGCAAAGACTAGACAGAGACAGACAGAGATGGAGAAAGAGACAGAGACACATGAGAGACTCAGAGATAGAGAGGAAGAGGAGAAGGAGAAGGAGAAGAGAGGATGGCAGCAAACGGTGTAGAAACATGGTCTAGCTAGATATAGGAAGTTAGGTGAAATTATACTCTTTTACTGGCTAATCAAATTCATCTCCATGATGGAATTCCAATGTTAAGCAGGCTAATTCTCTCTGGGTAGTAGAAACAAAATATTCTTTTCTTTCTTTCTCTCTTCCTGGCAGCTAAAAGATGATAGAATTAAGCCAATATAAGGATCAGCTAAAACCCAGCTTCTTAAACTGTAATTTAAGACTCTATATGGAGTCTTGTTGGATTGGGAAATTATGTTTTATTATCTGTAAATGTTTGATCTGTATATCTATTTTCTATTTTATGTATATGTATTATATATACCTATGTGCCAGGGTCATGTAAAAATTTCTTAGGTGAAAAGGGGCCATGAGAGGAAAAAGTTTAAGAAGCTCTGTGTTAACAGAATGGGGTATACTTATAGGAAGAATAGGAGGCTTAGAGGGAACTCAATAGTTGTCTCTAAACACTGAAGGGTTGTCATATACAAGAGCCAACTTTCCTGATTTCTCTTTATCACTTTTGATAAGTAGGTTATTTGCTATTCACTATGTGTGATCATCTTTGTGCAACTGGCATTTGATAGGAAGGGTTTTTGGATATATAGCTTTTTTCTATTAAACTTATTTTATTTGCTCCCAATGGGTAAAATTAGGAAAAATAAATATAAATTATAAAGCAATAAATTTAGGATTAAGAGAAAAAAAATTCTGCTGATTGTTAGAGTGAAGCAACAGTGGAATGGGCAGCCTAGAGAAGTATATTTCTCCCTTGAAAGAGATCTTCAAAGAAAGACTGGGTGACCATTCCCTGGTAATATTGTAGGTATACCCTTGTTTAGAAATAGGGTGAACCTAAATGACTCTGAGGATCCCTCCTCCTCTGAGATAGAATAATTCTACCAGAATTACCCGTACCCTTCCGTTGTGTGTCCAGAATGGTCTAGTGTTTATTTCCTGATTTTTTGTATCAGAGGTAAAGCTTTTCATACCATTTGAACTTGGCCCAGTCCTATGTCCAAAAAATGCAAAGAATAAAAGCCTATATTTAAAAAATCCCTATATTTAAAATAACTAATACATGGTATTGGATAAGATTGGAGCAGAAACTACTTCCTTAACACACAGTTTAATAAATAAGCCAAGCAAGTCTGTGCATACACACACCCATTTCCCTCCAAGAAACACATTCTTTTCACTCCTTTAATTTCCACAGCGTTCACAGACAGCCATGCTGACATTTTCTAGAGATAAACCCACACAATTTTTATTTTACACAGGAAAAAGGGGGGGAAAGTTTTGACTGAAGTAAAATATCTTGTGTTGAAAGCTTCATTCTTGAGCAATGACCTTTTATTTACTTGTTTTCCACATTAGCAAAAGATCGATTTTTTAATACCCATGAAGGAAATAGGGCTAATCATTCCCAAAACAGAGGTCAACTCCATTGTTTTTTTCTAGTTTTCAAGAGAGAATCCAGAGAAAAACATCCAAATTTCCCTGAAGAACATCAACCTTATCAAGAGAGCATATAGAGATACATACATAATTCACACGAAGAAATAAACAATGGACCTAAACTACCTTGAGCTGTGGCTAAAAAAAATCAAATTTTAGACTTTTCCCCAATTGACTGTTCCTAAGAAACATCAGAATTGTGCTTTTTTCATATTTCATTTTAGCAAAACTACAGTTGATGGTCTTAGTACCATCACCAGCACTTTGTTTTCTTATAGACTTGTTAGCACAGGACAAAAAAACCAAACAAAAAACAAACAAACAAAAAACCAAACCAAACAACAAACAAAAAACCCAAATGAAACATGGAAGCAGGATGTTAACAAGTACAGTCACTGTATTATGATTTTACACTGGCATTTTCATCCAGGCTAGGAATATATTCAGTCAAAATATTTAAATGGATTGAAATAGTCTTGTTGATTTTACAACTGTGCTGGACGGGAGTCCATAAGAATCTCCATATTATATATTAGTATTTCCTGTTGGCTTATTTCTCATTCTGTTGGATTAACCCAGAAAAGAACTAGATGTAGTTTAATTTTTGTACCTGTAATTCTTCTATTAAGTTGTTTTGAAGTCGAGGGACAATTTTGAATTGCTGAAAAACATCTGTGTTCATGCCTTAGGGTCAAAGAGGTCCTAATCTCCATAGTCAAAACTTTACTTTATGGAGTATGCACAGTATGAATTATTACTTCTTGGGTTTTTCTCTCAAAGTCCTGAGAAACCTACTTGACCCAGTCCAGAAGTATCTTGCAAGCAAGCAAGAGAGAGACCCTATTCCTTAGCTATACTGTTTTCATAAATAAGCTTCATAGGGACAATATCTTGTAGTAACCTTTTAAAGTATGAGGTCACTCTCTGTAGGGACCATGGTGGTGGAGGGAAACGTGCACCAAGAGTTGAAAGAAAAGAAGAGAGGGAAAATAATATATCTGGTCTTGAGATCATCAGTTGAGGTTCTGCTAAAGCAGAATATGAAATAATTCTGGTGTTGCTGAAAAATTCTCCCTCCCTCCCTCCCTCCCTCCCTCTCTCCTTCTCTCCTTCCTTCCTTTCCTCCTTCCCTCCTTCCCTTCCTCCTTCCTTCTTTCCTTCCTTCTTTCCTTCCTCCCTCCCTCCTTCCCTCCCTTCCTCCCTCCCTCCTTCTCTCCCTCCTTCCTTCCTTCCTTCCTTCCTTCCTTCCTTCCTTCCTTCCTTCCTTCCTTCCTTCCTTCCTTCCTTCCTTCCTTCCTTCCTTCCTTCCTTCCTTCCTTCCTTCCTTCCTTCCTTCCTTCCTTCCTTCCTTCCTTCCTTCCTTCCTTCCTTCCTTCCTTTCCTCCCTTCCTTTTCCCCTCCCTTCCTTCCTTCCCTCCCTCTCTTTCTTCCTTCCTTCCTCCCTTCCTTCCTTCCTCCCTCCCTCTCTCCCTTCCTTCCTTCTTTCCCTTTATATACCCCTAAAACCCTTATGTAACCAAAGCAACACTGAGCATGTGCTAAGTATATACTGCATGCACAATTTGCAGTATGTAGACTGCCACCTGGAATCATTCTTTGCCACCTGGTATCACTCTGCTTTAATTATTACACAGGTTGTCACTGCCCCCTGACTTCTCAGGAAGCCTGAGATCCCTTACAGGAGATGGGGAGCTAAACCAGATATTGTTAGCAGGTTCCCTTTTATATTTCACCCAGAGTTTCCCTACTGTCTGTGGCTCTCTACATATTTCCATATTCATCATGTTGTACAGGAAATATTAGATCAAATGAAAAAAAACTAGAGAATGAAAAAACAAACAAACAAACAAGGAAACAACAACAAAAAGGTGAAAACTATGCTTTCATCCACATTCAGTTTCCATGGTTTTCTCTCTGGATGCAGATGGCTATTTCCATCACAAATGTATTAGAACTGCTTGAGCTTTAAATTTTAAAAATCCCCAAAACATTATTTGTAATTGTATTCCTGCTCCTACTTAACACAACCACAAAAAAAATCCCAAATTATAAGCAACCTAAATGTTCACCAATGAAGGAAAGATTGAACTAATTGTGACACATCAATATAATGGAGTTAAGGTGAAAATAAGAATGAAGTCTGAAGAATGATGAACATAAGGAAATATGGAAAGATAATTATAATTTAATTCTAAGTGAAAAAATCAGATGGAGTGCACACTAATTATGATCCTATAAGAATGAAAGTGAACAGGGAGGAAGTAGACCTATAATGAATTGCTTGCTGTCTAGGGAAGTGGGTAAGGGAGAATTAGAGGGAGTGAATCATAATTGTTATGGCATTTTGTGGATTGAATTTCAATTATTTAAATGTAAATGGTTGTGAATTTTATTGATGTTCCACATTGTGTATCATATATCACAAGAAATAGGGGGAAAATATTTAGTACTCTAAGACTAAAGATGACATCCTAAGTCTTATTTCAGTCCAGCTCTGAGTCATGGGATATCAGAAGATTAGCAAGAGACTTTGATGGAGATATATACTAATGAATGGGGGAGAACTCCTCTTCTGAAATAAAGTTATTATTAAAATGATGATAGTTTAAGTTTTGTAGAAAAGATATACCCTTTTTACCTTATCTCTTTTCATCTTTTCTACACTTTAAATTTGAGAACCTAGTTAAAAGCACCTTGTAAATGGTGAAAGTTATATAAATACCATTAATTATTTTATTATTATTATTTACAGATCAAAGAACTATGTCTCAGAGAAATTAAGTGACTACTTATGTTTATGGAGGTTATGAGTACCAGAGGAAGTATTTAATCTTTGGTCTTCTTGACTGCAGGAAGTAACTGAAGAATAAGGGCCGAGTTCTGTGTCACTGAATGTAGTTATGAGGGGAAGGTAAGGGAAGATGATATCAGTGTAGGTTAAAATTAATGTCAATAACAGTTTTGCATGCTGTATTTGGCCAGGAGCATTATGAATAGCCTCGTGGGGGTGAGTTTCTGAGAGAGTAACCAGATTTTGCTGTTAAGAAGGGGATTTCCTTTTTAGTAGAGTGGGACTCTTAAACTTTTTTGGGAGGTATATATGAGCTTTTATAAACTAGGTTCTGTTAAAGGAGAAATGGCAATTCAATTCAATAGGTTTATGACTGTTTCAATCATCTTGCACTGTGCAAGATATGTCTGGTGAGACAACAGAAGGGATAACATTGACAGTAGTGAGAAAAGTACTGGTTTTAGAGTCAATTTTGCAAACAAAGTGATTGCAGAGGACAGCAATCACTTCCACTTACCTCTGTGACTTTGGAAAGTCAATATAGGTGTGTATTTCTCAATTTGTTCATCTGTAAAATGAAGAGGCATGATAAGCTTATCAGTCAATAATTATATATGAAGTACCTTCTGCATGCTTTATGCAGTGCTAGATTCTGGGATTAAAAAGACAAAAATGAAGCATTTTCTGCCCCTAAGGAACTTAAATTCTATTTGGGAGAAAAACATGTACATATGAAAGATAGCTAGGTGGCACAGTGCATAGAGTCTAGGGCCTAGAGTCAGGAAGACTCATTTTTTTGAATTAAAATATGGTCTCAGATATTCACTAGCTGTATGATTCTGGGCACATCACTTAACCTTGTTAGTTCCTCTTCTGTAAAATGAGTTGGAGAAGGAAATGATAGAATTTTTCTAAAAAAATTCAAAAGTAGTTATGAAGAGTTGGACAGGACTGAAGTGACTGAACAAAAATATTATTAGCAACATATATATATGTATGTATATATATATATATATATATATATATATATATACATACAAAGGAAGTACAAGGTGATTTTCCTGGAGAGGCACTTAACTCCTTGGAAGATCAGAAAAAAAAAAAAGCCAAGTGTAGCTGATCACTTTTGAGTTGAACTTTGAAGGAAACTAGATAATTGGAAGGACAGGAGTACATTAGAAGCATGGAAGATAGTCTATTCAAAGGCAAAGAGACGGAAGATGGAGAATCTTGTGTGAGGAAGAGCAAAAAGGTCAATTTGGCTGAAATATACAGTGTGGGAAGAGGAATAATATGCAACAAACTTAAAAGGGAAGGTTGGATTCAGATTTGGAAGGGCTTTAAATGTCAAACAGGAGATTGTTTCTGATCTTTAAGGAAATGGGGAGCTACTGGATTTTCTTGAGTAGAAAAATTTTTTTGGCTGAATTCATGCTTTATAAATATCATTTGGGTAACTATATGGATAATGGATTCAAAAGTGAGGTTATTTGAGCTATTATTACCTCTTACTATTGAGGCAAGAGTTAATGAGGGTGGGGACCAAGCAACTAGAAAAAAGGAGTCAAATGAAAGAGATTTTATAGTAACAGAATTAATGACTTGGCAGCTGTTTGGATGGGAAAGTTTGGAAAAATGAAAAGATGAAGCTGTTTCTAAACTTGCACACCTGAATGAACTGGGAGGATAGTGGTGGCTTTGATTGAAATAAGGAAATTTGGAAGGGGTGAATTTTCAGAGGAATACAAGTTTTATTTTGTATATATTGAATTTGAGATCATTATGAGACATTCAATTGCAAATGTTCAATGGGCAATTGGTGATCTAGAACTGGAGTTTATGAGATTGGCCAGGATTGGATCTCCAAGGTACTTTTATTTCTAAATCCAAAAGTGCTAAGTATATTTAATAATCCCTACCATCATATAGAGGAGATGACAACTTACATAAAATAATTGAAGTTCCAAAGATCAACACCTAATACGAAAGGATTTATAGTTTTATCAGTTTGGGGAATTTCACTTTGATAGCTTTTTCAGTTATAAGTCACACTACAACTGTGACTTAGTAGACAAGTCCTAAGTTGTTGCTGAAGGCTCAAAGAGGTTGTGTCTTACAGGGGGATATATAGATAATAGGTGTCAGAGGAGGGATTTGTATTTAGCTTTTCCTTTTTCCAAAACCAGTACTCTAGTCATAAGATGTACTGCTGTCTCTAAGGGTTAATGTCCCTTTCACATTGACTATTTCCCCTTTATTTTACTTGGGTCATAGATATTGTTATTAAATATTATAATCCATGTGAATTGCTGAAGGATCTCTGAGTGACATGTACTCTAAGCAGATTTTAAGAGGTAAAGTGATAATTAAAGTAAACACATTTGTTTAATTATGAATTGAGCTCCTGAGGTGCAAGTCTCTAACAGCAGGAGTTTATGATCATAAGACAGTCAGCTCCCTAGCCATGTGGATGGATTGATTCCAGAGTGACAATAGAGATGCATGACAATACAGATATAATGACTATTGTTCTTATGAGAGCAATGTTCTAAAAGAATATCATTATTATTTTGTTATTAAAATATCATTTTATTATTATTAAAATAATAATAGTTTATATTTTCTAGCACTTCAAGCTTTGTAAAAAAAGTTATACTCTATTACCTTATCTCTTTTCATTCTTCTAATACTTCAAATCTGAGAAACTTTTGTGTATTATATTGACTAAGTTGCTGAATGTTTCAGTGGGTTATTTTATATCAAGAAAAAAAGAGAGTGGGAGGAAGGCGCTGCTTAATCCCAAATAGAATCAATGGTATCTGGGCAATGCTGGAGGGTGGGTTGGTAGGGGCAGTGGATATTGCTGACACCCCTGAAGGCAAATTATCTTCTATGAAGATCCCAGCCAGAGCATCACACCTGGAGATATTTTCTAGTCCATTTCATCTTTGCCAGAGCCCAACTGTTTAAATAGTTTTTTTTTTGTTTTATCTGTTCACAGAACAGCTTGGTGCTTCTAAGAAGGCATTTTACCCTCACCTCCATTTCTCTGGTTGTGGAAAATAATATGCCTGCCTCAATTTGGGAAACAAACTGACCTTATCGGTTTTTCCCAATTTTTTCTTATTCACTCAGTGTTCTGAAGAGGCCAATTATGTTTCTTTTTGATGGTGAAATGTTAAATTTTCTCTTAAGACTTTTTTTTTGCAAAGTATGTTTTTTTAAAAAATCTAGCAATGTATTCCATTTGATCCTCTCCAAGCTAACATTCTCAGAACTTGTCATTTTTCTCACAGATCAAAGGGAGGCCCCAGTTTCAATGGACCAGAAGCTGTCAGTTTCATACCATAGAGAGTGGTCATTTTTATTCAGACCTTGTTTATTTCATAGAATAATCAACGGCAATAGCCGTAGGGCCCACTGTTGGCAAAATGGTAAAAACCCCAGACTCCCTTCTCAGGCCTTTTCTACCCTCTATGGCACTCTGTCCCTGTCTCTTCTTCACTGATCCAGGCCTTTTTTTTTTTGATCAAGTCTTTTCATTTGCATGGGTTTTCTAGTTGATAGTAATTTATTAGCTCACAGACACTGAGCCACATAGAATATCAGCTTCAAGAAAACATCAATCATTTATCTTGAACCTCTCATTTTGGAGATGAGGAAAACTGAGGTTCAGAGAGTTTGGGGGATTTTCTCAAGGCTACACTAAGACTGCATATCAGAGCCTAGATTAGAACCAACATCTTCTGTCTCCTGTCATAGTGTGCTTTCCACAATTCTAACAGTCACTGATGTCAGTGACTTTGGTTTGAATACAATTTGGCCATTTACTTTTCTTTAGAATGTCATCTCATTGCAAGTAGAAATTGATTCATTCTGCTATTGGGAGATTGACATATACTTGGTACTTAATAAATACTTGTTGATCAACTAATTAATTCCTATTTCCCATGGTCATAAATGGTATACTTTTAATTTTACCTGACCACTCATGGTTCTAAAAGGGACCACCGAGTGGACCAGTGCAAATACATCCCAACTATCAGGAAGGACAGCTGAAAATGTGTTCTTTAATAATGCTGAGTTAGTAATATCACTTTTTAAAATGACATAGTTGATGTTGCATAGTGCTGTTTAACTCTGAAGATCCCCACTGAATTTTTTTTATTTGTGTGTAAATTGGATTTAAATGAGACAGAATTGTGTGAAATTGTCGGCCTTACTCTTTCCTCCAGAGTCATCACTGTCCAGTGTTTGGACAAGATGATTAGTGGTGATTTGAGGTGGTCTATATAAGTGACTGCTCCCTACAAAGAACAAAAAAAAATGGCCAGATGGGGTTATTCTTACATTTCATGTTGTGATTCATGGTCAATATAAATTTCTTTTTTCTTTCTTTCTTTTCCTCCCTCCCTCCCTCCCTCCCTCCCTCCCTCCCTCCCTCCCTCCCTCCCTCCCTTCCTTCCTTCCTTCCTTCCTTCCTTCCTTCCTTCCTTCCTTCCTTCCTTCCTTCCTTCCTTCCTTCCTTCCTTCCTTCCTTCCTTCTCTCTCTCTCTCTCTCTCTCTCTCTTTCTTTCTTTCTTTCTTTCTTTCTTTTTTCTAATTTTTGAGTATTATATTGACTAAGTTGCTGAATGTTTCAGTGGATTATTTTATATCAATAAAAAAAAGAGAGTGGGAAGAAGGCACGGCTTAATCCCAAATAGGACTGATGGGCAATGCTGGAGGGTGGATTGGTAGGGGCAGTGGATGTTGCTGATACCTCTGAAGAGCTTTAAATGACAATCAAGGAAATTTATTTGATACAGTAATAGGAAACCATCAGAGCTCATTAAGCATGGGAAAGATGTGCTCAGATCTATATTATAGAAAGTTAATATTGGCAGTTAAAAGGATGATGGATTGGAGTGAGGAGAGACTTGGGGTACAGGGAGTCAAAGGTAAATTGTTGGAATAGTCTGAGGGAGTGGATAATGAAGGCCTAAACTAGGGCTGTAGTTGTGAGAGAGTAAAGAAGACAAGATACAGAATGTGAGAAATGTTGTAAAGGCAGTGGAAGTAAAATTTAGCAATGGATGAGATTTATGAAGGGAATGATAGTGAAAAGTCAAAGATGACATTAAGGTTGTGAGGCTGGTTGAATGAGAGGATGATGGTACCCTCTACAGTAATAGGAAAGTTGGGAAGAATTTGGGGAAAAGACGAATATGCCTATTGGACATCCAATTTGAGATGCCCAAAAGGCAGTTGAAAGGGTGTTTGGAACTCAGGAAAAAGATCAGGGCTGAACATATAGAGCTGGGAATTATCAACAGAGAGATGATAATTGAGCTTAGGGGAGATTATGAGTTTAAATCTGGATTTTGATACTTATTAGCTTCATGACCTTAGACAAACCTCTGTCTTTCTCAGTTTCTTCAACTGTAAGATGAGGATGGTGGCATCCATTTTACAAGGCTGTTATGAGGATAAATTAAGATAATATTTATAAAGTACTAAATAAACATAGTGCAAAAGCACATAGAAAGTGCTCAATAGGGGCAGCTAGGTGGAACAGTGGATAGAGCACCAGGCTTGAATTCAGGAGGACCTGAGTTCAAATCTGATCTCAGACACTTAACACTTTCTAGCTGTGTGACCTGAGCAAGTCACTTAACCCCAACTGCCTCAGAAAAAAAAAAAAAAAGAAAAAGAAAGTGATCAATATCCTCATTCCTTTTCCTTTCTTTCCCTGATGAGGTCATCAAATGAAATACTATAGATTGAAGAGAAGATCCATGACAGAATCTTGGAAATTATCCATGGTTTATGGATGTGACATGGAAGAAGAAGCAGGAAAGAAAGACTGAGATGGAGTAGTTACACGGATAGGTAGAGAACCAAGAGATTGTAGAGTTATAAAAATTTATTGAGGAGAGAGTATCCAGGAGAAAAATGTGATCAATGGTATCTATGCTACAGAGAGATCAAGAAAGAACAGAATTGAGAGAAGTCCCTTAGATTTCTTAGTTAATGTTGATGATTTTGAAGAGGAATGTTTCAGTTGAATGATTCAGAAATCAGTTCACAGAAAATTTGGAGGCACTTACGATAAATAACCTTCTCAAGGAACTTTGGCATGCCAATTCTGACATTATGAAAAGAGATAAGAGATATAAGATGATGGCTAGCAAATGTTAATTTTTATTTTAAAAGTAGAGGATGAAATAGATGTGAGCATATTTGTAAGCAGGGAAGGAATTAGGAGATAAGGCAAGGTTAAAGACAAGGGAGGGAATGAGAATAAGACAAGGGAGAGAATGAGAATGATAGCGGGGGTTATGTGACAGAGAACTTGGGAAGGGATAATACGAAAGATAAATCTAAAGAGGTTGACTTTGGCAAGAACATGGACCATTTTTTCATGTAAGATAAGGGAGAAGGATAAGCATTTTCAAACTCAAAATGTTAAAAATGGCAATAATCTCTTCCTGTTTTTGGAACATCATTTGATTGGTTTTACTGATTCTATTCCTTATCACTTGTGCTTGTTCCCTTCTTCCCACTTATTTGGCTATCACTCCTCTTGCTTAAACTGCTGTGGTAGCTTTCTAATTGATTTTTCTTGTTCAATCTCATTCTTCTCCAGATTATCCTTAATAGAACTGCCAAGTTGTAATGTCTGGGCTAGCTTTCTAGAGGTCTTCAGGACAGGCCTTGGTCTCAGCATCCAGTCAGCATGAAGATAGTCAGGAATAGAGTCTAAAGTGTTTATTGTCTCCTTTACAGTCTGTTCACTCTGACTGACTGACAGACCAACTCCCCAGTTCTCTCAGGCCTTAAATACCCTATTATAATAACATCATTATAGCATTCTGAGTATATGCCAATCTAGAGTGATTATATCATTATATCAAACTGGAGTGATTATATCATTATATCATACTAGATATATGTGAACTAGAGAACCATTATCTCATCAATCCACTGAGATAATATCTTGTTGTAAGTATCCTTGTTTCAAGTATACTTCTCTCAGAGTTCCCCAATATCTTCGGTCCTCTACAAGAAGTTCCTAAGGTACAAGTTCGATTATGCAATTCCCTTCTTCAAGAAATTCTAGTGGCTCCCTGTAAGATTAGTCTATGTTTGGAATTTGCATTTCAATAGGCATCATCTTAAAGAGGATGGGTACAAGTTTACTAGTGCTCAGAACCTAAGACATAAGGGAAAAGGAAACTCAAAACATGAAAATAATACACGATTAACCAACACACAGGCCACTATAACAAACAAACAATATACAACATACATCATACCCACTCCAAGGAAGCACCACCATCTAAAATCCCCTGGGAGTATGGTCACAGCTGTTCAGAGTCTGGAGTGGGAGCCATTGATAGGCGAGCTGTACAAGATTTCCTAGTTCAAAACCTCAAAGTCCCTTTTCACTAAGGGGTTTTTATAGGCTGGGTACAAAGATGACACTATGCTAAGTATTCTCATTTGATATGTGACTCTTGAGATGTAGCAGCCTCACAGGTACAGGATGCTCCATTACAAGAGGTCCACCAGGGAGAATATTTGTTCATTCTTTAGGAGAACTTTGTTTACTCAAGGAACTGTCCAGATTTCCGGGGTAAACATAGGCCTGCAAAAAAGATATTCACAAGAAAGGATGGCCTTCCAACTTCTTTGTGCTTTTTTGATACTCTATCCCATAACTGCAATCATGTTCTCATGTTCTCATGTTCTCAGCAAAAAAGTTATCCAAAAGACACAGTCAAGATTTATTTAAGATTCCTTACTCACTAGGATTCCTTACACTCCCTATTGCTTCCAGGGTCAAATATAAACTTCTCTGTTTGGTATTTAGATTCCTTTACCATTGGTTCCTGCCTTCCTTTCCAGGCTTTCTGCATATAATTTCCTTTCATTCATTCTGTGTACCAGTCAAACTTGCCTTCTTGTTTTTCCCCTTATGGGAATTCCTGTCTTTGTCTAAAGTCCTCCTTTTGGTTGATACAGGGTACTTTCAACCCTAATGACTAGAATGCCCTCTTCACTGCCTTTTAGAATCCTTAATTTCCTGAAGGCTTAGTTTGAGTGACTTCTCTTATAGGAAGCCTATTCTGATCCCTAACCCTCCTTACTCATTCCCTTGTTTTTTCTCCTATCAGATTTTAGAAGCCACAAATAAAGCTCTGAACCAACCTTATAAAGCCTTAGAGATGCAACATATAACCAAATGAATAAAAACAAGACTTTTCTTTCAGAAGGTGCTCAAAGAATCTCACCTTGTAATAGTGTTAACATGACAGCATAGGTGTGCCCAGAATTACTTCAAAGTTTGGTTGTCCTTCCCTGGAGAATGAAGTAGGATGCTGAGTTTTGAGACACATTGGTTGCCTGGTGAATATTTTGATGCTGACACACTGTACTGCTCCCAGCATCTCCTCAAGATAAGTACATTTCTTCCTTATTGTCAGTTACATCTCTTATCATTTTCCTGAGTGATTTGAATATAAATATATATACCTTTAAAACATAAAAGAAAAGATTGGGCTATGGATTTGCAGAGTCTCTGAGGTAGCTCTTCCCCAAAGAGATAAGGAAGTCTATTAAGTGTGCACCTGCAGTGGTACTCAAGAAAGACAGAGAAGACAAAGAGTATCTGTCAGTTTCATCTTTATTCATGAAGCCCTTGAGGGTGATGGAAAAGGGGACTTGGAATCCATGCAGATGGTCAGTGTCCCTAGATACAGTCAATGTAGTATGTCCCAATTGCCTTTGCTGATGCTTGGAGAGCTGCATAAACCCGTCCTTCTTGCCTTATTTTTGCATTATTAATGCACTCCTATGGGCTTGAATTTGTATTCAGCAGGTGAAGGTAAGATTGGCACAGCTTCATCTCCCTTGAACTCTGCCTGTTCACTGCTGTGACACTGGTGCTCTCTGAATGATGCGTGAATTGAGCAGGCACAGCTGGAAGGAAGCAGATCATCTGGAACGAGGAAAAACACGCATTTAGTCAATTTTAAATAAAGAGGCTTTGTTTACGTTTTCTCAGTTCATCTTACAGAGTTAGTCAAATTTTAGATTCCCTCCAAAATTAAACAAGCATTGGGAACAGATGGTGGGTTTATTTTACCTCAGACAACCTGTTCAAGAAACATGAACTCTGGGCCATATTAAAGGAAAGCAACTCTTCATGTTAAATTGTCAAAAGAAACTGTAAAGCATGGCTTCCTCAAAGAAAACAACCTATGGGCCAACAAGGAAAGCTGCCCTAGGGTTAATAGTAGGACAAGGAACCGTGTCCCATGTGCAGACAAGTAGGACTGCCCTGAATTTGCTTCAACTTCTTGTCCTGAGATGCCAGTCTAATAGTGCAAGGTAGTAAGATGTTGAATAGGAAGTAAAAGGACTCCCTGGCTCATCCTCTGCCACTACATTATAATAGGGGTGAGGGTAAGGTGAAGAAAAGGTAGATTTCCCCCTCACTTTCAAAACCTCTTAGGGTTGTTAAGTCAGAGTTGGGAGTGGTAGAGTATGCCAATAATCCTTGCCACTGAGGCTACAATGGGCTTCAAGCTGACTGAGTGGCCACAATAAGTGGTAAACTTCTGGGAATGGAGAGAGGATACCAGATAGCTCAAAAAAGGATCAAGTTGGCCAAGGTCATAGATGGGGTGGGTCCAAAATTTCAGTTCCAATCAGTACTGAGATTGGGCTCATGAGTGATCATGACACTTCTAGCTTGGATGAGATAAACCTAGTTTCAGAAACAACAAAACAAAACAATATAAGACAACCCCAAAACCCTATCATGACCATCACCATCAAACTCAAAGCAAACCAAACCAAACAAACAAAAATAAACAAACCCCAAACAAAATAACCTTTAGTAACACATATCCAGTAGGAATTTTTATTGAAGGATGAGTTATTCCATTTTGTCTTAGTTATTTATTTAATATTCCCCCCCGTTAAATTCAAAACTTTTTTTTACATTTGTTTTTAAAATTTCTAATTTCTAGGTTCTCTCCCTTATCCCCACTCACAATTAAGAAACCACATGTGAAGTTATGCAAAATATTTCCATAAAAGTCATTATGAAAGAAAACACAGATTTCCCACCCTAATAAAAATAAAAACCATCAAGAAAAATAAAGTTAAAAAAGAGAAGATGATTCAGTCTTTATTCAGACATAATCAGTTACTTCTCTGGGTATGGATAGGATTTTTCATTATAAGTCCTTCAGAGTAGTCATGAATGATTTATACTACTGAGAATAGCAAAGTCATTCATAGCTGGTCATTCCAGAACATTGATATTGCTTTGTTTACAGTATATTCCACTTTGTTCATGGAGGAATTTCTAGTTTTTTCCCCAGAGGGCATCCTGCTTATCATTTTCCAGAGAACAATAATATACCATCATAAGCACATACTATAGTTTATTGAACCATTCTCCCAGTTGATGGGCATCCCCTCAAATTTCTAAATTTTTTTTGTACTGAGAGCTGCTATTAATATTTTTTGTGTATATAGGTAATTTTCATTTTTTTGTTTTGTTTTTTCTGAATCTCTTTTGGTATTTATGCCTAGTAGTGGTGTTATTGGGACAAAGGATATGCATGAATTTGCTGCTCTTTGGACACAAATCATCTTTTGATCATTTATCAATTGGCACATGACTGTTATTTTTTATAAATTTGATTCAGTTCCCTCTATATTTGAGAAATGAGGCTTTATCAGAGAAATTTGCTTTGAAATTTTTTTATAATTATTACTGCTAATTGTATTCCTCCCTACCCCCCTATTTGTTCTCTCTTCACCCTGTTCCTCTTCAAAGTGTTTTGCTATTGACCACTCTCTCCCCCAGTGTGCTCTCTCTTTTCACCCTCCCCCCTTCTCATATCCCATTCCCTTCCTATTTTCCTGCAAGGTAAGATATATTTCTATAACTAAATTGAATATATATGTTATTTTATATCTGAGCCAATTCTGATGAGAGTAAGGCTCACTCACTCACTCTTTCCTCCTCCTCTTCTCCACTATAAAAACTTTTTTTGGCCTCTTTTTTAATGGCAGTTTGCATCATTCCACTTCTCCCTTTCCCTTTCTCCTAGTACATTCCTTTCTTACCCCTTAATTTCATCATTTAATCACTGTTTTGATTACCAACTTATGTTTCCCCAGAGTTCTGTATTCGAAAATCAGATTTTCCATTCAGCTCTGATCTTTTCATCAAGAATGCTTGAAAATCCTGTTTCATTGAATAACCACCTTTTTCTCTGAAGGATTATACTCAGTTTTGCTGGGTAGTGATTCTTGGCTGCAGTCCTATCTCCATTGCACTCCAAAATATCATATTCCATGTCCTCTAGTCCTTTAATGTAGAAGCTGCTAAATCTTGTGTTACTCTGCTTGTGGCTCCATTATACTTGAATTGCTTCTTTCTGGATGCTTGCAATATTTTCTCCTTGATCTGAGAGTTCCAGAAATTGGCTATAATATTATTGGAAGTTTTCATTTTGGGATCTTTTCAGGAAGAGATCAGTGGATTCTTTCAATTTCTATTTTACCCTATAGTTCTGGAATATCGGGACAGTTTTCCTTGATAATTTCTTGAAAGGGCGGGGGGAAGAGCCAAGATGGCAGAGAGGACACATATTTCTTTCTGACCTTCTCCCATAAACCTCAGACTAATGAGCAAATCTAGTCTCTGAATTAATTCTGGACTGGAAGAATGCATAAATGTTGGGAGTTCAACAAATTGCTACCAAAAGTTAATTTTGAAACTCTCCTGAAAAGGTCTGCTTCAGTTAGGCACAGAGGGAGGTGGACTAAGTGCAAGCAGGCCAAGCACAGATGCAGAGTGTAAGAAGCACAGAACTGGGGTGATGGGGGCTCCACCCGCTGAAAAATCTACAGGGAGGAATCTACAACAGTGTTGGCTGCTCTGACCTGGATGCAAACCAGTAAATCAGCAGAGAAGTTATAAAACATCTAACATAAACACAAAAGGCAAAGAGTGAATCCTGAAATGCCAGAATTTCCTGGCCATGCTCACTCAACACCTGAAGTCAGCCAATGCTTACTTAGTATAGCCAGCACTGACCCAGCACAGCTGTTGCTACTTATAGAGGAAGCTTGGAAAATATCCCTTGCCCTAAAAGCAGATCTCAAATAAAAAAAAATAGTAAAAAAGCAAAAATAACTCTGACTATGGTGAAAGAGAAGAACAGATTTCAAACCCTGAGGAGACTAAAAGCAGATTGTCTCCAGATGAAGCCCCAAAGGATGATATAAATTGGTTCCCATCACACAAGGCTCTCCTAGAAATTATAAAAGTTCTTAAAAGAGAGCTGGAAGAAAAATGGAAAAAGGAAATGAGAACTTTATAAGAGGGTTCGGAAAAGAAAACACAGAAATTATCTGAAGACAATTCATTACAAAATAGAATTAGTGAAATGGAAGCACATAACTCCTTAAAATAGAGTTGAAAAAATGCAAAAAGAAAACAACTCCTTGAAAAAAGAATTTATGAAATGGAAAAAGAAAATGACTCCTTAAAAAACAGAATTTGTGAAATGGAAAAAAAAAAACCCACAGAACAAAACAACTCATTTAAAAATTCAATTGGATGGGGCAGCTAGGTGGATAAAACACCAGTTCTGAAGTGAGAACAAATCTAGTACCAGACCCTTATCATTTCCTAACTGTGTGACCCTAGGCAAGTCACTTAACCCCAATTGCCTCAGGAAAAAAAATTCAATTGGACAAATACAAAAAGAACTAAAAAGTAAATGAAGAAAATAATTCACAAAAAATCAGAACTGAACAAATGGAAATGAATGACTCAATTCATGAGTCATCAAAATGACATCAAAATGTCATGAGACATCAAAAATCAGTCAAGCAATATCAAAAAAAAAAAAAAAAAGAAAAGAAAAGAAAAGAAAAAGAAAAAAATGTAGACTACCTACTTGGGAAAACAACTGGCCTGGAAAATAGATCTATGAGAGATAATTTAAGGATTATTAGATTTCCTGAAAACCATAATGAAAAAAGAACCTAGACATTATTTTTCAGGAAATCATCAAAGAGAACTGCTCTAATATCATAGAATCAGAAGGAAAAATAGCCATTTAAAGAATTCACAGAACATTTCCTGAAAGAGAGCCCAAAATTAAAATTCCAAGAAATATCATGGCTAAATTTCAGAACTATCAGACCAAGGAAAAGATATTGAAAATGGGCAGACAAAAACAATTCATATATGGAGGAGCCACAATAAGGATTACTCAGTGTAATGTGCTGTTGTCTCCAGAAACTGCCAATCGCTCACTTGGGAGGAGATCTGCTGTCATTAACTGCCGCCAATTCTGACCTCGTGTAGAGACTCTTTCTCTCCCTCCAGAGAGCAGCCTCAGGTCTGGCCCAGACAAGACTATTTCTCCTCCAGAAAGCCGCTCCAACTCTCACCTAGAGCAGAGACTCTTCTCTATCTCTCAAGTGCCCTCCTCTTTTATCCTCCCAGAGAATGGGTGTGGGATAACGCAAGGGCTTCTGGGAAAAATTACTTCAACCAATGAACTTGCTCCTCCTAAGCATGTAAGCTCCTCCCCAGGACTTCACAGAAGTAAAACTCCCAGTAAAGGCCGGAACTACAGAATTGTTAAGTACCGACTTAGCACTTAGTAAGAACCTAATATCTCATTATCTCATTAGCACTTAGTAAGAACCTAACAACTCAGGACCTAGCAGTTCTTAAAGGATCAAAGGGCCTAGAATCTGATATTCCAAAAGGCAAAAGAACTTGTCATGCAACCAAGAATAAACTACCCTTCTAAACTGAGCATTTTCTTTCAGGGAAAAAGATGGACATTCAATGAAACAGGTGAATTTCAATTTTTTCTGGTGAAAAGACCAGAGCTGAATAAAAAATTGACTTCCAAATACAGCACTCAAGAGAAGCATAAAAGGTAATAAGAAAAGAACTCTTGAGAATTGTTCTCTGTTATGGATATACATAGATAGTACATATATAATTTGATTTTAATGTTATAATATAAAAAAGAAACTAAAGATAGAAAGGGGATTATACCAGAAAAAGAGGAAAGTGGAGGTAAAAAGAGGGAAATAACATCTCACAAAGAGGCAAAGAAAACCTATTATAACTGAGGGAAAGAAGGAAGGGGATAAGTATTGTGTGAATTTTAGTCTCATCAGATTTGGCTCAAAGAGAGAATATTAGACATATTTGGTTACACAGAGAAACTTCTCTCACCTTATAGGAAAGTGAGAGGGGAAAGGGGAAAAGGGAAGAGATAGGCTAATAGAAGGAAAAACAGAAATAGTAGAGGAAAGGTATAAGAAAAGGGGAAGGGCTCTAAAAGGGAGATCTGCTTGAGGCAAGTAGTACTCATAAGAAAAATACTGGGGAGTAAGGAAAGGGGAAAAGGAAAGAAAAAAACATAATTTGGAGTAAATAAGATGGTGGTATGAGGGATGTAGAAGACCCTTACCCAAAATGATCTCTCAGAGATCACTCAGTAGAAGGCAGAAAAGTTGTTTATTGAAAACCCTCCAGAGGATGAACCATCCCATTGTGGGATAAGAAAGAGAAACCTCGAAGTAGGAGGGCTAAAGAAGTAGTAAAGACACATAGCTTTTATACAAGAAATTACATCACAAGTAAGAGAACATTGAGAAGGGGAGGGGGAGGCATCTAATTGGTTTTTGCTATTTGGAGAGATTACATCACAAATTGGGGAGCATTGAGAAATATGTGCCCTCTCCCCTGATTGAATGTTAAACATTGGTACCAAAGGCAGATTAGAATGGGATGCTTTGTTTCCCTGATTCCGAGAGGACTCATCAGTCAGACCTTCAAACTTCAGATTACTGAGCTGACATTTAATAATCTAAATATTGATAACATTGAACAAGGATAAATGTCATCATTTCTGGTTAAGTAAATATATCTAAAGTTTTAAGTAAATATTGGCTTGCACACACTATACTTATTATGTAGGTTATAGAGACATAGAAATAATAAAAAATATAGAAAAAGAATTTAAACATTCCTGTAAGTTTTTCATCTTATTTTTCCATTCCACACAGTGGGAAATACAGAATTAGTAGTTTTAACTGTAAATGTGAATGAGGTGAACTTTCCCATAAAGTGAAAGCGGATAGCAGACTGGATTAAAAACCAGAACCCTACAATATGTTGTTTATAAGAAAAACATTTAAAGGAGAGTGATACATATAGAGTGAAAGTAAAAGGCTGGAACAGAATCTATTATGCTTCAGGTGAAGTAAAAAAAAAAAAAAAAAAAAAAAAAAAAAAAAAAAAAAAGCAGGGTTAGCCACTCTGATTTCAAATCAAGCAAAAGCAAAAATTGATCTAATTAAAAGAGATAAGGAAGGAAACTATATCTTGCTAAAGGGTACCATAGATAATGAAGGAATATCAATCACCAAGTGGTATAGCATCTAAATTCCTAAAGGAGAAGTTGAAAGCTGCAAGAAGAAATAGACAGCAAAACTATAATTGTGGGAGATATCAACCTTGTACTCTCAGAACTAGATAAATCAAACCACAAAATAAGTAAGAAAGAAGTTAAGGAGGTAAATAGAATACTAGAAATGTTAGGTATGATAGATCTTTGGAGAAAATCAAATGGAGACAGAAAGGATTACACTTTCTTCTCAGCAGTTCATGGAACCTATATAAAAATTGATCATATTAGGACATAAAGACCTCAAAATCAAAGGCAGAAAGGCATCTTTTTGAGTGTTCTAATGCTCTAATATTTGTTTAGAGTTCCTATTTAAAGGAATTTGGAGCAATTAGGCAAGCTCCTTTCTTTGCTCTGTCATCTTGGCTCTGCCTCTGAGCTACTCCATTTTGAAGAAATTATAAATATTTTTTCTTTAAAAAGCTCCCTGAAGTACTATACTTGTCTGAAACAGACTCAATGAATTGAAAAAAAGTTTGAGTCATGGTTCCAGGAGGTCAGGGATTTTAAACCTTGGATCCATGAAGTTCTAGACAGAACCTAAATAAAACCTAGGTAGAAGTTCAGAGGTCTATGAACTTGGATAAGCAAATCTTTATTTTTAGCAATTTCTACCTGGAATTTAGCATTGCCTTCAATTATTTAAAAACATTTTTCTGTGATAGGGTCTATAGCTTTCACCAATCTTCCAAAGCAGTCACATGATGCAAATAAAGTGAAGAAACTATGACATAAATGGAATCCTTCTTTCTTGAGAGTTGTCTATGTTTTAGGGAAGGAAAGCCCAATTATTTTGAAAATATTTGACAATCTTGATTGCTCTAGAGAATAGGAATACTATTTTTCCCCTCTTTGGAAAATCTTATTACCTAAATGAAACATTTGCTTGGAAAAATAGCATTACAAAAGATTGCTAATGATTCTCCCTAGATTTGATTTTTTGATAATTTGACTCATTTTTCTATTCCTGTCTTTTTACTTTAATATCAAATTGTGGGGTATTGGATTTTTTTGGGGGGGCTAATTTATTCAGGTAATTGACATAATTCTTTAATTTGGGCTTTACAAACATAGCATATAATATTAGGTTTTTTAGGAAAATGTTGAAATATTCTATTCTTCTTAATAATTATAACCTATTACTAATGTAAAATGGATCATTTCACATTAATAAAAGAAGTATAGAAGTCAATTTCTAATTAAAAGTAGAAAAACAGCTAGATCAATAGATGCTCAGCAGCTTGATAGGCTAGACTTTGGTCAAACTTTTATGTTATTCATTGAATCTGAAATGGTTGATACCCTTCAGCTCCTTGGCAAGGCTGATATAATGATTTTACTTAATAAGTCAGTAGATGATTTCTACAGAAGGTAAACAATCAACCAGGCAGATCAAAGTTTTTCTTAACCTGTTTATTAGTGTTCATAAGGCAGTGAGATATATCAGAAATGTGACAGCCAATGTCAAAAAATAAGTTCATTAATAAAGGAAAAGAAAAAAATAACAAAATTGTGCTTTAAAATAACACAAGCCACCTGCCAAGCATATGCCCAGGGAAACATACTCATTGGTCACTGTCAATGACTGGGTGAAAAATGTGTGCGATTTTTAGTCCTTTCCAGAATGATCACTTAAAAAGACATATGACAAATAGCTTGTGAGAAGGAAGCAACTTGTCTATGGAAAGACTCACTAGAACATATTAATAGAGTAATTTGTCATTAAATGATTATTCCAATATGTGTTCCTAGTGACAACCAGATGTGTGTGGCCCGCCCATGGCCTGAAACTTGAGAGGAAAAATAAATTGAACTTAAAAAATAATTAAAGAAGAAAAAATCAACACCAGGAAATAATTGATTGATTTTAACTTAATTCTTGTGAGGCCACATGTGTAGGTATAGAGTACATTAAAAAGGGAGGTTAGCTTATAGTTTCTTAACTCTACTTAACACTATCTTTTCCAAAGAATCGCTATTTCTAACATCATTGAATTTACCTAGTGTTGAATGTATTTGGTATATCATACTATGTTGGATACACACATGTGTGTATAGCATATAAAGTAGCTCAGTAAACAATAAATAGACTTGAAATGCTAAATACTTGGGTTCAAATCCTACTACCAGCTATGTGACCCTGGGTAGTCATTTACCTTTCTGTACTTGAGATTTCTTATCAACCAAATAAGGTCTATAAGATTCCTTTCTAGATTTAAGGTCTCCTCCAATCTGATCTCAGACTATTTTTTCCCTGAGGTCTATATTACATTGCCTGGATTCTGGATTCCCACCTTTATTTATTCTTACAAATGTTGTTCCAGGAATAAAATTCTTTTTCAGAATCTTTATCTTCCCTTAAGGTTTATCTTAAGAGACATTACCATGCTGACCTTCCTTGATCTCTGTTGAAAGTATTTTTTCTCTTCTCAAAAAAAAAAGTATATTTTCTCCCTTTTCAAATTTTCTTGGAGTATATGCTTTGTATATATCTTTTTCCTGTTTCCATTATACCCTATCTTAAATGAGACTTATCTAAATACAGATCATATTGTCCTCAATGGAATGTGAAAACCTTCAGAAAAGGTCTGTGTGATTTAAAAAACAAATTATATCCCTAGTGTTCAGCACAGTGATTTTCACATGATGAAAAATGTCATAATTTTCTGTGATTTGATAATAAATTTTAATTCCTTATATTATTAACATTTTACAAGTCAGAACATAAAAATTAGACAAATAATTGTAAGGTGGTTTTGGATCTCAGTATATTTACATATTCTGAAAGTTTCCAGAACAGTTCAACCAAAGCTATTAAAATCTAGCTCCTTCTTTTATTTTTGGCATTAATCTGAAAGATAACCTAAAACTCTAAACCTACAACTAGAAATATTATGAAAATTACCTAGACACTCAAAATCTATCATGAAATTGATGGTAAGCAACAACCAAAATTATATAGTACAAAGAGTTAAAAATGTATATCTCGAAATTCTGAGGATTTTTATTGTAAGTGGGGTGAATATTCCCTCCTTTGATCAGTTATGTGGTACAGTGAATAAAGGCCTGCAGTTAGTACGACTAAACTTCTCGAGTTCAAAGCTGGCCCTGAACAGGTCATTTAACTCTATTTGTTTCAGTTTCCTTATCTGTAAAATGAGCTGGAAAAAGAAATGGTCAACCACTCCAGTTTAGATAAGAGAGCACTTTAAAAGAAAAGCATAATTTTTAATTTATTCTAGAGGCAATAGAAAAGCTCTGGGTTTAATCTTGTTGGATAATCACACAGTAAGATCTACCAAGAAAATCCCCAATAGGTCACAGTCAGATATGATTGAAAAATGACTGAATAACAATCCTCCCTACTTTAATGGAGCTGACAGTATCTCTATATCTTGGTAGATGTCTATTAAAGTCTATGTAAGACTATGTTAGTCTATGTAAGCTGTTTCAATTGGAAAAAATCATCAACTGGTGTTCACCATTCTAATGATTAGCCATTGACAGCCTTAGCTAGATTGATTCTCACTTGACCGAGATCTAGTTTTTCCTGAGCCTATTTGAATTTGTTTCCTTTGCATAGGCTCTGAAAATATAGAATCACTTCTATATTACAATAAGGAATTGCAATAAGACATCAAAAAAGAAAAACATAGTAAAGTTAATTAAAATAATCTATTGGAATTGATAGCGAATTAAAAATAAACTGGATTAAAAACTTTTAAATAATAAAAGGTAACTGTTGTACCAATGTAACCTAATTTGCTGTTTTTGCACTCAATACATATTTAAAATTTAATCAAATATTAAGTTTAAAAAATGAAGCTGACCAAGGTAGGAACCAGAATTTACTAGCCTCATCAATAGAGCATGAAATATTCTTTTTAAAAATTAAAATGAATAATTCATTTATTGAACTGGATAGAAATGGCATTTGTATCTGTCTTTAATTCCATTTTAAGTCTTTCTAGGGAGATAGAGTGATGTAGTGGGAGAGATACTACACTGGGAATTTGAAGATGAGTTCTATTCCTGAATCTAATATTAATTAGTCATTACTTGAAATAGTAAATTCACTTCTTTGGGCCTCAATGTTCTTCTTTGCAAAATTAAGGATTCAATTAGATGACTAGTAAGGTCTCTTCTATCTCTGAAATCCCGTTTTGAAAATCATAAATCATGTTTTTCCCCTCATTTAGGTAGGCTGTATCTCACAATTTGTTGATTGTCTGATTCTTGCACATAGGTATGGCTATAAAAAGTGGGGTTTTTTGGAGGAAAAAAGGAGAATAATATATTAGATGTGCAAACAATTTCTTGGGTCATAATTCTCTCTTTGTCACCCTAATTAACATCCTTACCACTTTATTGGATGGTCAAGGATATAGAAAAGAGATGTGAAAAATTGATATTTCTTAGCTCAACTTTTATACCAGGATATTTAGGCATACAGATTTGAAACTTTTATAAGAAATTTAACTTAATTCAAAGAAAAGCATGCTGATTATTTTAAAAAGAAAGAATTGAGTTAAACTTTCATAATAGTTAAAGTTGTGAACTCTCATTGGTGTTCAGGTCCTTGTCCCCGCTAGCCTGTTTGCCTCAAATCTCTCAACACTCCAGGGCAGTCTGCGTACCATTGTCAAAGTAATTTTCCTTAAGCACAGATCTGACTGTGTGACTATCCAACTAAACCAAACTTTAGAGGTTTCCTATTGCCTCTAGGATAAATTGAAAACTCCTCTGTTTTGCTTTTAAAGCCCTTTCCAATCTAATCCCAGACTATCTTCACAGTCAGAGTGGATATTAGTTCTCTTCTCTCCATACTTTTCAGTTCTGCCAAACTGATCTTCTCTTTGTTCCTCACATGTAACATTCTTTCTGTGGACAGGACTCTGGGCCTTTGTATTCAATATCTCCCTGACAAGAATCACTTACATCCTTATCTCCACCTAAACGAGTCCCTCTATTTCTTTAAATTGCTGCTTAGGCATCATTTTAGGCAGGAAGTTTTTCAAAATCCCCTCAACTACTAGTGTCTTCCCTCCCAAAGCCATCCTATATTTAATCACAATGTAAGTGTTTGTATTTATTTTCTTTATTCTTTATATACTTAAAAAAATCTTCCTTGTTAGAATGTAAACTCATTGAGAGTAGAAATTATTTTATTCATTGTATTATGCCCCGAATAAAAAAAAAATCATGCCCCCCCCCACTTTCTTGCCATTAGGACTGAGAGAATTGAGTCAGGAAAAACCTTAGAGCTCTGATCACCTTTGCATACTATTGTGTCTTTAACTTCAAGTGCATTATCTAGTCCTTGCTAGTGAAATTCCCCCTCCTTTTGAGTATTGCCCCACACCTTGCTGTTTCTTGTCCTCTACTTTCATATCTGGAACCCTATTCTGTCAGTATTAAGATCCTTTCCTGGAATTATGGATTGTTCACCCACCCAGTGTCTTCACCACCCCCCATCTGCTTTTGTTTCCCCTATAAGATTGTCATACTCAGATTTTGTATTGTTTGCAAACCCTAGTTAATTAAAACCTAGTTAATATAAATTCCCTGCTTCAGTTTATCACGGCCGAATGCTTTGGATAAAAGTCCCATCAGGCCGGCTAGTCTAAAATTCTCCATGTTAAAAGATTAAAAACCAATTTCTGTCTGCCTCAGTTTCTCTGGTATTACAATTGTGCCTAACATAGTGTTGGCATATAGTAGGTACTTAAATGCTTTTTCATTGATTAAATGCAGGATGAATGAAAGGAAGTGACATAAAATAAGCCCAGAATTATAGGCTGAAGAAAGATTATTCAGGGCATTATTATTTGTGGAAGATTTTTTTCCCTTCTAGAAGCAATAAGAATCCTCAAGATTAAAAAAATTTTAAGATTGGAAGTGATGTGATATAATCTGATCTATGCTTTAGGAAAATTAGGAAAATTATGGCAACTAGTAGAGGATGGTTTGGGAGGAGAGATGATGGAGTTCAATTAGGCTGTTTTGATGAACTGTGTAAAAGATGATGAGAAACAGTACTAGAGTTATTATCATATGAGTGAAGATGAGGATCTTCCTACCCAAAAATATGGAAGTATGACAGATATGT